>NC_087436.1:122168132-122768132 GCF_036321535.1 Camelus dromedarius
ATCAGGTGAGACTTTGGATCGTCTCCCTTGGCAAGGGGGAGGAAGGCAGACACATGCAATCAGAAGGGTGGGCGTGGTAGAATGTATTATTGTCTGGAAGCATTTGTTATTCCTCTGTAGAGGAAGCCTGTGCTCCCTTGTTCATCGTCATCGACTCAGGCTCGGCCACGTGACCTGCAACCAACGACCTGTGAACAGAAGTGATACTTGTCTCGGATGGGTGAAAATTTAAGAGCCAGCACGTGGTTATGCGTATTTTCCTCTTCCTCTGCCATGACGGCCGTCAGTGTTCCAGATGTAGGCTGGCTCTACTCCTGAATCACAGAACACAGATTCCACGGAGCAGAGCCTCTGCTCACCCATGGTGGACGTGCCACATGAACAAGAAGTGAGCGCCTGTTTGTTTGTGTTAGCCTCTGAGCAGAGCCTAGCCTGTCCTTACTGTGCAGCAAAGAGGCAGCCACTCGTTTTGTCAACATTTATGTACGTTTCTGTAAAAGATGAGTCTGAATACCGCATCTTACCTGCTTCGTTACTGAGTTGTTCTGGGCTTCAGTAATCTCGGAGTAAGCAGATGAGCGTTGCAGAGAATCACATGAGTGCTCCAGGTACTCTCGGCGGACTTTCAGTGACACCCGAGATACTCTCTGCCTGGAAGGCCAGCTTCGTAGGGCAGCTCTGTTGCATTGCTGCTGAAGACTCTCCTGGGAACATCGTGGCGTAGGGACCTCGTCGCCCGGCCACGTGGTGGTGGAAGCAAGTTCACAGCTGCACTCCCTTGAAAGTTAGTGTGACTTCCCCCCCCTCCCCCGATGCACACCTCGTCCTGTGCTGGAGTATGTGTCCTGAAACATAGCTACTTTGGTTTTCTAAATTTGTAATTCATGAGAAAATTAAAAGATGAATTTCTAGCTAAGATATAAAAAAATGACAAGAGCATATTGCTCTAACCCTAACAATCAAACCAAGATAAGTAGACTATAAAATCGGTTTTTCTAAACTCACCAGAGAGCTGAGGATACAGCTAAGTCAGCGGAGCTCCAGAAAGTGATGAGCCCTTCGCCAAAAAGAAGCAGCTCCTGGCTCCCCTCACCCCCGGTGGAGTGGCAGGAAGGAGAGGCCAGCTAAGCCTTAATCACACGGGGGCTGGGGTGACAGGAGTCCAAAAAGCCCCAGGTACGGATTCCATCATTCATCAGCTCATTCCCATGAGTCCTCACGAAGTGTCTAGGGCCAAAGCTGGGGGCAGGGCAGGGCAGCTGAGACAAATCGACCCAAGGTGTTCTGAACCGTCATCTGCTAAGGGCTGCTCTAGGGCAGAAGCCTGGGAGAAAGCCCTCCAGGACGCCTGGCAGAGGCCCGCTCCCTGGTGCGGAAGCTGGGGTGGGGCTGAAGGGCACACTGCTCTTCTTAGCAACCCAGAGAGCGACCAACTGCTGCTTTGTGATGCAAAAAGAGATCTTCTGTGGCCCGAAGCACTGACAGCTTAACTACAGAGCTCCAGGAAGCCCTGCAGTTGTGCCAGTTCTCAGACTCTAGACCCCTCAGAAGGGAAAAATATTTGGCCCCACTCTCAAAATATTCCAAACCAATAGTGAACTGAATCAAACTAAAATTGCAATAAAGTCCAGACCCAGCCCAACCACAGATCAAGTTGACTGCTCCCGACTCTAATACCCGACATAAGAAATGGCAGGTCGTTTTTAGGAAGTGAATATTTACTTAAGTCTCTACTGTCCTTTTATGCAAAATGTCTAGCAAATAATTTTTTTTTTTAATTTTAAGAAAGACCTAAGAAGAAGTAAGAAAATATGAGTTTTGACCAAGAAAGTAAGCAAACAATAGAAGTCAGCCAAAGAGATGGCCCAGGTATTGGAACTACCAGAAGAAATATTTTGAATTATGATAAAAAAAATACTAAAGGATCTAAATAAACAGGTAGACAATATGTGTTGAGATGGCTAATTTTAAGAGAGATGTGAAAACTGTAGAAAGAATGCAAATAGAATTGTAAGAGATGAAAATCCAGTATCGAAACTGAAGAATCCATTGTTCAGCTTCACAGCAGACTGACTCAGTATAGGAAAGAATCCATGAACTTGAAGACAGGCCAACAGAAAGTGTCCAAAATGAAATATAAAGAGAAAAGAAGTGATAAACAAAGAGAGTCCAAGATCAATAGTCGGATCAGTCAATGTCAAATGGTCTAATCTGTGCAAATTTGACATCTCACAAGGACAGAGAGAATGAGGTGGAAGAAATAGTTGAAGGTATAATGGCTGAGAACTTTCCCAAATTGATTAAATAACCCAATCTACATATTCAAAATGCTCAACAAGGCCTAAATATGTTAAAAACAAAGAAAACTGCACATTAGGCACATTTAAGTCAAACCCATGAAAACCAAAGATAAAGAGAACCTTGAAAGCCACCAGAGAACGTATACAAAGAACAATACAAACTACAACTAACTTTTTCCAGAAACAGCAGAGACCAGAAGATAATGGAACAGCCAGCCTTACCATGCTGAAAGAAACACTCAGTCTAAATTTCCATGCCCAGAAATCAGCTTTCAAAAATTAAGGCAAAATGGAGACAATTTAAGATTTACAGAATTTTAAAGAATTTGTCTCAGTAGACCTGCTCTACTAGAAATAGTAAAAGAAGTTCTTCAGGCTCAAGAGAAATGATAAAAGAGCACCGGAACAGGTAAATGTCAGGGTAAGTATTAAAAAAAAAACTTAACCTTTATTTTACATAGTTTATTTTATATATGCTTTATATGGTTCTATAGGTAGCTTCTATAGAATTTTGAATTCTTGAAAAGATTTAAGGTTTTTTTTGAAGGTATAGCATAGAAGTAAAATATAAGGCACTAAAAAGTACAAAAGGTGGGAAGGGGAGTAAATGCAGTTACACCATTTTCAGGTCCTTACACTGTTGGTCAAGTACTGTAATATTATTTAAAGGTAGACTATGATGACTTAAGGATGCATGTTGCAATTTCTTGAGCAGCCTCTAAAACAACTCCAAAAGAAGTATAGCTTAAAAAATCAATGGAGGCAACAAAATGGGATATTAAAAAATACGTGATTCATCCAAAGGAATTCAAGAAAGGAGAGACAGAACAAAATGCAAATGGGGTAAATGAAAATCAAATACCGAGATGGGAAGCTTACACTGCAAAACAGAGAGTGTTACTAGAAATAAAGAGGAACATCTCATAGTGAGGGAAGACTGACTCATCAAGGAGACCCACAGTCCTCTATCTGAATGTGCCTAATAAGAGAATTCTAGAATACTTGAAGCAGAAATTGACAGAACTAAAGAGAGAAATAGGATTTTCATTTCATTCATTCATTGAAGAAGTCTTACTGTGTTTCCCAGAAAGGAATTTTTTTTTTTTACATTTTTTATTGAGCTATAGTCATTTTACAATGTGGTGTCAAATTCCAGTGTAGAGCACAATTTTTCAGTTATACATGAACATACGTACATTCATTGTCGCATTCTTTTTCTCTGTGAGCCACCACAGGATCCTGTATGTATTTCCCTGTGCTACACAGTACAATCTTGTTTATCTATTCTACATTTTCAAATCCCAATCTGTCCCTTCCCACCCGCCGCCCCCTTGTCAACCACAAGTTTGTATTCTATGTCTATGAGTCTGTTTCTGTTTTGTATTTATATTTTGTTTTGCTTTGTTTTGTTTTGTTTTGTTTTAGATTCCACATATGAGGGATCTCATATGGTATTTTTCTTTCTCTTTCTGGCTTACTTCACTTAGAATGACATTCTCTAGGAACATCCATGTTGCTGCAAATGGCATTATGTTGTCAGTTTTTATGGCTGAATAGTATTCCATTGTATAAGTATACCACATCTTCTTTATCCAGTCATCTGTCGATGGGCATTTAGGCTGTTTCCATGTCTTGGCTATTGTAAATAGTGCTGTTGTGAACATTGGGGTGCAGGTGTCATTTTGAAGTAGGGTTCCTTCTGGATATGTGCCCAGGAGCGGGATTCCTGGGTCATATGGTAAGTCTATTCCTAGTCTTCTGAGGAATCTCCATACTGTTTTCCACAGTGGCTGCACCAATTTACATTTCCACTAACAGTGCAGGAGGATTCCCCTTTTTCCACATCCTCCCCAACACTTGTTATTTGTTGTCTTTTTGATAATAGCCATTCTGACAGGTGTGAAGTGATATCTATTGTGGTTTTGATTTGCATTTCCTGAGGATTAGTGATGTTGAGCATCTTTTCATGTGCCTGTTGGCCCTTTGCATTTCCCTTTTGGAAAAAGTCTATTCAGATCTTCTGCTCATTGTTTTCTGTTTGTTTGTTTGTTTGTTTTAATGAGGGGGAGGTAATTTTGTTTATTCATTGATTTCTGCTTGGAGGAGGTTCTGGGGATTGAACCCTTCCCCCCGCCCATTGTTTAATTAAGTTGTTAAAATGTTCTCCAGCTCTAGTAACGTGTCTTGACATAAAGCCTTCACTGTCTGATCCCTTCCACACAGGCTTTTTTGGTTAGTTTCTTTATCATAGATCTTTTTTCCATCTTTTTACTGTCAACCTTTCTGTGTTTCTGTGTTTGTGGTGTATCTTTTCTAGGCAGTGTTTTTAAAATGTAATTCAGTCCAAAAATCTTTGTCACTAAACTGGAGTGTCTTGCTCACTTACACATAAGGTAATTACTGGTGTGTTTAGCTGTATCTCCTCTAAGTATTGTTTTCTTTTTTTTTTTTTTTTTTAAGTATCGTTTTCTAATTGGCCTACTTTTTTTTTTCCATTTTTCAGTTTTATTAGGTAGAATTGTTACAATTTGATTGCAAATATACAATATATTGCATGTAAATACATATATACAATATACTGCACATATTTTGTAAATTTACATATATGTACTATTCATTGTTTCTAAGAATGTTTAGTGATTTAGCTTTTTAAACTTACATAATTATCAAAGGAATAAAGCCAACCATAAAATAAGAATTAATTCAAAAAGATACATACACCCCACTATTAACAGCAACATTATTTATAATTATCAAGACATGGAAGCGTCCTAAGTGCACGTTGATAGATGAATGGATAAAGAAGGTGCAGCATATATATGTAATGGAATACAACTCACTCATAATAAAGAAGAATATTTTGCCATTTGCAGCCCTGCGTTCACTTTTTTTTTTTCTCTTCAAAAAACAGAATTTTATAACTGGCATAAATATTTCCATTGCATCAAAAATAACAAAATACCTAGAAATAAACTTAACCAAGGAGGTTATTTATACTCTGAAAACTGTAAAATATTGATGAAGGAAATTGAAGGAGATACCAAAGAAATGGAAAGGTATCTTGTGCTCTTGGATTGGAAGAACCAACATTATCAAAATGGTCGTACTGCCCAAAGCAATCTATGGATCTGATGCAACCCCTGTCAAAATACAACATTTTTCCCAGAATTAGAACAAACAGTTCCAAAATTTATATGGAACCATAAACGACCCAGAACTGCCAAAGCAATCTTTTGCAAGTCTGTTTTTTTCTCTCTTTCTTCTTTTTAGTTCTCTTTCCTTATGGTTTGATGACTAGAGAAGGTCCTTTAACATTTGTTGCAAAGCTGGCTTGGTGGTGCTGAAATCTTCTAGCTTTCGTTTATCTGTGAAGCTTTTGATTTCTCCATCAAGTCTGAACAAGAGCCTTGCTGGATAGAGTGTTCTTGATTGTAGATTTTCCCCTTTCATCACTTTAAATATATTTTGCCACTCCCTTCTGGCCTCTAGAGTTTCTGCTGAAAAATCAGCTGATAACCTTATGGGAGTTCCCTTGTATGTTATTTGTTGCTTTTGTCTTGCTAATTTTAATATTTTCTCCTTATCCTTAACTTTTGTCCATTTGATGACTGTGTGCCTTCATGTGTTCCTCTTTGGGCTGATCCTGTGTGATACTTTCTGCGCTTCCAGGGCTTGGATGACTGTTTCCTTTCCCAAGTGGGGGCAGTTTTCGGTTATTACCTCTTCAAAAATTTCCTCAGGTCCTTTCTCCCTCCTTCTCTTCCTGGGACCCTGTAATGCGAATATTAGTGCACTTCATGTTGTCCCAGAGTGCTCTTAAACGATCCTCATTCCTTTCATTCTTCTTTCTTTTTTCTGTTCTGCAGTAGTGATTCCCACTAATCTGTCTTCTAGCTCACTGATCCCTTCTTCTGCCCCATTTAGTCTGTTCTTGGTTCCTTCTGGTGTATTGTTTATTTCAGCGATTTTATTCTTCAACTCTGTTTGGGTATTCTTTATATTTTCCAACTCTGCTAAAAACTTCACTCTGTGCTTCTGTACTCCTCTTGAGTTCTCTGAACATCTTCACCATCATTACTTTAATCTCTTTCTCAGATAAATTGCCTGTCTCCTCATCACTTAGTTCTTCTTCTTAACCTTGGTCTGGGAGTACTCCTCTGCCACCTCATATTGTTTATCTTTCAGTGTGTATTTTTAGGTAGGTTAGTTAGCGTTTCTCGACCTTGGAGAGGTGGCCCTCTGTGGGAGACGTCCTGTGCGTCCCTGCAGTACACTCCTCTCTTGTCAGACAAGGGCCAGGGTCCAGCAGGTCCCAGGTTAGAGCCTGGCCTGTGTTTGTGGATTCCTTCCACAGGCTTTGGGCTTGTTGTTTTCTTATTTCTGGTATCTGCTCCCTGGTGGATGAGGCTGGACCAGAGGCCTTTGTGGCTCAGGGGGTCTGCTGCTGGGTGGGGCTGTGCTCCCACCCAGTGTGCTGTTTGGTCTGAGGCTTCCCCACAGGCTGTTGGGTGGCGCTTGGTCTTGGTGCTAATGATCCAGTCGAGATGTCAGCCTCTAGGAAAGCTCATGTAGATGAACATCCCAGAATGTCTGCCACCAGCTTCTATGTCCCCTGAGTGAGCTGCAGCCGTCCATCCCATACGTCCCCAGGAGACCCTCCAAAACCAGCAGGCAGGCCTGTCCCAGGTTCCTGTGAAATCGCTGCCTCTGCCCTTGGACCTGGCGCACGTGAGGTTCTGTGTATGCTTCCCAAGAGAATGAAGTCACTGTTTCCCCAGTCCCATGGGGCTCCTGGAGCTACGCCCCACCGGCCTTCAAAACCAAATATCCTGGGGTCTCCTCCTCCCAGTGCTGTAACCCGGGCTAAGGAGCCTGAGATGGGGCTCAGAGCTCTCACTCCTTTGGGGAGGCCTCTCCGACTTAACTCTTCTTCAGCTGTGGGTCGCCCACCCGGGGGTATGGGCCTGATTATATCACGAACACGCCCCTCCTGCCGTCCTGCTGTGGTCCCCTCTTTGTGTTTCCAGTTGAAGACGATCTTCTTTGCTAGGTTCCAGTCTTTTCTCAATGGTTGTCTAGCAGTCAGTTGTGGATTTGTCGTCGTCGCGAGGCAGGGTGAGCTGTGGTCCTACCACTCCGCCATCCCGACCGGAACTGCCCTATTTGTCCTACTTTTTCTAGGCTTCTTTTTCTCTCTCTTTCTACCTCTTTTTGAGTTAAGTGTTTTTGTTATGTCATTTTCCCCTCTATTACTTTGTTAATTATACATTCTTTCGCTAATTTTTAGAAACTGTTCTAGAGATTATTAGAAGCATCTTTCACTTCTAAAAATGTAATATAAAGTTGTACTTTTACCATTTCTCAGACTATATAACACTTTAACTCCATTTATCTCCCCTCCTGCCTTTTGTACTATTGTTTTAATATATTTTAATTCTACATATATTTTGAACAACACAAAACATGATAGGGTTTTGTACAGTCAGCATTTGTTTTATCATTACTTATAAGATTCCTTCCCATTGTTCTTTTTGTACTGTTCCTTTTTTTCCCCTTTTATCTGTGGTTTGATGTCTTTCATCAGCTTTGGAAACTTCTCAGTCATCTTCTCTTTAAATATTGCTTCTCCTCCCATCTTTCTTGTCTCCTTCTAGGACTATGGTTATATGCACCTTAGAACTTTTCACCGTGTTCCATGTGTCTCTTGTGGTACGTGGAAGTTTAACTGTTAGAGACCTTACCTGTTTGAAAATGTCTCACATTTGGTTGATAATTTGGCTGGAGATAGAGTTCTATATTGGAGATGGTTTTCCTTCAGATTTCTGAAGGCAGTGTTCCCTTGTAATATTTCATGGGGGTTTTTCTTCATTTGCCAGAAGTTTTTCTTCTCAACGAGTCTCTTCCAAGGACTGCCTCTTGCAATAAGAGGTCATCATGTACAACTCTGTGCTAATTGTAAGTTTTAATGATATGAATGATTTTCTAGGAAAATACTAATTACCTACGAGGATTCAAGAAAATGCAGAAAGCCCAAAAGACCAATAAGGAAACAGAAGAAGAAGGAAGAACTACACTTCTACAACCATCAAAAAAGCATCTTGGCCAAATAGTGCTTTCAAACCTCTAAAGAACAGATGGTTCGAGCTGGTCCTGAGTCTGGAACATGAAGTGCCCACACGTCACTCTAGGGGCATCACGCCCGGTCAGGAAGGCAGGACGGCTTCCTAAGGAAAGCAGGCTGACAGACTACAAATGCCCACTGAAGGCAAAGCGACGACATGGTCTTCAGTCTCCTCTTGTCTGCTGTGTCACCGCCCTGTTCACAATCGTAATCATAACAGCAAGTCCGTCTCTGAAAACGAGATTGTCTCCGATGTCCTGTTTTTCCTATTTCCTCCAGTCACCATCAGGGGAGCTGAATGCTTTCCCGTCCACCTGTGTGCTCCCTGTTCTCAGACCGAAACAGAGTTCACACAGGGCAGCCGCCTCCCCTCGTTAGGCCTCACCTCCCCACAGTGCTTACTGGGCCCTCCAGCTTTGGGATAATCCCCTCCTACCACGGAAACAAAAGCAGTAGGGAGCCAGTGCCGCTGGGCCCTCCAGTGTCTGTGGCCTCCAGAGGGTTGTGAGATGTGCCGAGTTGGCCGTGACCAAAGAGCCTGGCCCTGCAGGTCTGGAGTCGAGGGAGGAACCCGGTGGGCACGCTCTCTCAGTGAGGCTGAAGGAGGCTTGGGGGCCACCACCGTTTGCCCCCAGGTACCCCTCACCGGACACAGGCCACATCTCTGAGCCACAACTCAAGAAGCGTGCTAGTTGGGACTTTAGGAGGTGACATCCTGAACTCACTGCCTTCCAGGTTTGATCTGCCCTCCCTCTGCTCGGGCTGCCGACCACACCCCAGCTGCTGGGCGCAGCCCACCTTTGCTGGCCATGCCGTGGCATCCAGGCTGGCGGCCTGGCCCAGCAGCCCCGTGGGAGGCAGTGCAGCTCTTTGGCCTCCTCTCCCCTGTGGGAGTCTGACTTATCCGCCCTGGCCCCTGAGGTGGGCCCTTGTGAGCCTGCTGTGCCCCTGGTGCAGAGCTGCCCCTTCTCTGCTCCGTCTCTGCCGGGCACTCGCAGGCCTGATTGCCGTCTCTCCCCTCCCTGTCAGCTGCCCAGCGACGGCCTCTGGTGTATGTGGCAAAGTCAAGCAGAGGTTTGACAGAGGATTTAGAAAGAATTTCACTTGCCTCATTTTTGAACAGATCACGTTTCATTTTTCTTCTCACCAAGGGAACTGGAATCCAGGTTTGGCTTCATTGAATTGGGGAACCTCTGACCTCTTGCCTCTCTGACACCCTGGCCTCCAGGACACCCACCGTGACTGTATCCATCTATTGTTAGTCGGCCAAGGGCGTGAGGGAGGGGGGCATTTTGTTCCTCACGCTGCATCCAAGTCACAGCTTCCACTCAGCTTGTCTTCCTTTGCCAGATGGTCATTCCTGTCCATTCTTCTGTCTCTGCCTCTGCCTCCCCCGTGCACACACTTGCATGCTTTTGATTCCTGTTCGTTTTTTTGTTTTTTGTTTTCAAAACCTTGATCTCATTGTATAAGCTTTTTAAATACTTTACAGTTCATATTGTAGTCTGAATAATGCCCCCAGTAAAGACAGCCCCTGGAACCTGGGAGGATTACCTTATGTGGAAAAAGATCTTTGCCGCGTGATCAAGGTTATCCTGGATTATTGGAGTGGGCTCTAAATGTCCTCACAGGGCCCTTATGAGAAGAGATGGAGGGAGACTGGACACAGACGAGAGAAGGAGGGGCCATGTGGCCACAGAAGCAGAGACTGGAGTGATGTGATCACGGCAAGAAATGCTGGCAGCCGCCAGAGGCTGGAAGAAGCCCGGAACAGACTCTTCCCCCAGAGCCTCCAGCAGGAGCACGGCCCCAGACTGTGGGCCAGTGGAACTGACGCCAGGCTTCTGGCCTCCAGAACTGTGAGGGAGGAAGCATCCCTTGTTTTAAGCCGCTGCATTTAGGGCAATTTGTTACAGCAGCCGCAGGAAACTAGTACGTGTGCCAGCCTCTCAAAGATTCTTTCAGGTTCCAGGTATGTTAGTTTATGGAGTATCTGCATCTACTTCTCAGTGGCCACTTCAGCAGATAAAAATGCAACTAATGAAAAAATTATACTTTTTTTCCTGGTGTGCAATCCCACGAGAACACAGGTGGCCTTATTCCCTGTCATTGTGTCCGAGAACAATGTGTGGAGCCAGAGAAATGTGCTCTTCTCGAAGGCCCCGAACTCTCCCCAGACCTGGAGCTGGTAATGGGAGGCACATTGTGTGGTTCAGTGGATGAGAACGTTGATTAAAAACCAGGAGATCACGACCAATCAGATAAACGCCTGAGTGGCTGTATTAACGTCAGACAAATTAGATTTCAGGACAAGGAATATTACCAGGAAAGAGAGAGACATTTCACAAAAGAGCCAATTCATCAAGAAAACATGACAGCTCTATATACGGCGCACCTGATAAGACAGATTCAGAATGCATAAAGCAAAACCTGATAGACCGAAGTGAATAGCACTCAGACCCACGAGTCGAGTCGGAGATTCCGACGCTACTTTTCCAGTGATGGATACAAACACGGGGAAGTCAGACAGCAGCTGAAAGACCTGAACAACACCGTCAGCTTCGGCAGACCACATGGCTGTTCCCTACGTGCACGGTGCCGCGTTCCTCACCGCAGACCCCGTGCTTGGCTGCAGTGCAGGTCTTAATAGTTTAAAAGGACTGAAATCATAGAGACTGTGTTCTCTAATACAGTGAAATTAAAGTAGAAATCAAGGACAAAAATATGAATAGAAAATCCCCAAATATTTGGGAGATAAAGATTCCATTTCTAAATAACCCCTGGTTCAAAGAAAAAAGTCACAAGAGAAATTAGAAAATATTTTGAGCTAAATGAAAATGAAAACAAGTCAAAAATTGGGGGATGCAGCAATAGAAGTGTTTAGAAATTTATGACCTTAAATGCTTATAATAGAAAATAAGAAAAGTAAAGTAAATTATCAAAACTAAAAAAATAAGAGTAACTTAAATCCTAAGCAAGTAGAAGAGGAGTAGTAATCAATGTAATAGAAACAGAACACCAGTAGAGAGAAATCAGAGGAACCAAAAGCAAGATATTTGAAAAGATGAATAAAATTGATAAACCCCTGGAGAGACTGATCAAGGGAAAACAAAAGAGAAATAAAGTACAAATGACCGATATCAGCAATAAAAAAATTTGAATCAGCATGATCTCTACAGATATTGAAAGAACAGTGGGGGAGTGTACATGAATTTAGTAACTCAAATTTCTTAAAAGATGCAAATTACTAAAACTGACAAAATAAGAAATAGACTGTTGGACTAGCCTTTCATCTATTAAAATAGTTGAGTTTGTAACGAAAATTTTCCCAGGGTTACATGACCTCACTAGTAAAATCGATTAAACTTTTAAGAAAGCAGTAATACCATCCTTTACAAATACTTTCAGAAAATATAAGGAGAGTGAATACTTCCCCACTCATTTTATGTGGCCAGAATTTGATGCCAAAACCAGACAAAGACATTACACAAAGAGGAGACTATAGACAAGTATACTCGTGATCATACATGTAACAATCCTTCACTATGTTAGCAAATCAAATCTAGCAGTACAGAAGGACAACACTCCATGACCAGTTGGGGTTTGTGTAGGAAATGCGTGGTTTAACATCCAAACGTTAATCAGTGTAATTAACCGTATTAAGAAACTAAGGGAGAATGACCACATAATCATCTCAACAGGTGCCTACGGGTGTTTGGCAGAATTCAAGGCCCGTTTCAGTAAACCAGAGCTAGGGAAGGGGACTTTCTCAACGTGGTAAATGTGAATATGAAGAATTTATACCTAACACCTTACCTAACGGTGAAAAACTCAGTGCCTTCCTCTCAGAACAGGAACCAGGCAAGAATGTCTGTTTCCAGTTCTATTCAACATTGTACTGGAGGTTCTAGCCGGTGCAATAGAGCAGAAGTAATGATACAAATAAAAGGAATGCAGTTTGGAAAGAAAAAAATAAAGCTGTATTTGCAGACAGCATTATCATGTACACAGAAAATCCTAAAGAATCTACAAAAACATACTATTAGAACCAATAAGAATGTTTAGCAAGGGCACAGGAAACAAAGTTAAAGGATAAAAATCAACAGTATTTCTATATAGTAGCAAGGAGCAATTTAAAAATTTTAAAATTTAAAACAATACAATAGCAGTAGCATCCAAAAGCACAAAATATTTAGGGATAAATTTAACAAACTATGTGTAAGACCTGTATGTTGAAAACTGCAAACATTACTGAGAGGAACTAAACAAGTGGAGAGAGACGTACTATTGAGAGAATTAATATTGTTAAAATGTCAATTTGCCCCAAGTCAACCAATAAATTCAACCATCCTAGTCAAAATCTTAGCCACATTTTCTTGTGGAAATTAACAAGCTGATTCTAAAATTTATGTGGAAATGCAAAGAGCCTAGAATAACCAAAGCAATTTTGAAAAAGAAAAAAAAGTTTGAAGAATTTTACCTGATTTCAGGATTCTCCATAAAGCTACATAATCAAGACAGTGTTATTAGTGTAGGGACAGATGTGCAGATCATTAGAACAGGAGAGGGTCCAGAAGGAGACCCCCACATACGTGACTGTTAATTTTCAGCAAAGGCATCAGTGTGATTGGGCAGGATAAGGAGTGACCTTTCCAGATGGTGCAAGAACAGCTGGATATCCGCTCAGAAAACAATGAACTTTGCCTCCTACCTCACACCACGTACAAAAATGAGCTCAAAATAGATCACAGAGCTAAACATAATAAAAGTTAAAACTATAAAAATTCTAGGAGAAAATCCTCATCTTTGGGGGTGGACAAAGATTTCGTAGAGAGCACACCAAAAGCACCAGCCACTGGAAAAGAATTGATAAATGGGACTTCATCGAAATGTAAAACGTCTGCACTAGAACAGCACCGTTAGAGGATGAAAAGGCGAGCTGCACACTGGGAGAAAATACAGCGTGCACGTCTGACCACAGACGGGCATCCGAATGCGTGCAGGACTCCTGTAACCCAGCAACAGGAAGACAGGCAGAAGACCTACGTAGACAGTTGGTAAACTAAACGCCAATACGCACGTGAACATATGCTCAGCATCACTAGTTGTCAGGGAAATACAAATCTAAACCACACTCAGGTGTCTCTGCACACCCGCCAGAATGGCCGAGACTAGGAAGACTAACAACGCCAAGGGCTGGCTAGGACGTGACGCAACCACAACTCATGCGCGGCAGTTGGGAGTGTAAATCGTGTAACTATTTGGAAAACCTATAATCCTTTCCTTATAAAGTAAACACACACTTAACGAACAACCCAGCAATTCCACTCGGTTATTTATCCAAGAGAAAGGAAAATACATGGATGAAAAAAGACCTGTGCCTAAAATCCCTGGTAGCTTTTCTATAACTCGAAAAAATCCAAATGTCTATCAAATTGTGTGGTATCCTTACAGTGAAAACTACAAGCATCGAGGGAGGGCGAGTACAGCTCAGTGGTAGAGCACATGCTTAGCACTCATGAGGTCTTGGGTTCAGTCCCCAGTACCTCCATATAGATAAATAAATAAATAAAAGAACAATTTCTCCCCCCTAAAAAAAGTTTAAAAATAAAGTAAAAACTATCAGCGTTGAAAAGGAGTTGGGGTGGTTTGACTGCAGAGGGACATGAGGGGGCATTCTGGGGTGACAGAATGTCCTCTATCTCCATCTGGAACCTGGTGCAGATTTGAAAATTCCCTAGACTGTAGCTTAAAATGGGTGCATTTTATCACATGTTAATTATCCTTCAAGAAAGTTAATTTTTTAAAAGCAATCAGAGGAAGCACAAAAAGACCTGGCATTCTTTCCCAGACAGAATGACGTCTACTTCACAGTTTAGCCTTGAGCTTATCTCCCCCAACAGTGCTCATACTTTGCGTTATGCCCTCCGGACACTTCCCTCACCCTGACCAGGGTCAGCCAACAGGAGCGCTCTGGGCCAGACCGGCCAGGGTTTTGCCACTGCGCGGTCACTCCACAAGCAGCTTGAATGTTAGGGACGTTAGCCCTTCACCTCTGATGCAGGTTACAAATACTCTCTCCTAGTTTGTCATTCACCTTTTTACTTTGCTTATCGCATCTTATGTCCTGCAAAAGGTTTGGTGTTTTGTTTTGGGTTTTGGGGGGTTTTTGGTCACCTGTCAGTCTTTTATTGCATCTAGATTTTGAGTCATAGTAAGAAAGCTTTTCTCTACACCCACATTATAGAGGAAGTCACCCATGTTTTCTTTTATCATTTTCCAGTTGGCTGTCTGGTTGTCCCAACACCATTTGTCAGGAAGTCCATCTCCGTTCCAGTGACTGGACATGTGTCTTCATTACATTAGACTTCTATGTGTAGTCGAGTCTGTGTCTGAGCTCCCTGTTGTCCCCGGTGGTCTGTCTACCCCTGCACCTGCGCCACTCTGGTGGGATTACAGAGGACTGGTTGTGTCCTGTGGGGTGTGGGCGGCCTGGTGCCCCTCAGAGCTCTGTTGTTTCCGTTTTCCTGTCTTTGGCACTCATTTTTCCACGTGAATTTTAGCATCACCTTATCTAATTCCATGAAAAAGCTTATTGGTATTTTTATTGAGATCACATTAAATTCACAAATTAACGTAGGGAGAGCTGATATCTTGATGATGTTGAGACATTTCAGTCAAGAACGAGGAATGTTTTTCTGTCTGATAAAGTCTACTTTTGTGTCTTACAGGAGGTTTTAAAGTTTTTTCCATACAGATTTTATACATTTCTTGTTAAGTTTACAACTAAGTATTTTATTTTCTTTATTGTCAATGAGTTTTCTCTTTCAGTGTATCTTCATGCTGTCACCACTTGTGTACATGAAAGCTGCTGGCTTGCTATGTTAGTCTTGTTTCCTGCCACCTGCTGAATTATTTATTCTCTAGGGATTTTCAGGAGTACTGTCATGTCATCTGCAACTAGAGGGAGTTGTATTTTAATTTTCAGTTCTTGAGCCTCTAATTATTTAGCTAATACAACTGACCCTTGAACAACGTGGGGGTTAGGGGTGCTGACCCCCATGCACAGTCAGAAATTTGTGTATAACCTTTGACTCCCCCGAGACCTAACTACTAACAGCCTACTGTTGGCCAGAAGCCTTCCTAATAACATAAACAGTCGGCTGGCACATCTTGTATTTTTACAGTCAAGTAAGCTAAAGAGAAGAAAACGTTATTGAGAAAATCACAAGGAGGAGAGAAATACACTTGGAGTGCCGTGCTGTACTTAATTGCAGGTTGGATCGTCCGTCAGTTTGCACATCAGTACTGTCTTACGTGATACAAGATACTGTACTAGACGTCAAAAACGAAAAGGGAATGTGAAAAAGAAGCTCCTGTCTATTTACAGGGGCAATGATTTGTACATTGACAAAGAAACGGCAGCTCTGGGATTCTTTATGGTCACCTAGAGTCGTCGACACGGCTGCTTCACAGTAGCCCCGCCCACACACTAATGAATGAGTTCTCATAAAATGTTACAGCTCACAGTACTCAGTCATATTCATAATACAGTATTGGAAACACCGTTACGTTTAAAAAACCGCCTCCCTGCGATGCCAGGCTGATACGCAGTCTCTCCAGCTGGGGGAGATGATACTGTGCTTCTCTGAAAGCAAAGTTATAAAACAGTAAGGAAACCAACACATTATTAATTTTATATTAAATATCGCTCACCTTACGCCTCTGTAAGGATAGGCTGCCCACTCCGACACAAGCCTGGTGTGTGCGCTCTACACGACAGACGCTTGGCTGACAGCGATGGTGACGCAGAGCTGTCTCCTCAGACCTCAGATTTTCACTCGAAGACACACACACAGCGTTTACATTTATTCACTGTACAGCGTGAGAACTGTTTACTGTTCATTAAGTGGAGGTGGTCCACCGTGAAGGTCTTCATCCTCGATGTCGTAACGCTCAGTGGGCTGGGGGGCAGGAGGCAGAGGAGGGGCGGTCTTGCCGTCTCAAGGTGGAGGCGATGGAGGAGGTGGAAGGGGAGGTGGGCACACCCCGTGTGCAACGTTACGGAAATGCATCATGGTTTCTGCGAGGCTTTTTTGCTTTTTCGTTTCTTTAGAAGTGTTTCTATAGGGCACCAGCCCTCCTTCATACATCTGCTTCAGTTTCAGTGCCAGCATCATAGGAGGGTCCGTGTCGTAAACGCGGTCAGAAGCGCCCTTGAATAGCCGGCCGCGTCTGCTGCGTTGTGTGTCGTCTATTTTCTGATGCTGCCTCGTCTGTGTCTGCTTCCTTGTCGCTTGGGCGGGTTCGGGAGCGCTCGGCCCCATCAGGTTGTCTTCTGTTAATTCCTCCCGTGTGCCGCTGTTAGCTCTTGAATTTCTCCACGATTCGTATCTTGAAACGCTTCACCCCTCCCCCCCTTTTTTTTGCCAGATCCACAGTCTCTTTCACAAGTTCCTGTATTAGCTCTGTCATGAATCCTGCGAAGTCATGCGTGACGTCTGGACACAGGAATTTATCGTTTTGGGCTTGACGACTTTCACGGCTTTTCCTGTAACAACCATGCATCTCCACTGTTGTGGTCCTTCCAGATGTGCACGATGCTGTCTCTGTAGACATTCCCTTCCAGAGTGTTGACTGTCCTTTCCATAGCGCTCCATGGGTAAGGGGCCTTGGTGGTCCTGATGGTCCCTTGATCTGAGGCCAAATCAAAAGACATTGTGTTCAGGGGCAGACAGGCCACTTTGACACCTTTGGTGTTGAACTCACAGGGTCTTCGTGGCCAGGGCCATTGTCCAATACCAAAAGAACTTCAAAAGGCAGTCCCTTACAGGCAAGGTATTTTGTGGCTTCGGGGACAAAGTGTCAATGGAACAATCCAGAAAAGGGCTCTCATGATCCAGGCCCCTTTGCCGTGCAACCAGAAGACTAGTAGCTGTTGTTCGTCTTTCCCTTCAAGGCTGGGGGTCAGCAGCTGCATGGACAAGGGCGGTCCCGGCCGCAGACTTACTGCCTTTGTGCAGAGCAGTAGTTAGCTGCCCCTTCCTGCCGTAAGTCCTGGTTCTCGCTCCTCTTCCTTATCATAAATGCCCTTTGTGAATTTCTTCCCGGAATAGGGCACATTGGGCTGCATTAAAACCTGTTCAGGCAGATCTCTTTTCTCCCCAGTGATTTTCTTAACAGCGTCTGGGAACCCATCTGCTGTCTCTGGACCGGCAGAAGCTGCTTCTCCTGTTATCTTGACATTTTTTAAGCCAAACCTCTTTCTAAAATTATCACACCATCCTTTGCTGGCATCAGATTCTCCAGCTTTAGACCCTTTACCTTCCTTTGCTCTAAGCTGCCACGTAATGACTTTGCTTTTCCTCACACCGTATCAGAGTTTGTAGGGGAGCCTTCCTCACCGCAGTCCTGCACCCGCGGCAAAGCTGCGCTTTCAGTGCGACGTGAAAAGGATTTCACAAAGAGTGTGAGGTTTTACGCCTGCTGGTTGGTGCAGCTGCAGTCACGGCTTCATGAACTTCCTTTTCTTTTATTGCAGTGGTCCTAACACTGAATTTGTTTACCTTGAAATGGTGATGGCCACAGCTGCAGACCTCAATCTGCCGTGCACATCGAGCAATTAAACTTTTTCTTGTAACATCGTGACTTTTCTCTGCTTCTTGGGAGCACTTCTGGCATCACTAGTGTCACTCCTTGTGTATGGGTGCCACCGTGTTATCCAAGGTTCACAGTATTGCACTAAACACAATGAAAAATATGTGAGAACAGTGACAGATCACTTTTTACTGTGATGCGAAATTTTCTGGAGAGACAGACGGCTAAGGCAGAGGTGATGGGTCTCAAAGGGATTTTAAGTGGACGCTCCAAACACTCGGGCGCAGCGCAGGAGCAACAGGTGATGGCTACAGAATTATTACACGGCACAGTTTGCACCACAGTTCACTACGCAGTTACAATTACATTGGTATACGTGTCTCTTGACTGTGAATGGCGCCGTGTGTGTCCTACCAGTGTGTGCGTAAGCTCTGATAAATGTTAATATTTTATTATAGACATACACATTTTATGGTGGTGGATGATAAAATAAACTAGTGTCTACATATATTTTATGCAGTCATTACATAATTAACCTTTTCTTGATTTTTTTCAATATTCAGGCTACGCAATCCATCTCCAAGTTTTTTCAAATTGTTGCAAATCTCCAAAATTTTTTTCAAAATATTCATTGAAATAAATACAGGTATAAGTAGACCACGAAGTTCAAACCTGTGTTCTGCAAGGCTCAGCTGTACTTCCAGAGCAACGTTACAAGGTTAAATGGTAGTAGCGGTAGTAGGCATCCTTGCCTTGGAGTTTCCCCATTAGTAGGAAGCTAGCTCTAGGAGTGAGCTGTACTGCTTTATAATTTTAAGGAAGTATCAAGCTGTTCCTGTTTTCTCAAGAGTTTTTATTGATAATAGGTGTTGAGTTTTGTCACAGGGTTTTTCCAAGCACTATGTAGAGAATCGTGTAATTTTCTCCTTAGTCCTGTTCACGTGGTGATTTATATTAATAGATGTCCTAACATTGAACCAACCTTGCTTTCCTGGTATAAACTCTGCTTGCCCACGGGGTGCTATTCTCCTAACGTAGCGTTGCAAAATTCTATTTAGGGTTATCCCATCAATCAATATTCGCAGGTAGAAATCGTCTGTCACTTTCCTTTCTGATGGCCTCTTTATCACATTGTGATACACTGTTATCCTTTCCTAGTAAAATTAAGTTGGAAGTTTTTCTTCACTTTCTTTACTCTAAAGCCATTTACTCAGCATGGGGACTCTCTGATCTCCAGAGGGTTGATAGAATTCCCCTTTGAAACCACCTGGGCCTGGTATTTTTTGTGGGATAGTGTTTAGTAATTTTCTCTATTTCTTCTGTAGACGTTGATCTGTTTAACTTTCACCTCTACTGGGGTCAATTTTTATAAGTATTTTATTAAGAAATTATCCATTTCACCTGAGTTTTAAAATTTACTTGCACAGCATTGTGCAAAAATAATGTTTAAGGTTTTTTTTAAACTTCCTCCGTATCTGCGGCTCCTTTCCTCCATTGTTTCTTATATATCTGTGCTTACCCTTTTGATTAAACCAGCTAACGGTTTGTTTATTTTGTTTTTATAAGAACCAGGATTTTTATTTATTAATTCGATCTGTTTCTCTGTCCCCTGTTTACTCTCAGCAGCCTCTGCCCCCATCTGCACTCTGGCTTTCGTATTTCTCTCCTTGTGTGTTCTCTTGGTTTGCTTGCTTGCTCTTTCTCTTGCTTTTATCTAACTCATATACTTTTATTCTTTCATTTTTACTGACATAGGCCTTTAGGGCTGCGAACTGTCCTCGCTGTTTTGATGTAGTCCAGTGGGGCTGACGTGTGGTGGTTCATTAGAAATCATGTGATTTCTATTTGTATTCCTCTTCACCCAAAAGTTGTCTGATAGAAGTGCTTTTCGTTTTATTTAGAGGTAGATGGGCTTTGGGGGGTTTTGTTTTTATTTTTAATGTCTAGTTTTCTTGCACTGTGATCAGAGTGCTATTTAACATTTCTCCCGTGTGCAGCTTTTTGGGATTTTTCCTGTGTCCTAATGTGTGGTGGGTTGTTGTGCATATGCCCCATGTGCTTAAGAGGAAAGTAGATCCTGTTATCAGAACATTTGATATACATCTGTAATAGCTACTGATCGCTTGTGCTGGTTGGGTTTGGTCGCACTTTGGCTCTCTGGGAAGAAGCAAGTCCCGGGAACGTTCCTGCTGCCTCCTCAGACAACTCTCCCACTCCGATGGCAAACTGAGGGGAGGTCACTTGTGTGGTTGGGTTAAGGGCTGCCCTGCTCCAAAGTGCCTCCCTGTCCCCTCCCTGCAGTGTCATCAGGTCTGTTTGTTTGGGTCAGGGCGTCCTCTGCTGTCACTGCAGGTGGCCCTGGGCAGGTAAAAGGGAAAGCTAATGGTAGGTAAGGTTTTCAGCATGTCTTTCTTGAGCAGGTTTGGAGCACCTGTGGGATCTCCAAAATAAAGGAAATGAGGTGAGGACCAAGGGTGGCTGGTGACATGGGGTCAACACACATTTGTTCTGAGCCTGGGTGCATTTTGGTGTTTTGCTTCTTATCTAGACACAGCTGTTAAAAATGGGACCTAATTAAACTTAAAAGCTTTTGTACAGCAATGGAAACCCTACACAAAATGAAGAGAAAACCTACGGAGTGGGAGAAAACATTTACAAACGATGCCACCAACAAGGGCTTAATTTCCAAAATACAGAAACAGCTCACACAGCTCAATGTCAAAAAAAAAGCAAACAACCCGATCAAAAAATGGACAGAAGACACCTAAATAGACATTTCTCCAAAGAAGACATGCAGATGGCCAACAGGCACACAAAAAGATGCTCAACATCACTAATTATTAGAAAAGTGCAAATCAAACCCACAATGAGATATTACCTCACACCAATCAGAATGGCCATCATCAAAAAGTCTACAAATAATAAATGGTGGAGAGGATGTGGAGAAAAGGGAGCCCTCCTGCGCTGCTGGTAGGAATGCAGTTTGGTACAGCCACTGTGGAAAACAGTGTGGAGATTCCTTAAAAAAACTGAAGATAGACTTACCATGTGATCCAGCAGTCCCACTCTGGAGCATATATCAGGAGAAAACTTTAACTCAAAAAGATACATGCACCCCAATGTTCACAGCAGCACTGTTTACAATAGCCAAGACATGGAATCAACCTAAATGTCCATCAACAGATGACTGGATAAAGAAGTTGTTGTGTATTTATACAATAGAATATTACTCAGCCATAAAAAGGAATGAAATACCATTTGCAACAACATAGATGGACCTGGAGATTATCATACTAAGTGAAGTAAGTCAGACAAAGACAAATACCATATGATGTCACTTATATGTGGAATCTAAAAAAACTGGCACAAATGAACTTATTTACAAAACAGAATCAGACTCACAGACATAGAAAGCAATCTTACGGTTACCAAAGGGTAAAGGGGGGGTTATATATTTGGAACTTGGGGTTAACACATATACACTACTATGTATAAAAGAGGTAAACATGGACCTACTATGTAACAGAGAACTATATTCAATATCTTGTAATAAGCTATAATGGAAAAGAATCTGAAAAAGAATGTATATATACATATAACTGAAATCACTTTGCTCTTCACCTGAGACATTGTAAATCAACTATACTTCAATAAAAAATAAAAATTTTTTAATTAAAAAAATATACAGCTGTTAACAATACCAAGTTCAAGGGTAGGATTTTAAAAAGTGGGCAAAATAGCTGAACGCAGTAGGAAAAGGAGAAAACAAGGCATCGGTACTTAGAAATCAGGCGGTAAAATGAGCAAGCTCCAGAACGTCAGGAAGTGTGAAGCAGGCAGCTGAGGCCTGTCGCCCCGACAGCAACGACAAAGAACCAAGCTGTCAGCGCGCCTCTGTCAGAACTCTGAAAAACAGCCAGCAGTTTGCAGCAACCAAGCAAGTGCTGAGCGACTTGAAACAGTAGAAGAGCTTGGCGGTGTTTTCACTTGTCCCGCCCGCCCCTGCCCTCGCGGCAGCCCCCGGCCCAGGGTGGGACGGGTCCCTGGTTCAGAGAGAGCAGGCAGAGCTTATTGGAGAAGCCTGTCTATTTGTCCTGACTTGTCGGGGGCTGCCTGCAGCACTGACAGGGCCCTGTGCCACCAGCTCAGAGCCCGCTGCAGGCCGAGAGGTGGCGGCGCTGCTGAGGACGTCGCCAGGTGGGCAGCCTCAGTGTGCGCCTCACGTGGCCCCCAGGGGGGCTCGGGGGAGGAGCTGGAGGAGAGATTCTTCGGGAAATTCTTGGGGCATTCGAAGCCCGCGCGTCCCGGGAAATGTAGAAGCCCCTTTAGAAGCCCGGAGCAGGCCCAGGGCGGCCAACACGCCCCAGAGCCCTGAGCAGACCCTGGGAAGCGGAGGCCCAGCACGAGCCGCCTGCAGAGAGCTGGGCAGGCCCCCTTTGTCTCCTTGTCTTCTTCCTTTTCTGTCTCTGTCTCTGCTGGCCAGATGTGCACACTCTGTAGGGGAGACGCAGGGCACAGGCAAGCGGCCAGGCTAGGCTGCCCCATCAAGGAGGGGTCCCAGGGCCCAGGAGCCCCAGGGCAGGGCTGGCCCCCACTGTCCCGTCTGTGGGAGGCAAGGCACCGGCTGCCCATCCAGTCCTGCAGGGGGTTGAGAAGCCAGCTCCTCACCGCAGCACCCACAGGCAGGCCCCCACCCTGGGAGCCGGCTGCCCGCCGTTGGGCTGGCACTCCTGTGGTGGACCCACTTTTTGGTTTTGGGTGTGGACACCCCAGAATCTGGCTGGCTTGCAGCTGTCATAGCCTCCCCACCAGCCCCTGTTTGGAGGGCGCAGGCTGAGACAGATGCTGCAGACTGACGGTCTCCACTCCCTGCACGGCAGGCCTGGTTCCTGGGGTGTGTGTGGTCTGGACCCTCGAGGCCCCTCTGCAGATGGGGTGCCAGTGTGTCTGACCACGTGCCATCTTTCCATGCAGGAAGAACATTTCCCCAGAGCGCGTGACCCACGCAGACAGGGAGCAGACCAAGAAGGTGGTGTACTCGGTGGTCTATGGAGCAGGTAGGCTGTGGGTGTGGACCTGAAGTCTTGGTGTCACCTGTAGGCCAGACGGAGATGGCTCCGGTTGTGCACCCATGTTTAAATGTGGCTGTGACATAGAGGAATCATTCTTGGCCATGTAGCTCACTTCGTGAGTCTCCGTGTGGCATTTACACTGACAGTACAGACCATTCACAGCCGTCAATGCTCAGTGCTCCCACCAGCCTTTCCACGTGAGAGAGGACCTGCAGAGTGAGAGCTGGCCAAGGTCGCAGCCTTCTGGCCCCAGCCACACATCAAAGTGCCTGCTGGGGGCTATTTCTGTGCTTTGGGAGGCTCAGGGAGACCCTCATCCTAACCCCTCCCCTTCCCCTTCCCCTTTTCCAGCCTCAGGACCCACGGCAGAGCAGACCTTCTGCTCTCCTCCACTCTCCCGCCCTCTCCTTTCTACTTCCTGACCGCAGGCTCTCTGGGCTTCTAAAATTCTTCCTCCCTCTCAGCCATGCTGAATCAGTGGGCCTTCAGTCCCTCCGGAGAGCAGGAGAGGTGCGGAGGCCTGTTGGCCAGGCCTGTGTGGCCCTCCTTCTCCTGAGTCAGTTCTGCTTTGAGAAGTGGGGCTGGGGTCAGACACGAAGAAGAGAAGCGTCTTCCTGCCGTGGGAACCCTGTGTTCATTCAGGGAGACGCAGCACAACTGAACTGGCTTCCAGTGCAAGGACATCTGACCAAACACACAGGCGCTGTGGGGGAGCCTTCTCGTCCTTCTCCCGCATGGCTGCGGGGTCATTCGACCTGCTTCCAAGATGCCTCTTCCAGGGACTGCGAGTGACTGCGTTATGAAGAGTCTGGAAGCTGCCTGAGACCGGCCAGGCTGGCTCTGGCCAAAGAGCTCTGTTCCCTCTGCTGGAACTCCTGCCCCATGGCCACAGCGCTTGGCCTCACTCCTTTCAGACCTTCATCACCGGTCCCTCCTCAGCCCCCGCTGACCACTGCACTCCATCCCTGTGGGCCACATCTGTCCTTGCAGCCTCTGTGGGTCGGGAGTGCAGGCACAGCTGAGCTGGGTCCTCCCGGGGCTGTGGTCTCAGCCGAGGCTGGACGGGTGCACGGTGGCTCCAGCTCGGGCTGGCTTTCCAGGGCCTCCAGCAGGGCAGGGTGAGCTGTGCATGCAGGGCTTCCTGCGGGTGCAGGTCCGCCCCTCCACCTGACCCCCAGGGCACCCAGGTCCGTCTTCTCCTGTTGGCCTGGCCCCTTCTGGAGCATTCACTTCGTTTTTCTGGAGAGGAGTGGAGCTCTACTTTGTAAATAAGCAGTGAGTCATTAGCTGCGATGTTGGTGAAAAGGGTAATTTGGCTGCTTTTAGCCCTGCTGTGACGGGGTTCCCACCCCAGGTCTCTGCTGTTCCCACTGTCGCCTCCAGCCTGGCAGCCGAGTTTCCACCCCTGCTGGGCTGCATCTGCCTCGCATGTGAAGCAGGGCCACATCGGGTGAACGTGTCTTGTGCCCTGGGCTGTGGGACCCTTGGACACTCAGCAGGGACGCTGTCTGCCACCTGGCTCCTGGGCAGCAGTGTACTGCTTTAGGCGAACGTGCATGAGGGTGTGAAGCTAGGGCCACGTGGTCGTTGTGAGGACGATAGGGAGAGATAGGAGGGGAGCCGGGCTGCACAATGAAGTGAGAAGACGCTGGGAAGGGTGCGTCCCCAGAGCCTGGCCCCTGCCTTCCTCACCTTCTCAGGTGCTTGGAGCCCGCCAGGAGCAGAGCACCAGCACCCAGAGGCCGCCACCCAGAAGGTGGCCCTCGGCTCACTGCTCCTCTTCAGTCGACTCCCCCCAGCATCCCCCCACCAAGCCCACCTGGAGGCACCTCCTCCAGGAAGCCCCTCCTGACTGCCCTGGTCCTGCTCTGAGCTCCTGCTGCTCTTTGAGTCAGTCTGACCCTTGATTCTCAAGTTGCTGGTGCTTCTTGAGTTGGCGTCACATCCACATTTGATCAGCCGGCATCACTGCATGTGAGCCCGGCTCCATCCCAGACACCAGGCGCCCTGCTCCCAAGGGCCAGCGCTGGTCAGCTGAGGCGCGGGAGCCAGCCCGAGGGGACAGCACCAAGCGATCAGCACACGTCCAGCACAGAGGCCGGTGCCAGCGGAGCCCTGAGAACGGCCCTCCCCGGGCCAGGCAGGCTGCCCCGAGTAGCAACACCCGGGCTGAGCTTTAAGGGACGCGAAGGAGCCAGTCAGTCTGTGCCAGCTAGACCAGCCGGCACTCCTGGGGCCAGGCGCTCACTGGGCCCTGAGCTGTAAACATGAGTACGTGGAGAAAAGCAAGTGCAGACTGCCCTCCTAACAGCAAGAGTACTGCACGTGCACCCACACAGCGCACACACACGTGCACACACACGTGCGCGCGGTGGTACACACGAGCACACGTGCAGGACACAGCCCTCTGTGTGAAATGCCAGGTTGTGCGTTCATGAGGGTTCACGAGGTTGGGGCACGATGGGGAGCCTCTCCCAGGGCTGCTCTCGGGGAGACAGGCCTGTGTGTGGTTACAGATGAGGCAGCAGGGACCTGGTCCGCTGTATGGACGTGTGAGAAACGTTGTGTCAGAAGAAGGGGCCAGTCCTCACGAGGCGCGGAGCAGAAGGCCTCCCAGATCCAACGTCGTTTTGCTTCGGAGGCAGGGGCACAGAGGCCTGGGGGCAACAGAGCTGCCAGCAAGGCTGTGGGGAGCAGAGCCAGGGCTGGAGGGCTGACCGGACTCCCGTCCCTGTCTCGGGCTCAGTCCTACTCTTTTCAGAATTGCCATGTCGTTTGCTCCTCTTGTGAGCAGGCTTTCCTCATGTACAGGGCCCTTGGCCACCCTCTGCCCAGCACATGTCCCACCAGCTCTACGGAAGAAAGGAAAGGAATTCTTTCTCAGCCACAGACACTGCGAAGGAGACGTATGGCGTCTGGTGGTGGCCACGCAGCTCCGTCAGACCACCCTCCCCCAGATGTCAACTCTGCAGTGTGGGAAGATATAATTAACAACCACCTGAAGTTCCTGAAAAGGGGCCAGAAGCAGACAGACTTGGAGGTGGGTGGACACTGGGAGGAAGGAACAGTCCAGGTTCCTTCCTGAAGACAACCTCGGTCAGCTCGGTGGGTGGCTAAAACTGACAGCAACCCAGAGCCGTACGAGCGTGAAGAACCGGAGGACAGAGGCTGGGGCAACCAGCGCATCTGCAGAGTGAGGGGAAAATCTCAGAAACGAGAGAGCTGAAGAGCACCAGCTTCCGGGCACGGGCTCTGCCCAGAGCCCTGGCTGAGCCCTCAGCGCGTGCGAGCAGGGCAGGCCTCCAGCAGCCTGGCTGTGGCTGAAAGGGCTGACTGCAGATTTCAGCCGCTGCTCACGGAGAGGGCGCAAAGTGTGAAGTTTGACTTTCGCCGAATTAACTGCCCCTGTTATAAATACCAGTACTGCTGAGAACAACATAACAGAATCCAGACTGCCCACCACGCGTCACTCACAACATCCAGGATACAAGCCAAGTTACCTACCCTGTGATGAAACAGGACGACCTGATCCATGCTCAAGAGAAAAGACAGCCACGGGAGATCCTGAGATGGCCCCAATGTTGGATTCAGCAGACAAGAATTTTAAAGCCACCATTATAGCTATACTCAAGTGCGTAAACGATAATATGCTCTTAATAAATGAAAAAACTGGAAATCTCAGAAAATAAAAAGAACCAAATGGAAATTCTAAAGCTGAAAACTGCAATATCAGAAAATAAACATTCCACCTACTGGGCTTAACAGCAGAGTCGACGTGGAGAAGACCTTGGCAGACAGGACACGAAGCCCCCTGGCCAGACCAGCCGAAGCGCGTGGCCACCGCTGTCTTCTCTCTGGGGGCCGGTGCAGCTGCCCATTCGCGGGCCATGGCGGGGGGGATTGGAAAGTCATGGGAAGAGTTCCAGATGAATCGTTCCAGTGTGCTGTGTTCATGAAGCCAGCACAGGGCCTTAATCAAGTCCTAGAAGGGAAATCGGAGTGTTTTCATTTCCAACCAAGTGACGTGGAAGGGTCGACAGGCCTTGGCAGAGAGAGGGGACTGCGGGCCCCCAGAGCTCGGTCCTGGGAGGAACTTCAGGGAGCACAGGGGAGCCCAGCCTTTCCCACTCTTCCTGGCCACGCAGTGGAAGCAAACACTCTTCACCCTGTCAAGACAGGAGCGCTCTTTCTGGCCAGAACCGCTGAAGGCACCAGCTGGACAGGGCCAGGAGGGGCAGGGCTGAAGCGAGGACTGGGTTTGAGAGGTCAGCCAGTCCTGTTCCTTCCAAGGTATCTGCTCTGTCTTCACAGCCCCTCCAGCTCCACCACCCCAAGGCCATGGCTGCCAGGCCATGTTGTCTGAAGGCCCCACAGGCAGCCTCTAGTGTGACCCCAGAGTTGACCCACTGCAGAGGGCAGCGGGCCCTCCCTGGTCCTGGTCACGCTCTCCTGGGACCTCAGGTCCTCAGCTGCTTGTCTCTCAGGGTTCCCACAATGATGAGGCTCTGGGAGCCCCAGCTTTGACCCGGCCCCGCCGCCCAGCAAGGCTCCCAAGCCTGCCCTCGCGGCTGCCTCCTCCATTTAAATTCTTCTTTTTCGGAGGCGAGCAGGAGAGAACAACTTCATATTAAATCCCAAGCAGGAGCCAGGCTCTACTTGCTGCTTTTCCTGCCTGGGCCCATGGGGGCGCCCTGGCGGTGAGGGCGAATGGTCCTTGTTCATAGTTGGAGAAACCAGGCTTGTTCAGGTCAGTCAGGTCACTTCCCCAAGGCCACGCAGAGCCTCCTGTGAGTGAGGGTGCTGGGCTGGGACCCAGGTGTGTGAGGGGCAGCGCCCCGGTTCTGGGGTCAGATCTCCCTGCCAGCAGGCTGAGAGCAGGGGCTGCATCCACGTCAGTCAGGGCTTCCCTGCAGCACCTGCCAGGCCCTCAGTCAATATTGCTGAACAAATAACTCTCTAATAGGCCCCGTCCAGGTTGGCTAGCACGTGGCGCTTGATTTGTAAAGCCCAAGCGGGGAAGGTACAGCTCAGCAGTGGAGCGCATGCCTAGCACGCACAAGGTCCTGGGTTCAGCCCCCAGCACCTCCATTAATAAATAAGTAAATAAACCCAATTACCTACCCTCCCAACAAAATTATAAAAATAAAATATAAATAAATTAATTTGTAAAGCCAAAAGCAGCACCATCCTGACCAGTCAGCAGAGACCAGTGGTGCCAGTTGGACCTTGATCGCCGCGTCCTCCAGGAGCCCTTCGGTCGGCTCACTTCCATGTGTGGTGGCCACTGCCTGGTGGCTCATGCCCTCGGTCCCACCTCGTGTGAGTTTTGGGCCGGCCTCTGATGTCGAGTGTTCCTGCTTGTATAGGGAAGGAGCGGCTTGCTGCTTGCCTTGGAGTAACTGTTCAGGAGGCTGCCCAGTTTTTGGAGAGTTTTTTGCAGAAGTACAAGAAAGTCAAGGACTTCACCCAAGCAACCATTGCCCAGTGTCACCAAACAGGTAAGCCGGCTGCAGCCAAAGCCCCTGGCAGGTCCCTCACCCCACCTTTGCCCTCCCTGTGGCAGCCGGGGGCCTCCCGCCCTGCTCCACCTGCGGGCAGGTGAGCAGGTGGGAGGGGGTGCGTGGGTGGATGGATGAGGACTGGGCGAGTGCCCAGCCCCTGCTGGACACATGGGACTGGAAGGCTCCACATGGGAGGGCCCAGAGCCAGGCTCTTCTTGAAGCACAGAAGTCAAGCTTGAGTTAGAAACAACAGAAGGGCAGGTCCACACAGAGAGAAAACCCCACACCTGAAGGTGGAGAGCACGTGCTCTTAGGAGAAGCACGTGGTGAGTCCACAGCGCACCACCACAGTTTGGTCACAGAGTTTCAAAGAATAGCAAATAGAACATGTTCTGTGACCACAATGGAGTAAAACGGTTTTATCTCTGTACATGTGGCCATCTGTCCGTCTACCTATTTGGAAAATCATTGCACTCCTAAATGATTTAGGATCAAAAAGAAGAAGCCCCAGGAAAATCGCCGGCATTTTAGAAGGAGATGACAGCCTGAGTATCTCACGGGAAGAACTGTGAGACACGGCCAGGCGGACACTTCACTTAGAGGTGAAGGAAGTCTGCAAGAGTGTTTTAAAGAGAAAAAACACCTTCTGCACATAAATGGCTGTACTGAACATTCAGGGCATCTGGAAGGGGCAGCGGAGCAGACGAGAGGAAAGAAGGAAGGACGTAGGAGCAGAAACTCAGGAAACAGACGGCGGCCGAGAGGCTTGGTGGGGGTCTCGGTGGGAGCCGCGGGCTCAGCGCACGCTCAAGATGAGAGCCCGAGTCGCGGGGGAAGCCGCCCCGCAGCCCAGTGAGGAAGGCCCTGCCCGGCTCTCCAGGACGCGCTGGTGACTTTCCTCCCGGAGCGCACAGCGCCCGCGCGGCCCTCCACAGGCTCCCCCGGGCCTGACTGCACGTCCCACCACCGGCCTGTGCGGGGGCCTCCCTGAGTCCTGCAGCCTCCGAGGGAGGCAGAGGACCACTTCCGTCCCCCAGCGAGTTCCAGCACAGCCCGCAAGCCCGGACCATTCCCGGGCCCAGGAGCCCCCAGCTTGGGGAGAGTGAAGTCCTGTCAACTTTGAAACGGTGAAGTGGTGACAGTGGCCAGTGCTGACGAGAGCGTGCGGAGCCGGGGTCGCTGTAGGTGGAGGTGCGGCGGAAGTGGGGGCCTCTGTGGGTGGGGGGCTCCCACACTGGCCTGTGTGGCCCTCGCCGCAGCTCTGAAGCGTGGGCCGTGTCGTCACCCCACCTCACAGGTGAGAAAGTGAGTCCCCGACAGGTTGAGTAGCTTCCCAGTTCATGCAGCAACCAGCGGCGCCGGGCTGGGCCTGCCGCTAGCGCCAGAGCCAGGGCCTCCCCTGCTGGGGGCTCCACTTCCCTCCCTTGTGCTGAGCTTCCTCGAAGCGCCGTGGGGCTCTAGGTGCCCCAGCGCGAAGTGTGTGTGCCCTTTGATGCGGCAGTTACACGTCTGGGCAGACGCTGTGAAGACACACTCAGTGGTCATTAAACGTCTGTTGCGTGCCTGCCCCGTGTCAGGCACTGTACTGAGCCAGGGGCAGAAGCTCCTTGCTCTCCTGGAGCTGCGGTGCAGGGAGACGTAACCCTCGAGTGAGCCGTTGCATCCCGTGTCCGAAGGCTGGGATCCTGGGTGTCTGAGCAGGGGCAGCAGAGGAGGGCCCTGGAGAGCCGTTAGCCACAGTGACTCGAGGAGATGCACCTGAGCTATTTGACAGGCTGAGAAGAGCCAGGAGTGGTCCCAGCGGGGCAGGGATCAGGGAGCCAGAGAAGAGACAGGACGTGGCCAGACCCGCCCAGCACGCCACAAGCCACAAGAAGAACCTGGGTTTCATTTTTCTCAAATTATTCCAGCAACAGTGTGGAAAAGAGACTGGGAGGGGAGGTGAAGCTAGAGCTGCACCTGGGGACAGTGACAGGGGTGTTAGCTCAGAAACTGGGGGGTGACGGGGGAACCACTGGTGGGAGGTGCCAAGGAGGCGGTGTCCACAGCGGGAACCACCGAGGCGTGAAGGAGACGGTGTGCAGGATGGGGCCAAGCCCTCAGGTGTGGCCTGCCAGGGGTGAGACAGGAGGCCCAGGCAGTTTACCACGGTGTCGGCAAGGCTGTAGGTCCAGGGCCCTCCTTGTATGGGCCCCTCCCAAAACCCTGGGAAAGGCGCTGCCTGGTTCACGGCGTCACGTCTTTTGTAAAATTCATAGAAGCAGGGTGTGTCAGCTGCAGCTGACTGGGACTGCTGCCAGCCACCCCACGCCGCCCGCCTCCACCGCACCCCTTCCCATGGTAGGGCCACTGGAGTGGCCACAGCCAGTTCTCGAGTCCAGCCAAGGGGAATTTGAGTTGGTGACTCACTTCGTTTGGATTTCAATGTGAATATTCCTGTTCCGTTGCTCCTTCCATGTGTGGCGGAGGGATGATAGCCTTCCTCCCCGCCCACCGCCCAGGACAGTGTCACGGAGGTGTGGGCCACGGGCCACCTCCCTCATGAACAGGAGCTGTGGTCTTCAGCCCTGCAAACCTTGGAAGCAGCGTCTGAAACGTGTGGAACAGGGGCCTCCGCAAAGGGGTGACTGGGTTCAGGACTCCTCCCACCATAGGTAACTGGAAAACTGGGCCAAATGTGCCGCCACTGTTTCAGACACTGGATCCTGGGTAGCGTGCCCCTGTTCTGTGAGCGGAGAGCTGGCACCCTGCGTCCAGAGCACAGGCAGGGTGTGGGGGCCCAGCGGTCCCCCTGGTTTCACTGAGTTGCAGAGACCAGGACTGGGACTGGGGAGGCAGGGGCAGCTGGGTTTTGCAAGACAGAGTATCAGAGAGAGGGAGTTATGCAGAAAACTTGCTCCTAAATCTTCAGAGGATTCCCTCTGTTTTATTAGTGAGGTACACGTGCAGAGTGAAACTCCACAGGACTAAGCAGAATGATTTCAAGGAGCAGCCGGCTGAACAGTCCCAGAGTCCACACAGGGTGAGGAGAAGCTGAGTTCTGACCTGGAGTGGAGAGTCCTTGTTGGACACCTGGGGCATTCAGTGGAGACCCCAGAAGGATAACAGGTTAATAGTGGGTCTAAACTAGCCCTAGATTAAAGGCTGCTCTAAACCCACCCTAACAGAACTTAAAAATGGGCCTCCAGAGGGTCAGGTGGTCTGCAAGTACCTGCCTGCCTCACAGCCTTGAAAACAAGACACCAAGACCCAGCTCTGAGCGGCAGCAGGCACGCGGCAGCCCGCATCCAGCCAGAAGTCGCCCGCCACGCGAGAGGCAGAGCCGTGCCGGCGGCGCGCGGGCTTCCCGGTCCCCGCCGCCTGCTGCTGTCGGGGGCTGAACTACGGACTGCCCGTAAAGCGGGTGCTCCATACACTGTCATGTCTATAATTACTGTACACGTGAGAAGTTCTTCCACTCCTCAGACTTATAGAAGCATAAGTTGGGCATTTAGTTCTTGACAACACCTGGTGAAACCGAAGTCCTCTCTGGTCAGGAACGTACTCAACCAACACAGCACGTCCGTGTTCACTTTCCTAATGAAGACCCCAAATTATGGGAGCTTCAGGCCCCACAAAACTTGGGTGTGCCCTCGTGTGTACAGACGTGGCCCCTGACTCAGGTCATCAGCCCCACCTGGAGTCAACTGTGGATTAATGCTTCTCTCCCCCGTTCCAGTTGCCACACAGCCCAGAATTACTCCTGTACCCACGTCCCCCAGGTGGTTTTCAACCCCTGTAAGAGTAAGAACTGCCTCCCCGTCCTAACGCAGATCTAAGCGCAGCGCCGAGTCAGACGGGGCGCACAGACAGGCCATTAGGCAGCGGAGGCCGCCTCCTGCTGGCCTTGCTTTCCCCCTACGGAACCCACCTGCCCTGACTCAGACCAGGAGGCCTCAGGGCAACCCCTGCCTCCCTCCAGCAGCAGGGAGGGGTCCTGTGGGGCCCCTGGACCCAAGCTGAGAGTGGCCCTACCCACAAAGGGCAGGGTCCACCAGGGTCCTGCCTCTCAGCCTGCTCTTCCTCCCTATAACCCAGGCTTCGTGGCGTCCATCGTGGGCAGGAGGCGACCCCTGCCGCGGATCCGAGCACGGGACCGGCAGCTCCGGGCACAGGCAGAGCGGCAGGCAGTGAACTTCGTGGTGCAAGGTGCAGACCCCTGTCCCCACCCCGTTTGCTTCTTGGGTTTTCGGCAGCCACAGGGCTGGGTAACACCCAGCAGATCATTGTCGCGAAGTTTCCTGCTCCTGCCCCCCGGCGCTTGCTGTTGGGCGGCGCTGGTGAAGTAACACCCGGCACAGGGCCGCCTTGGTAACTGTGATGCCCCGCAAGGCGGGCCCCGGCCATGCGGCCCCTGTGTGCGGGTGGGACAGAGGCTCCCGGGGCGTGTCCCCGCCCTCGGCCTGGACCCTCCGCCACACCCCTCAGGCCTGGCAGCTGTGAGACCTTGGGGCAGGCATCCGAACCCCAGCCGGGTGCACCCTCCAGGAACCTGCAGCCAGTGGGGCAGGCTGGAGGGGTGACCACGTGTCGTCTCTAGCTGCAGCGTTCAGATGGTTCGAAGCAGGAGTCCCTGCGTGGAGGCGAGGTGAGAGGGCTGTGATGGCCACCCCGCATGCCGTGCGCTGCGAGCTGTCCTGACCAGGCCCCAGGCAGGCCTGGGAGCAGCACTGTGACCCCAGAGGTCACAGGTGGAGGACCTGGGCCCCCAAGGCCCAGAGACGAAGCCTGGAGGCAGGATTCCAGCCCCAGAGGGGTGTTCTGCAGCAAGAGGATGGCCTGGGTTGAGCACGAAGGCCGGGTCCCCAGCGAGCCCTGCAGAGAGGCAGGCCTGGCGGTGCTGCCAGGTGGCTCAGCCTCCTGCGTTCCTCGGAGAGCAGGAGAGGCGGCAGCAGCTGGCGGCTTGATTGGCAGGAGCTGTCTAGACTCAGTATCCAGCCCTCTCGGGCCCCACCCCCACTGTGACCACCAGATCCTGAGACGGCTCTGGTCTGAGGCAGGTTCTCTGGTCGGAGGGCGCAGCCACAGGGCTCCGCTCACTGGGCGTGTGTGAGGAGACGTGAAGCTGCTTTAGAGAGCCCTCCCGGGCAGAAGAGCCCACGAGACACCTTCCTGTGAGGCGCCGACTGGGAGGCTTGGCCTGGAGCCGCCGCAGGGTACTCGCCTCCCAGCCGAGCTGTCACCCTGCCTGCCTGTCTCGGAGCAAGTGACCTGCCAGTCATCCGTCTGACGAGTAGGCGCCAGGGGCCAGCAAGGGCCGGCGCCCCCAGGGAGCCCTACCTCCCCGTGGCGCCCCGGCCCCTCGGCTCCGCCCCCAGACGTGCTCTGTTCCCTCCACCCAGTCCCTCCCTGCCTCGTCTCTGCTGGTCTGTCCAGTCCTCCTGAAGTAGCAGGCGCCCTGACATCCCACCCTGGCAGAGGGTTCCCACAGCCCTGAGACCCTTCACAGCCAGCGGGTTGGCCTCAGAGCCCAGACTTGTGTGTCCAGCCTTCCTGCCACACGCGTGTGGCGTGGGGAAGAGCAGTGAGCGCCCTGGGGCGGTGCCCTCGGAGGAGGAGGACGGGCCACTGCCTGGGGACGCCTGTTTCTTCGTCAACCTCAGGAACCATGAGCAGCTAAGGAGGCTTACAGCCACAAACGGAAACCTGAACCTCGTGTTTCCCATGATCAGAGCCAGTTGTTAAGACACCCACTGCGCGCCTGGCACCGGAACAGGCACGGCCCCTGCGCTGGCCAGCACCTCGCGGAGAGCCTGACTGGCCGTGAAACCTGCCCCACGCAAACCTCGGAGGCTGAAGCGTGGAGGCTGAGGCTCAGCGAGGTTCCCCGACCACACAGCGCGGGCAGCCGGAGCCGGCGCTGAGCCCGCACAGCCGGCCAAGCTCCGTCATTCCTTTAGTTGGGGTGGTGGGCCGCTCCGGGTGTGGGCAGAACCCGTGGACATGCCGGGACACCGCTGCCGCCGTGAGCTCATGTTGTACGGCACAGGGGGGTCTGCAGATGTGAGGTCCCCCGTTGGCTGACTCGAGCTCATCGGAAGAGGGGCGTCCGCGTGGGCCTGACCTAATCAGGAGGCTTTGGGGCAGTGTCAGAGGTCTGGCCGTGGTGGAGCAAGCCGTGAGCTGGGGAGGGCCTGTGGTGGGGACCCGAGGGTGGCCTCTAGGGGCTCCCGGTCGACAACCACCACGAAACAGGAGCCTTGGCCATTTGGCTGCAAGGAAGTGAATTTTGCTGACGTCCTGAGGTACCTGACGGAGGTGGGCTCCCCGAGCGGACTGTCCAGACGAGGACACAGCCAGGCTGCACAGCAGGGCCCCGAGCGAAGGGCCCCACCACGTGCGGTGGGCAGCGTGGCAGTGGAGACGGCCGGCCCGGGCAGGCACGCAGGGCTGCGGGCCTGGGCCTCGTGCTGCTCGTGACAGAGCCTCTTGTGCCCACAGGCTCAGCCGCGGACCTCTGCAAGATGGCCATGATCCGCATCTTCACCGCGGTGGCCGCTTCCCCGACCCTGACGGCCAGGTCAGTGAGCGAGCGGGTGGCCAGCCCGCCAGGGCCCAGCCCAGCGTGGACCCACCTTCCCCAGTGCTCGGGGTGGAGGTGGGAGGGTGGGAGGGTGCTGTCCTGTGAGTCGGCTGGGCCAGTGCCTTGCATGTGTCTGGATGTGGCGAGCATGCCACCCCCAGCAGGGGGGCCCCTTGGCCAAGCTGCTCTCGGCTGTGCCTGGGTAGCCCTTTGTGGGACTGGGGCTGGGGCTGTGCAAGGCAGCCAAGGACTCGCTCTCCTTGAGGCGTGGTGAGGTCTCCCCAGGTTGCCTGGTGCAGAAATGCGGCTCCCCAGCCCTCCTCTTGGTGCATCTGGACCCCTTCTGGTGCAGCCCAAGGGGCACCATGCGCAGCTGCCCGCCCAGAGGTGGGTGGGCCCCACAGCCCCACCCTGGAGGCAGGGGCGGCCCTGCCCTGCAGCCTCCCCAGGACGTGGCCCTCTTAGCTCTGTCTCTGCCTCGGTTGCCCCTGCAGTGCACATCCTGAATGCGGCGTCCTGGTGTCTGGGCAACAAGGAGCCCTCGTCCCCCACTCTGCTGGCCCATAGCCACCCCTCCGGGGCACCCGAGGTCCTGGCCCTGGTGGGGGTGGGAGGGGGTGGGCTCTGCTCCGGAACCCAGGCTCCCTCCCTGGCGGCTCACCTGGACGTCCCCTAGAGAAGCGAGTGCGTCAGACCCCGGAAGGCCTGGCTCCCTCCCTCCCTGGTCTCCTTGTATTGTTGCCTGCCCCACCCTAGGGACCCCCAGGAGGGACATGGCCTTGGATGGGCCAGAGTGGGCCTGCCCTGCCGAGGGGCCCTTCGTGGGTGGTCAGTGTGTCCACTGCGAGGAGGAGGAGCTGTGGCGGGGCCAGGGGCTGTGAAGCAGTCTCCCCAGCGCCACCCTGAGGCGGCGTGCTCACTCCCCCTCATCCCTCGGGTGTGGCACCTGCAGAGGGGCCAGCTGGGCTCTCTTCCCGACACCTTTGGGACAGAGGGACCTGCTTGCCTATGGCCGCCTTTCCCATCTTGGCTTCCGATGCAGCTGTGCGTTCTCGGGGCACACGGCTTTCTCCTTGTCTGAGACCTTTCATCTTTCTGTCACAGCTTTGCCTTTGCTTCTTCAACTCTTTGCTCCTGTTCATTTTGACTTTTGAGCCTATGTTCTTTTGGTGATTTCAGCACCTTTGTTCAGAAGTGTGTCCTGAGCGAAGGCCCTGCTTGGGAGTGCAGGGCAGCGTCGCAGAAAGGAGACGGGAGGAGCGGCCTGGGCAGGGCCCCGGGCACGAGAGGAGGGTCAAAGCCCCGCCCTGGGGCCCGGGCTGCCTGCTCTGCTCTGGTTTCTGCTCTGGTTTCTGCAGACCTTGAGCAGGCGACCTCTCGCTGGGTTTCTCCCGCCAGCTCTCCCTGCTGCTGCTCCCTCCCCAACATGCGCAAGCCAGTGCCATCCAGGGCTCTTCATGGCTTTCTGCTGGGGTCCTGAGTCCGTGGTTTCTGTGGGGTAAAGTGGGAAAGAGGGTCCGCAGCCCAGGCTGGCTCGCCATCCTGGCTGTACGTCCACGATGTCTTGTGTCCGGGAAGTCCGGTCCGCTCCCCGGTTCTGAGGGGTTGATAAGGAAGCTGACGTGAGGCTCAGGGCTTTGGGGGACACTTCTTACTCAGGAATTCAGTGACCTGGCTGGTCATCTCTCCGCCACCGGCCCTCTGTTGTCTTCAGGAATTGCTTTTCATGACAAAACACATTAACCACATCGTGCCACTTAAGAAACCAAAGCAGGCGGGCGTGCAGTGCTGGGGCCATCTACACTGTGTAAACTTGAGCTGCTCTTCCTGAGATAATAGAAGAGGTAGGAAGGGCAGACGCGGGCCAAGCGCGAGCTGGTATCTGCCTGGAGCACCGTGGCTGAAACATGACACTGGGAGGCTTGAGGCACCTCATCCAGTCGCCCGAAGGGCCCCCACAGGCTGGAGTCGCAGGGCAGCCCCACCCCTGCCCACAGGCTCAGGTAGGAGGGCAGGTGCGCTGCTGACCCTGAGCTCCGCTGTAGCCCAGAGAGCTCACCCGGCCTCACAACAAGCTGTCAGCATGGGTGGCCTCCCTCCCTTCCGACATGGAATCTCCACGCAGGGCCTTTGTAGTTATCAGAACATATCAGAGCTGGAGAGAAGCCTTGAAGACTGTTGGCGCCAACACCTGAGCAAAGAGAAGGGAACTGAGGCTCAGAGCACAATGTGCGTGTCCAGGTTTGCGCAGAGCTGGACCAGCACCGGGCCCCCCGCGAGCGGCAGCTCCTCCTTGCCCCGGCCTCACGTCGGGGACCTTACCCCACCTGCTTCCCCAGTCTGGACGGTGGTGGCCGCCTCAGGAGGACGCTTACTGTGCTCCTTTGCTCTTGGGCACAGGGACAGCAGGGCCGGTGCAGGGGTGTCTGTGGAACACGGGGTCGTCTGCTGACCACACCAGCTGCCCTCTGCCTCTGACCACCTTGCAATATACAGCAACCCGAGGGCACCTGTGATCAGGCCTCCTCGCTCCGTGGGCACTGGCTCTCCAGGCCTCAGAAAGGGGCGGACCAGGTGCCCAGGGCCCAGGAGCGGCAACAGGATCAGCCAGGCAGTGAGGAGTGGCCCAGAGGGGCTGGAAGGGCAGCAGGGCCTGGACTTCCCGTGACAGGGCAGCAGGTAGAGAGGGCTCGGCCACTTCTAGGCCCTGCTCCCAGGGCAGGTGGGAGGCCTACAGCCCCTGGCCTGAGCAGGTTGATGGGAGGTGGGACTTCCAGGGGCAGGAAGACCACCACACTGGTCCAACAGGGAGGCTGAGTTAATAGGACCTCATCTTGACGGCACAGAGGGACTGCGGGGGCTGGGGTGGGCCAGGCTTAGAGACCGAGCCCCTGAGGAATGGTGGGGGGACAGCAAGAGCATGCTGACCCCTGCCCTGGCCATTCCTTTAAGATGCCCCCAGGGCAGAGGGGCCCCCCCACCGGCAGGAGGGCAGATGAAGATGGACAGCCCAGGGTCTGGCCGCCACCCTTCCCCACCCACAGTTCCCACCTCCTCTGGCCCTCCCAGGCTCCCTTAGCACAAGTCTTGTGGTCACGGGTGGTGGGTGCGTGGTTAGTGTGCAGAGAGCTAATACGCTTGGCCATGAAGGCAGGCAGCCCCATACAGCTTGGGACGGCGGGTTCAGGCTGTCCCTGCGTCACAGGCTGGGTGTCCGAGTCCCAGGCCCCAGGGGTCCACAGCCCCTAGACACCATTGTAGCTGGCATGGGGCCAGGGCAGCCACGCCGACGGGCCGGTGAGGGGTCCTTCCCACGGGGGGCTGTCTGGCAGGGATACGTGCACTTCCAGACAACGGCGGTGGGGGAGGGCCAAGCACCTGCATGACGGCAGGGGCGTGGGCCTTACCACGTCCCCTCCAGGACTGTGGCCAGGCTGTGGAAGGCACAGGGAGGGAGCCCCAGGGCTGGGCCAGCAGGGATTGGGGCCGCACGCACCTGTGCTCTCAAGATGGGTCCTCATGGCGGCCTGCACCAGAGCTGGGGGCGCCCGGACGGGAGGCCATGGATGCACGGACCACAGGCCACAGGGCCACAAGGAGATGAGGTGAGGCTCTGCTGGAATGTCCCCACAGGAGCATGGTTCTCGGTGGCCTGTTATGTCAGCCAGTGTGGGACAGAGGGATGGCCGTTACCTCAGCAGTCCACTCGCTTCCTGGGAAACGAGGGTCTGACACCTGCGTTCACCTGCCCACCTCAGGGCGTCTCCGCTTCTCCTCCTTTCCTGTGCCCCAGTTTCCGCTTAGCAATATGGTCATGTCGCCGTCAGCTGTGAGAGTGCAGTGTAAGTGACTACGAAGTCAGACCTATTCTTAGGTTGCTGCCACACCAGCAGCTCAGAATTTCACAATGTGATTTTGAGAAGTGTGAAGACTGTTTCTGCTAAATCTGGGAAAAGTTACAAGTGCCTGTCTGAGATTTCTGCCCATTTGAAAACGAAGTCCCCTCGGGAGGCAGAGACCCCACCAGAGGCCTTGAAGTTAACTTACGAAAGCGCGTGCCAGGCTGCCGGCCTAACTTCCCGGAGGCTGCACGTGCAATACAGGCCCCCCTCAGGGGGCTGCGGAGGGGAGGCCAGCAGCCTGCTCAGGGTCTGGAACTAGCCTGGCCTGTGGGTTAATTCCCATGAGGATGTGCCCGGCTGGTCACAGCAGCTCAGACTCCAAGAGGTGGGTGGGCTCTTTCCCCGTTGCGAGAGTCCAGAGACCCCAGTGGCTGACTTTGGTTCGAGGTTCAGGGCGGCAGGACTGAGGTCCTTCTGGCTCCCTGGCCGTTTCCTCCTGGTGCCGTGATGGAGGTGGCAATGCCAGCGATCAAAATGCCTCGCAGGCAAAAGGAGAAAGTGGTGGCGATGGAAAGGGTGGCTGACCCCCACCCCCACCAAGTCAGCCCTCTAAAGAGCCTTCCTGGAAGTTGGAGGGTATACGCCTCCGGTGGCTGGGAACGTAACCTCATCCACCCCCTACCCAACCACAAAGAAAGAGGAAGAGTGGGTTGGGCAGCCCCCACACTTTGTGGCAAAGCCCTGCACATCTTTGGAGGGCGCCAGCACAATCCGCCTCCGCCCAGTGGGCTCCCCTCCCCTCCGCTGCCCTGCCGTGCGCCGCCCCTCCCTGCTAGCACCGTGCCTGCCGTGGACAGGCAGCAAGATGACAAGGACCAGACGTGGCCCCTGCCCTCAAAAGCTGGGTCCTGGAGACAGAGACCAGGTCACACAAAGAGCAGCGCACTCGGCGACCACCCCTTGAAGGATGCCTAGCAGCCTTCGCAGTGGGCTGCAGGCCCTCGAAATCGTCCTGCGGGTCACCTGCACCACCACCCCTCCCTGCTCTACAAGGCGAGCCCCCATCTTCCACCCCAAGGCGGGGCTGGGACCAGGGCTGGGGTCACAGCCCTAGCAGTTGTCATCTGCATGAAGCATGTAAGCCAACCGAGACCCCACCTTCTGAGAGCGGGGACGTCTGGCCCCTGCTGGCCCGACCCTGATAAGCTGAGTTCTGTGTGGCCAACAGCAAGCTTCCAGAGCCGATCACTGGAGTGTCCCCTCCTCTACCCCTGCCCCAGGCGCACAGGTGCATCTGCCCACTTGAGCCTAAGCCCTCCCAGGGCCCCTTGCCCCTCAGCAGTGACTTTGTTGCCCCCATGCCTCCTTCCACTGCAGCGTCCACGCCCCCATCTCCCGCTTCCTCACCTGAGACAGGTTGGACAGACGCTCCTGCAAGGAGGGCCTGAGGGGGCTTAGAGAGGGGCCACCAATGGAGGCTGGCCAGGGTGCCAAGCAGGGACTCGCCCAGCTGAGGAAGCCAGAATGAGCGCTGACCTCTCGGGCTTGTGGTGGAGTCCATGGGCCTCAGCCCGGGGCCAGGACTGGCTGGGGGGTAGGGTATCTCAGGGCAGGAAGCGGCCAGGAGGGCAGCTGCGGGGTGCCCAGGCTGTGGGCCAGGACCTGTGAGCAGGACAAGCGCCCGCAGTGTGGTCTCGACTTTGTGGGACGAAGTCCAGTCCTGGCCGGGTGCCCACGTGCCCCCATGGTTGGACCTGTAGCGGGCTCTGGTAGGTGGGGTACTAAGGGCATTTTTCATTCTGCACTTTTGAAATTTGATGTACTTTCAAAATTTTATTAAGTATTTCTTTGACTTCAAAAGTAAACTTCTATGAGAGCACCGCCCCTTCCACCACCTTCCCCTAAGCCAATGTGCAAAGTGGGGGGTGCTCCCAGCGTTCCCCGTGGTCAGCCTGCTCCCAAGTCCCCATCAGGGCCCCCACCCCGTGGTGGGCTGAGGGGGGCTCTTTTTTCGGAAATGCTCAACCCCACCACATCGCCTGCAGGTTCCCCGGTCGGGATAGGCCCTCTGCCTCCAGTTGCCAGTCACTTGTAACCTGTGTTCTCCCCCTGGAGGCTGGCCTGGTGACGGTGGGTAACCCCAGCCAGCAGGCCCCAGGCCGGGTTCTCCGCCCCCTGCCGAGCCGCCACCTCCTGAGCACCTTGCACCAGGACCTCGGAGGCCAGGCCAGCCCCGACCCCCGCACTTGCCCCTGTGCCGTGGCCCTGTGATGCCCCTTGTTGGGACAGGGGCAGAGAGTGGAAGGCCCACACGCCAGGGTGGCTCCCTCCCCCCCCCACCTGTCTTCCAGGCTGGTTGCCCAGATTCACGATGAGCTGCTCTTTGAAGTGGAGGATTCTCAGATTCCTGAGTTTGCAGGTGAGCCCTGAGTAGCCAGGGTTGCTTCTATTCCACAAATAGTTGAAGCATCTCTCTAGGGACACCTGGCTGGGCCCCCCACCTGGCTCATAGTCCCAGTCCCCCTCCCTGCCTCCTACCGTGTCGCCTGGGCAGGGGCTGCAGAAGGGCCAGCCTGGTTTGGGGGCCCTTGAAAGGCCTGGATGGCCACACCCTGGCCAGCAGCTCTCAGGAGCACCAGGTGTTCTACGGTGGGGCCCTGGAAAGACAGAGGCGGCATTGGGACCTGCCAGGCTAGCGGGAGCCAGGCTGTGGGACCAGCAGTGGGCTTAGTGCGGGGGCATTGGGGTGGCTGAGGCCCGCAGGCTCAGCACAGGCTCCAAGCCTGGGCCCCGCCCTGCCCTCTCTGACACATCACCACCGGCTGTCGGTTCTCTGAAGCCAGAGGCCACCTGCCCCCCAACTCAGTCCTCAGGGAGGGCCTGGACCTCTTCCCTAACACCCATCCCGTGGGCGGGAGGCCCTCTATCCTGCGTCTCTGGCAAGAGCAGGAGCTGGAAGGGCCCTGGCCCCGCTATGCCCTGGCAGGGTCTGTGGGGCGGCTTGGAGGTTGGAAGGAGTGCAGGGGTGGGCCAGCCTCCAGGTCAGCTCCCAAGTGATGCTGGCTGCGCCCTCCCTCAGCCCCACCACCCGCTTCCCTTCAGAGAACTGCCCAGTGAAATGGTGAGACCACTGTCCTCAGCCGTCCTACACTGAGGCTATGTCCTCTGAAATCTGTTTGGAAATAATAAGCCTGAAACAAGCCATTTGGTGTGAATGACGTGCTGGTTAAAAAAGAAAAGAAAAAGTCCCAGCCCTGGAGGGAGCACCCTAGGAACCATCTAACCCCCCCTTGTCCTGGGCGCCACCACGGGCAGGGAGGCGAGGCTCCCTGTGGCTCCCGGCGGGACACGGGGGCCTCCTGGCCGCCGGCCAGCACTCTGGAGGTACCACCAGCTCTGTGCCCGGAGAGCTCCGGGCCACGACGCCACCAGGGACAGTGACAGGTGACCCTGGTGTCAGGGGGCTGGCAGCCCCCTCTGAAATGTTGGGTGGTCAAGGCACACCTGCCAGTGGCCCATGGGGCAGACACCAGGCCCAGGGACCCTGCCCTCATGGTGGAGGCTAGCAACAGTAGGTGACCCACAGGGAGAGCCCTGGGCTAGGGGCCAGCTCTGCTCGACAGTCACTGCCCTCTGCACAGTGGTTACTTGGGGTCACTCATTCAGCCAGTCACACAAAGGGACACACAGGAGGACCTGGCGTTGTCTGTACACCCAGTGTATCCCCAGCAGGGTGAGGGGCGCCAAGGTCCCGACTCCCCTGGGTGAGAAGCAATTGGACAGGGTGGCCGGGGCCCCTCCGCAGGGCTCCCTGAGAGCCCAGCAGGCCAAGAGCCCGGGGCGACACCGCCCACTGCCCACAGCCCGACCCAGGAGCCACAGCGACCGACCACGACCCCTGCCACCACCAGTGTCCATCTGCATCCGCAGAGAGCGCAGCAAGGCCTTCAGGCGGCTGCTGGCCCTGCCCTGGGAGCCCCAGGGAGCCAGCCAGTTACCCTGGGGCCATGGAGGACCGAGAACAAGGCAGCACCTGCCTGTTCCTTGGGAGTTTCCTTTGCCATCGTTGGGCTGAAATGTCAGATAACTTAGTAGGACAGAATGAACTACTCGCTTATCAAAGGGGCAGAGGGTTTGGAGCAAACCCTGCACCAGCCTACCCCTCCCTGCCAGGCTGCCCTCTTTCCCCGGGCCCTGTGGTGACCAAGCCCCGAGCCCCAACCTCCAGTGCCACAGAGTTGCTCTGACAACTTCACCGTCACATGAAACTTCACAGGGACTTTGGTAGAGAGCACAGGCTGTCCTGCCCAGACCACCCTGGCCAGCCGGGGTTGCCCCGCACCCCCCACTCCTCCCAGCCCCAGAGCCTTCTGGACAAAGAGTGGAGGCCCTGGCTGGCACATGCCCTGCCTGCCTGGCCCGGCCCGGGGCAGCAGAGGAACATGTGGGTGTGGAGGCCCCCTCGTCCCTGGGACCCACAGTTGGGGCTGGGTTAAGGCAACCTTCAAGCGTGAGTCTTGGACACGGCCAGTGGGAACTGGAATGGGCCAGGGGGCCTCGTGGGGAGTGCCAGGACAGCCAGCGCAGGGGAGGGTGACTGTGTGGAGTCAGGAAATAGGTGGGGAGCCCGGGGCCTGGGGGCCCTCCTGGCACCAGCCCCACCCAGGGAGGCTCAGGCTGCCGCCTCTCTCTTGCCTTTGTCCTAGCCCTGGTCAGGGGCACCATGGAGTCCCTGAAGCACGTGCCGGCGCTGGAGCTGCAGCTGCAGGTAGGGGAGCGGGGAGGGGCGGGAGCTGGGCAGGTCACCCTCAACCCGGCCAGGCCGCCCCTAGCTGCGCACTCACAGCCAGAGGGAGGGGAGGGGAGAGGAGCCCTGCTCCCCAGGGGCAGAAGAGCCAGGCAGGGGCCACAGCCCCCCCCCCCCCCGCCTGCAGCACCTTGGCCCCCAGACTGCTGCCCTCCCCCATCTGCCCTGCAGAGGAGCCAGGTTACCCCCTGACAAGCTGTGGCCCGTCAGCCTGAGAGAAGCCACAGGCTCAGGGGGCTGGCCTGGGGAGGCGCCCATCAGACCTCCAAGCTGGCTGCCCCCCTGCCCGACTCCTGTCTGGTTACTCTCAGAGGGGCTCCGGGTCCTCACCAGGAAGACTTTTGGGTCTAGGCTCCCCAGGTGGTAGAGAATGTGGAGGGATTACAAGGAGGCCCTTAAAGCCAGGGCAGGTTCAGGGACTCTGCCCTGTCATTCAGGATGCACCTTGAAGCCACTGGAAGGGCGGCAGGGAAGAGTGGCCATTGTCCCACGGTGGCCTCCGTTCCTCAGGGGAACAGGCCGTGTAACTGCACCCTGTGGCCCTGTGTCCTGGAGTAGTCTGTGCTTGCTCCTGCAGCAGGTGGAGACGGGAAGGCCCCAGGCCCCTGGAAGCCCGGGAGCCCCCACCTCCCCCACTAGCAGCCGTGTGGGTGGCAGGGGCCCAGCTGTGGGTGCCCCCCACCCTCCTGTTGAGAGGGGGCTGTTGAGACTTGATGGTCAAGGGCTTACTCAGGATCAGGTCCCTGGGGGGCTCTCCAGGCCCCTCTGGCACCTCTTGGATTGGCACCAGGCAATCCCCCAGGGAGCACAGGCTGCCCCGGGACACCCCCCCCCCCCACTGAGCACCTGCTAGGCCCAGCCCTTCAGGCCTGCTTGCTGCACAGGGGCCATGACAAGGAGTAGAGACAGCCAAGGTCAAGGCGTCACGACCGGGCGGGTGTCCTGTGAGCCTGTCGGCCGGTTATTGTGAGTCTGAGTGTGCATTCGTCTGTGGCAGAGCTGCTGTGGCTAGGTCTGACCAGGTGTCTTTGGACAAGTGGCTGCCTATGCACTGTGGGCCCTCAGCCACCTGCGCAGGGCCTGGGAGGTGGCCGGCAAGGGCTGGCCCAGGCCTGGCGCTCACCTCTGGCTGCCACCCGCAGGTGCCCCTGAAGGTGAGCCTGAGAGCCGGCCGCTCGTGGGGACACCTGACACCCCTGCAGGAGGCCCCAGGCCCTCGGCCCCACCAACGTCCTGCCGAGTCTCCAAGCAACCACTCAGCCACCCCCGGGCCCCTCGTCAGCGCCAACCCCTAGTGTGCGCATTTCTCGCCTTCATTTTGTCTGTAGCCCCAGGCAACAGCAGCGAAGAGAACTGGTTTCCACCAGCCCGTTGTGTGGCCTTCCCCAAGGTCAGTCAGGCACTTGGTACCGGCAGGCCCACGTTCCCCCTCGGGCGAGGGCGGCTGGGGCACTCCGAGTAAACGCCTCCTGGGAAGCCATCCTCATCCCTGGCCGAGTGAATTCTTCCGGTGGGCGATAAATGCCGTGTCCATAGTCCTCGGCCCCTCGGCCACAGCCAGGGTGGGCACCCCAAGTGGGAGAAGCCTAGCCCGGGCCCGGGGCGGACAGCCTCAGCCCCTCTCCTGTGGAGCTGGGGGCGGCGTTGGGTTTCTCCAGGCCGACAGTTGCTCACCACCTGGCCGGTGACCCAGGAGCGGCCAGCGGCCTGGAGCCCCTGAGGGCCAGCGGGCCTGTGCACAGGTCCTCACCTGGCCAGGCCGGGGCCTCTGGAGTCACACGTGCCCAGGTCCTGCAGTCTTTCCAGGAGCCTCGTGCAGGCTGGTTACCAGCCCTTGCAAGCAGGCTGGCTCCCCTCAAGTCTGTTCTCAAAACCGTCCACACAGACCCTCCAGTGTTGAGGGAGGGCCCAGCCTGTGTGCCTCGAGCTTTGCAGCAGTCTGTGACAGAGGCCGGTACGATCCCCCGTACACCATGGGGAAACTGAGGCACGGGGAGTTACATCACTGTACAAGTGCACACGGCCAATCAGTGCGCCAGCGAGGTTGCTGCTGCGCCCTCACCCCGCACCACTGCCCTGCCATCCCGTCTCGGCCCTGAGAGCCCATTCCCAGACCAGCCTCTCCCACCATGGCCTTGCCTGGGTCTGGGCCCCACATGCCCCCACTAAATGTGGCGTCCCGGCAGCCCGGAAAGGGCAGGCATGAGCCGGCGCCCAGACGCAGCTCCAGGGGCGGGCAGGGCTCCCTCCCGCATACACTGACACCGCTCTTATCTCAGTGGGGACTGGCCTCCACACGCCCACCTCCTTTGCAGAGCCCACGGGACACAGGGTGATGTGGGTCATCACAGTTCAGCATGCCTAGGCCCATTTTTCTCATGGCCTCAAGACCTTGTCACTGGTTTCAGGGGTGTGCAGGGTCTAGATGGCCAGGACTGACCACCGTGTGGTGGAACATTCCAGAACTGCCACTGCCTCGGTTGTGTCCGTGTACCTGCGTGGCAGTCTCTTTGCATGCTCTGTCACCTCAGAAGCAAGACCACTGCTGGGCTTCACACGAAACATCTCACTCAAATGACTGTTCGTCCTTGGGAGCTGATGCCCCCCACGTGGGTGGGCGCGCAGTGTTGGCACCTGCAGGCCTGATGCTGTTTCTCCTTAGCCATCCCCGGGGAGGGGAGGGGCTTGACCCTCGTGGCTGAGAAGGGCAGAACCTGCTGAATGTTCCCTCCCACAAGGGGAGCCAGGCCAGGGCCAGAGAGTGTGGGCAGAGGAAGCCCGACGTGGAGAGCTGTCTGTGGTGGGCTGGCTCAGGACCCCTGGACAAGGCTAGGTGTGTGTGTCCACCCTGAACCTCAGTGCCCCCGACCCACCTCCACGTCCCGCTCCCTAGCCTGAACCCCCAACCCCACATCACCCTCCCTCCCCTACAGACACTGGGGCCCACTGCTTCTCCCAGGTGGGCCTAATACTGGCCACCTGTGTCCCACACCTGCTCCAAGGAGGTGTCAGACAGGTGGACAGACACCCAAGCCTGCGGTAGAGCCCCCTGCCAGGGCTGCCAGCACAGGGCAGGGCCCCTCCTCCCCGGGAGGAGGAGCCCAGCGTGTCCAGGAGAGCAGCCCTTCCTGGCCCAGAACCGAGGGGACCCCTCAAGAAAGCACGGAGCCCAGTTCCATCAACTCTGATTTTATTGAAAAACAGCAGCATGGGGGGGGAGGGCTGGGCAGGCAGAGGGACCCCGCCCCCAGCACCTCCCGTGGCGCACACGCAGCAGCCTGGGCCCGCCCCCGGCCCTGGCCCCAGCCCCACGGCTGGTCTCCTCTGGGACACAGTTCGCCGCCCCCCGCGCCCTGGCGGGGGCTGTCCTGACACACCCTGGAGTCTCAGGAGTCACCAGCCCTGGCTCGCAGTACCCCATAGGAAGTGAATCCAGCCACCATGACATGGCCTGGGCTCCCCCAGCCCAAGGACACAGCACCCACAGCAGCTGCGGTCAAACAGCCTGGCCGTGGTGACTCTGGTCCCCACATCTGATCTCGGCCCATCTGGCTGAGTGTCGCTGCCCTTGCCACCCTCCCCACACACCAAGACCCAGGTGAAGGCTCATCCCGGTCGTCCCCCCTTCACACAGGCCTGCCCAGCACTCTCAGCCAGGGAGGAAGGAGCAGGCGGTTCCAGGTCTGCCGGGAGAAGAGGAGTGGACGAGGCCTCAGGGCCAGCCCGTCCCCACCAAGCACCTCCTGGCCTCCCCTTCCCAGGCTGGAGCAGTGGCCTCGGCCACCAGGCTCCCTCCCTGCACACACGCACACGCACACACACTCACAGGTATGCCCCTTCTCCAAAATGGCGAATTATTGCTGTTAAAAGAACACACCCAACAACGGCAGGCGGGGGCTCGCCCTCCTCCACCCCGGGCCCTGGGCTGCCCACCCCTCAGTGGGCCTCAGGCCACCACTGGAGCATGTCGTCGGTACCAGGAGGCAAACGTAGTCCCCAGTCCCCGATCAGCCCACACCCAACCCAGAACTCAAACTCCGAAAGCCTCGGCCAGAGGCCACTGGCACAGGAACATGGGCCCATGGCCAAAATGATTCACAGAAGCGGCTTCAGACAGACACAGGAGCAGCCGGTGACACGCAGGACACGGCCAGGGAGAGGCAGCAGGCTCCCGGGCTCGGGCCAGGCCCTAGGGCAGGCAGAGGCCGGTGCCCACACAGCCAGCATGCCTCCCAGAGGCCAGAGCCAGGCCCTATGGCCCAGAGAGCCTCCCACGCCACCCCCTCCAAGGGTGTCTCTGAGAAGACACCCCCAGCAAGCTAGGGGTCGCCCAAGGACCACGCAGCCTCAGGCCAGTTGCCTACATGGCCTCCAGCCCAAGCCTTCGGCCCACAGGGCGGGCTAGACCTCTCTCCCCACCCCTCCCCAAGGGCAGCGGTGGGACGCCAGGCTGGACATCAGTGGAGGCAGAAGGTGGGAGGCGCGGTCTCCACTGTCCCGGAGCCGGACCACATGGCTGGCCCCAGCACAAGCACACTGCCCGCCCTGGACGCCCACCTTCGGGGCCAGCTGTCTGAAGAGCCCATCGCCAGGCAGCGGCAGCCACCCTAGGGGCCGCCCGCCCGCCGTGCGGTAGGGCCTGGTGGCAGCGAGCCACCTGAGGTGCCGCAGCCCTTGGCTGCCTTGGGTCCCCCACCCGGAAGTGCCCCTGGGGTTTGTTTTCCAAGCTCATCTAGCGAAGACAGCCTGAGCGCTCTGCCGCCCACCTTCCACTCCAGACAGACAACAGAAGTCCTGGAAGCCCGGACCCTGAGCACAGGTGCTGCCTTCCCGCCTGGGAAGGCCCCGGAGGCCAGCGGGGACAGGGAGGGGGGCCAGGGCTGCCCAACTCAGAGAAGCTGCCCGGACACGTCGCTGGGCGGGACCCCAGGAGGATGCTTCACAGAGGTAGAAGTAACATCAGAGTCTCTACAAAGGTAAAAACCTCACATCTCAGTGCATGTTTGTGGAGCAGTCAGTGCCCAGGCTGGAGGAAGGGTGGGAGATCTGCCCCAGGGGTCCCTGGGGCCCAGGAGCCGTACGCTGGCCGGGCAAGGGTCCTGCCCTGGGCTCAGCGTGCACCCAGCCCCCCCAGCAGGCACACAGGCGCCTCTGCCCACCTGAGGGGGCAGGCAGCAGCTGGGCAGCAGAGTTCCAGACATGTGGCCAACCTGCCACACGCCCCGTGGAATCTCTCTTGGCAGCAACAAAAGGGCATAGGAAAGGTTGGGAGCCCAGCCAGTGCCTACCACCCTCTGGGCCACCAACCAAGGGCACGCAGCTCTAACAGACACCAGCGGGACGGGAGGGGCCACACCACTGCCTGGAGCTACACCAGCAAGGCGCTTGGGTTGATGCCAGCAGATGTGGGCAGCCCCGTGGCTCTACCCGGCCCAGTGGGCTCCAACGGCCCCCACCCTCGCGCCCCCACACCAGGGACTGGAGGCCCAAAGGCACAGGATCAAAGCTGGCAGCGTCCCAGGGCTGCCCCCGACGAGACACGACCCGCCATGCAGACCTCGCGTGGGCCCTGCCTGTGCTTCCCCGCCGGCCAGGACTCAGACCAGCCTCGGCCCCAACTCAGGCCACCCCAAGCCGAAACCAAACCAAACAGAAAGAGGAAAAAGGCACAACTGTTTGTTTTCCATTTTGCTAAAACACTTTACGTCTGTCTGTATAATCCACATTAACAAAATCTGAGAGCTGCAAGAAAATAGGGTGCCGATTTCTGTACAGTCTACAAAACTCCCATCCCCAAGCAGGGACCGGGCGCCACCAGGGAGAAATGTACAGGGGAGAGCGGGGTCTGTACAAAGCTCTGCAGACACTCGGCTGCTGACAGCACAAGAGGCCCTGCAAGGAGCCGGGCTGGCTTCGCTCACCGCTTCCTTCCAAGCGCCTCTTCCAGAGCCGCCCGCCACGGCCCCGCAGGTGGGGCTCAGTCATGGCCCTCCACTTTCCCCTCTCCCAGCCCCCAGAGTAAGGGGGTCTTTATGCCCTCCTGCCACCAGGCCAGGTCCAGGCACACAGCTGGACATGCTGGCACTGCCAATCACGACCTTCCTTTCCCTCCTCTGAGCCCCCCATGCCCAAGAGCCCATGCTTGCAACCTCAGGAATGAGAGGGTGGGAGCACAGCTGCCCCCACCCCAAGCCACAGTGAACCCACTCACCCCTCGCAAAGCTTCTGTAGGGCAACAAGGCTGGACAGGGGTCCCAGAGCCTCCTCACAAGCCAGGAATGCTCTTTGGGGGAAGTTATATTACATCAGGGTCTCCCTCCAGATTCCAAACTCTGAAACCCTCCACCCACCCGGCCACCCACCCCCACCAAACTGGGCCAGAAATAGTGCATATTCTAGACCACACAGGTGTGTGTGTGTGTATGTGTATGTGTGTGTGTGTTAAGGTATCAACTACCATTTTGTCCCAAGAATTAAAGTCATGCAGAGTGCTATTCTGTCTAAATAACTTATTAAAAAAATAGGTCGGCTTCAGGCTGGCAGAAGCTGTGGGCTCGGTGGTGCAGGCAGCAGCCTGGGTGTGTAAGTCACAGGACAGAGCCCGTCAGCAGTGAGGCAGGAGGTCCTCAGGGAATTCTGGGAGAGGCCACCATGGTCACGCTGGCGCTGGGGGAGAAGCGACCCCACCAGTGCCTCCCCACCCTGCTCTCCTGAAGGGCCCCACCACGGCTGTGCAACATGTTGCTATGGGAACCACACCTGGGTGATGACGCCAATCAGCAAAGCCCGGGCAGGGGAGGGGCAGGTACCAAAAGGAAAGAGGTGATCCGATGTCAAAGCAAAGCTGAACTGGGGGAGGCAAGGGGGACAACGGGGCCTCCAGAGAGGCTGGGCTGGGGCCAGGGGTGCTCACCAGTCTGGGTCCAGTCTGGGCAGGGCAGGGCAGGGGGGCGGGAGGCCGTAGGCATGCGGCATGCTGCAGCCAGGCCACATCCTCAGCATGCAGAGCAAAGCAGGCCCTTGGCCAGCTCGGCGCTCCACGGGGCCATGGCCGGCTGGCGCAGCAGGCCACGCCTTCCAGGGACTGATGGCTGAGCCGCCGCCTGGCTGGTAGGCAGGGGTCTGCTGGGTGGGGACCTTGTTGCAGAGACTCTGTGCTTGGTGGGCAAGGCTGGGCCCTCCTCCCTGGGGGAGGGCTGGGAGGGGTGCCTTGAGCCAGGGCCAGGCAGCTGCGTGGGCACGCGGTAGTCCACGCTGTCACTCTTCAGGGTGTGGCCCCAGCAGACTGAGGAGGGCGAGGGGTGTGGCTGGGAACAGCACACCTCCCCAAGTGCCAAGGATGAGCAACAGCCCCCGCGCCCCCCAAAAACCAGCCAGAGAACCGTGTGGTGTCAGAAAAGGAAAAACCCAACACAAACACCAAGGTGAGTGTCTGAAAGCGGCCCGGGCGGCGGGCAGGCGGGCGGGCAGGCGGGCAGGGTGGCGGGGGCGGGCGGCGGTCACTCCTCGCGCAGCTGCAGGCGGTAGCGGTGGTAGCGGACCTGGAAGAAGAGGCGCTCAGCCAGCGAGAGGGTCATGCCAGGCATCACGTAGCGGTCACTCGAGCCCATGTGTCTGAAGCCCAGCGATTCATAGAGCTTGTGGGCGGCCACCTTGACGGCCGTCGTGCCCAGCACCACTGCGGAGTAGTTGTGCACCAGGGCGAACTCCAGCACCTTGCGGCCCAGCGCCTTGGCGATGCCCTTGCCACGGAATCGTGAGTCCACAGACATGCGCAGCAGCTCCACGGTGTTGTCCGCCGCATGGGCCCGCGCCGCCACGATGCCCACCACGTTGCCGTCCAGAACGGCCACCCAGAAGCAGGAGCCTGCAAGGGACAGTGCAGTCAGGACCACTGGCGCTGCTGCATGACACAGCTGCCCCTACAGGGCCCTCTGGGCACAGAGAGCCAGGCCTGACCTGCCCGCCACCCACAGCAGCCTGGGAGCCACCCTGACAATGGGCCTGAGGCTGGGCAGGGAGCCCAGTGGTCAGGCCAGCCGTTCCCACCTCCGGCCCTGACCAATCACAGCCCCATGCAGGGCAGGAGGAGGGGGTAGGCCTTAGGGGAATGAGAAGAGCAAGAGGAGCAGAGGGGAGAGGCCTGCGGGGCACAGAGGCTGTCTCCTCTGGTGACCGAAGGCCTAGGGGCTACAGGAGGCAAGGCCGGGGTGAGTGCCCGCACAGAGGAGCCAGGCCTGCGTTTGCCCTGCCTGTGGCCACTCCAGTCTCCACTGCCCTGTCCCCCTGCCAACCACCTCCACCAGCCGCCTCCCATCCCAGCATCACTCCTTGAGTGGCCAAACCCTCCCTCTAAAGCTTCTGCACCCAATGCTAGTCTGAAAGACACTCTTCACCCCTCCGCCTGACCCCTGGGGGTCCCCCACTGTCTTATCTGCCAACATGCCCCCTCAGCCCGTCAGCTCTGCAAGGGAATCTCCTGTCTCCTTCACTGCCAAACCCTGAGCCAGAGACTGGACATGAGGCCGGGACTCAGGAATGGCTGAGGGCCCCCTGCCGCTGACCACCCCCTCCACTAGCTGACCTGCCCGCTACCCAGGAGTTCTGGCTCTCCCTACCCACCTAGGCCAGGCCAGAGATCAGGACAGTCCTGGAAGCCTCATGCCTCCCAGGCCTCAGTTTCCCCACTGCACGGACACTTCCGCAAGCCCAGCTTCTCTGCCCCTGCAGGACCTTCCTGTAGGCCCACTAAATGTCACCCAAGGAGACTGCAGCCAGGAGAGGGTAGGGCCACACCAGGCCCCAACCTGAGCCCCACTTCTGCTCCTGCAGACTGGGCTGGGCTTCGATGCCAGGTGGGTCTCCCCTTCTGGCCCCTCCCACCCTGGGCAGAGCCAGGTTGAAGCTCGAGCTCCATGGAGGCTGATAAGATGCTTCATTTGGGCTTGAGAAAGGTTCCAGGGGAAACAGAGGTGCCCAAGTCCAGCCAGGCAGCTTTGGGGCCAGGGAAGAACCAGCCACCACAGCACAGGAGCTGGCCATGGCAGGCAGAGTCACCCTTCATCTGCGATGCCTTGCCTCTCTCGTCCCCTCCTGGCACTTACCTGCTAGTTCAGGCCCACCCTGTTCCCCCCTCCTGAGCCCAGAGACCTTCCAGCACCTAGGAGACCCTCGTGCCCCACTCCAGGCATGAAAAAAGCATGTGACCCTGCCTCCCAGGACCCACCCTGCCTCAGAGCCAGCCCCTCCCTGTGCATGAGGAAAGAATGGGTCTAGACCAGGTCCCAGCCCCTCCCTCTTCAGAGAGCCAGGAAGCTGGGGCGAGACCCTGGGCTAAGTGGCCAAAGACCACAAGTGGAGACCAAGACTTGACTCCTGTTCTCCTAGGGTCCTCATCCCCCTGCCAGAGTGACCTCTGCCCTTCCCTGGATCCTCTCCCCACCATGTGGCCCTCTGCCCCTGCCACACAGGGCCCTGCCATCCCAGGCCATCCCAACATCCAACAAGGCACACCAAGCAACAGGACCCAGAGGGGTGAGGCTCCCCCCACCCACTAAGCTCCAGGGCGGCAGCAACTACAGCATGAAGGCCAGGACAGCACGGCCCAAGCCAGCTCAGGCTGCTCAGAGCCCTGCCCTCAGAGGACACGGGGACACCCGGGGAAGAGGTTCAGCCCCAAGGACCTAGTTCTGCCAACCCCAGTCCCTGCCAGCCTGCCACACCCCCAACCCTTGGCCAGAGCCCTGCTGCCCAGAGGGCTCAGGTCATGGGGGTGCCCCAGCCTAGGCTGACCTGGGCCTGGTGTCCTGTCCTGCCCAGGCCTGCCCTGAGGCTCCTGGGGTTGGGGCAGCTCTGCCAGAAGGAAGAGCTGAGAAGATGGCAGGCAGTGGTGGGGAGGGGAGGTCAGGGACCCCTGGGGACTCACCGGGGGGCTTCATGTAGTACTGCTCGATGTCAGCCATGTCCGTGTGCAGCGCGCAGTCCAGGTAGGCGAGGACCACCTTCCGGCTGTAGTAATAGCGCAGGCCCAGCAGCCCTGCTGGCACCAGGCAGGTCAGCAGCAGCGAGCGGGTCAGGGCAAAGCAGAGCGCTGCAGGGAGAGGCGGCGCAGGTGACCGGAGGGCAGGGCAGGGCCGCACGCTGCACCAGCCCCCTGGTGAATAAGCCAGTCAGGGGCATGCACAGAGAAGAGACCACGCCAGATATAGCAGGACTGTTTTCTCTAGAAGAGCAAAGAACGTCAGAGCTGCTCCTCACCACTCTTCCCTATTACCGAACTCCCCACCACAAGGACATGCTCCATTATAACCCAACATCATAGCATCTCTAAGTGTCCTGAGCGCAGCAGCAGCATCTGGGCAGGCTGCCCTCGGTAGTTGGCGGGAGCAGTCCCAGGCAGGGCTCCCCGGGGTGGCCCCTGCCCATCACCCTATGGCCCCTTAGCTGAGGAAGGGTCTTTGTCCACATCCTGGCCCACACTAGACTGGTGGGAAGCCACAGAGGCACCTACAGGCCATCCCACCCTTGGGAAGTGGGAGCTCCACCTTCCAGCAGGAGAGCCCCAGCCAAGAGCCTCCCTGAGCCAGCCTCTGGGTGTTGTGAAGACAAGAACAAGGGAGGAAGGCCAAAAATGCTTCCAGCCTAGGCCACCGGGAGGCAGACGTGCCTGCAGTGAAAGTGCCTCCGCTGCGTGACCTTGGGAGAGTCCCACCCCCGAGTCTCAAGCTCCTCATCTATGAAATGGGGAGAACCGGAGAACCACCTCCCGTGACAAAGCCTCAAGGGGCAAAGCCCCAAATCCCCTGCAGCGGCTGCCCCCTGCAAGGACCCACTGCCCCTTGCTCTGCCTCCTCGGAGCACACCCTCCCCCGGCACCCCGGGGAGCTGGATGTCTTCCCCTCATAAATTAACACTTGGAGCCGCCGAGGCAGCCTCCCCCGCCCCGTGGATTATATATAGTTACACGCGCCAGGCGCGGGGCCTCGGCAGCGGGAGCTACCTGCCGACACCCCGCCCCCACCAGGGATGACCGGGGAGGAGACGCAGGTGGAGACCCCGGTTCTCTCCCGCCCGCAGCCCCTGCACTCGGCCCGCACTCGTTCCCACGCCCCCGCCCGGCGCGCCTTGGCCGGGAGCCCGGGCCGGCCCCAGCGCTGGGCGCCACCTCGCCCCGGGCCGCCGCAGAACGCGGCTCCGCGCGTGCAAGGGGGCGACAGGGGTCCGCTTCCTTCCCAGGATAGGCCCGGCCCGAGGCGGGGGTGAGCGGGCGGAAGGCAGTCCCGCGCGCGTCCCCAGAGGGCCGGGCTGGCGCGGACTGCGGCAGGCGGGGGTGCACCCGGCTGGCTGCGGCCCCGACCCCGCCATCCCCGCGGGGTCCTCGTGCACTGACCCGCCAGCAGGACGTAGAGGAGCTGCGTGCGCGGGTGTTGCCGCAGGCCGCGGAAGGCCGTGTTGGGGATGCGCTCCATGATGCCGTCGTAGAAGATGCGGCGCGCCGCCTCCTGCTCAGCTGCGCGGATCTCGCGGATGTACACGCCGCGCCCCTCCGGCGGCCCCGCGCCCCCCGCGTCGCCGTGGGGCTGGGGGCCGGGTGCAGGTGGGGGTGCGGCGGGCGCGGCGGCCGGCCCAGGGGCAGCGGCCAGCGGGGGCCACATGGCGCCGGCGGCAGCGAGCAGCGCGTCCTTCTTGGCCCCCGGCAGCGCCTCATGGTCCTCGGCGGCCACGATCTTCGTCTCGCAGACCATATCGGGAGGCCCACAATGCATGCACCCGGCCGGGCGGCGCAGCGCAGGGACGCGGGCCGGGATGCGGGCGGGCTCAGCCCCGGCCCAGGGCAAGGGCGCGGCGCCCTCGGACCGGCCGCGGCGGCGGCGGCGGCGGCGGCGGCGGCGGCAGCTGCTCAGGAGCGCGGGGCGGAGGCGGCGGGCAGCCGGGGCGCGCGCAGGGAGCTGCGCCGCATTTTGGAGAAGTATTTATAATGCAGCGGCGCCGGTGCAGTCGCGGCGCCCGGGGTCCCGCAGGGTCCTAGCGTCCACTTCATTGGCTGCCGAGGGTCACCATGTGATCTCGAGGGTGGGAGCAGACGCCGCCTCCGCGCCCGCCCGATGGCACACTTGGGCGCTGCACCGCGGCCGGGCGGGGGCGGCGCGGGAGGCCCGGGGCACGACGGAGCGACCGAGCCCCGCTAGGTGGCCAGAGACGAGCGCGCGTGCGGCCGGGGTCCCGACCAGGAACGGGCGCCCCGTGGGGCTCCAGGCTCCGCGCCTCCCGCCAGGCCCCTGCGCCCCCGCGCCCCCGCCGCCTAGCGCGGGCCTGTGAGCTCCGGACCTGGAGCCGGGCCGCCGGAGCCCGTAGCGCCTCGTCCTCCTCCTCCTCGGCCACCTGGCGCTGTCACGGAAGAATCTCCATTTCCATCTCCCGACCCTTTGTCTGAACGCAGCGCCTGGCCGGGACGTGGAGTGGGGGCTCCGCGGCTTCCCCTGCTGGGCGCCCCTGGGAACCTGCGCCCGGGGCCGCACGGGCTGGAGGCGCGGGGACGCGGTCGTAGCTGGGTGTGATGCCCACGTCGCCCGCAGCCCCGCGCGTCCCCGCGCAGCGCAGCACGCCCAGCTCGGATACCAGATCCCTGCAGAAGGCACGGGGGTGCGGGGCCCACAGGACCCCTCCCGGCCCGGCCCCCGCCCTCTTCGTTCCGCGCATGCGCCCCACGATCTCGGTGCAGGTGAAGCGGAGGCTCTCGCCGCGTGCCCCGGGTCCTCGCGAGCCATACCAGCCGACGCTGCAGGCCGGGGAGGAGGGGGGAGGTGGAAATGAGAGGACAGGTAGTCCCAGGCCCACCCCCAGCACTTGTAGAACTCACCTCCCTGCATCTCTGCACCCTCTTACCCGCGTCGCCCGAATTCCCCGAAAGTGGCCCCGCAAGGCAGCCCCGATCTGAGTTCACACCCGCGCGGCTGAGGATGAGGCCTGGGGGTCCAGGCCTAGGACTCTCAGCCCGTGTTGGGGCCCAGGGAGGAGGTTACCGTCGCCTAGAGGCCAGGAAGGGGACTACCCCTGGCAGCGTCCCTACTGAGGGACTCACTCAGGCGAGTGGGGAGAGGGAGGACGCAGGTCCCAGGAGTTGAACTAGTCCACCGGCGGGGGCCGCAAGCGCAAGGGTCCCAAGAGTCATGGGGAAGGGGCGGCCAAGCTGGGAAGTCACCCCTACCCGCTGTGTCAAGAGATGCCAGGAATTGCCTGGGGCAGTTGCCTCCTCCTTGCAGACCAAAGTGGAATCAGGGAAAATCTCAAAGGCACTTGTTGATCCATGTGCTGCCTGGGGGCTGCTGGGTGCCCTGACCAGCCACAGTGGGACCAGGCTCTGAGATGACCTGAGGATGGTCAGGTGAGTGGCAGGAAGAGTGTCCCAGCAAGCTGGACAGAAAGCAAGGGTCCAGGCAGGAAAAACCCAGAATAGGGCTGGAAGGGAGTGGAGGGTAGTGGCCTGGAGCGGTCAAGGGGCTTCCAAGAAGGAAAGGCTTGGAATGTGGGCCTTGAGTACTAGACCAGGGATTAGGAGAACACGCTATCTTGCTCCCTGATGGGGGCCAGAGGGGAGAGAACCAGGCCTGCTGTCCAGGAGCTCTTAGGCAATGTCCCGAGATGGACCCCATATCCTGGTGTGAAGGGGACCCTCAGAGCAGAGTGGCCCAGTCCCTGCAGGGCCACAGCCTCTGCTGGCCGTTACCCACCTCGCCTCATCCCCGGACCCTGAGCCTGAGGCTACCCCTCCTCTGCTCACAACAGCGAAGTCCCAGGATGGCTGGAGGGGCTGGGCTTTCACTCAGCCCAGGCTTGTTGCCTCCTGCCCCCGCAGTGGCCTGACTTCACCCTTCAGCCCCCACAAGTCCCTGACAGCCTCCAGGGCCACGAGGCAGTGGTCTACCCCCACCCCACGGGTCCTGGAGAGTGCCAAGACCAGGGTGGGAGGGAGCCAGACTCAGCTTGGAAGGGACAGGCTAGACCCCAAGGATGGCCACCAGGAAGGTCTTGGAGGTGTTGGGGCCTGGACTTCAACATGCTCAGAGTTGGGGGTGGCCTGAGAGGAAAAGACCCTACAGGCAATGGAGTGGCCCCAGGCACCACCTCCGAGCCTGTTTGGGGCCCAGGGAGGTGGCTGCAGTCACCTAGGGGTCAGGAAAGGGACCGACCCTCACAGAGTAGCCCGCAGAAGGACCCAGGCAGAGTGAGGGAGCTGGGAAGCAGGCCACACACCGTCTGCTGCCATCAGGAGCCCATTTTACAGAAAACCAAGGGTCGGTGAGGTCAAGGGCAGTCTGAACTCCCAGAGCCCAGGACTGCCCACCTCCCCCACCAGAAAATCCCACTCATTTCTCTGGCTTCGGCTGCCCAGAGTCCCCTCCCATCAAGACCTCTGGGCTGCCCCAACCATCCCAAGATTCCCCAGCCTTATGCCACTGCCAGAGCCTGGTGGGTACCCGATGGGGTGGCGGAGGTCATGCATGCAGTAGTGAGACCCCCCTACCCAGATCCCAGACACCAGATTTGGGAGGGCGCCCTTGGTACTGCAGGGAGGAGGTGCCAAACACCGGATGGTTTGCTGGCAGAACAGCCCCCAACCCCCACTGAAGAAGGGAAACCACAGGCAGACTCTCGGGGTCTCCTGGGTCACAGTAGAGGGGGGCCCAGGAAATGGGACTGGGAAGGATGGCAGAGGGGGTGGGAGCACTGGAGGAAGTGAACCAGAAGGCCAGGAGATGGAAAGAAAAAAGAAAGCCAGGACCGATTGGAGGCCCAGGGTGCAGCTAACAGGAACCACAAAGAGAACATGAAGGGGAGGAAACAGGAAAGGACGGCCACTGTCATTGTTATTTCAGCTGAAGGACTGAGACTCCTGATTGGAACCTGTCCAGCACCTCGAGTGGACCTTCAGTTCTGAGGGCAGGGAGTGATGGGACCTGCTGCAGGCAGCTGCAGACCCGGTGCCCTGCTCCGTGCTCTCCTCACCGGGTCCCTCATCCACCACTGGCCTTCCCTTCAACACCGCTGGGTGAGTGCCTACTCGCTGTTGGGCCCTGAAAAAATAAAGGTCTCCTGGGGCTTTACAGCTCAGTGGGGGCGGAGCTGGAAATAAACCAATAACAGAGATCAATACTCTAGTATCTCTTTGGGTCAAAGAAAAGCAAGCTGGGATAAGGGGGTGAAGAGTGAGGCAGGTGGTGGAGGAGCCCAAATGGGAACTCCATGGAGCAGGGACAGCATGTGCAAAGGCCGTGGGGGCTTTGAATTAAATGTGCCAGCAGGGGATATTTTCAGACAGGTGAGCTTAGGAAGTTTACTTACCACACTGTTCTCTAGGAAGCTACTTGAAGGCATGTAACAGGGAGATGATGGCATGGGATCTAGGGAACAGTGGATCCGAACTAGAAGAGTGAAGGGTGGGCAGTGGGCATGCCCAGTTGGCTAGGAGCAGGAGGGCAAGGGCCCAGGAAGGGACACGTGGGGAATGAATTGACTGCTAGAGAATGTGATAAAGGCAGACAAGGGGGAAAGAGAAGGCAGACACAATCTCCAGAGAAAACAAAAGCTGTCCCAAAGGTAACTCATTTCCAGCTCTCTCAGCCTCCAAGAATTATACTGACATGGAGTCATAATAGCCGCCCTCGATCCATTCAGCCTACAGGTGAGCCAGAAAGCCGTGTCATAGCTCTAGGACAAACCTGAATGCCACTGGCCTTGACCACACGCAGGGCCAAACCCTTCGCAAGAGCTGTCTATGCTGACTCTCCAATCCACTTCTCCAGTGAAACCCCACTTCAGGCCTTCCCCACCCTCAACTGATCCTGCTCTTGTCAAGGCTGATGATGACCAAGGCTGTCAAATCCAGTGGTCCAGCCTCGGGTCTTGCTTGACCTGGGGGCATGTGACACGCTGAGCCCTCCCTTCTGCCCAAAGCCCCCACCCATCTTGTTCTCTTCCTGCCCAACAACTGCCCCGTCTCCCGTGCCTGCCTGCCCTCCCAATGCACACAGCCCTCCTCTGTCCGCAGGGATCTCAGCCAGCACTCAGGTCCCGCCCTTTCCCAGGTGCACCTGTCCAGGAGCCTCTCGGGCCTCCCCGCTGCTTCCATCCCTCTTCCCCCCTCCCCTCCTCCCTTTCTCTCAAAACCCACCCGCAATTCCCGCGGGCTCTACTTTCAAATACACCTGGATTTCAACTCCTCTTCACCCCTGCTGCTGCCACCACCCAGTCCCAGCCCCCCACTTCCGGTTCTGTCCTTGACCCCCAGAGTCCACAAAACACTGCATGCCCAGATAAACTTAAACCCGGGATAAATGACTTTTGGTATAAACGTGTCCCAAACGTTACATGGGACATACTTACACCAAGTACTTACACTAGAAATACCTGTACTTTTCACACTAAAAAGTGCTCACTGGTGTTCTAAGTGTGTTTGTGAACCTGGCCACAAGTCAACAACACAGGTCGGCATCCTGCCTCACTTACAGCCAGGAGTGGTCACTGCCTGAGGCCAAGCAATGGGATGTGAGCCTGTCTGGCAGCGCCCTGAACAGACAGCACCTGCCTCTGTCACCCCCTGCTCCTTGAACAGGTGGATCCTGGTCCCTGCCACTGCACCCCACTCACGCCCAGGTGGGGGGGGGGGCGGCCAGCCCAGATCTGCCCTGGCTGCAGCACTCCTCAGTCTCTCTCTGACCGGCTTCAGAGTTCACAGGTGTCATCACCCCCAGACCTCTAGTCAGCCTCCCACCGTGACCAAGGAAGGACTCTGGTTTGTTCACTGTGGCCCAGACACCTGGATCAGCACCTGCATGCCAGGCGGTTCCAACAAAAGGGAACCTGTCGTGGTCAAGTTCAATGGCTGGGAGGCCAGTGGGGCCAGGGAAGGCTGGGGGCCAGGATCTGAATAGATATGTGCATCGCATCACAAAGACAGGACACGACGGGCCGGGGTGGGGACCAGGAAGGTCTGGCTTTACCCACCTGAGGCAGCAGCACAAGGGCGCCACAGCCAGAGAACTAAAACCCCAGAGAGGCCAAGTGCCCCAGCAGCCACTTCCAATTGCAGCCCTGCCATGCTACTGAGTACTTCTAACAATGTGCATGCAATCCTTTGAAAAAGGGCTCTAATTTTTACTTTAAAAAACATGTACAGAATGCACAGAGGAAGAGAAAGATGGAGGCCGCCCACCTGGTGCTGCGCACACACGTGTGTGGATTGGGGGTTGGGCCTGTCTTCAGGCCCATGTCACTATCCAGGAGTTCCTGATATGCAGGGCCCAGGCTGGGGTCTGCAGAAGGGATGCGGCAGGCAAGATAGAAGGGCGGGGAAGGGTCCCGGCCCTCCCCCGCACCCCGCCCACTCACCACCCCCTCCAGCAGCCTCAGGCTTCTTGGCTACAGCGGGCTTGGCTCTGTGGGCCCACCAGCAGGACCTCCAGGGAGCCCTGGACCGCAGCCGTCTTCTCGGCAGTGCCGGAGAGCCCTCGGAGGCTCGGCACTGGGGCAGCTGCTCCAGAGACCAGGCTGGCCTCTACACTCCCCCAGCCTCCAAACAAGGGCAGGCAGGCAAGGGAGGTGGTCCTTGGAAGGCGGGTTCCCTGAGGACCCGGTGCTTGTGGGTGCAGGTCCACAAGTGTAGCCAGACAGCCCCACTCAATTCAGGCCCTGGAGTGGGACAAGTGCCGAGAGGGCCTCCGCCCACATGGAACTGCTGGGGAAACCAAGGCCCACAGAAAGGCCCAACCAGGGCCTCCAGGGGGCAAGGAAGGGGGGAATCTGGTGGCCAGAGCAGGGAGACAGGACACAGGCATGCCAGGTCAGGTGTTTATTGATGAAGGAAAGTGCTGGCTCCAGGTCCTCAGCGCCCAGCCGGCCAGCAGGCACACAGGGCCCGGCGCTCGGCCTGCAGCAGGAGGGTCTCCGTCTGAAAAGCAACAAGGGGCCGTGAGGGCGCTGCACGGTGGCCCCCACCCACCAGTTCCCGAGGGCCCTCCAGCTCCTGGCTTCCCGAAACCTGCTGACAGTCCGGTCTTCACCAGCTCCCAAGAGTCTCAGAGCCTGAACCTGCACTGTGACACCACCCCCTCCCCCGCTGCCCTCTAGGCATCCTCTCCCCACTCCTCCCCACCTCCCCTCCGCTCTGCTGGAGCCTCTGCAGTTTCTGCCATGGGCCAGCCCTGCCTCCCTGGTCCCTACACCTGGACTACCTTCCCTGCTTCTCCTTCACCTCAACCACCCCTCCCAGGGCCCCCTCCGTCCCCTAACACCTCTCCCAATCCCTGAAGGTGGGTGGGGGCTGCTCCTCTCAGGACCAGGGCACCAGGCTCGGAGCCTCAGGCCCCGTAGCCTCCAAGGGTCGCTACAGAGAGCAGTCTGGATCCTTGGAAATTGGTCAGGAGACCAGAGTAGGGTCTCCCCTTCTTTCTATTTCTAGGAATGCTCTCTGCTTTCCAGAAAGACAACATATTTCTGTTATAAATGAAAACTCCGTTGGCTGGGGCACAGCAACTTCGGGGAGTGGGTGCTCACTGCTCATTCCAGACCTGGGGGGTGACCCCTGGCACCCTGTATGCGTACCAGTCCCTCCCCAAATGAGGCTGGGGGCTGAAGAACCTCCCAGACAGCTGTGCCCAAGCTGACCTTCCACGCCCAACACTGCCCCTGCGCTCCCTTTCAACGACCTCTTCCCGGCCTCAGTCTCCTCTCTGCCCTCACACCTGGGGAGTGCCTCATCGGGACTGCCTGTCCCCCCTCTGGGCCTGGGTAGGGGTCGCCGGGAAAAGTGCCCAGTGCAGTCCTGGAGAGGAGGACTGCCTGCACCCTCTCTCACTGGGGCTATAAACAGAGTGTGGGGCATTGGACCGGGAGATGGCGGGTCCCTCCTCCCCGGCCTCCAGAGGCTCACCCGGGCGTCCAGGCTGTAGGCCGTCTTCCGCAGGTCCTGCAAGGCGCGCTGCATGAACTCGAAAGCGTGGCAGTCCACGCACGGGCGGCCTGCGAGGGGCTCGAGTCAGGGCGGAGGGCGCGCCGCCAGCCCAGTCCCACCCGAGCGGCGGCCTCGGTCCGCTCCCCACCTCCCACCCAAGGGGGTGCGGGGACCGCAGGGGAACAAAGGGGAGCCACGCCCCTCCAGCACGCCCGGGTGGGGTCAGGGCCCGGGCCCGCGGAGACCGCTCCGCATGCGCGCGCGGCACCTACTCTGCGCGGGGACGGCGCTCCCGGCGGCGGGTTCGGCGCGGGCCTGGGCGCCCAGCAGCGCGACGCTCAATAGCAGGAGCAGTATCAGCCGCGGCGGTGACCTCGGGAGCCTGCACAGCGGCGGGGGAGCCATGGCCAAGCGGAGGGAGCCCGGGCGTCCTGCAGCAGAGGAGGCTCAGCACCCCACGCGCCCCATCTCAGGCCAGCGTACCCTCACCCGGCCCCCGGCCCCTCCCTGGCCCCCGGGCTCGCGAACCCCTAGTACCCCCGACCTCTCCGGCCCAGCAAACCACCTCCAGGGCCCCGCCCCCCCGGCCCAGCGAACCCCCACCCCGCCCACCGGGTCTCGCTAGTGCCCACCGCATCCCTTCCTCTCCATCCCCGCCACGCTCCCCGGGCCCAGCTATCCCACTTCCTTCTCCCGCCCCCCCGGGACCCGACGAACCCCCAGCCTGCCGTTACCGCGGTTCAGGAACCCCGCGACAGCAGCGCTGGCGACTCGGGAAGACGTGCTGCGTCCGGCGCGCACCGCGCATGCGCCCCGACCCCCGCCCCGGGTCCCCCCATCCGACGTCGTCGTCATGGAAACCCCGGGAATGAGCGAACCTCTGGTTTAAAGGGACCGAGGTGGCTCCTGGACTCCGTGCGCCCAGCCACGGCCGGCGTCTGCTGTGGAGTGCCGTCAGGCCTACGGTCTATGGAGGGCTGCCTAGAGGCGGCGGCGTCTGGACCGCACCTCCAGAGCCACCGCGGGTGGGAGCAAAGCCGAGGAAGCGGGAAATCTGCCGCTGGAGCTTGGCGGTCCGGGGACTTGGGGTGTCCCTGCGCCGATCCTGAGGGAGGGGCTCGATGCACGCCAGGGCCAGGGTCCAGTGAATGCAAAAGCGCGGCCTCTGCTCCTGGGCCAATGGGGTCCCGTCAGGTCGGATTGCTCGGGCGAGATCCGGGCCAGGAGCGACCTGGGCTCGTGAGCCGTGAAGGATCCACTCTCTCCGCCAGTCACTCCGGCCCGACCCTGCCCCTGCCCCTGCACCTCAGGCGAGAAGGGCAGGGGAGAAGCCGGCCTGCTGGGCTCTCCCTCTCCACCTCACGGTGCCCTGACACCTGTTGGCCACTTCCCCGCACCCCCCAGCTTTGTGACCTCTGAGCCGTCGCTTGGCCCCTTTTCTATCCGTGGACGCACAAGGTTGTTGGAAGAGCCTAGTGTGGCCCTCGCGGGCGCCGCGGTAAGCACGGGGTTCAGGTCGCTGCCAGCCCACGCGTGCGGGAGAGACTCGGTCCCTCTAAGAGGGAAGGTTTCCGTTTGGCGTCTACCTCGTCTCTACAAGGCCCGCGCCGATGCGGAGGCCGCCACCGCCGAGGAATGCGCCTAGGCCCGCGTCCCGGCCGCCGGAGTGCCGGGCGGAGCCCGCCAGCAACCTGCGCTGTGCCGGGCAGCGCCGGGCCCCCTTCCTGCTGGGCAGCGCCAAGCCTAGACGTCCTCTGCCCCGGGCCTGGGGTCGGTTGTCGCCCTGCCACGGAATGGGACGTCGGTGGCCCCGGTCGGAGGCAGGTTTGCTAACCTGGGGAGGGGGCAGTGCTCGTGACCGCCACTTCTCGCGGTCGGGCTCGGAGACAGGCTCGCGCTGCAGTCCGGGCCTGGGCGGGGGGCGTCCGGAAACGTGGGCAGGCCCCGCGTGGGGGCCGGGGGACTGCGGACCAGTTCCCGGACGTGCGCCATTTCCGTGCTCCTTATCCGGAGCCCCGCGCCCGGGTGGCGAGGTCACAGCCACCGAGTGGGACGGAGAGCGGCGGCCGGATGTGCGCAGCGGCCCTGCGGGGCCATTCGGTTGGGACGTGCGCCTGGAGGACGCCACAGGGCACAGGCTTTTTTCAGTCCCACGCTGCCTCCGGCTTGTGGCGGGCTCCTGCCACCTCTCCCCGCGCGCGTACAGCCGCGTCCTCCCGGGGAAGGAGAGCAAGCCTACGCCGGGGCATGGCTTGGGCTAGACCTTGGGCGACCGTGCGGTGGAACCGCGCCTTTCCCTGCTCAGCTGCAGACTCGTGGAACCTCCTGCACACCGGATCCATCTTCTCCCGCTTCCCCGGCACGCCGTGGTACTCTAGTTCGGGCGGGCTCTTTAATCCCAGCTGGGCCATCCCTACTCCGCACACCCTGGAGCCCGTGGCACCATGCGCCACTCCCGAGGGGACCGCGCCCCCGTCCGCAGGGCGGAACCTCGGGGCTGCCTGGATGCTGAGAGCCGGCCCGGGCTGTGAGCTTCTTCTCCGCCTTACCCCGCCGGGCGCCGGTGTCCCCTCACCCACACCTGACTCTTCCTCCCTTTTGCCTCCCCAAGGGCGCCGGATTTTCTTTTTCCATTGGATCTTTACTTCAGCAAACGGGCTGTGATTTCTTCCGCATGCAAATAAGACAAACTCCTTGAGTCCCTCACGGCTACCATCACCTCTCCTCGCTGTCCGGTTTCTCTGCCTTTCTCTGTTAAGCCCACACCTGTTCAGCCCGCGCCTGGCGCTGCACTCACCCACCTACAGAATCCAAGGACCAGTCTTCAGCCCTCCCCCAACTGCCCGAGTCCGGTCCTGTCCAAGCTCCATTTTGCCTACACCCTGGGGGCACTTCGCCCTCCCACCTCTTTATGCCCCCTCCCCAGGGCCACGTCCTTGGGCGTCTTCTCCACCTACACCCTGTACTTTGTGACCTTATCCAATCAGGGCTGTGAAAACCAGCCAAGCAGCTCTAGGTGCCCATGTCCAGCTGCTCTGGGCATCTCCGCTTGGAGAACAGACTTCCCAAGGTCAGTATGTCCAGAACTGATGTCCTGATTTCACCCTCCATCTGCTGTCCCCTTCTCCCCCAGATAAAACTCAACAACTATCCTTAGCCTTTCCCATCTCTGGTGAGGGCAGTCCGTCCCCACCCTGGCAGATGCTCAGACCAAGCGCACAACAGTCCTTTTAGAAATCCTGTGCACTCCACCCTCAGCGTCACCAGGTCCACGCTGCACCTCACCTGGACTCTCACTTCACCTCACATCTCCCTGTTGTCCTCCCACTTGTGGCCCAGTCTCCCAAAGACAGCCAGAGGGACCTTTCTTATTTCCTTTTTTAAATTGTGGTAAAACATAACACAAAATTTACCATCCTAACTGTTTTCAAGTGTGCAGCTCAGTGGCATTAAGTGCATTCGCACTGCTGTGCAGCCGTCACCACCACCCATGCACAGAGCTTCTCCATCTTCCCAAACTGAAACTCCATCCCCATTAAACACTAACGCCTCCCTCCCCCAGACCCTGGTACCCACCATCCTACTTTCTGTCTCTATGGATTTGGCTCCTCTAGGGATTTCATATATGTGGAAATGCACAGTATTTGTCCTTTTGTGACTGGCTTGTTTCACTGTGCAGAATGTCAGGGTTCATCCACGTTGTAGCAGGTGTCCGAATGTCCTTCCTTTTTAAGGCTGAGTCATATTCCATCGTGTGTATAGACCACATGTTGTTTCCATTCATTCATCCACCAGTGAACACTGGGGATGCTTCCACCTTTTAATTTTTTTTGATTTTTAATTTTGTTTGTTTGTTTTGAGAGGAGGTAATTAGGTTTGTTTATTTTAAATGGGTGCTGGGAATTGAATCCAGGACCTCATGCATGCTAAGTACACACTCTCCTACTGAGCCATACCCTTCCCCCTCAAAGGATACTATTGGAAGGTGCGTGCAGGGGTGAATCCAGGGTGTGGCTAGCTCTTGATTCAGATTTTGGAGACACAGGGTGCTTACTTTGTGGAAGTTCCACTGTACATTTGTGATTTGTGCACGTTTCTCTATGTGTTTACTAAAAATAAAGTGATTTATATTTTTAAACAAAGCATCGGACAAAATAAACACATGTTCAGACAGAGACAGAAGGTCCTTAGAAAGGAGAGTCTAGAGGATGTAGTTCTGGCTGAGATGAAGAGCTCCCGGGTGGAAGGTCTGTAACTAAGTGAGGGCCACATAAGAGGAAAAGCTGGGAGTGAATGTAAAGCAGTCACGAATCCACTAAACGACTGCCAAGAGAGTCAAGTGTGTGGCAGCCCACAAGTCCAGAAGCAGCCGATGGAGCTACAGCGCGCCGGGTGAGATACCCAAAGGATCTGTATTTCTGGTCGGAGCGTGAAGGTATTACTGAATTTGTTGTGTCATCTTTTTTTAACAATTTTTTATTGAGTTATAGTCAGTTTACAATGTTGTGTCAATTTCCAGTGTGGAGCACAATTTCTCAGTTATACATGAACATACATACATTCACTGTCACATTTTTTTCCGCTGTGAGCCACCACAAGATCTTGTATACATTTCCCTGTGCTGTACAGTATGATGTTGTTTATCTATTCTACATTTTGAAATCCCAGTCTGTCCCTTCCCACCCCCCGCCCCCTTGGCAACCACACATTTGTATTGTATGTCTATGAGTCTGTTTCTGTTTGGTTTTTTTTTTTTTTAGATTCCACATATGAGCGATCTCATATGGTATTTTTCTTTCTCTTTCTGGCTTACTTCACTTAGAATGACATTCTCCAGGAGCATCCATGTTGCTGCAAATGGTGTCATATTGTTGGGTTTTATGGCTGAATGGTATCCCATTGTATAAATATACCACATCTTCTTTATCCACACATCTGTTGATGGACATTTAGGTTGTCTCCATGTCTTGGCTATTGTAAATAGTGCTGCTGTGAACATTGGGGTGCAGGTGTCATTTTGAAATAGGGTTTCTTCTGGATATATGCTGAGGAGTGGGATTCCTGGGTCATATGGTAAGTCTATTCCTAGTCTTTTGAGGAATCTCCATACTGTTTTCCACAGTGGCTGCACCAAACTGCATTCCCACCAGCAGTGTAGGAGGTTCCCTTTTCTCCACAGCCTCTCCAGCATTTATCATTTGTGGACTTTTGAATGATGGCCATTCTGACCGGTGTGAGGTGATACCTCATTGTAGTTTTGATTTGCATTTCTCTGATAATTACTGATATTGAGCATTTTTTCATGTGCCTATTGATCATTTGTATGTCTTCCTTGGGGAATTGCTTGTTTAGGTCTTTTGCCCATTTTTGGATTGGGTTGTTTGGTTTTTTCTTAGTAAGTCATATGAGCTGCTTATATATTCTGGAGATGAAGCCTTTGTCGGTTTCATTTGCAAAAGTTTTCTCCCGTTCCGTAGGTTGTCGTTTTGTTTTACTTATGGTTTGTTGTGTCATCTTTTTACACGTTCATTCAGGTATGACTGACACGCAGTAAACAATTTGATCGATGTTGATATATTTCCACATGTGAAACTTAACAAAGGGAGACCTCACTAAAGTAGAGTCAGGAGGCCAGAAGAGGGAGCTCTCAGGCAGCACCACTCACAGTCAATGACAGAAGAATCATCAGTTACAGTCCCCAACAGATGCATCATCACAGGAAAGATCACTTACGGGTCCCAACAGGATGTACCCTGTGTCTCCAAAAGAAACCAGCTGCCCCAGCAACTCAGCCAGTGGGAAACCAAACCACCCTGAACTCTCACTTTTCTCCAGTGGACTTGTGTTCCCTCAAAACAACCCCTCCCTACTTCCTCTCTTTTCTCTATAAAATAAGGGTTTTCTCCTTTGTTGGTGGGACTTGCCTGTGACTTTTGCTATAGCTTGCTTGTCCCAAATTGTAATTTTCTGCTATTTCCAAATAAATCCACTTTTGTTGGTAAAAGTAACTGAATGTTTTTCTCTTTAAGGTCCACATACACGTGCAGTACCACCAGCACCCGAAGCTCCCCACGTGTCTTGGCAACCTCTCCCTCCGGCCCCTCGTGGGCACCTGCCCCCAAGACAAGCACCAGTCTCCTTTCTGTTGCTGGTTGATTTTCTACAGTCTTACATAAGTGGACTCATGCGATATATTGTATTTTGTCTGTCTTCTTTGAGTTAGTGAAATTCCTTTGAGATTTGTCTGTGTTGCTGGGCGCGTTCCTTTTTATTGGTAAGTAGTGTTTCATTACTTATTACAGCAGATTTTGCTTTGCCCACATATATTAAGCAAAGCAGGTATAGATCACAAGTATTCAAATTCCAAGTCACTTAAAAGCATTTTGTACGTTAATGACAAGGGTTATCATACAAGTGGTCTTTTTAAAATTTCTTGCACAGAAAAACCAGTTTGTTTACACATTCACTTGTTGGTAGACACTGGGGTCACTTCCAGTATCTGGCTCTTACAAATAAAGCTGTGCTGAATGTTCACATACAAGCCTCTGTGTGGACATGTGCTTTCGTTTGGGCTTTTCCCATCCCTACTTAACATCCCTTAGTCTTTCTCCTGGCTTCCTGAATCTTTGAGGTCATTCGGATGACCTGTAATGCCCTTGTCTACTGACTCGATCATCTGTCTCACTTCTGGTGCAGTTCTGATTGATTGATTCTCCCCACTTCATTATGAGTTGAATTTTCTTGCTCCTTTGAGTTTATGGTACTTTTTATTGGATGCCAGATACTGCAAATTCTATAATGTTGGATCATTGAGGGTTTTTTTTTTTATATGTTTTTGAGCTTTGTTCTGGAATGCAGTTAAGTTACTTGGAAATAATTTGATCCTTTTGGCTCTTCCTTTTAAGTTTTGTTAGGTGGGCTCAGGAGACTCCTTGGTCTAGATAAACTTGACCCTACTACTAAGGCCATGGCTTTCTGAGCATTCTGTTCAGTGCCGGATGGGGGTTGGGGACACAACCTATTTCTGGCCCAGTGGCAACTTCCCAGCCTTGGGGAGTTTCTGCACACGCTAAGAACTGGAGAGGAACACGCTGAAGAACCCCAGAGCTTTGCCTTTTCTCTTTACAAGTCTGTCCTAAAAGTTCTAGTCACCTTGGGCTCTGAACTCTGTCTCTTCACATCAGGGACCCTGCCTGAATGGATTTGGGTTCCTCCTCCCCATCCTGCAGCCTGGGAAAATCTCTCCGGGGATCAACCGACCGTGGAATTCCCCTTGTTTCCCTCCTTTCAAGGGTTGCTGGTCTGCACTGCCCTTGTCCAGCCTGGAAAGCATTGTTTCATGTTTGTCCAGTTTTTTTCAGGTGTTTAAAGTGGTAGGCCATGTGACCATAAGTGGAAATTAGTATTACATATTCTTTTTCATTATAAGTCACTACAAGATAATTGAATATATTTCCCTGTGCTGTACAGTATAAGCTTGTTGCTTATCTATTTTATATATAGTAGTTGGTGTCTGCAAATCTCAAATTCCCACTTTATCCTTTCCCACCACCTTTCCCCCCTGGTAACCATAAGTTTGTCTTCTATGTCTGTGAGTCTGTTTCTGTTTTGTAAGTAAGTGCATTTGTGAGTGTTTTTAAGATTCCACATAAAAGTAATATCATATGGTATTTTTCTTTCTCTTTCTGGCTTACTTCACTTAGAATGATGATCTCCAGGTCCATCCATGTTGCTGCAAATGGCATTATTTTATTCTTTTCTATGGCCAAGTAGTATTCCATTGTATAAATATACCACAGCTTCTTTATCCAGTCCTCTGTCAATGGACAGGTTGTTCCATTGTGATTTCTAGTGAAACTGCTTAAAAAATAGAAAGGGAGTGAATAACTTTTGTTGTTGTTTGGGGGGGAGGGGTAAGTAATTAGGTTTATTTCTTTATTTATTTGTTAGTGGAGGTACTGGGGATTGAACCCAGGACATCATGCATGCTAAGCACGAGCTTTACCCATCTCCCGCAGAGTAAATAACTTTTAAAATAATATGTGTGTGATGAAGTGAATGACAAGGAATAGTCAATCCAAAAGAAGACACAAAAGGAGAGAAGTAACATATCAATGATTTTCAGTCAATGATAATCAACAAACTGTTCCAGGTAACAGAGAGTTTATAAGAGGCACAACTACATGGTAAGGATTCAGAAAGGTTGAAAGTAAAGAGTGATAAAAGGTATACTATGTAAATACTCATAAAAACAAGACTGGCACTGCTGTGTTAATATTAGATGAAACAGATTCTAAGGCAAGAACAGCGGAGACAAGGAGGGATCCACTGTTACAGCTGGATGGAGACTTCACTGCCCCTCTCCGAGGAGCGGCAGGTCCAGCAGGCAGAGGATGCAGATGAATTCAGCAGCACCATCGATCGCCATGCTGTAGTGACATCCGCCAACTGCAGCATCCAACAAAGTGGAACACACATTCTTCCCAAACTCACTGCAAACGCCAAGACAGACCACATTCTGGGCCATAACACATTTTTTTTTTTAATTTTGGGGGGAGGTAACTAGGTTCTTATTTATTTGCTTATTATTTTAATGGAGGTACAGGGGATTGAACCCAGGACCTCCTGCATGCGAAGCAAGCTCTCTACCAACTGAGCTGTGCCCTCCTCCTTTAACACACTTCTTACACATGCAGAGGTACAGAGAGCACAGTGTCTGCTCGCAGACCACAGTGGAATTAACTGGGAATCAGTAACAAATGCAGCTGGACAATCTCCAAGTACCTGGAGGTGACAAAACATACTTCTAAATAACATGTGAATCAAGGGAGAAATCTCAAGAGAAGTTAAAAATAATCTGAACTAAATGAAAATGAGAGATAACTTTTCAAAATGTGGGATTCAGCAAAAGCAGTGCCCAGGGGGAAATTTACAGCATTGATTTCATGTATAAGAAAAGAAGAAAGCTCTATAACCAATAATCCAGGCTTGTGCCACAGGGAACTAGGAAACCCAGAGTAAGCCGAAGAAAAGAAAGGATGAAAATCAGAGCAGAAATGAAAGAAACTGAAAGGAGAAAATAATAGAGAAAATCAATGTGATGAAATAAAACTCGTATTTTATGAGCAAACAAGGAAGATTTAAATGTACCGTCTTCCTCTGCCCATTCGGCCTCCCCACTCTCCCTGCGTGTGTGCTGGACGTCACCAGACGTCCTTAGGCGGTGACGTCCCCCGCGCTCTCCCTCCTCGCTCTGTGCATGGTCAGACTGCATACCCTGGCAGCCTGTCGCGAGACTACAACCCTTTGTCGCAGAAGCTCGTGTAACTGTGCCTCGAACTCCAGTAAGCCCAACAGTCCTGAGAGCTTCCTGGAAGCCTGTCTCGTGGGTCGTGATCCTCCGATCAGCGTCGCTGGCACGATGCCGGAGACACCCCCCCGCCAGAGGACCCAGGAGGCCACCCCGGACCTGGGCTCAGTACCCTCTTCTCAGCGCTCCTTGGGGGTTCCGGCGAGTTCTGATAACTCGATCTCATTGCTTCTAAGTGCTGATCTTCAACGTCTTATTTGAGCTGTTTCTACTTGACTTGGAGCCTTCAGGGGCACACATGCATCTCCTAGGCAGGGACCTGGGCAGTGGGGGTGGAGGGAGCTGGGCGGGAGGCCAGGGAAACAAGTGGCCGGTTTTTGTTATGTGCGGTTTAACTGAGAAGGACAAGTTAATACAGGGTCTGAACAAACCCTTCGGTAGTGAAATGGGAGGCTGAATTCATTCAGCTCCGAAGAACAGGGGACACCTGCTCCTCCTGGTCACAAGGGGTTCTTAGGTGACAGAACCTGGTGGACATGTCTGCGGGTCACTGCTCGGGATGTGCAGCGTTCCCACAGGGGAGCCCACCACAGCACTCAGCGAATGCTGTTCTTCCTGGGACACACAGCCTAGCCTGACACCCGGTGCTCCGAGTGCTCACGGCAGCTCCTGCCGGAGGTGAGAACCCAGACGCGTGGAGAGAGTCAGCCAACCCAAAGAGCTGCCTTTGATGCAGGAAAGTAAATGGGGTGCGAGAGGCTGGCTGTGTCCCAGGTCTCAACTGAGTCCCTAGGACGCAGCTGCCGCCAAGTGAGGGTCCTTGGCTTCTGCAGGAGAGAATGAAAGAGCGAGCCGCAGCTGAGTGAAGGCAGGTTTATTTGGAGAGATGCACTCTATACACGAGTGTGGGCCGTCCCAGGAGGCCGGGGGGTGAGAGGTGGGGGGGCTGGGGGTGGTTAAAGGTAGACACGCCCCACAGAGCGTGGGTGTCTAGGAAGGCGAGGGGCGGGGAGGCTGTGAGGGGTGGTGGTGCTAGTTCGTATATGCTGACAAGTGGGAAGATCATTCCAGCTGCTGTGGGGAAGGGGCGGGGAGCCCCAGGCATCGGGCCACGGCCCTCTCTTTGACCTTCCAGGAGCAGCCTCGGAACTGTCCTGGTGCTTGTGGGTGTGTCGTTCACCAGGCAGGACATTACAGTGTGTACAGTGAAGCTGAAGGTCCACTAGGGGTTGGATCTCCTGCCATCCTGGGCCTCCAGGTCTACTGGGAGTTGACTTTCCCCCATCTTGGTGCTAATTGCTGTGTCATTCCTTTAATGGCTGGGTCCTGCCCCCGTCCCTCCTGTCCCACCTTCGGGAGCTACACTCAGAAGCAGAGTCCATCCCTTCCACCACACTGTCTCAGAAAGCTGTCCAGATCATCTCATCTCTGAATTAGGTGACCAAATTGATATTGGGAAGTTGAGCCTCAAAGTCCAAACAGCTCCTGTTCAGGCAGCCACCTATGGGGGTACCAGCTGGCTTGTGTATGCTTGCGTCCCTAGTTGGGCATTAAAGGAAACTGGGCCCTGAAATGGCCAGGATGGGGTTCTCCTGGCCCTCCAAAATGGGTTTTTGCACGCACAGGTAGAGAAAGCTGGAGGAAGGTAGGTTCTTACCCTGTCGGTCAGTCTCCTGGGCCCCTGTCTGCAGGGTCTACTGAGACAAGGGTGGTAGAGTTCTCCTCTTTTCTAGAATTAGATTAGCAGGAGGAAGTGGAGGGCCGGCTCCATGCAGCCTTTGAATTGTAAAAACTTCTAAGTTGTTAAAGAGCTCACAACTTAAACTACCTTAATTGGTATGCAGAAGCCCCCAAAGGCTTCAAAGTTCCAAAACATCTTCACTGAAGGATTTGTTGTAGAACGCGAGTGAAAGTAGTTGTATGGAAGCTCCTAAGAGGCCAACCAGCCCTTTAAGACAGCTCCTCCGTCCCCGCCTCCAGGTACTGCAGCCTGCCTGAACTGCCTTCTACCGCAAAGACTCCGCGGCTACCTCTAGAAGTGGGACTGGCCGAGGCTGTAGAGGAGCCTCTTCAGGTCAGAGGTGAGCCCAGGGCCATCGTTAAAGACTTTCTTAAGACCAGGGAGGAACCTTAAGTTTCAGTAAGTGGTTTGCCAAGACAGGAGGCCAGCCGGTCTGACCACACTGACCACAGCTGATATGCAGAGCCTGATAGCATTCTTTTTTTCCTTTTCCCCCTGAAGCTAAATGAGGGAAAGTAAAACATCCCAATGTAGGTAGATGGCTATGTCAGTCCTTAGGTCTTGATGCAGGAAAACGGATGTGGGGCGTGAGCAGGGCCAAGTCCCACGTCTCAGCTGAGCCCCTGGGACGTGCCCCGCCAAGTGTGGGTCCTGGGCTTCGCGCAGCATAGAATTCAAGCGCGAGCCACAGCTGAGTAAAGGTAGATTTGTTTAGAGAGAGACACACAGTGTAAGGCCAGAGAAAGGCCAGAAAAGAAGTGTGGGAATCGGGTGCTCAGGTTAGAGTAAAACTAGGCACACACTCCATAGACAGAGTGCGGGCCGTCTCCAAAGGGGAGGCAGAGCGCCAAGGGCCGCTCGGCGTGGTGGTGTCACTTTTTATGGGCTGAGTAGCTTCACACACCTACAGGTGGGATCAATCCAACTACCCTGGGGGAGGGGCTGGGATACCCAGGGACTGGGCCACCGCCCATTCATGGGCCTTCTGTGGTCATCCTTAGGGCCATCATGGTGCCTGCGGGCGTGTTATTCCATCCCACTGTTACAATGAGCACATAATGAAGCTCAAGTTCTACTAGAAGTCAAACCTCTTAATCCTCCAGGCCAACTGGGAGTTGAATCTTCCACCATTTTGGTGTTAAATTGGTGTCATTCCTTGAATGGCTCTGCCCTGCCCTCTTCCATCCTGTCTCAAAACTGCCAACTTAAATGAAGGGAATTCACTGAATATCCAGATCACTTCCAAGTAAGACATTGGAATGTTAATTGCTAAAAAAGCCTCAGTCTTGCTACTTTTGCTTCTTATTAGAGAAAAACTAAATACACGTGGGTTCATTGGACATGAACTGCACCCCACTGAGGAAAGCAATTAGGTTACAGTGTGTGCTCACACAGTGCGTGTGAGCTGCTTACAATGCAATGACCATAGACACAACATATTTTTAAGCTTAATCTTCATTGTTAGCATTTTCTCTACAAGTCTAGACAGTCAAGACAACAGTCGGGCCCTGGCGTATAGCACTGGCCATTGTCCATGACGTAAACGCTCCCACCTCTGCTGAGCCCAAGCTGCCAGTGTGACGCCAATGAGAGCGGAGTGGGGGTGAGAAGGGCAGGAGTACCGAGTTACAGAGCATCTCCACCATCCCATTCAGTTATAGTAGACAGAAATAAAGAAATGGGCAACACTGAAACGTGGCAGAACACCTTGTAAAAAGCGTAGAAAAATAAATACAGTAGAATGAAGTTAAACTTTTCATAATGGCAATATTTAATGACAAGCTTATAAAATTCCTGAAAATTGAACAACTGGCTCTTGCAAGCCTGGTAATTTGGCCCCAGCACACAGCCCTGGGACGGTAACTCGTGCAGTTCCCTAGAGAACCTTCTGGCAGCCCTCTGTAACTCTACCTGGGTGCCCTTTGGCCAACACCCCTCCTCTGGGGCACACACCTCCCAGACCCAGACCCCTCTAGTTCTAGACGGACTGGAATGAGGGTCCTCTTTGTAGATGTCTGTAGGGGGTGGCAACTAGGAGCATGTGAGGGTCTCCTCCCAGGGGAATGGAAAGCTACCATGTGGTGCAAGATCTCTGTCCAGTGAAGACACCCACATACTCGTAACAACACTCTACTCTGTCAAGGACGCACCCATCAGGACACATCCTCAGCACGTTATAGCAGGGGGTGGGGTGCTGGGGGAGAGAAGTGAGCCAAGGGATGGGTGGTGGAAGGAAGAAAAACTGACTCAAGTAAAATAAAACCAGAGCTGGGCCTCGCCCCAGTGAGGAGAGCAGGCCTTGATCTGAAGGGTCTGGGTGGCTGACCTCTGCAAGGACCAGGTGCACAGAGAAGGGTGAGGCAGTGGGTGCTTCCTGACCCTCTCCCCTCAGTGGTCTCAAAGAGGCAGAAAGGATGGAGCCTGTGGTCCTGATGGGCAGGGGGTGAGGTCTGAAGAGGAGCTTTAGACACAGGGACTCTTCCCGGAGATGATGAGGTCCAGGCTGTGACCGTGGCGGGGCAGAGGTAAGGGATACATGGCAGGGAGGTGAGGAACCAGGAGGCTGGGGCTGGCGGCCCCTCCTGAGCCTCTGACTTGCTCCCTGTGCAGTCACCCTTCCTCCTGCTCACTGTATGCAGCCTCTTCAAACAGCTGCAGTGTCCCCTCCCGCAGGGGCCCTGGCCATGCCGTGACGAACAAGTCCGTACTCAGGGGCACCTCTAAGCTTGCTGTCCTGGCCCAGGAGAGGCCCAGCCCTGACTCTGGGCACCAGAACAGACACTGCTAGAGGCAGGCAAGGAAGCTGGCCTGGTGGGGAAAAGGGGGTTGGTTGGCCAGGGCGGGAGGACCCCCTCTAGGCAGAGAGGCTCTCAGCTTCTGTGCCTTCCTTGGTTATGCCCGAGGCTGGCTGGAGCCTGTGGGTGGTAAGAACCCCCTAAAGCAGGGCTCACTTCCTTCCAAGGGGTGCCTGACGGCTCACCTCCGCTTTGGGCCCCGGGAAAGGTAGGTGCGGCTGTCAGGCACAGGCCGCAGGAAGGCCGTCCGCAGCGGACCCCGAGGACGCGGAGCAGCTACAGGCACAGTCAGTCCGTTGGGACAGCGGCCTGGCAAACGGCAAAAGCAGCGGCACTGGGGACCAGAGAGGCTGGCCAACTTTGCGAGGCTCGCCCGAGTGCCTCCACGCATGATGTGCACCGCGAGCCTGCGCTCCCACCTCCGTGCCCCGTCCGGCGCGAGCCGCGCCGCGAGCACCGCGCCGCCCGCCTGCCCACTCCCTCTGACCGCCGACCCCGCGAGGGCGAGGGTGGGGACCCCGCCGTGTCCCCAGCACCTGGAACAGTGCCGGGCGCCTGGACCGCTGAGGGAGAGGACGAAGGCTGGACCCCACCCGGCTCTCCGGCAAAGATTTCCCTGTCTGTCGACTCCGACCACCTCGCTCCTGGCGGCGCGGGCGGGAAGGCCTGCGCCTCTGGGACTCAGCGGAGCGCAAGCCGACCGGACCCTGCCTGCTGCTCAGCCCCGGACGCCGCGAGGAGGGCGCGCAAGAGCCCGGCCACTGCCCCCACCGGGCAGCGGTCCGGCCGCTCCCAGGCGCCCGTCCCGTGGCAGCCGGCGCTGGCGGGCTCCCATCCGCATCGAGCCTGAAGGGGAAAGCACACCCAGGAGACAGTCGACCGAGCGAGCACCGTCTCGCTCCACTGGCGACTTCAAGCGCGAACCCCAAGCCGCCGCGCCCAGCCCTCTGATGACGTCATCTTCCGTGGTCCTCGAGAGCTGGCCATGGGCGCCGCCATTTTACATTACGGCGGCCGGCGGGCCTTCCTCGGCGTCCTGCGAAGCGCCTCTCCGAGGCCCCGCCCCCTCCTGTGACGTCACCGAGGCGCGCCCGGCCGGCGCCGCCATGTTGGAGGTCCTCACCGCAGGCGCGTAGGTGTCTCCATAAGATGCCGGCTCGGCGGCGCCCGGCTTTCCCCCCCCCAAGATGGCGTCCATGCGGGAGAGCGACACGGGCCTGTGGCTGCACAACAAGTTGGGGGCCACGGACGAGCTGTGGGCGCCGCCCAGCATCGCGTCCCTGCTCACGGCCGCCGTCATCGACAACATCCGCCTCTGCTTCCACGGCCTCTCGTCGGCCGTGAAGCTCAAGCTGCTGCTCGGGACGCTGCACCTCCCGCGCCGCACGGTGGACGAGGTGAGGCGGGCGGGCGGGCGGCGGAGCGGGCGCGGGGCCGGCCTGCCACTGGGGGCCGCGCCTCCCTGCGCCCCGAGGCCCCGGCCCCGGCCCTCCCCTCCCCCGCCCCTCCCCCACGCTCGGGCCCCCCGGCCCTCGCCCTCCTCCCGCCGGCGTTCCCGAGGAGGCGCGGAGCCGCGGGCCCCGGCACCCGTGCGGCGGGCGGGCCGTGCGGGGGCGCGGAGGGCGGGCTGGCGGTCCCGGGGCTGCGCGGCCGCTGTGTCCGGCTCGGCGCGGCCTGGGATCGCGGTTTTCCGCGGACTCGTGCCCTCCGGGGTGGCGCCCTGTGTTCTAAGGCTTCTTTCCACGCGCGTTTCTGCATCTTTCTAATCCGTGGGCACGTGAGGTCCGTTTTCTGTTTTTCTCCTGATCGGTAAGTTATATCGCTTTTCACGCAAAATAAACGAAGTGTTTTTTAAATGTTGAGGCACCACGCTTGCTTAAACGGTCCCCGCCTACCATTGCAGTTTACTGTTACATTTTTTCAGTTTGTAGTTGCTTCCCGTCGGTAACGTGTACAAACGTGCACGTTTGTCGGTGTGACGAATAAAATAGCAGAGCCACCGGCGTCTGCGATTCCCTTGCAGATCAAGAAGTGGAACAAAACGCCTCCCCCTCCTCATCGCAGCCCCTCCCTCACTTTGGGAGGTGTTCGTTTCTCTGCCGTTCTGTATAACTTACCGGTTGTGTGTATGCATTTTTCAGTAGAACAGTTTGGCTTTGCGTGATTTGAATTTAATGTTGTGTATCGTGTCGTGTTTCGTGTGAGTGATGTGGGTGTGTCTGTTGTCTTCGGTTGACACCTTCCTTGACAGCGTCATCCAAGTTGCAGCCCCTGAGGTTTTAGTTTTCACTGCTGAAGTCTTCCACTCTGAGTATGCGCGTGGTTGAGCATCTTTCCTGTGTTTATTATTTGATCTTTTTTGTGAATTGTCTGTTCAAATTTTTTCCCCCATTCTCTTTTGTTCCCCCATTGCTTTGCAGAATTTTTTGTTGTTGATTAGCAGTCCCTTCTCAGTTATATATGTTGCAGATGTCTTCCAGGTGTGGCTTGACTTAAGTTTTCTGCACGGACTCTGGATGCACAGAAACTTAGCTGTAACTAGACAGGCGTACACCTCTGGTCTTCCCCTATGGGTGGGGCCGATTTTGTCTGGTTTAGGATGTGTTTCCCTGCTTGAGGGGTGGGGGGACTCCCTGTGTGTGTCACAGGGGCACAGTTTTGCCTCTTACCTGCACAGAGCTCTCTGAGAATCTGGCATGGGGTAGATGGAAGTTTGTCTCTCAAATAACCTGTTTATTAACCGTATTTGTCCCAAGTTCATGGCCAAAACTTTAAATAAGAAAAAGTGATGGAAAAAGACTGGAAAAAGGGACTGAGGCACCCGCCCAGCTGTGGGTGCTCACTTGTCCCAGCCTTGTGAAGAAATTGTTAGGGTTTTTGGTTTTTTTTAATCACATCTCCTGCTGTACCCATTTATATGAGGAAATAAAAGTAAGCTGAAATGAAAAAAAATTTTTATTACTGAGTCTTCAGTCTATGCAAAAGTGATAATTATGTGAAGCTGGGAGTCCAATTTTATTATTTTCTGTATGAATGTCTAATTAGTCCAGAACCACTTATTGAAACAGCTGTCTTTTCCCATTGATCTGCATTGTTATTTCTAGTGTGTGTCTGTTTCTCGGCTCTGCTCTGTGCCTTTCAGCTATTTGTGTATCACTGGTAACTTGCTAACTGCTGCTACTTCACAGGTAGCAAGTTGTAACAGCGAAGAGGGCAGACCCTCCAGCTTTTATTCTTCAGGAGCATCTTCTTGGCCCATTCCTGGCCGTTTGCGCCTCCATACTTTATTTTCACTTTTCAGCTATGTATGTACATAGAACTATTTGGGGCTTTAAGACTGAGTTGAGGGGGAAGGGCATAGCTCAGTGGTAGAGCGCATGCTTAGCTCACATGAGGTCCTGGGTTCAGTCCCCAGTACCTCCTCTAAAAATAAATAAATAAACTTAATTATGTTCCCCTCAAAAAAAAAAAAAAAAGGGCCTGAGTTGAACCCACATACCTATGGTCAGTTGACCTTTGACAAAGGAGGCAAGAACATACAATGGAAAAAGACAATCTCTTCAGCAAGTGGTGCTGGGAAAGCTGGACGGCCGTGTGTAAATCAGTGAAGCTAGGACACTCCCTCACTCCATACACAGAAATCAACTCAAAATGGCTTAGACTTAAACATAAGACAAGGCATCGTAAATCTCCTAGAAGAAAACACAGGCAAAACATTCTCTGACATAAATCTTAGCAGTGTTCTCCTAGGGCAGTCTACCCAGGCAATAAAAATAAAAGCAAAAATAAACAAATGGGACCTAATTAAGCTTACAAGCTTTTGCACAGCAACGGAAACTATAAACAAAACAAAAAGAACCTACAGAATGGGAGAAAATATTTGCAAATGATGTGACAGACAGGGGCTTAATTTCCGGAATATATTATACAACACAGTAACAACAACAACAACAAAACCAAATGAAAAATGGGCGGAAGACCTAAACAGACATTTCTCCAGTGAAGACATACAGGTGGCCAGTAGGCCCATGAAAAGATACTCAGTTTTGCTGACTGTCAGAGAAATGCAAATCAAAAGTACAATGAGGTATCAGCTCACACCAGTCAGAATGGCCGTCATTGAAAAGTCTGCAAACAATAAATGCTAAAGAAGCTGTGGAGAAAAGGGAACCCTCCTACACTGCTGGTGGGACTGTAGTTTGGTGCAGCCACTATGGAAACCCATATGGAAATTCCTGAAAAAACTAAAAATAGACTCTTCGTATGATCCAGCAATCGCACTCCTGGGCAGATATCTAGAGAAAACTAATTCGAAAAGACACATGCACCCCAGTGTTCAAAGCAGCAATGTGTACAATAGTCAAGACATGGAAGCACCTAAATGTCCATCAACAGATGACTGGATAAAGAAGTTGTGGTATATTCATACAGTGGAATACTACTCAGTGATTAAAAAAAAAGAATAATGCCATTTGCAGCAAAATGAATTGACCATAGATCGTCCTACTAAGTAAAGTAAGATCGTCATGCTAAGTGCAGTGAAGTAAGTCAAAGTCACATCACTTATATGTGGAATCTAAGAAGAAAAGATGCAAATGAACTTACAAAACAGAGACATGGAAAACAAACTTACAGTTATCAAAAGGGAAAAGGGATGGGGAGGGATAAATTGGAAGTTTGTGATTAGCAGATAGAAACTACTATATATAATATAGATAAACAACAAGTTCCTACTGTATAGCGCAGGGAACTATATTCAAGATCTTGTAGTAACTTGTGATGGGAAAGAATGTGAAGAGGAATTATATATGTGTATCTATAACTGAATCATCATGCTGTACACCAGAGACAACACTATAAATCAACTATTCTTCAATAACATTTTTTGAAGTTTAAAAAAATAAAAGCAAAATCACATCACCAATTAAAAAAAAGACTGAGTTGAATTTACACTTCATTCTGGGGTGAAATCATCTTAATGTTGAATCTTACAAATTGGGAATATTGGCATATCTCTCTATTTAAATCTTTAATATTTGTTGTAGGGTTTTATGATTTTCTCCATTGAGTCCTTCTGTCTTCTGTTAGATATATTCTTAGATAACTTTTATTTTTTCAATCTGTTGTAAGTGGTGTCTTTTAAAATTTTGTTTTTAGATGAGTTTGTGAATGACATCTGTACTGAAGTCTTACCAATTGCAATAATCTTCCTGTAGACTCCTTAATTTTTCTGTGTAGGTAACTATTTTGTTTTACTTTCCAATTGCTTTTCTTTGTCTTGCCTAACCTTACTCAGCAGGACCCTCCAGAGTATTGTCTGGTTTAATCGTGAATGAAGTTTTTAAACAGCTCTATTGAGGTGTAATTCACATGTCGTACAATCTGCCCATTTAAAATGAAAATTCAGTGGTTCTTACACAGTTGTACAGCCATCTTCCTAGTTGACTTTAGGACATTTTCATCAGCCCCAGAATAAACTCTGGGTTAGCATTCCTGTCCCTATCCCCCCTCCCCCCCAAGGCCTAATCTTTCTGTGTCTGTGAATTTGCCTGTTCTGGACATCTCATGTGAATGGAATCATACACTATGTGGTCTTTTCTGACTGGCTTCTTTCACTTAGCATGATATTTTTAAAGGTCATCCATGTAGTTTGTGTCAATACTTGTACCTTTTTTGTGACTGCTAATTGTTTTATTGATACACCACATTTCATTCATCAGTTATTCATCATTTGGTGGCCATTTGTGTTGATTCCACTTTTTGGCCATTGTAAGTAGCGCTGCTGTGAAGATTCACGGCAGGCTTTTATTAGCGTGCATTTTCAGTTCTCAGGTGTGTACCTAGGAGGGCTACTTGGGTCTGCAGTGGCCGTGCGGCTACCACTTCAGGGGCTCCCGAACTACTTTCCTCAGCGGCCGCAGCGTTTCTGCTCTTTACACCAGTGGCTTCTGAGTGCCCCGGTCCCTCGCGCCCTCGCCGCGGCCCCGGTCCCTCACGTCCTTGCCGACCTTTGCTGTAATGGGGCTCTTTTGGGGGTGTGTGTGTGTGTGTGTGTGTGTGTGTTTGCTTTTGTTCTTGGATATAGCCATTGTGTAAGCAGATAGGGTAGGGGGTCCCTGGAGAAAGAGAGCCAAGCATGGCTTTCTTGACATAAGGGGCACCGTTGTGGTCTAAGCCTGGCCACGGTGCTTGCCCTTGAACGGGGCTCAGTAATTAATGATCTTAAGGGAAGTGAGGGATGCAGAAAAAAAGGAAAAGCAGTGAAGCACCAATAGTTGAGCGATGAAACAGAGTTCTGGTTGCTCCTCAAGGGATACACCTAATCTGATACACGCCTTTGAGTTCTGCAAGAAATGAGCCCCCCCCCCCCCCCCGCCAACACGCACACAGGTGGAGGGTGGGATGATGATGTTGACCCTGGTTACTTTAATCTATTAAAGCTGGGACTCTGGCGACCAGTCAAGCCACTTTCTGAATATGCATGTACCCTTAGCTTAAAAGCTTCCCAGTTTTGCTGTTCCAGGGGACACTGCTTTAGGAAGGATTCCTGGTCTTCTCTTTACTTGTTGCGAGTAATAATAAATTCTTCCTCCTTCTGCTCTTTGGCTGGGTTGTGGTGTTTTTTTTAAAGGCTATACTCCATTTATGCCGACCACGCCCTGTTGGCCGTATTCCCCACGTTGTGCGTACACCCTGGCAGCTTATTTCACACCTGGTAGTTTGTGCCTCTTAGTGCTCCGCCTCCATCTTGCCCCTCCCCCTCCCTCTCCCCACTGGGGACCACTCGCTCCTTCTCTGCATCTGTGAGTCCGTTTCTCTTCTGTTATGTTCACTGGTTTGTTGTATTTTTTTAGACTCCACATGTAAGTGATATCTTACAGTGTTTGTCTTTCTCTGTCTGACTTATTTCACTAAGCATAATGCCCTCCAGGTCCATCCATGCTGTACGTCGTAAGCAAACACAACATTGTAAATCAACTGCACTTCAATTAAAAAGCAAACAAAAAACCAACCCATTTAAAATATGGACAGAAGAACTGAACAGACATTTTTCCAAAAGAAGAAATGCAGATGGCCAACGGGAACATGAAAAGTTGCTCAACATCACTTATATCAGAAATTCAAATCAAAATCACAGTGAGACGTCATCTCAAACCTGTCAGAATGGCCATCATCAAAAAGAACACAAATAACAAATGTCGGCCAGGATGTGGAGAAAAGGGAAGCCTTGTACACTGGTGGTGGGAATGAAAATTGGTGCAGCCACTATGGAAAACAATATGGAGGTTTCTCAAAAAACTAAAAATAGAACCACCATATGGCCCAGCAACTCCACTCCTGGGCATATATCCAAGAAAGACAAAAACATTAACTCGGAAAGATACATACACTCTGCTATTAACAACAGCATTATTTATAATTACCAGGATATGGAAGCATCCTAAGTGCACATCAGTAGATGATTGGGTAAAGAAGATGTAGCACATATACACAATGGAATATAACTCACCCACGAAAAAGGATATTTTGCCATCTGCGGCCTTTATTCACTTTTTTTGCACTTCAAAAACCAGAAATTTATAACTGACATAAACATTTCCATTACATCAAAAACAACAAAATACCTAGAAATAAACTTAACCAAGTAGGTTACCTATACTCTGAAAACTATAAAACACAATTGCAGGAAATTGAAGATGATACAAAGAAATGGAAAGACATCCTGTGCTCTTGGATTGGAAGAATCAGCATTAGCAAAGTGCCCGCACTGCCCAAAGCAGTGCACCCCCTGTGAAACTGCTCACGACATTCGTCCCAGAACTAGAGCAAACAGTTCCAAAAATTCCTGTGGAACCATAAACGACCCAGAACTGCCAAAGCAATCTTTTTTTTTTTTTCCCTTTTTGTTCTCTTTTCATGGTTTGATGACTGGAGAAGTTCCTTTAACATTTGTTGTAAACCTGGTTTGGTGGTGCTGAATTCTTGTAGCTTTGTTTATCTTTCAAACTTTTGATTCCTCCATCAAGTCTGAATGAGAGCCTTGCTGGATAGTGTTCTTGGTTGTAAGTTTTTCCCTTTCATCACTTCAAATATATCGTGCCACTCCCTTCTGACCTGTAGAGTTTCTGCTGAAAAATCAGCTGATAACCTTATGGGCGTTCCCTTGTATGTTTGTTTGTTAGTTTTTTTATTGAAATATAGTCAGACACAGTCTGTCAGTTTCTGGTGTTCAGCACAATGTCCCAGTCATGCATATACATACATACACTTGTTTTCATATTCTTTTTCATTAAAGGTTATTGAAAGATATTGAATATAGTTCCCTGTGTTTTACAGAAATTTTTTTTAATCTATTTTTATATATAATGGCTAACATTTGCAAATCTCAAACTCCCAAATTTATCCCTTCCCACTGCCTTTCCCCTGGTAATCATAAGATTGTTTACTATGTCCATGGGTGTGTTTCTGTTTTGTAGATGAGTTCATTAGTGTCCTCTTTTTTTCTTTTTAGATTCCACATATGAGTGATATCATAGGGTATTTTTCTTTCTCTTTCTGGCTGACTTCACTTAGAAACGATGATCTCTAGTCCATCCACGTTGCTGCAAATGGCATTTTATTTTTTATGGCTGAGTAGTAGTCCATTGTATAAATATACTACGAATTCTTTATTCAGTAATCTGTTGATGGACATATAGTTTGTTTCCATGTCTTGGCTATTGTAAATAGTGCTGCTGTGAACATTAGGGTGCATGTGTCTTTTCGAATTAGAGTTCCCTCTGGATACGTGCCCAGGAGTGGGATCCTTGTATGTTATTTGTTGCTTTTTTCTTGCTGATTTTAATATTTTCTCCTTATCCTTAATTTTTGTAAGTTGATTATTGTGTGCCTCGGTGTGTTTCTCTTTTGGCTGATCCTGTGTGGAACTCTCTGCGTTTCCTGGACTTGGGTGACTGTTTCCTTTCCCAAGTTGGGGGGATTTTCAGTGGTCATCTCCCCCCAGATTTTCTCAGGTCCTTTCTCTCTCTCTCCTCTTTATGAGACCCTTATAATGCAAATATTAGTGTGCTTCATGTTGTTCCAGAGTTCTCTTAAATTGTTTTCATTTCTTTTCATCCTTTTTTCTGTTCTGCAGTAATTTCCACCAATCTGTCTTCTAGCCCAGTGAGCCGATCTTCTGCCTTGTTTAATCTATTCTTGATTCTTTCTAGTGTGTTACTCATTTCAGTGATTTTATTCTTCAACTCTGTTTGGGTATTCTTTACATTTTCCAACTCTCTTGCTAAAGACTTCACTCTGTGCATCTATACTTCTCTTGAGTTCTCTGAACATCTTTGCCATCATTACTCTAAATTGGTTGTGTCTTTTGGCTCGACACCAACAAGAGGCAGACCCAGTTTTCTGGTGGTAATCATGGTAGATGTGAACATGAATGAATACTGTATTTTATTAAATGCTTAAAATATCTATTGACACATTGTTTACCACATTTACAGAATAGCATTCATTGTAAAGCAACCTGGCATTCCTGAAGTAAACCTAACTTGGTCACTTTATATTGTGGGATTATGTTGTCCTGATACTTCTGTGTATGAATTTTATATCTATGGTCATGGATGAGATTAACCTCTAATTTTACTTTCCCAGACTGTCTTTGTTACATATTGGTTATTGAATTTATACGACCCTTATGAAAGGTGTGGTAGTGTATCCTCTGTTTTCCTCTTTGGAAAGCTTGTTTAATAATGGAATTGGAACTTAGTAATGAAGCCGTGTGGGGGACCTGGGTTTTCTCTGTGGGTGTATTTTTGAATATTGATGTTTGGTTTTATGTTCTTAAGTGAAATTTTGGTATTACGTATTTTTTTTAGTGATTTGGCTGTTTCTACTAAAACTTCAAACTTATTAGCAGTGAGTAGATAATAACATCCTCTTACCTTTTTTGGTATTAGAAGTACATGTTATGATGTTCCCTTTTTCATTTTTTTTTTCTCTGTTTTATCTCACCAGATGATTGTCAGTCTTTCAAAGTACCAGCTTTTGAATTTGTTGATATTCTGTTACGTGTTTGTTCTCTTACTGATTTTTGTGCTTTAATTATTTTCTTCCTTCTATTTTTTTGTATTTATTTTGTTTTTGTAATCTCCTATGATGGACGTTCACCTTGTTTTGCAGCCTTTTTTTCCCTAAAATATACGTATTAAGTCCTAGGTATTCTTTTTCAGTCACAACTTTAGTTGCATCCTACACATTTTGATAGTATTATGATTACCAGGTCACAATATTTTGTAATTACTGTGATGATTTCTTCACTGATCCATTTTGTAATCTAGGAATGTTTCTTCCCATACATTGGAGGGGGAGAGGTTTAAGTTATGTTTTTCTAGTGATTTCTAGCTGGATTGAGTGTTTGTCAGAGGATATAGTCTATATTATTTAAGCCATTGGAAATTTAAGATTTGCTTAATGGCAAAATACATGGTCAGATTTTGTAAACATTGCAAGTGAGCTTGAGAAAATGTTTATTCTCTGGTTTTGTGATCCATTGCCTAGTATATGTTCATTAGGTCAAATTTGTTAAATCATGTTGTAGAGATCTACTATGTTCTTGATGATGTAAAAAACAAATTTTATCAACTAGTGAGAAGGTGTATGTTTACCTGTGTTAAGATTATGGGTTTGTCCAGGCCTTACAGTTTAGTCAACTTTGCTTTATACATTCTGAGGCGTGTGCAAGTTTAGAGTTGTTGCTGCTGACTTGGGGACTGAGCCATGGACCTTTATACGGACGGCTCTGTAGCTGGTAACATCTTGTCTGTTCTTGTCCAGCACGGACATAAGTATACCAGCTTTCTTTCATTGATTTTTTTCAAAATGTGTAGTTCTTGGATTTTACCCATATTACAAGAAATTATAATAAAGAACTTACTTAGCTAGAATGCAAAAGGACTAGGTCACTCTGGATACTGCGCTTTTCTGAAAAGAATTTTTATGTGTATTTTTGATAATTAAAAACTCCCCAGGACATCCCGATTTGCCTAGCGGGCTGCCTAGCGGTCTTCGGTATCTTTCATCAGTTGTTTACGGGTCTGGTACCTTAGGGGATATTATTCTGCAGATCAATTTTTTTTACGTAGGAGCACGGGTACAGGGGACTAGATGGCTGGGCTGTACAAGTTCCACACTGTGTGACACAGAGCTTTCCGCACAAACAACCAGTAGGACGTGTGTGTGTACCTGGTATGTACCTAAAAACGCCATGTATGTACAGAGAAAGAGATACTGGTTTCCGTTAAAAGGAATTGGCTCACGTGATGATGGAATCCAAACAGTCTGAGGATCTGCACCAGCAAGTCTGAGCCCCGGGACAGCTGAAGTGCGGTCTGTCCAGTGCGGGACCAGAGGTGGTTTAGAGCCTTGCTCTCTAAGAATGTGTCATTTGGTTATGGAAGGAAGAGTCACATCGGGAGTAACAACTACAGTGTTGTGAGATGCAGATGCTGACTTTGATGTTTCAGCTCTATTTGAAAGGGCTTTGAGAAAATAATAAATGCCGCTACTGAGTAAAACCAGTGACCCCTCTGGTCCAAGGCCTTGACACTGCTGCCAAAGGAGGTGTTAGGGGTGACTGTGAGATAGTTGTGTGGCTTGTAAAATTACCCACCTGTGAGACTGCCATGGGAGAGCTTAGGGACTCCAGTAGTCAGTGACCGGGATAGCTATGTATTTATCACCCTGAGTAACAAACAGGTAATGAGGCCAGCTGCCAAGCGAACAGGAAGGAAAGTGTTTCTCCCAAGGGCACAGCGCGATTGTGGGTCGTCATGTCATAAATGCCTTTTAATCACGTGGCTGTCTTACCCACTGAGAACTCTGTTGTCTAAAATCACAGGCTCTCAGAAACTTTGCTGTTTGAAATCACGTCAGTAGGAATGAAACCTCCCACTTTTGCTTGGAGGCTCTAAGACACTTAGACACAAACAGAGAAGTAGGCTCAATTTCCAGCCCAGGTGCAGAGGATCCAATAAGAGTGTCCACGTGACATCCGGCTCTCTCATTGTTGTTGCTTGCAAGGAAACTGTCCCAGGTCCAGGTGACAGTTCTCACACTGACCTTTTATAATAGACTGGCTGCTTCATTGAAATTTCACCTAAACACCACTGTCCCTCAGCTGTTTCCTTTCTGTGGTCAGGTGCCTGTGGTGTGCGACTGTCGTCACTGAGAGTAACCTGGTGTCACTCCAGAGGATTGCCGCTGGTGGCCCCAGGCCCACTGGCCTGCGACTGGCTTCATTCTAGTTCTGCGGTTTCCTATGACATGTTTTGGTGAAGAAAATTTTTTTTTAACTTATCCTACAAAATTCGTTGGGCTTCCTGAAATTATGATGATCTCTCATCTACTCGTTCTTAACAATTATGTCCTCACACATTGCCTTTGCCCCGGTTTTTGTTCCCTTTCTCTCCGAATCTCCGGTCAGGCGAGTGAGGCTTCCCGCTGCTTTCTGTGCAGCCTCCGGGGTGCTTTCTCGAGACTCCCTTCCTCGCCTTGTGACAGTCTGGGCAGTGTCTGACTCTTTACCTTCCTTCTCCTGTTGTTAAACTTACTCGCTGATGTCTCTGTGGGGTCTCTCTTGTCTCCTGGCCTCTTGCTCTCCTGCATCCCGCTCCGCTTTCCCCGTGGGTGGGATCGTCCCCGTCCTCCGTGTCTCTGGCGTGTCTTTGGTACGTGTCCTTCAAAGATACATATTGTTTTTAGGGGCTCTTTTTCACATTAAGTATAATTGACATAAACTACCCATATTTATTTTAAAAATGTCTTTTTTTTAATTGAAGTATAGTCAGTTTACAGTGTTGCCTTAATTTCTGGTGTACAGCATCATGTTTCAGTCTCATACTCTTTTTCGTTATAGGTTGCTGCAAGATACTGAATATAGTTCCCTGTGCTGTACAGTAGAAACTTGTTATATATTTATTTTGTGTATGGTAGTTTGTATCTGCTAATCTCAAACTCCCAATTTGTCCCTTCCCATCCCACTTTACCCCCTGGTAACAGTAGGTTTGTTGTCTATGTCTGTGAGTCTGTTTTTGTTTTGTAAGTAAGTTCATTTGTGTCTTTTAAAAAATATTCCACATATAAGTGGTATGTGGTATTTGTCTTTCTCTGTCTGACTTACTTCACTGGGATGGGGCTAGAGATTATCATACTTAATGAAGTAAGAATACTGCTGCAAATGGCATTATTTTATTCTTTTTTATGGCTGAGTAGTATTCCGTTGTATTAATATACCACATCTTCTTTATCCAGTCATCTGTCAGTGGACATTTGAGTTGTTTCCAGGTGGTGGCTGTTGTAAATAGTGCTGCTGTGAACACTGGGGTGCATGTATCTTTTCACATTAGAGTTCCCTCCAGATACATACCCAGAAGTGGGATTGGTGGATCATAGGGTAAGTCTGTTTTTAGTTTTTTGAGGAATCTCCATACTGTTTTCCATAACGGCTGCACCAAACTGCATTCCCACCAGCAGTGCAGGAGGGCTCCCTTTTCTCCACAGCCTCTCTAGCATTTATGGCTTGTGGACTTTTTAATAATGGCCATTCTGACCTGTATGAGCTGATGCCTCATTGTAGTTCTGATTTGCATTTCTGTATCAGTGATAGTGAGCATTTTTCATAAGCCTGTTGTCTCAAACTACACACATGTGAAGTGCGCAGTGTGACATGTACACGCCTGTAAAACCGTTACGATGAAGATAGCAAAGGGCTCACAGCCTAAATCTCTGCCTGCCTCTTTGTGGTCCGCCCCTCCTGGCCCTCTCCCTGCCCTAAGGTGATCACTGATGTGCTTTCTGTCACCACACATTAATTGGCATTTTCCAGAATATTAATCGAATCACAGTTTAAAAAACTGAAGAAGGTATCAGGGTTTTTTTTTTTTAGAAAAAGAGTGCTTTTTTGGTCTGGCTTTTTTCGCTCAGCATCCTCATGTTGAGGCTCACCCGTGTGTTCTGTTTATCAGTAGCTCGCAGCTTACTGCTGAGTGACGCTGCTCTGTCTGGACGTGTTCACGGAGTGGACATGTCCTTGTGCGCACCGTTGTTTCTGTTTCTCTGGAGGAGACACCTGGGAGAGGGATGGCCAGGCCCGTGCTAGGCATGTGTTTACCTGTAAGAAACTGCAGGGCTGCTTTCTGTGGGGCCGGCACCACCCTGCTTTCCCACCAGGAGCACGGAGGTCCCAGGTGTTCTTGATAACGTTTGACAATAGTCTTGTTAGTTGAAAACATTCTAGTAGGTCCCAGAGTCGGCACTCGTGGTGGTTGTGGGCGCCGGGCGCTCTAGTAGGTCCCAGAGTCCGTGCCCGTGGTGACTGTCGGCGCCACTTCTGGCCTGTCCTGTCGTCCTGAGTCTTTCTGGTTAGGGTCGCTCAGACTGGGGGGGGGGTGTATATATTATTTGGGGGGCGGGGTAATCTGGTTTGTTTATTTATTTATTTACTTGTTTTTTTAATGGCGGTGCTGGGGACTGAACCCAGGACCTCGTGCACACCAGGCACACGCTCTACTGCTGAGCTGTACCCTCCCCACCGGGGGCATATATTTTTAATTGATACAAGTTTTATCGTCTTGCACCTTGATCAGTTTTAACAAAACATGTTAACCCATGTTGCTGTTGTGGGTGCAATCTTGGGGTTGGAAAACGGAGGTCTATGACTTGTTTTTGTAAGACCTGCTGACTAAGAATGTTTTGAATGTTGGTAAACGGTTGTTGATAAAAAGCGAGACGGAGACCGAGGGGCCCACGGGCACTGTCCCCATCCCCATCACTCTCCCGTGCTGGGTGGCAGGCTGCCTCCCGCTCGGCCCCCACAGTAGCGCTGTGACACAGAGCTGCTTATGCACAAATCACTGTGAACATTTATTTGGAATCTTTGCCCGAGGTGGGATAGTTGGGTCATAGACTATGTGCTTAAGTGGTGGCCACACTCCCACACGCAGGGCCTGAGCACCTGCGCCGTCTCCCCTGCCCCAGCCAGCACTTGGCTTTGCCCACTTTGCTGTTTTTGCATATCAGGTGCTTGGAAGGTGCCAGCTTGTGTTCCTTTGGGTTTTTCTGGCTCCTCTGGGACATCGGTCACTTTGTCCTTGCCTTCTCAAATTCCCCCTATGTACGCTGCCTGTTAATAGCATCTGCTTGTCTCTTATTGGGGTGGCTGTCCTCTTGTTGATTTGTGGGGGCTCTTTGTATATTTTGGTATTAAGCACTGCTGGTTTTGAACATTATGGGTTGTATCTGCCATTTTGTTACCCGCCTGTTAAATTTTCCATTTGCCCTTCGCTGAACAAAAAAATGCATCTTAATACAGAGCAGTACATTTTTCAGTTTATAGTTTGTGCTTTTGAAGTTTTGTCTAAGTAGTCATTAGCTGTGCTTCTCTGGTTTCTCTTCACCTTGGTTCCCTGTGCGCAGGTGGGTCTCTGACACGTCAGGAGGACTCGCTGGTTAGTGCTGTTGGACTGGGAGCTTGTTTTTCTCTGAGTTCTGAGCCCAGGGCCCTCAGCCGTGCACCTGAATGCAAGCTGGCTCTTCTTTCCTCATGGGTGTGCGGTGCTGTGTGTGTGCATGCGTGTGGGGGGTGTGCGTGCATGTGGGGGGGGTGCAGTGCTGTGTGTGTGAGGCGTGGGGGGTGCGTGCGTGCGTGGGGTGTGTGTGCGGTGTCGTGTGTGAGGCATGGGGGGGTGCATGTGTAGGGTGTGTGTGTGTGAGGCGTGGGGGGTGCGTGTGTAGGGTGTGTGTGTGCGGTGCCGTGTGTGTGTGTGCGTGCGGTGTTGGCGAGCACTGGAAACCCCTTCCTTGCTCTGCAGCTGTCTCCCCCAGAGACGTGGTAGAAGCTTAGCACGGGGGCGCGGCTGAGGCACTGTCTTTAACCTGAAGGCGGCTGTCCCGGTCTATGAGCTGCCATCACAAAAACACTGGAGACCTGGTGATTAAACAGCAGACTTTCACTTTCTTGCGGTTGTGGTTGAGGGGACGTCCGGGACGCACCGTTCCTCTGGGCAGGCTGGCTGCGGTCCGGGGAGGCCCTTCCTGGCTGCAGCCTTCCGGCGGAGGGAGCCTTGGGGGCTCTTCTGTAAGGATGCTGGTCTGCGCTGGACGGCCCTGCCCTGTGACCGGTCCCCTTCCAGAGATCAGGGGTTCAGCGGATGAATTTGGCACAGACGTTCAGTTCATAACAGTGGTTTTTTCGTCTTTAACCCCCTTCCCTTCCTTTTCTTTCCCCTTAAATACTTCTGTAAAGGGTCGTCCAGTGGTGGTTGTAGTAGTTTGCTGGGGTCACTGCACTCTAGAGCCTGTGTCTTGGGATGACAGAAGCGTGCTGTCTTCCGGCTCTGGGTGGCTTCTGCTGACCTGTAGCCTGTGGGGCGTCGCCTGGGCCGCGGCCGTCTGCTCCTCGTGTCCGCACAGTGTCTTCCCCCGTATGCGGTGGTCTCTGTCCGGATTTCCCTCTTGACCAGGACATGAGTTGTGCTGGGTTGGCACACGTGGGTGCCCCGTCTGTGCAGAGGAGGGCGCGCCTGAGCCCTGGGCTAGGACGCCAGCATCCTCCGACTGGCACAGTTCAGCCTGTGGCGGCAGGTTTCTGTGAACACAGGTGAATTCTCAGTTTATTTGGTGCTCACCCGTGAGCTTTTCTGAGACCAGGCCCTGTGTCTTGTTTGTCTCTGTGTCCCCCACTCCTCACTTGGCCTGGCCCCTCATGGTGCCCGTAGGATGCATGCCTAGAGGTTGGCGTAGCTGTGAGGCCACCTCGGGATGCTCGTGCGCAGCGCACGTGTGGTCGCCGTGTCTGCCACTGCCTGGCAGGGCCTGCTTTATACCTGGGCTCCCGTTTACACTGGTGGGCATGGAGCTGTTTCCTGCCTTTTGCTTCAGAGAATTCTCTCAGGTGTGCAAGGTAACCAGAGGATAAATTCTTGGAAGTACTAATTGCTCAAGCAGACAGCACATACGTTATAAATTGAGATGAGTGTCACCAAAATAAACTGAGTGGAGGCGATGCCCGTTTTGAGTTCCAGTCGTGCGTGTAGTCGCGTGCTCCCTGGCCGTCTTCACGACTCTGTCCCGGGTGCTGCAGCCCAGGGAGACCCGGCGCCACCGCCATGAACGCACGCCCGTGGCTGGCATTGCGAGCGGTTACTCTGCACTTCTCTTAAGGCAGACGAGGCTGAGTAGCCTTTCTGTTTTAAGAGTTTTAAGACATTTTTTTGTAACGGTAAACGTTTAAACCTGCCCTGTAGGACCAGCCTCTAGGTCTGTATTTGCGTGTCGCGCTAGCCGCCCGTGATAGGGGTTGCAGGTGTGTTTCCCCTCATTTACTGTGTGTGGTTTTCCAGGCAAGAAGTGCCTGAGTAGCAGAAGTCAGATTCTGCTCTCTTATGGCTCCTTGGTTGGAGTCACAACTACAGAGGCCTCCTTAGTCCACGAAGGAAGGCTGTCTGTGGTTTCTCCTAGAGCCGCACGGCCTCACGCCTCAGGTTGACGTCTGGTCCACTTGAAGTCTACCTGGCGATAAAGTGACGGGAGGAACATACTTGATCATGCAGCGTTTATCATTTTAACGTCTGGTAAAACCTATCTTCCTCTTACCTTTTACATTTTTCTTATTATTTTTGTTTATTGATTTTCTCATAGAAAGTGCAGAATCAGGTCCAGTTCTGTGAAGGAAACATTTCTCCGCTTTGAGTGGGGTCACCCCAGACTTGCAGGTGAACTGAGGGCAGTGACCTCTGGATGGTGTGGAAAGCACCACAGCTCGTCGTCCACTCACACCCTGTAACGTGTTCTCAGAGGTTTCGTGACGTCTCAGGTCTGTTTCTAGGTTTGGGCTCTTGTGTCGCTTGGGCCACCTCCTGTTGTCCTGCTGTATCTTGAACTCATCGCTCCCCCTTGCTTTGGAGAGTTTTAAAACCTCACGGCGCTGTGCCTGGTCAGAGGGGTCCTGTGCCCAGCGGAGGCATCTGTCTGCTCGTCCTGTGTGGCCCTTGGGCTGCTCCTCCGCCGGTCCCTCTGGGACCATGGCTCCCCTGGGCTGAGGAGATGCTTCGTGTCAAGGAGGCCAGAGCTGTTCCAGGTGACAGGGACTGCCCCTCGGACAGAGGCCTGTCCTTGTCCTGCCCAGTTCCTGTCTCTGCTGCCAGGCTGCCTCTGGAGACGGCTGGGCTGTGCTTCCTGGGCATCCAGCTTCTGGCACCTGGGGACGTGGCACCCAGCCCGGGCAGGGGCACTCCCGCCTCCAGGATGGGTTCTTTTGGTTCCAGGCGGAGCGTAGGCTGATGCCAACTGTGGAGACATCTGTGGGCTTTGGCTCAGGTGCTCCGGGGACCCCACATTTTTTGGCTTCATAACAATTTTTCAGATTGAAATATTCACAGAGGATTCATTCTTTTAAAGTGTACAGTTCTGTGTTTTTAGTATGTTTACAATACTGTGCGATCATTGCCACCATCTGATACCGGGACATTTTCGCCAGTCACTCCCTGCTCCCCCTGCCTCCAGCTCCGAGACCACCGTCCATCCCCCTTTGTACGTCTGTGGATTTCTCTGTGGTGGACATTGCATGTGTACGGGGACCTCCCCCCACCGGCCGTGCTCTGTGGTGTTCGGCTTCTTTCCGAACTTTGTGCTGGCAGCTCCTCCGCATTGTCACGGGTGCCAGTGCTGCCGCCTGTCCCAGGCGCTGCTCCGCAGGGTAGTGAGCAGCGCTCTGTCTGTCCATCCAGCAGACGATGGAGCTGGCTGCCTCTGCTCTTCGGCTCTGCTGAATGCAGCCCTTCACCCACGAGGCCTGGGGGGCGTGTGTCTCTGTCCCCCAGGTCAGCACCTCGGCCTGGGCTGCTGGGCTGTGTGGTGATCGATCGGTGCTTGTCTCTCTGAGGAGCCGCCAGGCAGTTTTCCTGTTTTCCGCACCCCCTCCCCAGTTTTCCTGGCCTCGGCCACACGGGGCGTCGCCTTCATCTTAAATTCTGGCCGTGGCGTGAGAGATGGTCCCTGCCCTGCACGCCTGCAGCCTCTGCTCTGCTGAGTATGCTGGGGCCACCTGCCTCCTCGGGGCCCCCCATACGACCGGGCCCACCTCTCCACACCCCATTGGCCCCCTCAGCAGGCTTCCTAAGGGGCACTGGTGGCTCTCGGAGGGGCCAGAGCGAGACCAGTTTCCTCCAGTGTCCGCCCACCGGAGGCTGTGTGCTGCTGGGAGCCGGGTGGGGGCAGTGGGGAGAGACAACCGCTCCAGGGGAGGGCGAGCCATGGGCCCAGGTCGGGGCACTGGATGTAGATGGCGCTGCAACCCGGAAGAGACTGTGGCAGCCTGGGGATGTGGGGTGGCCCTGGGGTAGGTTCCTCCGGGGGTGGGGCCGGGTATGGGGGCAGTTGAAAAGCAAAGGTGCTCAGAGGCCCTGCTCAGCCCCGGGCTGGTGCCGCCCAGAGTGCACGTGGGGCTCCGGGTGGCGGTGGGGGCTAGGCGCCCAGGACTGTCACCTCCCTCTCGGCAGATGAAGGGCGCCCTCACGGAGATCATCCAGCTTGCCACCCTGGATTCGGACCCCTGGGTTCTCATGGTAGCTGACATTCTGAAGTCCTTTCCTGACACCGGATCGCTGAACCTTGATCTTGAAGAGCAGAATCCCAACGTTCAGGATATTTTAGGAGAACTTAGAGAAAAGGGTAGGTTGCATGTGCTTGGTTTATGCTGGGACGGGGGAGACACGCCTTCCTTTAGAGCACCTTTTCTCTAACGGATGTGACTTTGAGGGGCTATGTGTGTACTGTGTGGTGCGCTGTGGTTCCTGAAACGCTGACTGTGTGCACACGTCTCCCCTGCCCCCGCTGCTGCCGTCTGGGTTGTTGCCGATCTGCAAAAAGCAGCTGCCCCCAGCTGCCCCCTCACTGCACTTCCTTTGTCTCATGGATCACTGACTTCGTTTCATGTTCACACGCCCCCTCTCCGCACGCAGCCCCACGAGGACACGGGCGCTGGGACACGCCCTGGCGCAGAGTAGACGTGTGTTGGAAGTAGCAGTAGGCCCCTTGTTTAGGACGTGAACTGGAAGCCCACTTAGCAGACGCCTGCAGGTGGTCTGAGAGGACAGAGTTGAGAAGGACTGCTCTTCTCCTGGTTTGGAGACTGGAATTGGCAGCCCTTAAAGATGGAAGCTGCCCTGCGGGGCCACCCCCACCCCCCTGTCGCTTCTGAAGCTTCTTCTCAACCACAAGAACTCACTCTACTCTGTGGATTTTCACTTGCTTTGTAACTGCCCACGAACTACATAGATTCTTCCAGAGCAAACCCAAGATGTCTCTGTGCTGATGATTACCTTGACGAGGGTCCAGACAGGTCCACGCCCACCTGGGTGTCATCTCTTAGGTGGGAGGTTGGTCCTCTTGGGGCAGGAAGGGCAGGGTTGGGGCTGATCTGTGCTTCCCCTCCCCTCCGGGTCAGCCCATTAACCAACCTGGGCAGCAGGGACGACTGCGGGGGAGAAACCGTGCTGGCCGCAGACCTTCCCTTCCTGCCGCTTGCTCTTGGGGTGCCTGAAACGCCCTCCAGAAATAGCTGTACTGATGGGAACCTGTGGCCCCAGCCTTCCCGCCCAGCAAGTCTGGGGTGGGGCCCAGGCACCTCTGCCTTTAAAAGCTCCCTGGGGATTCCGATGGGCCCCTTCCATCCTTGCCCAGGTCAGTGGCCTTGATGGCTGAGTGATGGCAGACAGTTTGTGGACCCCTGTTTTCTGCGTTGCAATCAAAGCAGCAGCTCCAAGACTGTACACAGGAAGCTGCATTTTGGGTCCTCTTAGCATCAGCGGTGAGAGCCGAGGCCCAGGCAGGGACACCCCCCTAACATGTTGGTTCTTGAACGAGCAGTGAGCGAGTGTGAGGCGTCGGCCATGCTCCCGCTGGAGTGCCAGTACCTGAACAAGAACGCCCTGACGACCCTCGCGGGGCCCCTCACCCCCCCAGTGAAGCACTTCCAGCTGAAGAGGAAGCCGAAGAGCGCCACGCTGAGGGCGGAGCTCCTGCAGAAGTGTGAGTGCCTGTCCTGCCGGGCCGCTCCGCCAGGGGCCCGCGGACTGGGGAGCGCTGACTGCCCAGCAAACTGTGCTTTTGTCTTATGTCTGCAGTTGTTTAATTTCCTCTAGGTTTTTGGTACCTAAACTGTCTTTTAAAGACAGAATCCTACGTAGTTGCTGTTTCTTTTATTTGAAATTTATTGACGCCGGGCTGAACTGTGTGTTTAAAAATCTGCTTTAGAAACTTCCCAATTTCCAGGTTACGGTATTTATAATCTTTGATACGAAAGTGACCTCTGTACCGGTTGTGTCACACTGGCGATGAGACTGGCAGCCTGGGAGGGACTTCCCACAGGCTGGGCCTCACTCCGGAGCTCCTCACCCCTTCAGTTGTACACGGTCTCAGTTTGACCCTAAAGATGCTGGGTCATTTCACGTGATGTTTTCTCGGACGGTGCCCTGTAATGTGTCTGTGCAGGGATACTTGCTGGGAAGAAGGCAAGGAAGTTGATTCCTCTGGCCGGTGGCAGCAAAACTTCTTTTGTAAATAGTTATGATACTGATCTTAATGCCCGGTTTTCAAAGAATCCAGATGAAACACAGCAGGCATCATGACCCTTGGCTGCAGATGGACAGTGTCCGGGTCAGCACTGCTGTGTGGCTTTGTGGAGCTGGCAGCATGCAGCCTGGGCCTCAGACCCTTCCACGCACCCTCTGGCAGCAGAACCTGGTGCCGGGCGCGGGGCTCTGGTCCTCCCTGAGCTGTGTCAGGAAAACCCCTTGTCTTTATGCTTCTGTGAAGGGAAATGCTCAGTTAGCGAGGACCACCAGTGAGGACACTTCACCAGGAACCTTCGCCCGCCTCGGGCCCTCGCCCAGGTCCCCACAAGGCCTCCCTGCAGCTGCCTGGGGAGAGGGGAGGCCCCTCCCAGACCCCGGCCTGGCTGTGCCTCCTCCTGTGCCCAGCTCGCCCGCCATCCCCTGGGAGGTGCGGCCTTAGCGGCTGTACTTACAGAAGGTGGAGAACGTAGTTGTACGTACCCTGTTGGGTTTCTCAGCCGACAGATGACGCTTCGTGAGGGGGCAGACCCGTGTTTATGCTCGAACACTCGCACCTCGGCCTTCCTTGTAATCAGACTGAGGCGGGCTCGCTCCGTGGTGCCATGCAGCTGAGCGCTGACCCGCCACCCTTGTCCTTGCAGCCACCGAGACTGCCCAGCAGCTGAAGAGGAGCGCGGGGGTACCCTTCCACGCCAAGGGCCGGGGGCTGCTCCGGAAGATGGACACCACGAGTAAGGCCGCGCCCCCGCCACCCCTGCCTGCCAGCCCCGGCTGCCTCGTGTGTCTGCCCTAAAGACACTCTTCCCTCGTCAGCAGAGTCCTCTAGGGTTGGGATCTGGTGGCGACAGGCCTGAGGGTGCTTTCGGGCCTGTGAGTGTGGAACGAGGGGCGAGCTCGGGGTTAGTTTCAGAAGCTTTTCCATGTAGGATCTGGAAGGTTGCATGTGAACCCACGAGACAAGGAAGGACAGCAGAGGGAGACGCCTGTTTTGGTTTCTCACACGTCTTCAGCAGCCGGCGGGCGCGGGCTGCCATGCAGCTCGGGTCACTGGCCGGGTGCGGTCTCTGCGTCCTCTGTGGGAGATGGGGATCAGGCGTGGGGACGGAGGGTGGGTGGTTCTGGCTGTCCAGCCTGTAACAGGTCCATTCACCAAGAGGCACAGGAAAGGAGTAGCACCCACAGTTGTCAGAGCTGATGGAGTCCATGTATTGGGTTGATGGCTGCAGAGGTGGCCTTTGTTCAGTGTCTTTGAAAATACCACGTTTTGGCTGTGGCATCATTGATTTCCAAGCCTTGCCCTTCTGGGCAGGCCAGCTTGGTGTCCAAGTTCATGGGAGGGGGACAGGACAGGCCCTTGGTCACAGGCGTCCCGGGGTTGCCACCTGCCCCTGCCCTGAGATGCAGTCTGTCCATGGGAGCCCTGGGCGGGGGCTGTGGAGTTGGCAGATGAGCGGTCCCTGTGGTCCTCCCCTAGGGCAGCTCGCCCTGGGCCATCTCTGCTGGTCACAGTGTCTGAAGCCCTGACAGCCACCGTCCTCTTTGCAGCCCCGCTCAAAGGCATCCCGAAGCAGGCGCCCTTCCGGAGCCCCACCGCGCCCAGTGTCTTCAGCCCCACCGGGAACCGGACTCCCATCCCGCCTTCCAGGACGCCCCTGCGGAAGGAGAGGGGCGTGAAGGTGAGCATGCCCCTCTGGCTTCTGTGGCCCCCAGGACCGGTCCAGCACGCCGTCGCTGTGGCTGAGGGTGGCCTTCTGTCTGTGTTGGCAGCTTCTTGACATTTCTGAGCTGGATATGGTTGGTGCCGGCCGGGAGGCGAAGAGGAGGAGGAAGACGCTGGGTGCGTGTGCGGGGCCTCCGGGCAAGGTCTGCGGAGGGGGCGCTGGCTGCCCAGGGGCCCCGCTTCCTCTGCTCGTGGAGGCCTGTGTCTCCCTCATCTCTGGCTGGAGAGAGTCAGCCCCGCGCACGGCCCTTCCCTGGGGGCTCGTTGCCGGCTTCGCCTGGAGACTGCGTGCCCCCGGGTGACCTGCTCTGAGCTGGGGCCAGGATGGTGGCCGGGCCACTGAGGGCTCCGATTTCTCAGCAGACGCAGACGTGGCAGAAAAGCCGGCCAAGGAGGAGACGGTCATCGAGAACGCCACCCCCGACTATGCAGCCGGCCTGGTATCCACTCAGGTAGGACTTCAGCGCCTCCAGCAGCCGGAGCGGGGTCCCTCCTGTTCGCGTTGTGGCTGCTGGAGGGTGCGTGTGCACACGTGTTTGCGCAGATCTTGTGCGGGGGTCTCCTTGGCGGTGTCCCCGCTCAGAGGCCTCTGCTGGTGGGGAGGCCGGGCCGCCGGGCACGGCGAATGTGCGCCTTGTGGAGGCGTGGCTGCAGGTGGCCTGGGAAGGCCCGTCTCTGGGCAGCAGGTGACTCTTCCTCTTGCAGAGCTGTTTTCTCGCATCCTGTATCGTGTGCTTTCCTGGAAGGGAAGACACGGTCGAGCTTTCTCCTTTCCTCAGACAGCTGTTCGAGAGGCTCCTTCACCAAATGGGAACCGTCTGGCCCCTGCCCCTCTGCTGCAGCAGCTCCAGGCCGGGGGCCAGGGTTGGACACTTGGGGTCCCACACTGCCCAGTGTGGGGCCCAGAGAGGTCCCCTCCCCAACCCTGGGGACAGCAGTGTCCTTGTCCTGCTCCAGGGCTGGGGCCCCTCCAGTGGGGTGAGGCACTGAGGCCATGGAAGAGCCACCCGCCCAGTGTCTGGGGGAAGCACGTGCTGAGCCCCCGGCCTCTTCTGGGAGGAACCACAGACTCTTTCTTCCAGAAACTCGGGTCTTTGAACAATGAGCCTGCGCTGCCCTCCACGAGCTACCTACCCGCCACGCCCAGTGTCGTCCCGGCCTCGTCCTATGCCCCCAGCTCCGAGGCCCCGCCAGGTGAGGGGCGCCACACGCGGGCGGTGTTCCGTGGTCTGGGTGACCCCTGCTTGCCAGGAAGGAGCAACATCTCCCCAGGACTTGCCCACGTGGTGCTTCCTTGGGGGTCAGGACATCTCTGTCCCTCGTCCCTCTCCTTCAGTGGAGCCGGCCGGAGACCCAAGACCCTCCTGGCCGGCGTGAACTTGAAGAAACGAACCCAAAGTTCTCCCCTGCTTTTCCCTTCCTGGGGCCAGGGCCCACCCCTACAATCTCCCTACCCTCCGGGAAGTGCAGGGTCACAGAAGCCAGGCAGCATTTGGGTTCTGGGGTGGCACGGGGTCAGCGGGCAGCGGAGCAGACCCCGTCCACATCTCTAGGAGCCGCAGGCTGGGCGCAGAGCCCAGGGCGGGGTCCCTGCCCCCCGGCCCCTCACCAGGCCTCACTCCGCTTGCAGCCCCATCTTCCCGGGAAGCCAGCCTGCAGGCCAGCCGGCCGCCTGAGGAGCCCAGCGCTGCGAGCCCGGCGCTGCCCGCGCAGTTCAAGCAGAGGGCGCCCTTGTACAACAGCGGCCCGAGCCCTGCTGCACCCACACCCACTGCGCCCACCTCGCCCCTGACACCCACCACGCCCCCAGCTGTCACCCCCGCCGCCCAGACACCTCCGGTGGCCATGGTGGCCCCCCAGGCCCAGCCCCCCGCCCAGCAGCAGCCCAAGAAGAACCTGTCACTCACGGTAGGTGTAGGCGGCGGGGGGGCACATGGCCTGGCCCCCCAGCACTGCAGCGGGGCCCGGGCACCCACACCCTCTTCCCACTGCAGAGAGAGCAGATGTTTGCCGCGCAGGAGATGTTCAAGACAGCCAATAAGGTCACGCGGCCCGAGAAGGCCCTCATCTTGGGCTTCATGGCCGGCTCCCGAGGTGGGTCTGGTGGCCAGCCTGGTGGGCTTGGGGCTGCGGGTCCTCCGGGGAGGGGTCGGGGGTTGGCCCCCAACCCCTTCCGCCCAGCAGCCTCTTCCCCTGCAGAGAATCCCTGCCAGGAGCAGGGCGACGTGATCCAGATCAAGCTGAGCGAGCACACAGAGGACCTGCCCAAGTCGGACGGCCAGGGCAGCACCACCATGCTGGTGGACACCGTCTTCGAGATGAACTACGCCACGGGCCAGTGGACGCGCTTCAAGAAGTACAAGCCCATGGCCAACGTGTCCTGAGGCCGCGGCCGCCCGCGCTGCAGGCCCTGTCTCGGGGTTCGGACTTGTTTTCTAAGTTTTAGTATGGGCTCCCTTTTGTGTGATTTAAGACACTTTTTTGGATTCAATATTACATTTTTGAATGTCAAACTTAGCCCAGAAAGCTGTAATTTCCTAATCTTAGGGACAGCTCTGACAGTTCGACTTCTTTTTTTAATTTTCTTCTTAAATTCCACTGGCCTTGAGGGAGGGCTCTTCCTTGCTCGTGCAGCCCCTGCCTCATGAGGCGCCGTGGGTGGCGCCCAGCGTGGCTGAGGACAGGTGGGGGCGGCGCCAGGGACGCCAGGCTGCGCTCCCCGCCCGCAGTCTCGTGCCTCTCGTACAGACGTGCGCATTTAAGACCAGGCCTTGGGTACTTGTTTCCACTGTAAAAACTGAGTAATTAAAGTTCAGCTTTTCTAAAGAAAGCACCAGAGCTGTGTTTCTGGCCAGCTCACCCTCCGCTCTGCTTGGGGGGGTCGGCGCTGGGGGAGGGGCCAGCCCACTGCAGGGTGAGGGGCGTCCGCGATTCCTCTCCTGGCCGCTTCACTCTTACGGGGAGTCTGGGAGCCAAGTTATTTATGATAGGGAAAAAAGCTTTTTTCCAAAATCAGAACAACACTGTTTCTGGTGTTTGTTGCACGTCCAAGGCCATGTCGGCCTCGCCCCGAAAGTCAAAAGCAGGATAACTTCCAAGGACGTCCGAGGACTGTGCCCCCCCGGAATGACAGCCGCCGACCAGGGAAGTGGAAGGAAGCCCCAGACTGAAGAACGCACTCCCACACAAAACAAGTTTAAGAAAAAAGCCTTTAAAATCTTTTAATACAAAAATACTCACACACAGTTTTCCAGATACAACTTCCCATTTTAAATGCTTTCACTGCTATTTTGGCAATTCTCAAATCTACATTTTAGTATATTCTCCCCAGAAGTGAACTTCAAGTTTTTCGGTCGTCTGTCAGAACTGGCGGTAGCACCTGGCACCCTGAGAGGAGGCGCCCGACCTGCTGCCCGGAGCGCAGACCCCGGCGGGCAGTGTTGCGTGTGGTTTCACATCTCGGCAGGGTCCGGGGATGTGACGCCCGTGGACTCGGCGTTCTGCTCAAACCTTCATCAAACGCTACACATCTCATAGGGTCAAGAATTTGGCAACTGACAGTCGTTTGCATGGACTTTCATTAAAACAGGCTTATCTTCAGTTCCTGAAAATAAGGTAGTTCTAGAAGGGCACCGTGCGCTGCGGTCTGGCTGTCGTGGTAAGTAAGTGTGTGGAGGGCGCTGGGAGTGCAGACCTGAGGGTGAGGCAGGGCGTCCGCTCGCGTCTGGGTGGGGGGCCCAGAGGCACCCGGGAGGTGTTCCTCGCTTCCACTGCACATTGGTGACACGGGCCTGACACTGGCCCCCCAGCGCAAGCTGCCCTCACGCAAGCCAAGGCCCCAGTGCAGCCCCGTCGGGAAGGCCCCTCCGGCCCGTAAACTGGTTTTCTAGAGATTCTCAAAGTTAGTGTTATTTGCTCATTAGTTTAGCAGTTTTTGGAAAGCAGGCAGCCATGTCAAAAATAGATTTTCCAGTATTTCCTTGAGAAAGATCATAGAAGAATTTGGAAATAATGTCAGAGTGACTCAAAAGCCACAAAGTTTTATGACTGTCAACACAAAAATAAGTTAATCTGCTCCCCAAAGTGCACTGTAAAACCAGTCCGGTGTTGTGACTTGGGCTGAAGGCGGTCCCTGGAGGGAGGACGGGTGACAGCAGTGCAGGCCGGGGGGGGGGGGGGTGGGTCCTCGACCTGTGAGTCAGTCCAGTACCTCCCCCGACCACCGGGGAGAAGCCGCAGTTCTCAACTGAGATGCTCTGCGGTCCCTGCGTCCCACCGGCGGCATGTGTTCAGACAAAGCTAAGCCTCACGTGCAGAAGCCCCAGCGGAGGACCAAGCCCGTCTCCTGTGACCCTGCGGCCTTGGCCTGGCAGAGCCCACCCCACCCCCAAAAACTCACGTCACAAAACCACGGAGAGGTCGTGAACTTAAGTCCAAGTACGTCCTGCAGTCAGTTCTACGAGGCACAAACAGTGAGAGACAAACCGGAGGCCTCAGGAGTTTCCGAGAACAGTTGTGTGGACTTCTGCAGGACAGACGTTCTCCTTAGGTTATTTTAAGAAGAGGCCAGAGAGAAGCACCTGCCGCCACCATCCCGTCCCTCCCTCGCGACTGTGGGGACGCTCCCAACTTCCTGGGTCAGAAGGAGAGGAGCCTGGTCTCCACCTTGAACGCAGTGCTCGCGGGGTGGCTCGCTTCGTGCGGCAGGGCCTCTCAACAAGGAAGAGCTGGTGGAAACCTCGGGGGTCAGCGGCGGCCCGCGGTCAGGAGACCAGCGCCCGTGCCCAGCGCAGCTCACGTTTCCCAGGAGCAGACCCACGAGTGCGGAAAGTCACTTCAGGTGGCAGTGGTTCTGACCTCTGGGTCCCTCCTCAGCCTGAAAGGAGTACTTTCTGGAACTGCATGTGTCCCACGGGCTCTGGTCCCGGACAGACCGTTTCCCTACATTGTCGCTGCACACGGGAGTCAGCAGGGGGGCCGTGCCCCGCAAACCTCACTCCTTCTGCAGTGAGAACTCAGGACGCATCAGTAAACACGCATATCAGTCGGTGGTGATTTGTGAAACAAGTTTAGCAAAAATATATTGAGAATAAAAGCCAGAAACTGGTAAAAAGCCAACTGAAAAAACATACAAACTCTTCCCCCAAGCACTGGTGAGAACCCCGGGGGGAGGCTGCTCCGCGGGCCTGTGCAGTGAAGGCCAGCACGGTGGCAGCGTCTGGGTCAAATCCGTGGGGAGCAGCCTCCGAGGAGGCCGGACACTAGCGCTGTCACCCATCCTGGGGCCGGCTTCTCAACAGGACGGGAGGAAGCATTTCGAGGAAAAATTTCACATTAGTACAAAAAAAAAATCATACGGCTGTTTCATAAGAGCAAAATAATGATCAAAATCATGGTTTCCAAGGCGTTCAGGGTCTGAGTCCTTGCCCAGGCCCCGCCCTGGTCTCCCCTGAGTGCGGACGACAGGCAGGCAGGCCGAGGGCCGTCGTTAAGATCAGGGAGGAGAGTGATCCTTAGAAAAGACACTAATCTATATATTCCAGGTAAGATAACATTTCATATGCCAATTAACTTCCAATCATAACTTCAACCTAAAAAAACAGAGCGGGAGGGAGGCCTGGCGCTCAGATTCAAGTGTGGCTGGAATGCGGGTCGCTGGCTGGTCTGTCCTCAGACGGCGTCAGTGCGGGCGCAGCGGGCGCTGCAGCGATGGCTCAGTGTAGGGAAGCGCTCCCTCCCTGGGAGGCCTGTCTGTCTGTCTGTCCTGGCGGCTGCGGGCTGCGTCCTCTGGGCCAGGCCCACGCCCGGCCCCCTGCCCACCAGGCGGGCCAGCCGCCCGAGGCCGCCCCTGATCTGACCAAGACCAAGCCCCACGCGGGCGCTATTTGCCTTCTGTGACCCTCCGCCAACACCGCCTCCGCTTCCTCCTCCCCTTCGTCTTGGCGGGCTCCGCGCAGGGCGACTCAGTCTTTGCACCTCTCGCGGGCTCTGCCCTCCAGTCATGCTCGCAGCAGTAGGGCTGCCCATCCTGAGTCGAGCTGAAGGCTGTCCCGTCCTGGTGTTCCTTGCAAAACGAATTGGGGCAAAAGTGGCAAAATGAAGTAGAAGGTTTGCCGCACACGTCACAGTGATGCCACGGACATTCCCACTTCCCTGCAACGAAAGAAAGGATCACCAGACAGAAGTGATGGAACCACAACAACTTTTAACATCTTCGTGCTTGGAAACCAATTTTAAAACTTAGTTTAGTCAGATGACTACAGACCAACCGCAGGCAGCTGCCAAAGCCAGGAGGAGCAGAGGCAGGCGCTCAGGCACCGGCGCCGCCCTTGTCCTGGGGCAGCTGCTCTTCCTGGCTGCCTGTGTCCGGTCTGATCACACTCACGCAAGAGTTTCTACCTTTGTCTGTTAACCCAGTTTTGTCATCTTTTGCCATAAAAAGCATTTTTGTTTCACAGTCAAACGTGTTTGGCCTTTCTTTTTACAGCTCTTGGGTCCCCTGCTTGGTAAGGGCCTCCACTCTCCTGCCGAGATGACAGTTGGCACCGATGCCCGGGGCCCGCCCGCACCCGCCCGCACGCACCGAAGGGCCGCTTGCCCAGGCCCAGGCAGGCCAGGTGGTAGGCCTTGGTGCAGGACTTGCGGTCACACAGCACCAGCTGGCCGCCGTCGCCGCAGCGAAAGCACTCGTCCTCCGACTTCTTCCCTTCGCCTCTCGTGCGCCGCCGCCTGGTTTTCTTCTTGGTCTTTTTGCCCTTTTCCTCTGAAGAAAGGGCTGCTGAGGCCTGCAGTGAAGAGGCAAACGCGTGCACTCAGCCGCACGGACGAAGCAGATGGGAGGGGACGAGGCCAGGGTACGGTCGGGGCTGCAGGAGCCCCGGGGAAAGGCACGAGCTGAGCACAGGACAACCCAACGACACCTCCTCCCGTCCGAGACCGGCTCTGGGCTTGGGTGCCTGTCCAGAGACTTCAGGCCCAAGTCCAGGCAGCACAGAGAGGGAGGGAGTGTCCCCCCATCCAGATCCTTCCAGGAACCTCTGAACGTGGGGACAGGGCTGTTGCAGGCATGACAGTTGGGATCGGGGCGTGCTAGACGGGAGTGAGGCAGCGACATGCCGGAGACCACGCCCCCAGGGGCCGTCAGGGGATGTGTGGCACTGACAGAATTCTGGTCCCCAGGCTGTGGGAGACTCAGGTCCACCTGCCAAGTCCCCAGTCTGGGGCGACCCGCCGAGGCAGCCTCACCCCGGCCCCCCAGGCGAAGACTCGCCTTTGGTCGGTCCCCGAGGAACCCACTGCAGTTGGAGGCTCCGCACCGACAGACCGTCTTCTCATTCCCCAAACAGTCGAGGTTGTAGTTGAAGGTCAGCTCCGTCCCTGGTGAAGGGAGACAAACGCACTGGAAACACTGACCCCCCCCGAGCCTGCCAGGGGAGCCTGTGTGAGCTCACGGAACGTCCTGTCCCCACCGTCCTCACCCCCCTACCCCGGCCACCCCACTGTCCAGTGTGCATTCTGGACAACACGGAACTTCCAGGCCACCTGCCGCCTCCCCCCCCCGGAGCCCCACGGCCAAGGGCTGCGTTGACCACGGCCCTCGCCTGCCCAAGCGGCACCGTACCTGCGGGAATGTCACACACAGCAAACAGGCCCACACGCGTGTCCCCGTTCACTGTCCACTTGAGGGTCTCACAGTTGGGCTGGCAGCTGTGATTCATAAACCGCGAGTAGTTCCCCTTGGGGCCGGCGTCAATTATGCGGTCCTGCAAGGCACAGCTCGGCGGTCAAGGGGCAGCGAGGCTCGGCCACCCCGCGGCCGGCACCTGCTCACTTAAAGGGGCTTTTCACCAGCCGAGACACGCAGGATAGCTAGTGTTGTCCTGGAAACTGTGGTCTCCCACGTTCACTCGAATGGGACACCCCCAAACCAGTGCTGTTTCTCTGGCTCACAGAGAGCAGGTCAGGACCATGTGGAGAAGACCGAGCGCTGGTGAGCGGGGCTGGGGGCAGGGACCCCTGCTCCCACCCAACCCCACCCAGCAGATGGCCAGCGACCAAGGGGGCCGGGGAAAGATGCCGTGGTCAACGCTAACAGCCCACAGAAAACGCCACCCAGAACAAGACGCCTCGGTTATGACACAAACACACGAGCAAGTCCAGGCGGACCAGGCTGGCAGACCGATGGGAGGGGTCAGGGAGGGCCACAGGCAGCCCACAGTGGGGCCTCACCCGGCGGGATGCTCGGCTACTGGGCCAGACCCCGGACGGGCCCCGCCAGGACAGGCTGACCTCACCCTGGAAGCCTCTCCATCCACAGCACGAGCGGGAGGGAACCCCACAGGGAGCACTCCTGGAGGCCAGCTGGTGTCTGTGCGTGGGGACCCCCCCCAGGGCACCCAGGCGCCCCTGCCTGGACAGGCCGCCCCAGTGTCTCCTCCACAGTCCAGTCCGCACCCAGCCACCAGACTGGCGACGCTCTGCTGGAACCTCCCGCTGCTCCCGACTTCACGGTGACGGTGCCGCGCCCGCACCCGCGCCCGCACCCAACGGAACGTGCTGCCTCAGGGCCACTGGCCGCTCTGGTGCCCGGGCGCTGCGCTGCTCCAGCTGGCCCGGCCCACTCGGGTCTTCACCCCGTGTTGTCACCCGGTCTCTCTCTGGTGAGATGTTCTCGCCACTCACTCTGAATACCAGGCCCATGATAACTGCGTGCCCACAACCTTCTTACGGGGTAACACTTAAATTTCAACTTCACGGAAGCTTTTCTCACTCCAAACTTTCAGTTTTATCACTTGCTTTCTGCATTCAGGGTTCGAGCCCAGCACAGCCTTCCCTTCCCTAAGCTGTAAACGGTGTCCCCGTCTTCCCAGCTCGTTAATCCTTCTGGAATGCAGTTCTGTCAGTGGAGCGAGCTTGCTAAGAACGACGGCCACCAAGCCTGCCCGCAGCCCCGTCACCTGCTGCCGCCGTCACGGGACTGCCACGGGGGTGCCCCGGCCCCCACCCCATCTGGGACAGCACAGGCCGGTCTCGCAGACGCATCACTGTGCCCGGGCCTCGGGATGCTGTCCTGGCTGATTTTTACGGCGTTGGTACCTACACTGCGATCACAGTGAATCTACGTCTCGGAACACTCGTCTTCACGGCGTTTTGTCTCGACCAGGAACCCGCTGCTCCCATGCGCCCGCCCAGCCCCCCAGGGCCGGGAGCAGCGGCCCGAGTCTACCCCGGGTTCTGAATCGAGCTGGAGCGCTCACTCCACCCGAAGCGGGAGGTCTGCAGGTTTTGACAGCCTTTATCAAGCTGAGGACGTTTCTGTCTATTCGTAACTCCCGGGGGGTTTTAATCAGGAACAGACTTAAATATTCTTCAACGAGTTTTCCACATTCATTACAATCGTGGATTTGTTTTCCTCCTTCAGGAAACTACTGGGGTGCTCAGCCACCCCTGCACTCCTGGAGCGAGCCCAGCTGGGCTTCCTGTGAGGTGCCCGCCGCCCAGTGCCCCCACGCCCCACCGGCTCGGACGTCCCTGGAACACATGAGAGTCCAGGGAACACAGGCGCCCCCTTGTATGTTTGTAAAAAGTGATTTACCCACGACTTGGACGGTTTCTGCTTTCTAACTTCTAGCTTCTGCTTTGTCTTTAATTCCTCCTTGTTAATTCGTTCTTCTTTTTCAGGCGCTGAACTCGGGCTGTCTGCCCAGGGTCTCCAGCTCCGGCGGGGGAAGGCCCGGCAGACCCCCACATCGCTCCGGGGGCAGCTGCGGGTTCTGTGGGACACCTGGCAGAGTGCACCTCAGTCCCTGGTGGCATCTTCAGCTTTAAAAGGCCTTCCCCTGTGTTACTGATCGCCCTGGTGCCTGAATGCTACCTTGTCTGAACACAGGTTTAAGAAAACCCGACTCCGTCTGGCACTTTGCACACGATTTTGTTTTCAGCCTCTCAGGATCGGTCTTCTTCTCCTATACATCAGAGAATTAGGCTTTGCTTTATGAACCAACCTGGAAATTTTTTCTTTTAATGAGTTAATCCAATTCCTTTCCACAGATGTGGCTGACATGTTGGGCACAATTCTAACACATTAGTCTATTCTGTTTGCTTACGTGGGTCTTAAGCCTTTCACTATGAAGCAGCGGGTTTTTTTAAGCTTTAATTTTCCTGTTAACGTTGGGAACTTCGTTTCAGTTTCCCCACCGGCTGCCCGTTAGAGAAGGGCACGGGCGCCTGCAGGTGAAGTGACACCCCCGACCTCCTCTTGGGCTGGTCACCGCTGGCCCCATCCAGGGCCAGTAATAAACAGCTGGGCTCCGCCGCCACCCAGCCTCCAGCCCTGTCTTCATCAGGAGCATCTCTGTAACACTGCCCTTTATCCTCGGAGATGCGGGCACTGCTGTCCTGGGGCTGACCAGCTCCGACGCCTGGGTGTCTGGGGCGGACGCCTCCACTCCCTGCCCTCCTCCCGTATCCGCAGTGCTAGGAAGGACCCCCTCGTCCTCACCCCTGCACTGCTCTGAACCGTCACCGGGCTGCAGCCGGCCCCTGGGCTCTCTGGGTCCACGATATGCGGCCTCCTCTCACGTCCATCCCGCATCTACACCTGAGGAACTGCGGGCTGAGTACAAAGTCCTCAGTCCACTCTCTTCCTGAAAATCCTGTCCTTGGGCACTGGGTCCCGCTGGGAGAAGCCTCCAGACAGCCTCACTCCCCTCCTGGAACAAGTCTTTCGGCTCTCTGGCCCAGCTGGCCAGAGGACTCTGTATGAGACACTTGACGTCGGCCATCCAGGTGGATCTCCCCTGGAGCCCAAGGTGCTCCTTCAACACCCACACTCCGGCCTCCTCCAACGTCCCTCCAGCTTCAGACCCTTGGCCAGGCGTACCCGGGCCCCCGCCCCCGCGCAGCTCCCGGGCTCGGGGCCGCTCTGCTCGGCCCTGCCACCCCAGCCCCGTCGCAGGAACGTGCTGCCTGCTGGGTGGACGCGCCTCTGCTCTGGGGCCTGCTTCCCACCCGCGGGGACCCTGCTGTTCTTCATCGGGCTTTTCTCTCCTGTAACCTTTCACTATCACTCTCGAGACGCGCTGGAGTTGCCGGAGCTTTACTGGCCAGATCCGGGGCGGCCAAGGGGCCGGAGGTCAGCCTGTGGCCCTTCTGCTTCCCTGTGGCAAACTGCCTTACACGGGGAAGACCGCCATCTCCAGGACCCATCTCCGCCGCTCCCGCCGCTCCCCAGGGCCCTCCTTCCCCTCCTGGGAGCCGGCACGGGAAGGGGCCCCGCCTGCTCTGCTCATGGAGGTCCCGGGGTTCCACCGAAGCTGTACTTTTTCCTTGTTGCTTTGGAATCCAGCACCACCATCTTCTACCAAAATCCTATGTACAGATTTTTACTTTTCGTAGACTAAAGTTTCTGCACTTTTTAAGATCTTTCCGAGCTGCTGGACACACATCCACGAGCTCACGCCCATGTGCCACCGCCACCGGGCAGGCAGCCGGGCTGTGGGGGCCGTGCTTCCTTCAGTCTTCCTTATCTGATGTTAACAGAGCCAACAGCACCCTTGTTTGGAGTAGGATTTGCTAAGTTTTTATTTCTTAAGTAATCTTTCGTAACAGCCTTTCTGGTTCATTTTAATTACGTAAGTCACAGCTTCAGGTTAAATTCCTAAACTTCAGCCAACCTAAACCTTATCTCACAAACTCAGCCACTTACACTGACTGTGGCCACAGACACACCTGCTCTGTCACCTTGTGCTTCTGAACGCCGCCTCTTCCCCCTCCCCCCTCCTCCCCCTCCCTCTCTAGAGACTGACTTTTCCGTACGCCTGCTCCCCTCTTTGATGATGTGGAAGTTACACCTTCCATTTCCACCCACTTACTGATTTCCCAGGCGGACTGAACACACGCTTGACGAAGTATAAAGTGAGCAAAATCTCTCCCCGTCCACACGCGGCACCAGCCGTCCACTCTGGCCAGTCCCTTGGCGACCCCCGAGGCGCTCACGCGGGGCCTCTCAGGTCCCTGAAGAGCCTCCTTCATCAGCCCCTGCAGCAGCGCTACGCAGACGGTCAGCCAGCTCGGGCTTCGGGCTCCGGGCTCCGCTGCACGTGGAGGCGTCTGCCATCCGTCACTCCCGAGAGTGTGCGCCACCTTCCCTGCTTTTAATCTTTGTAGCGTTTTGGATCTTACAGGTGTTTCTAATGCATCTTATCTAGGTATAGACTTATTTTTACGTTATCCTACCCAAAACGTAGTCAGTTTCACCAGTCAATGACCCGTGTCACACAGACGCCAGAAGTCTCTGTCCGCATGGTGTCCCCCCGGGTCTCCGTCTTTCCTCCTGGGACACCCACTGCACGTTTGTCTCCACAGCTTCACTGCTTCACCTTCTGAGCCGCAGTGCAGGTGGCTTCGAGGCACGTCTGCCACCTCGGGAACCTGCTCTGCAGCTGTCTGACTCTTCTCAGCCTGGCCCCTGGGCCAGGTGCAAGGACTGTATGTAAACTCCCAGTTTTAACTGTTTGTTCAAGTCTGCCTGATTTACCCCTCGATGCCTTGTTCTTTTCTTGTGTCTCTGAATTTCCTTTTATGGCTTTAACCATTTCTCACCCGCTCACTCGAGGTTTTCAGATTTGTTCTTATCAAGAACTGAGCTCAGCTTTGGAGGCCTGCTCACGGGGACCCCGTCCCGCTGTGTTTGGACACTTCTGGGTGGGTGGGGCTTCTCGTTTCATTTCGGTTCTGCTCTGACAGGAAGTGGGCGGGGTGTGGCGTGCTCAGTGTCCCACGTGGCACGGACTGTTTTGCTTTGGTGAATCATCATTTCAGGGGTCAATTTCAGTGTTGTGATCAACCCAGCATTTTCCACAACACACGAGCAGTTCAAATCTAGGCTCAAAACACAGTAGGGCACAGGCCGAGAGTTTCCATTTCCAGCAAAACCACCTCCCTTACCAACACCCCCAAAAAGGAGGGGCGGCGGCAGAGGGGAGCATAAATTTGCCACCTCCTGGCGTGGCTGTCACCAAAGGCACCGCCCGAGAGGGCCTGTCAGTTGGCGCCCAGTGTCCCTTCTTTCACCCACCCAACTCGTGACACGTGGTCTCACCCACCTTCTGAGAACGCGGAACCCCCGGCAGACAAATGTTCCAAACTGTGGACAAACCTGGGCTGCAGAGAAGCACCAACCAACCAGAAAAACTGCACTATGTACCTGAAAGGAAGCGTGACTCCCCCAACCGGCGCTTCTCTCCTTGGTAAGGCTGGTCAGTGCGCCCCCAGGACAGCCGTCCTGGCCTCAGGCAATGGCCAGAAGGCACATGCACTCCAGGAGAAGAGTGCAGGTGTTGGAAACAAAGCGACCAGGCAGACGCAGCGCCGGCACGGCCGCGGCCGCGCTGCCCTGTCTGGTGAGCGGCCGCGGCCGCGCTGCCCTGTCTGGTGAGCGGCCGCACTACCTTGTCTATGGTGAGCATGTAGAAGTGCGTGATGTCGTTCTCATGGGCACGCCTGATCCTAGCCATGCACTCCTCCTCGTCAATCAGCTCGCCCACGTACTCGATCACAAACTCGCCCTGCGGACAGAAGAGCGCGGGATGCGAGGCCGGCTCCGGGCACGCCGGGCGGACTGCAACACCTTCGGGGTGGGGGTGGGGGGTGCTGCAAAGCTCTACAGGTTCGTCAAGTCCGTGCCTTGATGTGCGCTTTACAAAGGCCGTCGGTGAAGACTCGACCCGAAAATTCCTGAAGTGACCGCACCCCAAGCCTTCTTCCCGCAGCTCTGTGTCTTAGGACCCTGTGGTGATCGCTGGCTTCTGCATAAGCCACCATCACCAGCCATTTCCCCAGCAGAGCAAGGGGTGGAAAGAATGACACACTCCCTTGCAAGAGCCTGGATGAACCAGGGGTCAAAGTGCACAGGGCAGTGGGGCTGCTGGGGTTTTGCGTGCTTCAAAGCAGCCTTCTCAACGCCACTGGGAGCACAGCCCGGGTCTGAGGCCGCCTGCGACAAGAGGGCAGTTCCACGCTCAGTCTGGGTGCGTTCCCCTCCAGACAATGGGGTCCCACATTGTCCCAGGACAGCAGCCCTCCCAGCTGCCCGGCCAAGCAAACTGGCTCCTTCACAAATCTTTCACTTCTAACAGCAGCCATCAGGGTCTGAGGGGAGGCAGGTTTCGAGGAATTCACGAGTCCTAGTCTGAGAGCAATCTTTCCTTCAACGGTTTGTACTCCAGCGCCAACAACTCAGAGACTGTTTCTGAAATTCTGGACTCACAGGAGGTCGGGTGCACCACCAGCAAAGCCCCCCCAGGGGGCGGCGAGGGGGCTGGGGGCGGGGCCGGGGTGGACGGGCCCACTCACGTGCACAGGCATACACACGCACCTTTCTAATGTCCCTCTTGGCCACCAGGCCCCAGCCCTTGCCGTCTGTCCTGACGATCTTGGTCTCAGGGTACTGGCGCTTGGTGAAGCACTGGTTCTGGCAGGCCTCGCCGGCGGGGCACACCTGCGGGTGGCACTCGAACATGAGCATCCTGTTGAGGCACTGTGAGTCGGAGCCGCAGGGGTTCTCGTCGCTGGGCCGGCAGTTGCACTTGGGGATCTCAGAGATGTCGGCCGTGTGCACCTGCACTTTCCCATACGGCTTATTCACCTGCAGGGAGCACCAGCCACCTCAGCCCCGAGCTGCCCGCCAGCTTCCCGAGTCCCACTCCGCCTCCGGGGACCCTGCCCGGGGCTTCACAAGGGGGCTGCAGTGTGGCCACACACACCCCACCCCTGCCCCATTATCTTCCGGAAGCCGGGCCGCGGTCACACAGAGAACCATGTGGACCGTTCAGCGTGACGCCCACGAGACCCAACCCCAGCTGGCGGGGCTGCCTGACGTGTGGGCACAGGGCAGCCTCTGCCCTCACACACTCAGTTCCTTGTTAAGGAACCAGGCCACGTGGACAAGAAGGCAGCAGAGAGGATGGAAAAGGAACGAGTGAGTCCAGGGAAGACGTGGGAGACGCCGTGCAGCAAGTTGGAAGTTGACCTGGAGCAGGCTCGGGAAGCCCAGGGTCACTCTGACCCAGTAATTCCAGCTCTGGGTTCACCCCAGAGAAGAGACTACAAGTCAGCACAGAGACTGCACCCTTCACACTTGGATCGCAGCAGCCAGGACAAGCCCTCGACCAGCCACCCGGCGCCAGCACAAGCCAGGGTCCCCCCATCGACCCTCCGGGACACAGGCTCCGGCCCGGCCAGGAACACGCCACCCACCCTCTTTGCTCACACACCCTGTGAGGCTGAAGGTGTCTGTGTGTCACGGGCTCCGGCCAACCTCGGGCTGGGCTGACCTCCTCTCATTTGAGCTGATCTCCAGCATCTGGCGACACTGGGAGGCCCAGGTCAGCTGGCCCCTTGGTCTGGCCAGGACTGCAGTCCGGCCCCTGCTGACCATCAGGCTGAGCCTCACACTCCAAGGCAAAGCCGAAACTCTGTGCAGAATTGCTGGCCCGCAGCCATCCCCTTCCTGTCACAGGACACAGGCTGGGTGGTGACAGCGCTGCTACCCACCCAGCATGTCCCTGCTGCTGTCCACCTGGGAGACGCTCGCTCGGGACAAGCCTCCCACCCCCCGCAGCCCCAGCCCCAGAGGAAGGGCCCTTGGACTCGGCCTCACGCAACCCCCTGGCCCAGCACGACCCCTGGCTGCACGTGCCCCCGGCCCTGCGTCACCTTGATGTGCTTGTACGGCGGGGGCTTGCGCGCACTCTCCTGCGTTTCTCGGGCCTCCCTTTGAAGTTTGATTTCACGAAAACGAGCTTCAGCTTCTTGCAGTGCTAAGAAGTCAACAAAGTGTGAGTGAGAGACTCTTGGAAAGCTCTGTGTTTTAATGGTTTACTCTAATTTGTCATCGCTCTGCTAAGCAACGTTTCTGGTTTCTGTAAAACTAGAGGCACACATGGTGGTAGCAGTGTCCTGAACAGAAGGGGCTGGGATGCTCTGGGAAGTGCTGGGCGCAGGCCCTGGGCCTGCCCGACACAGTCAGGTCTCCTGCTGGGTCTCGCACTCAGGACCCCACTCACCGTCCCCAACTCACCCCTCGCCAGCTGACCCTAACCTGAATGCAGTCCACGACCTCTTGCTTGCATCCTCTCTTTCGTAATAATCTTTGAAAATCTTCTGACGGCCCACTCCCACTCAGATCTGAGTGCCCCGCTGCTAAGAACCCCAACGGGAGAAGGCCAGGCAGCGCAGCGCTGCCTGCCTGAACTGCCCTTAGGGAAGAACCACTCCCGGGGCTGCCCTGTGCGTGGGCACCACCTTCCCCGTCCTCCCCCATCCCCAGCTGTCACCTGAACACAACACACACCAGCCTCTGTCCCCCAACTGGGCTGTAGGACCAGGGCGGGGCATCCTAGCTCCCTGCCCACGCCTGCAGCTGGGCCACCTGGCACCCAGCGTCTGCTGACGGGTGGAGGGATCCTGCCAGCCAGAGCACAAGGCCCGACAGCAGCAAGCCTCCTCCACATCTCCAACTGCGCACACGCAACCACAAGAGATGTCTCTCAGTCAGCACTAGAGTAACCTCCTGAAAGCTCTAAAGTGTGTTAGTGAAAGCCGTCACAAACCAGCGTTAGAAAAGTTACTAAACATCATGTCTTGTCTTATGCCTCGATACATTAGTCTGTAAACCTGCTGTTTTCTTACTTAAAATACAGCCAGGATGCAGAATCCAGTGTTTTTCACAGAAATCAAACTTTCGAAAGCACGAATCAGGTTAAGCAAGGGCACCCGAGTTCCCTGCCTCCATCCGCCCGGGAACCTCCGTACCGTTTTTGAAGACTCTTCCGATCCCTCTGACCCCCTGGTGGCGGCTGCCCCGGTCCCCCTCCACGTACGGGAACACTCGCGCCTGATGCGTCCAGTAATAATCTTTAGACCCAAAGAAAAACACAGGGAATTCTCCAATCTCGTGCTTCATTTTCTGAATATTTGGGGGAACATTTTTGGGATGGCAAACTTCTGCCGGCCACCATCTATTATAAATATTAAAAACAGGGTTCACAGAGTCTTCAGAGAGAGTGACAATCATTTCAACACTGTAAGTACTGCAAAGTAAGAACACATTTGACAGGCAGCCCGAGCACAGGCGTCCACGCCCCGCACCTGTAGTTCCCCAGCTTCACCCAGATGATGTCCTGGAAGTGCAGCTTCTTCCCAGCCCTGCAGTCATTGCAGAACCAGCTGCCATCTGGCATCTCGATGTTCAGGCAGTCGGGGTGGAAGGCCGCGGGGCAGGACTCGCAGCACAACAGGCTCCCCCCTGCAAAGGAGGGCAGTGCTCAGCCGGCCGCCACAGCCCTGCCACCCGCAGCTCTCACAGTCTAACCTGGCCTGTACACACAAGAGCGGATCTTACTGCCACCGCTAACGATATCCCCTAAGTCCGGGAAGTGATCACAGGTAACTTAGAGACAACAGGGGACGCGGGCATGACAGGAGGACGGAGACACAAGGCCCCCGAAGCAGGCCCACGAGGGCTTCGTGCGTGGGGAGCCCGGGAGCAGCGCACTCCACCCTCGCTGACGGATCCCACAGATCGGGGCGTGGAGGCGGCAGGCCCTCACCTTTGGAGCACACGAAGCACCAGCTCACGTTGACGTGGGCGTGGTGCCTCTTCCCCTTCCGGGCGGTGAAGTGGCCCGTGCAGACGATGCTGTGGGAAGCGACCACCAAGCAGCCGGCTGCCAGACAAGCGTCCCCGCCGTGGTAGGCGACCGGGCACCGGACGCAGCGCATCATTTTACCTGGAGGCAGAGACACACCTGAAGACCCCACACAGCAAACAGGAGCCAGAAACCACCAAGCCTCCAGAGGCTCCTAACACTGGTGCTGAAATAAAGCTGACATTTGGTGAGAAGGTCAAGAGAAGGGAGCGTGAGAACACAGCCGACGACACGGAGACACATTTCCTCAAGGCAAAGGTGGCTCAAGACGCCGTCAAGAAAACGACCGAGCGCTAAAATGCTGTACTCTGAAACACTGCACACCCGGGTTTCGCCGCCCGGGCGCTGCGGGCCCGTGGGCGGCTGTCCCGGGCACGGGGCCATGCTTAGCGGCCTCCCCCGGGGTGCCAGCAGATGCCTCCAAGTAGCTCCAGACACGGCCAAACATCCCAGGAGGACCAAACCACCCTGGCTGAGAACCGCGGGTGTCAGGATGTAGGGACACCCACCCCGGCTGGTCCCGCAGACCTAACGCGGCCCAGAGCAGATACCGTCTGATTTCAGAACGCTTCCTCCTACACGGCGGACCATGAACGACTCAAAGCCTCCCCTCCTAAAATCAGGACCCTTTAAGATGGCGATTAGGGCAGGAAGAAGGGAGAATGTCAGGGAAAGCTCTGACCCCCACCCCGCCCCCGCACTGAGCCAGCGGCAAGAACACTGTGACTCCAACCACAGAGGGGAGAAAACCCCGGGTGAGGAGCCCGCGTCCCGGCCCGCAGCCCGCGCGCCCCGCCCCCGCCCCTCACCGCGCGCCCCGCCATCCCCCCACGCGCCCGCACCTTTGGACGGCCTCGGGTTGGAGGGGTTGGAGGCATGGCAGCTCAGACAGCTGTGCAGCGGGCAGCGGAAGCCGCGGCTCTCGAACACCGTCAGCGGGTACCTGCGCACGCAGGCCTCGTGGTAGAACTTCCCACACTGCGACACCACGCAGCGCTTGACGTCCGCGTCGCCCTCCTTGCACACGAAGCACGAGTGGATCCCTGACGGCGGGCGGGGGGAGAGGGCACGCACGAGACCTCAGCGGCAGCCCGGAGGCCGCGGGACTGAGCAGCCCCCGCGGCCGAGCACCTGTCCAACCTCGCGACAGGGGCAGCAGCCAGGCCCCGAGCCCCAGCATCATGGGAGGACAAGCCAGGGCAGTCTGGCCGGGCAGCCCGGGCGAGGCCATCCCCACGAATGAGCGAGAAGCTCGAGGGAAGGGGCTCCTGCAAAGAAAGGCCTCTACTCTCGCCCGGGCAGTCGGCCGGCTGCGGGAAAGAACAGCAATGACGGCGGAGGACAGGCGCCCGGGGGAGGTGCTGTGTGGGGTGGCCTGGACCTGGGTGGCTCCCCGGAAGTCTCCAGGTGTCCTCTGCACCTGGGACATGTCTTCACGAGTCAGGAGACCCTTGGCCTGGCCAGCGGACAGGAGGTGGAGTGTGACCACAGCCGTGCCGTGCCACCAAGCGTCCACCTCCCCAGACCATGCTGGGGAGACTCGGAAACAACCTTGAAGCAGCGACAACTCGCCAACAAGCTGGGAGACATTCTGATTCGCGCCGGCCCAGCCGCTCCCCATCACCCCGCCCTCACCTGATCCCGAACTAGCTTCGGAGGGACGAGGGACACTCTTTCTACCCGTGATGGGAGGCACCGAGGGGACACGTCTGGGGGCAGGGCTGCTGGCTCCCGAAGGAGGCCGGCAGGAAGGGACAGGTGGACGCAGAGCCCGGGGGGAGGATCCCACGCTGGAGGGGAAGGGCCGCGCGGACGTACCTGAAGCACACTCGGTGCAGGTGAACCTCCCCTCCGGCCTCCGGGAGAGGCCCAGGCAGGCGAGGTGGAAGGCACCGCAGCACGGCCCTTCGCAGAGCAGGAGACTGCCAGTCTTCTCGCACAGCTGCGGGCGGAAGGGGCATGTGAGGCCCTCACAGCCCGCCACAGGGGGCCCCGCACCCCCCAGAGAGACAGAGTCTGCTCGGAGGGGCCGGCGAGGGAGCCGCAGCACAGCCGGCGTCAGGTTCAAATGGAAAGGGGCGCCCCAGGAACCGCAAAGGAAACAAACGGATCGAAACCCTGGAGGACACGCTCGGGAGGTGCGACGTCACACGTGACAAACAAGGAAGCTCACGCACACTCGCTGACCACGTATCTCAGCTCTAATGGAGGGAGGGCCGCCCCCGTCACACGTGCACACACACCGAAGCACACACACGCAAGCAAGGCACGCTGCACGTGAGCCACAAGAGACACATCCTCGCGGGTCCTGGACCCCAGAACTCTGCTGGCGGCTGGAGGGCCGGGAGGGGGTGCCCGAGGCTAGCCCGCTGCCCCTCACCTGACATACGTGCTCCTTTTTGGCGGTCACTCCTCGTTCAGACTTTTTAGACGAGACGGACACTTCAGTCTGTGTTTCGTCCGCACTTTCGTACGGGGACTCCAAGGGCTCATCTCCCGGGCCGTCCGAGACCTGGGGAAGAAGGGGGCGGACGACAGTCCACGAGTGGCAGCGAGCTGCCCCGCGGCCCCAGTCCTGCTTGGCCTCTCGGCGCCCCACCCACACCAGCTGCTTCCCGGTACACACACCTGTCCGTGAGCTGCGCAGAAACTCAGAAATGGACTTTGATTGACTTAGCTTTAGTTCCTGTGTGTGTGTGTGTGTGTGTGTGTGTGTGTGTGTGTGTGTGTGTGTGTGTAGAGGATGCGAGAACATCCTCTCAATAATCCTTAAGAATGAAGTGACTTATAAAAACCAGTCTGCTCAGACAAGTGACCTAAGGTGGGCTTGGAACCAAGAATCTGGACTTTTCTTACCCAGTCTGCTAGGTTCAACTATCTCAAGGCAAGGGAAACCCACTGACACCAAGTGAGCTTTTACTAGACCCAAGCGCTGTATCAAATGCAGGCCTCCGTGCCGCAGCGGCAGGGCCTCTGCGCTCCGGGCGCAGGCTCACAGCAGGGGCCAGGCTCCGCACACCATCCCGACCCACCCACCGCGGTGACTCCGCGCCTCCCTCGGCCTGTCTCCCCACCGGGGCGGGGGCAGCGGGAGAGGCAGGGAATTGCCCACTCGTCAATCTGAGTGAGAGGCTGGGAGAAAGGCTGAATCTTGGAGCAAACAAGGTGACTCACAGCTCACGTTCGCCTCTCGCCCTGGTTCGTCGGCGGTCAGTAAGACAGCTAACCCCTCCCTTACCACTGGGTTTAGCACTTCCCCTCCCTGACCAGCAGTAATAAATCTTTAAATAGAAGTCTATAAATCTGTAATCAGAAAATTTTCTTATATATCAATTCAGACCTTTTTAAAACCCTAAAAACACATTTGTATTCATCTGCTGTCAGGCAAACAAATGTTGAAAACTGAGTTTTTAAGTAGAGCAAAAGCATGAGCTACGTTTCCTGTGCGCCCCGATAATCACAGCAACGAGGAAAGATGATACAGGCTTGTCGTTTGCCAATGAGCACAAAGCTAGAAATTGAATCGGGCCATATTTAAAACAAAAACCGACAAAACAAAACAACTCCCGCAGGCCATCCAACCCATTCCGCAGCCTTCTGAGTGAGCTTTCCCCAGATTCTGCTCGCTGAAACTACAGGAAGCAGCAGAAAGGAGAAAGCCTGGTAAACAGAGGGATTTTGCTGACTTAGACTGGTCTCAGAGCCGGCTGACTCCTTACAAGGGAGCTGTGGGCCATGCTGGTGTCTGTGGCGGGTGACAGCTGTGTGGGCCACCTTTCCGACCTCAACACTCTTAAGAGGTAGCTGTTTAGACTTGACTCCCTCACCCTCCCCAGGAAGCCGTGGGAACGGGACTGAGTTACAGGTCTGGTCCTCAGGCTCGGCAGCCTGCCCGGATAGAGACCTCTCCACCTGCTCACCTCCCGCTCCTCCACAGGGACCACCCAGAAAGAAGGTGAAGCCCCAGACCTGTGGGTCAGATACGGGGTCACAGGTGGGACTGCGTGTCTCAGCGAGTCGGTGGCCAGCGCCGGGAGAGCTGGGCATGGGGAGAGAGCGACCCCGCCAGCCCGGCCCCACTGGAAGAGGAGCCACTCGGAAGCCCAAAGAAAGAGCTTTGGAAGTGGGCTCCAGGGGAGGGAGCCCGTGCCCGACCCGCCAACCCATGATCTTCCCTCAGCATGGCTGGGACAAAGTTAAAAGCTGGAGGAAAAAAAAAAAAAGGAAAGAAAAAAATGCATGGAGAGAAAGACAGAAAACACAGACCAGTCCTGGGTCAAAGGAAGGAACAGCACCTTTTATTTAAGATTTACAGAAAAAGTTAGCACGTTTCCACTTGGAGATATTTCCTAAATTAACAAAGTCTTTTTTGAGGAAATAAACACTGAATACATATTTTGAATGAAATATAAATGTTAAGGACACACAGGAGGCTCGTTTCCTGGTTGGGGTTGGAGGTACACATACAGAATACAGGACTTAACAACAGTACAGTCCATGACACGGTGCGGGGGGCCCGACTCCCAGCCCACCGCGCCCCTCCCCGCGCCCAGCGCGCAGCCAGCACACAGGCGGGGTCCAGCGCCGCTCGCTCGGAAGCCCCCATGGCCGCCCGCCTGGGGCAGAGCGGGGCCTCGCTCCGGCTGCAGGCTCCACCTCCGCGGGCACCAGCGGCACTGACTGCGAGATGCGGCCGTGAAAGCGACACGCTCACCCGCATGGTCCCAGCACCATCCCAGTCCCAGTCTGGGACATCTACGGTCTACTCCTCGTCCAGCGGGGTGCATTGGAAAGAGAAAGCGGAGCCCGAGGGGCACGGACCGTCAAGCGCTTCCCGTCGCCCCAGCTCCACCAGAGCCACGCCGTGGCCGGCGGCCCCGCAGCTTAGTCCCCGCTTCCAGTTCTCTCCAGTCTGAAAACACTCTCCTCTCTACTCAGTCTGGGACAGCACTGAGTCTCCTGCTTGCCTTAGAGACTCATTCCTCTACGGGCAGAGAATGCAGTCTCCGTGATATTACAGGGGGTTTTCCAGGTGACAGTAAGGAACACAGTGCAACAACTTCTAGAAGCGACTATGTGACTCCCCAGCAGGTCCTCCCTGCTGTGACCGGAAAGCAGTCTCCTACCTCAGCCGGTGTCACACAGTGGATGTCAGGCCTTTTAACAAACATCCCTTCACAAGTTGAATTCTACATCATTTGTGAAATACAATTACAGACCTTGCACAACAAATATTTCTATAAATCAACATTACTTTCATGTTTAAGTTACGCAAAGCAGAGGAGGAAACAGAGAACCAGAAGTACCTTCACACAGAACTGTGGATTGACAGGTGGTAAGAAGCCTGTGTTTAGGAGGTTTAATGAGCTTAAAATCCACAGACTAATCTCAGACAGGTCTTCCAAGTTAATATCACAGTGAAACATTAGGGTGGAATTCAAATAACTTTGAAATTAGTCATTCATCACCTGAAACACTGCATTCATAGCAACTTTTATTAAACCAGCCCTTCCAGATGACGCAAGCTGCCCCTAAATTCTAGAACACTCCCTGTCCTCAAACCCACCTCTAACCTCAGTCGCTCCTGTGTGATCCAACAGCCCTGGAAGCTGCCAGTGAGAACCAAGTGATGGCCAGTCGGGCCGTGTGGCTCTGCTGTTCCAGATTCAAGGCCAGTCCTCGTCACAGGTAAAATGAGTCTAAAATTTCCTATCAACCCAGCTGTGTCCCAGCTGTGGCCGTCTGTGGAGCACAGGCTGGGGAGGGACCCGGCTGGCGGCCGCAGGGACAGCCGTGTCTGCCCGGAGCACTCGAGGCTCAGCGACCCAGGCCCACCCACCCGCTGGGCAGGGCCACCCTCCCAAACCGCGGTCATTTCCGGAAGGTGCAACACGCCCTGAGTGGGTAGCACACGCTTCAGAACAGATGCCAAATAATTATATGCAAAAACCCAACACCTACATGCCGGCCAGAAAAGACAACCACAGAGCTGCAGAGGCACCAGACAAGAGGAGGCCTGTCCGGTTCCTGAACACCCAAGCACCACTGGGGGCCTCCCTCGGGATGCCCGCGCCGGTGGAGGTGCCCGGACCTGGTGGTACAAGCAGTGAGGGAGGTACCAGGTATGTGTTTTCTAGCTGCTAAGCACAGTCAACTTTCTGTCACTGGCATGTAAGTCAGTAGTAATTTCTAATATTCTACGTAAAACAACAAAAACAATACACAAAGGGGTGAAAATCAATTTCACTGACCAAAAATCCTAAAGTATACAGGAGTCAGCATATTTCTTTTAAATAAAAAGTCAATAAGAAGCCAGTAACAGATCTGGGAACATTCTGGGAAATCTTTTAAATAAAAAAAGTGATGTTTCGATTCTTCCAGCAAAGACCCTAGTTCAGACCCACGATCTGAGAGATAAATGGGTCCTCAGTGACGACTCCTTCTGTCTGTAGACTTTGAAGGGCCGAGGTGCTGGCTTACCTCACCACTGATGTGAAAGCACAAAGTCCACAGTTTCACACGATGTAAGGGCAGCTCTCATCCAGCCCACGTAGACGTCCACCCGACCAGAACTACCTTAAAAGTGAATTAATTTACTAAAAGTGCTAGATTTGCTTCAGAAGCGTGTTAAGTTAGAAATCAAATGGAAAAGAAGTCAAGTAAACTTGCCAAAGTGACAGTGGCAGTATTTTCTGTCATCCTTTTCAGATAGGAGCCACTCCTCGCCCACCTGTCTGCGGCCTCACCCAAGTCATCCGAGGATCACCCACCAAGTGCTGCTCTCGCTCCTGGAATGATCCTTTACGTAAAGACGACTACGCTGCACCCAGAACGAGCAAACCCACAGCCCTCGCCTGCCACTCACAGCAGGCCTCAGGGCGAAACCCCTAACTTCACACCCACATGCGAGCACGTTTTTGTTTTTAGAAGTAGACGCTAACTCACAGTCTGACTCTTCTTCCTTAGAACGTTTCTAAGACTCTCAGTAGATGTGAGAGTTGCCCCATCAGGCAGGCACTGGCCCTGCTGTGGCCAGGCTCACACCTCTCTGGTCCGAAGTTGGAGAACAGGCCGGGGCCAGGAGACCGAGGGAGTGACACACCCCGCACCTCTCCATCCTTTCCTCGGGTGTACTCAGCACTGATGTCACGACTACGGGAACCTCTGGAAAGGGTCTCTCCCTGCCCCGCGCCTCTGTCCCTGAGCGCTCCATCTGGAACATTCCTGTGCCTCAGTGTGAATGTCCCACGAAAACCACGGAGTCGGGCACATCTAAAGCTGGGGAGGGGCCCTCAGAGATGCCCCCGAAGCAGTGCACCCCTCCCTGAAGGGCGGGCAGGCAGGCGGCCCCTCGCGCACTGGGAAAGCCACCTTTGCCTTATGCTTCTGAAACTTTGCTTTCTTGTAGTAAAACTTTGGGTTTCTTGTTGGTTTTTAGGAGCATCCTCTTTAATGTACTAGGGTTATTTTCAGTGGGGAGACACAGATCGAACAGATCGCACAGAGTCCTGAGATGCAACCTGACCTGAAGTCATCCGCACTGGACACTGGGGAGCGGCTCACAAGAGGACAAGGGTCTCCAGGCGGCGGGTGGCGGCAGCTCCACGGCCCGCACGTGCCCTCTCATCTGCACAACAGTTGCAAATTCGGGCGAGCTCTCACCTCTGGCCTCATGTTTGGGTCTCGAGTCCCCTCTCACAGCCGCCTCCCTGCCGGGCACAGGCATGGTGGGAAGGAGGGGTCAATCCACGTACGCCGGAAGCAAAATGTGCCTCAACCAAAGGCCACCCAGAGGCCGCAGGATGAGAACGAGCAGCAGTGCCCAGACGCTGGACGGCGGGCATGTGCGTGGCAGGGGGGCGGGATGCAGCCCAGTGAGCTCAGGCGGACGGACGACCGAGCTCATCCAACAGGGGCCCGTGTCCACTCACCTCCTCCAGGAAGCCCCGGGGCCTCAGGAACTCTGCTCCCACACGCTGTTCCTCAGCAAGACCTCTACTGGCGCACCGGGCACGGGACAACCCGCCCCTGCTGGACACCACTGCAGGATGCCAAGACAGCTGCCCACGCCAGCTGGGAGACCCTGCACAGGCCCCTCCCTGCCGCTCCCGCACGAACCCTGCTGCTCCTCCAGCCGCGGTCTCACCCTTGGTGGAGAGGAAAGCGCCTGCTTCCTGGCTGACTTCTAGTGCATCCGCTCAAGATCCACATGCTATGACTGCAGATGCAGTCTTGTAATTCTCGTCAAAGGCCTTTCAGGCTAGAGTCTTTACTTTGGGTGCTGGTTTCCTGAACTAGGGTCAGTTTTACAAGAACTTTTTTTTTTCACATTTTAACATTTAGTGACTAGTGTCTTGAGACTCCTACTTCTCTGCCAAGCTCTTCCTGTTCCCCTGCACTGGAGCAGAGCCACCCGCCAGCCCTCAGCCACAGTCCAGAGCCCCGAAGCGTCTGCCACTAGGGTTACCTCGCCCCGCGTGCACAGTGCCACCCGGGGACCACTTCTCATGCCAGAGCACGATGTATACTCACGGATAAAGTGGAATGATGATGACTTTATTACTTTATTGTTATAACCAATATTGTCACAGTAATGAACCACTAAGTCCTTGCAAGGGGCCAGGCACCTGGCACTTCACGTGCGCCACACTGCTTTCCGGCTTAGGACACAGTGTTCATGAGAAACTCATCAAAAGTAACACACGTCTGAGGGGTCAGCTGGGAGAGCCCCCGCCCCGTGAGCAGAGGGACAGAGGCCCTTCCTGCCTGCAAGCGCCCCGGGTGGTCACCCAGGGCCAACACCTACTACAAGGGCTGGCGCTACAGACGCAGTTCGTGAAGTGGCCAGTGAACAACCTGGTCACTGTGTCCCCCAGAGACCGGCTGCTGAATCAGAGGACTGCAGTTCAGTGTTCACAATGAGACTGGAAGTGACATTTTTTCCTACAAATTTACTGCAGCTAGTGTCATAGTAAAACTGTTTAGTAAAAAAAAGAATCAAAAGTCTTCCTGCCTTTCATGTTGGAAATTCGTTTCTACCTACAGGACTGAATACGTCCCATCAGCAACGAACAGGTGAGGGGACTCCTTTCAACGTGTGCGGTTTGCTCTTTGTTTTTGAAGGTACAGATGCTGACACTGTTTCAATAAAAATCCAGTGAACTATGAACTAGAGGAGGAAAATGACTTCTGACAGGATAAACCCTTCTGTTCGGAGTCCTGATCACGGGCCCGAGACGCCCTGGTGGAAGAGCCTTCCTTCGAGGTGACATCTGCCTTGCTGACCGGAATGTGAATGTGTCTCTGCTATGAGATGAATGTGGTCGGTTCAATGGCCTTGATCAGGAGTCTTACCTTGGTCTTACAATTTGTTATCTGTTTTCTTCATTGTGTGTGTGTCAAGACCAGAAAAAACAGATCACACACATCTTCCATGAGAGAAAGTGCTAGGAATGCCACTGAGTGTGCCCACGGGCGCCGCCGGCAGCAGACATCCTGGAATATTGCACCACTTAAGTGCAGCACAGAGCAGCTGAGTTCAAGTCCAGCTTGGCTGATGTGGGCTCCCATAAAAGCTGTTACCAGTGAAGGCGAAAAAAGTAAGAATTCGCTCTACTAAGGGAATAAGAAATGAAGTTACAGAACACTTAAACCACATTAGCTCCTTCCCAGGCCTGTCATGCAGGTGTGGGGCTGTGACCTGTCCTCCTCAGCGTGACGCAGCTCCTTCTACGTAATAACTGTTTTGATGTAAGTTTTATTTATCACACACACCTTGTTTAAGGGGACTTTAGACATGACTGAAACATCTTGAAAAACCAACCCTATGAAAATTCCTTTTTTTTTTTTTAAATTCCTTAGTCAATGGTGATGAAAAGAGAAAACGTGACCCAAATGAGGGGCCAGGGTGGGCCCCCCACACATCAGCTCCACAGTCGCCCCGTGCCCACCAGACAGGGCCCAAGGCGTCTAGGGCGTTTCTCCCTAACACTGCACTGCCTCTCGGCAGAAAGGAACTAGCGTGGGGGGCGCTGCGCTGTGTTAACACAGACACACTTGTCCTGCTCAGCCACGGTGCTTTCAGCGGGCAGTACAACCCTGCGTAAAGGAACCTAACGTGAGCGGCGTATGCACCGCACAGAAGCGGCCTGATGGAAAAGCCTAGTGCACACTGCGGGATCTAAGTGTCACCGCCACAACGCAGAAGAGCGCGTGACTGTAATGTACTTAATAAACTATACACTGCTGAGGTTCTAAAGAATTAAACATCCATCAAGTCTAATGACTGAGGAACGCTTCACCTAAGTCTTCCCAAGCTCAGAACAAACGTCTGCGCCAGAAACACAAGACGTACCCCGCACCCTGGTTACAATCAACGTCACACCGCCAGGCACACCTGACAGAGCAGGCCGCCGCCTCCCTGCCACCCCCGCCCGGGCGCTGCTCTGTCCCAGCCTCCAGCCCAGGCAGCCAGCTGGGGACAGCAGGCCCGACCTCAGCCCTCAGCGCTTTTCTCCTCGTTGTGTCTGACAACAGGACAAGTGAAGCTCTGCCGGGAAGTGGGCCAAAATAGGATGCAAGAAGAACCCATCAAAAAATCTAAACAAAAAAGTCAACTTAAGCGAAGGAACTGCAACTTTGTTTTCAGTATTCACCACCTTTCAGTTAACTTGCTAGGACACTAATCTGCACTCAGACAAGAAAAAAAAGGAAAAGGACAACTACATTGCACAGAATTAGAACCGGCCTCTCCGTGTGTCAGTAAGCTCCCAGAAGTGTGAAGAATTATCTCTGCGTCTTCTCACGTGTGCCCACACGTGAGACACATCTGGTCGCCTGCACGCACTACAGCTCTCGGGGAGCCGCAGCCCCGCACGCACCACTGCCGGGCGGCCCAGCCCCTGGAGCAGCCCCGTGCAGAGCAGCTCTCTGTGTGCGTGCCTCGTCGGCTGCCTGGGACCCTGGCCTCAGTGCTCAGACACCCCACCGCCTGGAAGCCCCCCTCCAACAGGCGGGGACACCAGAGACGGGGAGAAAGCAGAGCAGCACAGGGCCCCCCAGGGACCACGGTGGACACCATGTCAGAAGTGCCACCTTCTGACCCCACAGGGTGAGGGCTCTCCCACTCTGTCTCACTCCTAAAAAACCCAAGCTCAGCCTCTCCCACAGAAAGCTCTAAACAAGGACTCGTGTCTGCGGTGAGAAGAAGGGCCACAGCGAACAGCACAGCAAGAAACTGAAACTTGAAAGTAAGTTCCTCAGATAGTCTCTAAAGCCAGAATCCCAAACTCCCTCTGGACAAGGTGTCAGACCCACATCCCGAGGCTGCTGTTCGCTGCGTTTTTAGGAATGGCAAAGAGCACGCTGCAAGTTCAGAAAATAGGAGTCACATCACCCAGGGAGCTCTGCCTCTAAGGACCTAAGAACATGGCAGAATTTACAGGCCCAAAGCCGGGTCCCACAGCCCTGGGATGCACAGGGAAGGCCGTCCGTGCACCTGGCCCAGGAGGTCTCGAGCACGTTCACGGCGTGTGGGCCTCTCCGTCCCGCCGGGGTACAGATGGCCCACGGCAGCCCGGCTGTCGCAGAGTTGGGGGGACCGTGTGAGAAATCACAGAACCAAGGTTTTAAAGACAATTTCAAGCATGATCAAATGCACCGCTACTGAAGTACAGCCACGCACGTTTGCAAAGACGCCGTGTGCATCTGTGACTGGAAAAGGCTATGGGAGTGACTCGCTCCCAGGTGGTGACGTCGCCCAGCTTGGAGCACCTCACCCTCCCTAGGCCTGTGGAGAACACCATGTGGTGCTTCACCCCGGGTAACTAAGTGGCCCTCACATGAGTGCCCTGGTCACTATTATTATTATTTTACCTCATTCTCAGTGAAGGAGGCAGAAGGAGACGAACTCTTGCTAAACGCGAGAGACACGGGTGCCGCTGGGGGGGCCCGGTTCCGCTTCTTCAGGGGCTTGCACGCGTCAGACAGATGCTTCGTGGCTGTGAAATAATTTGGTTTGTAAAGTAAAGTTTGAAATCGTGGCTCAATCTCTCTCCTGCTCTAAAAGTACCCATCTAAAAAATGAACTCCTAAAGATGAATTTTCTGGGCTGTCATGCCAAAGGGTTAACTTTTTGTTGTGGAAAAATCAAGGTGAGGAACTGGACGGTGAACTGCAGCGGCCCCCGCCTGACCCAGACCTCAAGCTGGGCCAACACCAGCTCCCCCACACCGGGCTCCACATCCCTTACCGGTTCCTCTGCAGCAAACCCCAGACACAGAATCCCACCCACGAGGGGTTTAGAACGTCTGAACTTCTAAAACGTAAGGTTTCAAATACAACCACATGCCTCTATCACCTTAAAGTAACGACACTTTGTATTGTTAAATGTCCACTCAGTGCTCAAACTCTCACAAATGTCTTTTGTTTTAATAGTCGGTTCAACTGATTTTTAAAAACCAGTATAGCACTTCATGCAAAATAAGGAAAACAGAGCCATTTCCATTCTTCACTTATTTTCTCCCCCGAATTTTATTTTCCTTTCTAATTAAGATGTGGAGATGGTAAGCTTGCTTTAATGACCAACCAGATAGATACGTCAAAAAGACCATGAATGGAAAGGCCGCCTGAGTCCCCCTTTCATTGTTTTGACAGTTCTTTTTCACAAGCACTTTAAAAAGCTAGTTCTTCACCACGTGAAGTAACAATAAACAGTCACTACTTTGACTTTTAGCTGATACACATGGAGGACTGGGTACTAAGGGGGGGGGGGTGGATTTACAGCAACAACTGGTACCGTCAATCAGAAACCTGGACATTTCTGGTTTAAATCACTTCTCCAATATAAACTTAAACTGAAAACAATAAAGCCGAGAAGTCCGCAGAAGGGCGGCGTCAGTGAAGCCAGCCGAGGCACGGCGCGACTTCTACCTGAGTTGTTAGTTAAAGCGGTCTGTTTCCAACCGCCAGAGCCCCTCCCGCCCCCGCCCCGGCCCCGCCCCCGCCCGAGGGCGTCTCCCCAGCGCAGGGCCCGGGCAGGAGTGCTGTCCACATTACCTGCTTGGCTCTTCAGAGAGGAGGCGGCCTCCGTGGCCTTGCAAGAGCTTGCTCGGGCGGTCTTGTCAGCGACAGTCTCTCTCTGTTATTAAAAAAGGGATGGAGAGGAGGGAGGAACAGAGAAAAAGAGAAAGGGAGGAAAGGGAAAGAAATCTCCGAACGTGAACTGACACAGGCGACTGAAGAGCGTGTGTTCTGCACGCGAGCCGTCAGCGCCGCCGGCGCGGACTCTCTGCCTGAGCGGAGCTGACCCCGCTTCCCGCGGACGTCGGCGGGGGGCAGGCGCGGCCACGCAGATGCTGAGCACGCGTGGACGTGGGCCAGAGGCAGCCCCCTTCTCCCCTGGGTGCCCAGTCAACTACACGGGGAGCCACCACAGACAATTCCCAATTCTGAGACAAGCTCCAGGTAAACCTCACAAAGTCATCAAAAAGCACATTTCAAAAGAGAAAAATAGCAGGAAAAAAAAAAGAGGGATCATGAGCATTTATCTAGTGCTCAGAAGGCGAGTAATGTGGTTGAAATAAACCTCCCGGGGGCAGCACTGCCACCTCGGTCAACCTGCAGCCCGGAGGCCGAGTTCCTATGTCTGCACCCCACCCTGACCTGCCGGACCCCAGTGGGGTGGGCACCGCACTTGGGATGCTCCCGGCCCAGCCACGTACTCAGCGCAGGTGGGGAATTGCACGCGACAGGGCTCACCCAGCTTTGTACGAAGCAACAAGACACCTTGATTCTTTTTAAAATCACGTGCTATTTCCTGAGCTGTTTATAAAGTATTTCTATTCAGCTACTTTGTGTGAATTCTGGAGTTTCAAAACTACGCTTTTTTGGTAAACCCTCTACATAGAGACTCCAAAGCGACCAGCCAGTGTGACCGTCGATGAGGCCAGTCCAACAGCAGGCGCCAGAGGAGCAAGCGAGCATGTGTTTCCAGGGAATGAGCACGAGGGTAACTCAAGGTGAACCTCAGCTAACAGGCTGCTGTCTGACACCTGGTCACTGACAGCCCCACCTGCAGGTCCTCAGGGAAAGGGGGCGGCCTGCCTGCTCTCCTGAACTGCAGGCATGGCTTCAAAGAAATCAGACCAACCATGTGGTGGCCAGGTCTTGAGCAATACGTGAGATTTATTTTCCATCCTTCAAAATCAAACAATGAAAGAACTTCTTAATTTAGATCAGTAAAAGACAGATGGAGGTTGTACTCAAAACCATAAATCAGAGTACAACTCCTTTGTCAGAACTATTATCAAATAAACATAAACTCAAAGGCTGGGTACAGAGTCAGTTCAGACGGAGTTATTTAGGTGGGTGTCTGAGAAGGTTTAAACAGACGGAGCCGCGTCACACAGGCACAGGGCAGGCCCCGCGCCCTCCACGGGCACCAGCCCCACACCAGCTCCTCCAACGTGGGAACCTCGGTCAGTCTCTCTCTCCTCCAGGTACCGGGCAGCCTCTGACCCTTGACCCCGTGGGCACTGCCAGAACTGCAGGGCCCTGGGCTGCCTTTATAGAGAACTGGGCCTTTACACCTACGCTTTGTTCAACGCACCAAACAGGCCTACACAGCTTGATCAGCGTTCCCGGAAGTGAACAGTAACGTGAATTACTAATAAACCGAGTGAGTTCATAAAATCTGTGCTCAGTGCCTTTAGTGGCTTTTCCTCAGCTTCTTACTGAAAAGTCAGCTACTCAGTGGGTTCTGGTGTGCTCCTGTCAGCTCGTCATTTGCACCCTGAATGGCACGCCCCCAGGCGGGACTCACTTCACGTGCACCGTTGTTGAATCTAAACTTCAAGCATTATTCAGGGTGTCTGGAGGCACTAAGGCCCCCGCAGAGGAGAACGTGCTCTCCCCCGCGGCCTTCTCCAAGGGTCCCTGAGGGAGGCTGACCAGTGCCGGCTGAGCACCCCTGGGAGGGACCCGGGGCCTCCAGCCATGCCAGTCTGGGACGTGATTACCTTCCGAAGACTGTGCCTGTCAGTCCTGAGTCTTTTCCTGGGTGCGTCCTCCACTTCGACGTTTTCTGTAGGGTCCTGTCTCCTCTTTGTGTGGTTTCTTTTTTTCCCATTTAAGTGACCTTGAAATGGGACGGGGGAAACTGATGTGAGAAACACCCCACAAGCCGCCCCGCAAAGCACGGGCACGACCCTGGGCGGCCAGCGCAGGCCTGGCCCTGCCAGGCCTCCTGAAGCACCTGCCGCTCCAGGGCCTAAGTGTCACCGATCGAATGTCTCCACGTCTTCCCAGTTGCAGGGGCTGCTTCCTGCGACATCGAACAGTAGGAAATCTTTATCTGATCTAGAGATTATCATACTGGTATCTGTTACATTTAATGTCCAATAAATTAGCATTAAATTTAAATATAACCCAGTATTCCTGACAAAATCCTTTACTTAGTAACATAAGTGGAATTTAATATACAAAAATAGATGTTTAAAAATAAGTTTCTTCTGTAGAGCACAGGGAACTATATTCAATATCTTGTAATAACCTTTCATGAAAAAGAATACGAAAACAAGTATGTGTGCGTACGAGCATGACTGGGACACTGGGCTGCGCACCAGAGACTGACACACTGTAACTGACTGCACTTCAATTTTAAAAAAAAAGGAAAGGAGCAAAGGCTAGTGGAATTTATGTTCAACTTCAAAAATTTAAACAACTTGCTACTTTTTTTGCATTTCCTTAAAGAAGCATCTGAAGGAGTAACACCCCATTTACATCTGCAAACTAAGGGCTTTCCACATGTTTGATTAACTGTGCCATGCACCAGGAATATCACTTAATCCCAACAGTAATACCCTCGAACAGCAAGACCTAAGGTAAGACTGCAGATTCCAGAGATACGGTGAATCTGCACACACCGATGTTAATCTAACACCAATCCAGGACCCCCCCGGCAAGACTGCTTTGCAGAGACTCCTGGCTCCCTCCTGGATGCTCACCACACCCCTTGCGGGAGGGCACCACAGGCTGGGGCGCAGCACACCAGCCAGGGCCACTGAGCTCCTTGGCATCCAGCAGCCCAAGGCAGAGGCAAGCACAGGCCCCGTCTCAGGTCCAGGCCTGGTGTCTTGGAGAAGAGTCATAGCTGGGGTGCCGGCCTCACCAGCTACCAGTCCCAGTCTGGCATAAGCAGCCCAAGGGCAGCCCTCAACAAGCTCTGCCCCTGGCCACTGCACCAGGCTGGCCTCGAGGGAGCACCAGGAAGAGGCCTGCAGAGAGGCGGCCAGTGGGACCTGGTGAGCCTGCCCCACAGCACACGTGCACGACAGACAGACACCCCCCAGCGGAGGCGAAGTTGTGGTCCTTATGTAAGGACCTCCTCCTGCACCAGGATAAGGCAGTGCTTGCTTCTCACAGGAAGAAGCAAAATGGGCATCTGTCTGAATCCCCAACACAAGGCCAGCCTGCCGTCCCGTCCTAAGCACCATGCTCCCACGACCGGCACACACCTGACACACACAGGGCAGGGACCACTGTGCCCAGTCTACTGAGCACTCAGGACGGCCCAGAGGACACAACGGGACACGGTCAAGTCACAGTGACTCTTCAGGGGCAAACTGAATCTGGCTTCAAGAAAACCTGACTACTCTGAAGTCAACAGTCACTGACAAGGGACACTTGGCACACTGATGAAGAGTCTGGTGAACTTCCGCCTTTTAAAGAAATCACAAACCCTAGACGCACCCCCATTCTGAATTGTAGTATTTGAAACAAATACTGAACCAGTTAGATGAAACTCTATGTTAATATAATTAGACAGTCAATGTGGAAATCTAGAAAGCCCTGAAGTCAAAATGGAAACATCCGTGAACACGACTGGCAGGCTCTTGGGTGCGCGGCCACAAGAGCCAGGACACACGGCGCTGATTCAGAAGCACGGCCTCATGCACACAAAGCAAACGCAGTTACTTCCGGGCCTCGGCCTCCTGTTAGGTGAGTCTGGAAACACTTTACTTTTGGCCTCTCCAGAACTCTTCAACCTTGAGAGACGCAGAATTTTTCTGTATTTTAAGCTGATACCCAAACATGTCACACTTGTTTTTACATGAAGGGTCCATTTTCCGGAGCACAGTGTCCGAGCATGCACAGATGACGCCCTGACTGTGGGGACGTGTCTCCCTGAAGCTCACAGTGTGGAGCCCCTCCTCTGGCCATGGCCCAAAGCAAAGGAGCAGCAGAGGACAGCCACACTGAAGGTCAGCCCACGGTGCCCTCCTCCGTGCGAGCTCTTGAGCCTACAGGACAGCCCCGGATTCAAGGCCGCTGCCCACGGGGGCGAGGCCCCCGTGAGTGAGGGCAGCCTGGCCACGAGACACTGGCCTGGTCTGGCCCTGGCCCAGCATGTGAGCCCGCAGCCCCGGAGGCCCCCTGGGGTCCCACCTTCCTCCTGCTCCCTCACACCCCCACTGGCTGCAGAGGCTGGAGTGCCCGCCCAGTAGGCACAAGCGAGGGTCCACAGGACACGGGAGGATCGCCCGGAATGGCTCTGGGGAACCACGAATAAGGAAAGGCCGGCAGAAGGGCTTTCCTGTGACCCCCAACTCTGGCGGCTGGTCGGGGCTAGGAAGGGCGGGGCGCCAAGCAGCCACCGCCCACGCCACACCCAGGCAGGGACACGGTGCAGCGCTGCGCTTACCAGACTCTTCTTCCGCCTGGGAAGGGGCCGGCAGGGCGAACTTGGTGTGGTAGCGCGCCTTCTGCTTCTCGGTGAGCAGGTCCCACTGGGACCCCAGCAGCTCCTCGATCTCCTCGGCGGGTGCGTCCGGGTGCTCGGCCACAACCTGCGGGAAGACACAGGAGGGCCTCTAGGGGATGAACACCTCAACTCACAGGACCCAGTGCCCAGCCCTGAGAACTCAGCCCGTGGCATTTTCTCTCCTACCTGTCAAACTACGCCCCATAAAAGCTTCAAAGAAAATAGTGTAAACTGATGTGAAAACTCCTTGAAAACTCACGGTTGGAAGCAGTGCTGGTGAAAACAATCCAACTGCACTTGTGTAAATGCAGGAAACGACAAGTGTAAGAGGAAACACACTTCCCGCCCGACCACTAAGTCCCTTCACTGACACTTCCTAGGCGCCCTGAGAGACCCGCGCGGGGCCGGGCCCTGAGAGCGCCACCTCTAGACCCAGAGGCGAAGCCTCGGCTGGCCTCCTTGTCGGCCTCGCAACAACCCCACCTTCCGGCACTTGCTCCAGAAAGACAGCAAGGCGCTGTGCCAGCGAGCACGCCCTGACTGCTGGCCCGGCCTGGCCCGGCCCGGCCCGGAGACAGCCGCCCTGCGCGGCCGCGACACAGGGAGCCCTGGCCCTGCAGCACAGCAGGGCTGCCAGCACCAGGCCCGGAGCGCTAGAAACGCAGCAAGCCGCTCCCCCGAGGAGCCCGCCGACAACCAGGAGCCACGCCCTCACAAGGGCCCCAAGGGACGTGCGTGTGCGCAGGGCTGAGGGCTGGGCCTCCACTGCCCACCGCAGTGACCTGGGGTCGCGACCACTCCAGCCCAGCGGGCCCGGCAGCACTGCTCTGAAGGCTCCCCAGGGGCTTCCAATGCGCCCCACGATTGAGAACCACCGGTAGCGGGGCTGTGGGTCGACAAGGCACGGCAGCAAAACAGACCTGAGCCGCCTCCCGCATTCGCACAACCCGATGAACTAAGAACTGATCTCCTGTTTTTAAATGCTGAAAAAATCAGAGGAAAACTATTTCACAGCCCATAAAAATCAAAGGGAATTCCAGCACTGGTGTCCACAGTAGAGGTCTCTTGGAACTCGGCCACAGGCGTTCACTCACGCTGCCACAGCAGGGGCCCCAGTGCCCCAGGCCCTTCCAGAAGAGGCCTGCCCACCGGGCAGCGCGCTGGCTGCCGGCATGGGGGCCAGACCCAGGTTTGAATGTGGCTCGTCCACCTGGCAGCTTTGAGAACTCGGGGCAGTGGGGGGGCGTCCACTCCCTCTGTGATGGCGACAGTCAACACTTGCCTGGCGGTGGGAAGGAGTCAGTGGTCACCACGACCACCGAGACCTGCCTCCTGCCTGCGACACAGGTAGCCTCTGCCTCAGCTCACATCTCAGTCACCTGGACAGCTTCGTGCAGCCTCCGGTGCCCCACCTCCACCACGTCCTCCTTGGCCCTGCTGGACGCCAGCATCCCACCAACTCTGCAGTGCGCGGTCCGGCTCCACATCCGACCCTCCACGGGGCATCCTCACCCATGTCCCTTGAGAGTTGCCACGTGAAAACGTGCTCTTTCCCACCCGTGCCCGCCTGGGTGTTTCCAGCCCTGCGCACACCTGCTTTCTCCCCTCAACCCAGGGCTCCCTCCACGCTCAGCCCCGCAGGCTATCCTGCCGCCCTGCCCTGGCCCCTACACTTCCAGCATGGAGGGTCTGAAACCCTGGCAGCAAAGGCTTCTGTGCAAAGCTTCAGACACACAGAGCACGTGCCTCCCGGAACTCCCACCGGAGGCCCCCAAGCACAGCACGTTTGTGGGCCTGCTGCCCTCAGGCAGCCAGCCTGCACGATGACGTTGTGGATCAGAACAAAGTGTAACCATGTCCATGGCTGCTTCCTCGAGCAGGACTGCCAAACGCCCCTGGAGGCACCCTTCCCCTTGCATCTGAGCCCGTGCCAGGCTGGCCAGTTCCACTCCTGCTCATCTGTGTTCACCCACTCTCCCGGCTCTCCAGTCTGTCCACCTGCTGACGTTCCCACACCAAAAGGTATCCCTCGTGTGACCAGGGAACCATGGCCCATCCCCGCCTGGGGTGAGATCCCCCGCTGCTCCCCTTTAGCCGGCACAGACTCTCTCCCCACTCGCATCACCCTGGGCACCTCTGCACTCGAGCCACACACCGGACAGTTCCCCGCAGGCTGCAGACACGGCGGGCTCCACCTCCCGACACCTGCACAGGCTGCACGCTCCCTGAGACACTCTCCTCCGCCAGGCTGACTTCCGGGCACCTGTTAGGTTCCAGCTACAACGCTGCTTGCGTGCCCTTGTTCAAGGAGGGCTCTGCCGTGGGACAGGAGATAGATCTGTAACAGCAGCTGATTTCGCCCCTCACCCACACCGTGCCCCCCACGTGGGGCAGAGGAAGTGGCTTCATCACCATCCCAGGTTAATAAAGCAACGACCATTTGCTCAAGTCTGCAGGTCTCATAACGCCGCCACGCAGCGTGAGGGCGCTGGCCAAGGGGCAGGGCCCAGCACTACCTCCTGCCTGTGCCGCCTCTGTGGCTGTCAGCCTCAAGCTCGGTGCAGCCAGCTGGGAGACAGGGATACGCCAGCCTCAAAAGGCTACTGTGAGAACTGAACGCGATTTTCCACGATAACATACTGGCAACGTCTCTCACGTGTGGTAAGCACTCAACAGTGGCTACCTCTCTATTTTCATCAACCACTTCAGACAAAAATATGGAGAATCAAATACCCACAAGCCCACACAGCTGGCTAAAACGTCACCAGCACAATCTAAGACTCCGTGTGCTCCTCAGAGATCGCTTGGCACCCCCCACAGCGAGCTTTCGGGAAGAGCGCCCTCAGGCGGCCCCCACGGAGCCCGGCCGCCTGGTCCTCGCGCCTCCCTCCTGAACAGCGCTGGCTGGTGCAGCCTCTGGACAGTCCAGGTCTTCCAAGTCGAGGGTGTAAAAGGCCTCGCCCTGCCCTCTCGCAGACCACTTGCTTCGGGGGACGCGGGCCTCCATGCCGTGAGGACGGCCGGGCAGCCCGTGGAGAGGCCCCCTGGAGGAAGACCCTCCAGTCAAGCTTCAGACGTTGCAGCCCCAGGGGACACCTTAACTGCGACCTCGTGAGGCCCTGAGGCAGAACCACCCAATGAAGCTGCTCCAGCGTTCCTGACCCACAGGCACTGAGGCGGTCAATGCAGCTGTTGCTTTAAGCCACTAAGCTGTGCAGTGACTTGTCAGGCAACAGCAGACACCTAGTGCAAACGCGAGTCGTGAAACACTGGTTCAACTCTCATGGAGCCGCAAACGTCAGGATCACAGAAGGTGGGAAAGATTCTTTAAAATTTGGAAACTGAAGCGAGAAACATCCAATAAAACTGCTACGAACACTGGTGCTTTCAGTAAACTCTCCGAGTGGACCACCCCCAGCTGCTCTCACTTCCTCGCACACAAACCAGGACTGCCACCATCCCCACCCCCGGCAGACTCCGGCTCCCAGTGTGCCCCCCACCCCTCTCGTGGTTTTCCAGGAGCATCACAAAATACAGCTGTGAGCTGCCTGTCTAAGGTAAGTCTGCTGGACAAAGACCAACAAGCAAAGAACATTAGTGAAAAACTCAACCATTTCACGAAGCACAATACTCTTCTTCACTTGCAAGACAAAACCTGGAAACTGACCTCAAAAAAAAGTCAGCAAGTGGAAACCAAATGCCCTTGAGAGTCCCGGTCTTCTATCCATGGAGTGTCCCCAAAAAAGGAGGCTCCGTCCACTCCGTCCCTCAAGGGCTGGCCACTGATTCACCAGTTAACACCCAAACAAAAACCATTCCTGCGTGCACCAGCCCAAAAGGAAACCATCTAGAAAGAACGAGCTCATCCTTCAGGGAGGAACTGGGAGCGGGAGCCCACTGGCCGTGACGGTCAGAAGGCGTCCTGGTGCCAACACTCTCGGACAACACATAACTACCAAACGCAACCAGCACCAAACCAGATGAGAGCGAGGGGCTCGAGGGCCTCACCCAACAGAGACTGGGGCGGGCAGGGGCGCTGGTCTCTAACGTGGAACTGGGCTCATCGTGGCCTTCCAGCCAGTTTGCATTCAGCCTAACGCCCACAGCAGAACTGTGCAGGACGGGATCTGGCAGGGACTCGGAGCCAGAGAGAGGCCATGCTGCGAGCTGGGGGCTCTGGGTGCACGGCCCCCACCAGGGCGCCCTTGGCCCACAGTGTTGGCGACCTTGGGGGCGATACGCTTCTGTCTGCTCTGGGCACATTTCTTAGTGCTAGAAGGACTGATGGGGAGCAATTTGGGTCCCCAAAAGCAAAAAGGATGGCCCTGGAAAAAGGTGTGACTTCTCAGGTACCCACTCTCCTTCATAGTTTCAAACAAGTGGAAGGCCACGGAGACAGACGAGGAGGAGGCTGAGTGCGGCTGGCTGTGGTTCTCTGCTGTCACAGCCTTGCCCCACTTCCGAAGTCTGAGCGCAGGTGCTCCTCCCCACACGTGACCGCCATCCTGCTCAGACACACGTAGTGCACGCGCCGAGCTGACCCCTCGTGCCCTTGTGCACAGCAGGCCCAACAGGGTGGCCGCGCCCTGCTCGGTACCCCGGACAGTTCAGTTCCTGGGCGGAGGTACATACCTGGAGCTACACAGGGACCCTTTCTGGATGGACAGGTAGACAGGTAGGTAAAGCCAATAGTAGGTATGTTGCACTTTTCAAACTTTAAGCAATAGGACCTGCACGTCCTTCAGCAACTTGCTCTCCTCCTGAACATGCAGTGAGTCCACCCTGACTGCCGTCTAATCACTCCGTGGGAACATACAAGCCTGTCACTCCTCTAACTTCTTAGTGTTGAACACTGTGTTGTCTTTTTGGGTGCAGGGCTGAAATTTCTCTAGGGTGAACACCTAGGAGTGAAGTTATAACAACGTGCGCCTTCAGTCTCACTGGATATTGCATTTTTCTCTTGAAGCAAAGTGTACGGGATGACCCCCCGCCTGCCCAGGCAGGACGCCCACTGTCGCTCACCCCCGACCCCAAAGGCACTGGGGCTGGCTGCTCGCCTCGCTGGGACGGCGACTCCTGGGCTCTCCTGGGCTGGCTCAGCAGCCTCTCTCTGTGGACTCACTGGCCACCAGGCTCCTCTGGGCCGTCATGTTCACAGACTTCCCCCGCTTCCCTTCAGCTCTGTCTGAGCTGAGCACACAGCTCGTCCTTTTGTGTTAACACAGTCCCCACATGTTCTGTGACCAGCTTAGCTCAAGGAACCCTCCCCTCCCCCAAAGTGACAACACTCTTCTCCCTCAGCGGCTGAGTTCTGAAGTCACCACTGGGGCCCAGGGCCAAAACTCCTGGTGGAGTTTTACTAGGATTTTATTAAGATGATACTGGATTCGCAGTTTAATGCAGGGGGACCTCAGACCACCGGGCCTTCCTATCACATGAACGCACCCGTCTGCACGGGGCGACAGCCAGAGCAGCCATTCTTCTCTGCGGCTGCACCTGTTCCTCAGCGCCTCGTGCTTCGCTGCTGTGACAGGCAGGGCCTTGGTAACACCGCCCGCCCTCCACGTCACTGCTGCTCTCCACCAGTGCTGCGGACTCCTCCTAACTGGGGGGATCTCGTGTGGACCCTCCAGTTCCCACGTGGGCCTCCTGCCCTGCTGCAGCCAGGCCTCTGCGGTTCCCTCCTCGCACGGCGCTGCAGGCGCTTCCCTACCACACGTGTGCGTGGTGACACAGGGCAACCCGCCTTGCTCACAAGTCTAGAAAGGAAGCCTCTACGCTGCATGAGTAAGTGTGATGCTGCTTCAAGTTTCCAACAGACATACTTCGGCAGACTTAAGGAAGCTCCCTTCTAATCCTAGCTTGCTCACTTTGTACCAAAACGCAATGACTTTTATCAAATGCCTTCTCCCTGCCTACTGAGATGATCACTTAACCTGCGACAGCGAATCGCAGTGTCAGATCTTCTGACGTCACACGTCTTGCACTCCTGAGAAAAGTCCCCCAGCCCACTCGCTCCAAGTGACAGCGAACAAGACCGAAAACGGGGCCCTGACCCCTTCAGCTCTTACACCGGAATCAAGCCTTTATGAGTCTGAAGAGATCATTTATTCTATGAAAACGATTAAGAATATTATTCAAATGCTTTAGTCATTTGAGTAATTTTCTTATTATTGTCCTTCAAACATCTTAGAAATAAATGCTCAACATACTCAGTGCTGGTGGCCACGTTAGGTTTGTAAATGAGGGTACCGTCTACGGGCCGCTTCAGAACCGCCCCCTGGAGAAGGCGCTACGCGGGCCCGGTGTTCAGGACCAGGCCGAGCCTCAAGCAAAGAGCGGCCCGCCGACGCCCACCCCGCCGACCTGCACCCCACCCTCTTCCCGGCGCTGGGAGGAACACTTCGGTCACCCAGAGGGTACAGGCAAGCAGCTTTGCCCCCAAGGGTTTAAGGGGCTGCTCCCCAACGCTGATCACACCTCCAGTCTACGAGGCTCCCCACTGTGAGCTGTGCGGGCACCGCCGGGAAACAGGAGGCCCTGCACTGACACTCCTCAAGCACAGAAGCCCCACCCGTGAAAACACCACCCCTCAAGCCCTCGCAACACCAACCTCGTCCCTGTGCTTCTGGCAGAAGACCAGGAACTGCGAGGCTGCGTCGCCCTTCCGGCCCCTGGGCGTGGAGGCCGCTGCCTTCTTCCTCCCCGGTGGCGAGCCCAGCCCTCTCCTGGGGCCGGCCTCCGCCGCCTTCTGCGGGCTGCTCCTCACGGCCCCAGGGTCGCTAGCCCGGCCCTCGGCAGGGCCACACAGTCGGGGCCCCCGCCTCCGCTTGACGGGAACACCCTGGTCCCCTGTGGACGCGGGGACAGCAGTGTCGTTGTCGTCCACGACTCCCGAGGCCTCCAGCGCTGGCCCCACACACTCCGTGGCAAGGCCCGCCTCCCTCGCCACGTGGGGGTTGAGGCGCAGCTGGCCCCCCGCGTAGAGGAAGGTGAACTTGGCCTTGCGCTCCTCGGCAGGCATGCCCGCGGCCGCTCCCGCCTGCGCAAGGCCCCTCTCCCACTGGGCCCTCAGCTTCCCTGGGATGGGCTTCAGCAGCTGGAAAGAGACATAAGACATTCTAAGTTTCATGACAAACATAAACGTTAACCCATGTTAAAGAAGGATCCTTTCAGAATTTCAGATACATTCAGAAATCAAAAACTATAAAAAAGAGTTAACTTGAAGGCTTTAGATGAAGTCCAGCCCAATATAACCCTCCTGTTTCTTTAAAAATCAATTCCAATCACATTTAACTAAGACACATATACATTACACACATTTGTATATGTACAAGGGAAAACAAAATTATAAAACAAATTATCTCTGCAAGTTATCAAAGGATAAAAAGGATAAGCTGCGTCTCCACAGAAGCCCGTCCTGCTGCGCGGCAGGCGCCCTCGGCAGAGAGGCAGCGGCAGGCGGGAGACGCGTCACAGCGCTTCAGACAAGACCCGTGATGAGCAACAGCAAAAGCGCGCCTCTGAAATCGTGCGTAAGGAACATCTATCACCTTGATTTTCTCAGCTTTCGTGGGTGCCTGCTTGGCACTTTCCTGGCGTAATTTTTCGAACTGTCCTTCCCCTTCAAAAGCGACAAGGCTCTTCTCAAACACCCACGCCCTTTCCGGGGCGTCCCCGAAGAACTGGACGTGATATTGGCGCGCACTCTTTCTCTGACCTAGTTTTCAAAATAAAACATTAGAACTTGAAAGTCAGAACCTAGGGCGAGATTAGGCAACTCTACTCATCATCACAGCACAAAGTGGGGAGCGCTCTCAGGCTGTTTTACTTGGTGCGGCAGAATCTGTTAGCCTCGGAACACAGCCTGCACTTTCTCCCCACCACGCTCCACGCCAGAAAGGGACACACGCTCATAAGACTTAGATAAGGTTCAAAACTGACCGGGAGAGGAAGCTGGCCAGATGCAGCCCTCGTCTCCCCCCTTCCAAGGTCCACTGGAGAAGGCGCCCAACAAGTAAGACAAGAGGGCGTCGGCAGGAGGTCCACTGGACAGAGGGGCCCAGCAGTGAGGGGCAGGCTGCTGTCGCCAGTCTGGCTTCAAATCCCAGCCCCCCACCACCAGCTGGGCAGCCTGAGCCAGCCACTCACTCATAGTGCCCAGAAGAGGGGGAAGAGCACCAATGGCCTCCAAGGGCAGCCATGAGGCCACAGAGTAACCCCCAGATGTCCACTGCTGTCACTCTGCCGCATCCGACAAGGGTTGGGGGGGGAATCTGAGTGAGGAAAGTGTCTACTTGGTCCCAAAACCCACAGAAGGGGGAGCCAGACTCGGCCGGTATGGAGTGAGGTTAAAGACAGCTGGTCACAGGCCAGAGCTAGGGGAGAGAAGGGGAGCCCCAGTGGGGAACTGCCAGTCCCTGCTCCCTCACCCAGAGCACCGGCCATGAGGAGTCAAGACACTTCCTAGAGAAGCAAGGCGCCCGGAGGAGAGACCTGTCCACTGAGTCTTGAGGAGACACTCCCAGGTAAGCAGCCAACGGCCAACCAGACCCTCTGAAAGAAGCTAACAGCCCCCCAACACGGGCTGCAGGCAGCTCTGAGGACCCAGCGCCCAGGACCCGCAAGGCCCAGAAAGGCGTCTACGCAGCAATTCCAAAATACAGAGTCGCGTCTCTGCAGGGCCACAGACACGATGCCGGAAGGAATGGCACCCCACAGACGGCGCTCTAGTCTGCTAGGAAGAGAGAACAAAGAAAAAGCAGTGCTGTCAGAAAGTTTAAAATACACCATGAAAATAAAACTCAGTAAGAAAGCAAGGATGAAAAGTTAAGAAATCTTCCAGAAAGAAGAAAAAGATTACAAGGAACAACATCCACTTCCACAAGGGCCACAGGGTCCGTCCAGAATGTACAATTCCCAGGTAAGTAGCCTCCTCGAGGGAGAAGCAGAGACGCTCATCAGAGAATTCACACGAGGACACGCCTCAGAACTGAGCCCCCCAGCGCCTCATCCCACTCCCCCATCAGGGCACACTGGTGATATTCCAGCTGCTGGCGGAGGGGAAGGGGACAGCTTCCACGTCGATGAAACGAGAAACAGGATGCAGGGTGCTCCAGGAGTAACTCTGGCTGCTGGAAGGAAATGGATTCATATCTTCAAAATTCTGAGAAGGGTGATTTTCAACATAAAATTTGATACCCAGCCAAACCATTTATCAAATGTGAGCACAGAGAAGCAGCGTCCTCCAAATCCAGGGACTCAAGTCTGTCTCCCACACGCCTTCTTAGGGTGACAAAAATGCACTCTAGCAAAAAAGGAAGTCTGATGCAGGAAGAGAGCACTGCGCACCCACAGAAAACGTCACATAACTCGGAGAGCACCTTAAAGAAAGGCTGCGGCCGCTGCCACGCAGAAGGTCGAGCGCGCCGGCAGCACAGATTAGGACAAGTAGGAGGAGCGGGGAGGGCCTCCTATGCCGAGAGAAGGTCTAGGCAGCCAGGAAGAAGGGGTGGACAGGGAGACCCAAGAAGCAGAGAAGGGAAACGGGAATCAAGCACAGGTTTTCCTTTTCTTGCCCAACAGGAGAAACAAACTATATAATAGGATGAGTTCAAAGGACAGAGAAATAAAGTCTTGAAAAAACTTCAAGCTGTATGAATAGCAAGGTACACAGTTTCAGAAGAAAGGCAATAATTAACTTGAGGTGAAATGAAAGGGTGAACAGGAAAGAAAACACAGGCACAGAGCACAGCTTAGCTCTCACGGAGCGACGTCCACAGTCAGAACTACGTGAACACGCGTCTGATGCAGCAAAGGCAATGAGTTAGTCACACGGGTCAGACGGGAGGGAAGGAAACAGGAACTGATCGGAGAGCTCAGTCTTCATTTTCTATAACAGAAAGTCAACAGAAAGCATCTAAAGCATAAATCAGAAAATACTAGTGAAAGCTGGAGAAAACGTTGAAAGAGTCAAAAATAATTACCTCCAGGGGGAGGAGGGGCCTCTTCCTTACTGGTAACCTCTCATGCAACTCGATTTGTTTGTGAGTGTGTTCACTTCTTTGATTCGAAAACAGCTAAGATTCAAAACCACGTCCAGAGATTTGTGCCTTCTTTCACTACTTTCACACCCTGAGAGAACTTCCCGTCTTCGTAAAAGTGAATGCAGATATGTCATAACGTTTGGGTAACGAAGAGAATCTGTCACAGTACGTATGATAAAGTAATACAAACTCACATCACTTTTTAAAATAAACAGGTAATAACACAGAAAAATGCTCCTCACATGTCAGCTGGAAAACAGCAGAAGAGAATATGACAGTCTGAACCCAACTTTATAAAATTAATTTAACATTTTTGAAGTTCTTTCCTGCCCAGAAATTTGGTAACAATATAACCCCATTTTCAAAACAAAAAATATACATATAAAACCCAATTTTCTCACATTTTTAAGGCTTTTTCTAATCCATATGAATTTTATCTTGGCCCAAGTTGAGAGGTGAATTACTCATTTTATTTCCCCACCATAAGTAACCAACTGTCCCAGCACCATTTATTAGTAATTCTTCCTTCCTGTGCTGATTTCTGATGTCCATCAATCATGGTTGGCAGGAAACCCTTATCACTGGTGCCCCACCACGCTCCTTTCTAGGAGAACCTGGCCTCCACCAGCAGCCCGGGGCCCTAACTTTGTGCTATGTTCCCTTCCCCCCCATCGTGGCCCACTGGACTCAAGGTGGCTCTGACCCTCTGGGCCAGACTGGGCCAGAGTCTCTCTCCAGATTCTGTGGGGCTTTTCAGTTGACAACAGCCATTCACACATGCAGAATGGGACCCACAGAGAGACAAGGCTACCTCAGAGCTGAAGCTCCAGGAAGGAATAGAAGCCGCGAGGACCTGGCCGAGGCCAGGGGTCTACAGAAGCAAGACTAGATAGAGTAGAGCACAGGGACGAAACCACAAGAAGGTAAGTCCCAGAGCTCCCCAGAACAGAGAACAAGCACCGCCACGCCCGAGTCTCCTGGTTCAGTCCCGGGGGGGGTCAGCAGAGCCCCCAGGCAGGCAAAGCAGAAACTGACAGAACGTCAAGCAGAGGGAAAGGCGCGTCCATGATCACAGGGGAGATGCTAACACATCTCTCTTCGTAGCTGATGTAACAAGCAGAGAAGAAGAACAATCAGATTACATGATCAAACAACCCAGAACATGAGAAAGCCAGATCACCTCTAATATTTTTAGAAAATTCTGGAATTTAAAAATAAAGCAATAAAGGTTCCCTTCCACAACACAGAAAAGGTGAAAACAGAAATCTCCACAACACAAAATGATCTGCTTCCAGACGCCAGTATCTACGGAGAAGACTGGGAGGACCCAGGGCGCCAGGGAGACAGGGACGTTCCCAGCTGTGAGAGAACCCAGTTTTCTTCACAGCCTAACATCCGAAACACACACTGACCTTCTGTTCCCAGCTACAGGGTCAGGCCTCCAAGCCGCTGGCGCACCCACCTCAACGCCTGGTGGACAGCAGCCGGGGCGAGTTCTGCCGCCACTGGTCGCAAAAAACGCCACTAGGAGAGCTGCCCTCTCCAAAGGGCCCTGCCTGAGCCGCAGCGGCTGGGCTGTGCTCCCTTCTGCATGTAGATTATACTTCAATTTTTAAATTTAAGTGCGCTTTTACTGATCCAGATTCAAGCTTGTCTACAATCCCAAGTATGAAAAATAATAAGTAGCCATACACCGCAAGAGAGAGAGAGGAAGGAAAGAAGGGAGGGAGGGAGGAAGTGAGGAAGTGAGGAAGGAAGGAAGGAAGGAAGGAAGGAAGGAAGGAAGGAAGGAAGGAAGGAAGGAAGGAAGGAAGAGGGAGAAAATCTGGGTTGGGGTGAGGAGGAAAAAAGTCCCCGCTTTAAGGGAGCCCACAACGAGCCAGCTCCATGCCAGGGGCACACTGTCCTCAGGTCCCCATTCTTCCCCAGCACGGCCAGCCTCACTCCCACTCCCCAGAGGCGCGGCACACCACGGGCTGGGCAATCAGACCTGGGCTGAGAGCACCCCGGGAGCCGGGCTCAGCGCTGCCGGAGACCTGCCTCACACACCCCTGTGACTGCTCCGTCTCCCGTGGCCGTGGACGCAACCAGAGCCCAGACCTGGGCTTCTACATGCCATTCTCCACTCAGAGGATCCAGGTGTCCTCTGAGAAATGGCCAATTCCAGGACTGAGACAAAGAAAGTGCCACAGAAGCCCAGAACGTCTTCAGCTGGGTCCCACGTAAGGAACTGCTCAAAGAGGGATGGAGATGCACAGAAAGGACACAGGTGAAAGGGGTTTCATGGGCTGCCCCGGCCAAACCTGGGACAATCTGAGCATTAAAAGGAGTGAGAACTGTGATGCATGAGCTACTTTCTAGGGGGAGCTCACCTTCCAAGAGAAATGCTCCTTCAACACAGAACATGATAAAGCAAACAATGGCCACCTGATAAGCCAGCAGGTCGTCACGAAGAGCCACAACCGCAGCAGGGCAGTCAGGGAGCCTGTCTCCCAGCGCGGCCACAGATGGCTCATGGAGGACGAAAGGGGCCGGAGAGCCCTGCTGCCCCCACCTCCTGGGGTGGGGCGGCCCACATGTCCTCTGCCACCGCCCTGTTCTCATAGGCTCCTCGGACCCCTTTTCTTTTCAAAGGTCATCTGAACCTCCTTCGCCTGGAAGGTGCTTACCCTGGCTCTCTTCCTTTCGAATTGCTTTTCAGATGCACATTATCAGTCTTCTGCAGTTGATCTTACTGTGATCACACGGGCGCCCTAGCTGGTGCCCTGACACCATTCCTAGCGAAGCACGCTGTAGAGCCGCACCCCTTCTTCCTGCAAGGGCTTCCATGAGGGGCCAAGTCTGAGCCCTTCCCACAAGGCACCTGCCAGGCCGGGTGGCCTCAAGTCTGCTCAGAAGGCCAGTGTGGCCACAAAGAGCGGGGCTGGGGTGGGAGCGCCGCTCTGGGCCGCAGAGGCTGGAAAAGGCGTGACAGCCAAACGCGATGCAGCCCCGACTCGGTCCTGCAGGGAGGAGCGAGCAGGCCTGAGGACACACTGAAGACTCCTGGGACGCCTAAGCCAGGACCCCACAAGGGACCAAGCTGCCGACGCGACGCTTCCCACGTGTGGTCGGGCTGCTGCCCCTGTTCTTAGCGGACTCTCGCTGACGTGTAGAGGTAAAGCGCTGTGACGTCTGCAGCCTGCGTTCAGACGGGCTGGCAGAGTGGGGGGTGTTCATGTGCGGAAAGACAGCGATGGGGCAGGTCAAGGGTTTAAGGCTGGCAACCCAGCTGAGGCTAGACAGGTGTCCACGCACTGTCCACTTTGAACAGTGGGCTTGAAAAGTTCTTAAGTGAAAAAACAAGCAAACAATAAATAAAATATTTTTTAAAAAGACAGACCCCAGGTGTAACCACTTGGCATTATGAAAACTGGGAGAGCACCCGGTAACTTTACGTTAGCACTAAAAATAGATCCAAAATTATTAAAATTAAATCACCAAAGACCAGGCTCCTGCAGGGGAAACACCTGCTCAAACAGCAGTGTTCACAGGAAAAAGCCTTACAGGTGACCAGGGCAGAGGGGTGGACACAATAAAAATTCAGGCTTTAAAAGTTAAAAAAAAAAAAAAAAAGGACGATAATGACAATGGTTGACTCTCACTGGTCACCGCGCTAAGGTCGTTTCAAAAAAGTAATGTTAGTATCTTCATTCTTCGGACAAAGGGAAACTGAGGTTTAAAAACATTAAGCAGTTCACGACCAGAGCAGCCGGCTGAGCTGGCCCCAAACAAGCTGGCCCAGAGCCCGCGCCTCCACTCAGAGGCCACTGCTGCAAGGCCGTAAGCCGAAGTGTGAAGGCACTTAGCCAGAGTGAGGGCTGGCGGGGAGAAACGGGAAGTGAGAGCTGGGTAAGAGTGGTGGTCGTGTGGACATCACTCGGAGCAGCTGGCGTAGACCACAGGACTCATCTGACCCCAAAGCAGGGGGACACACACAATGCAATCAGCTAGGTAACTAATCTCAGTAGCTGGAGCAAAGAGATGTCAGGGCCTCCTTCAGTCACAGGGGTCTGAGATGCTCAGAGGTCCACATGCACAGAGCAGAAATCCCAGACACTAGAAGAGTCACAAGAGGTTGCTTGCGATGTGCTACGTGAACAAGTGGTGAGAAGCCCGAAACCCACTTAGCTTCCACCTGTGTTGGCTGAGTGCGGCCCACGCCCGGTTCCAAGGGCCCCCCTCGCACAGCCCTGCTGCGCAGGCAGAGGCCCACGCCAACCACACCAGAGCAGCCCCGCTTCAGTCCCAGCGGGTATTTCTGATGCTCCAACCAAGTCTAGACCTTGGGGTGCATCCCGGGGTCCCTGAGGCCCTGGGACAGAACTCCCATGATTCTGGGGTCCTCCATGGAGTGAGAGCTGAAGCCGGCCCACAGGCACATGCCTGGGTCTGCGGGCAGAACCCAACGCCCCCAGGGGCAGGAGGCCAGGCCAGGACTCAGGGAGGGGCCCCTAGGACCCAGGCAAGGTCCTCTTCCTCCTGAATCCATGCCCATCAGGTCTGTTTACAGGAGAGGCACCGCCGTACCTCACTCCCAGCAGCACTGCCCCTGTAAGAGCTCAGGCCTCTAGCCCGAGACCACTCACGGGGACACGCACTCACGGCGAGAGCCAAGCGAGGCTGACCGGCTGGCAGCACTGGGCCGACCAACAGCTCTGCTCACCACGGCTCTGGGGGCACGGGTCCCCTGGGCAGTGACGGGTCGGCTCCAACTGGGTCAGCCCATCTCACCTTCCTCAAACCAAATGCAAACTTTCCTCTAGAAGAACTTTCCACAAGAATCTCACACCACCTCTTGTTTTTCTCCTGCAAACACACGTGAGCTTTTATGTGCTTCATGACCTGTCTAATTACCATTTAAATTGGTGTCTGCTCTAATCTGTGTCAATAACGTATCACATTCTCAATATACTATTCAGCTGTGTCCTGTACTGGTTTACATTCCCAAGTTTCCTTGACACCAAAGATGACTATTTCAAGTTTTTTTCCTTCATCCCACAGACCTAATAAAATAAACTGGGACATCTTTATAACTCAAACTTAGTATAAAATACTATTTCTGAAAGTCATGCTGACATAAGCAATCACAGGCTATCTAAATAATAGTAAACTTGTCATAAAACCTGAGGAGCAACACAAGGCAAAGACTGCTACCCCATCAGTACTCAGTCAGATAAGGTACATACCTGACTTGGACATAAAAAGAAAGGGCAACGTGTCACATCTGAATCACCAACCTTAGGCAAAGTTGCGAGATGAACCACAATAAACTTAACAACAAAAGCCCCAAACAACCTGGTTACCATGATGTATGAATGGCCAGTAAACACATGAAAAGACGTCCAACATCACCAGTCTTAAGGGAAAGGCAGCGGGTGCAAAGCAGAGCAGCTGCCAGGGCTGGGTGGGGGGACTGAGGGCTCCCCACTTCACAGGGCAGGATTTCAGAGTCCCAGGACGAAAAGAAACCTGGTGATGGATGGCGGGAATGGCTGCACAGCAATGGGAACGCATTTCACACCACTCAACTGTGCACTCAAAATGGTTAAGATGGTAAATTTTATGTTTGTGTATTTTAACACCAAAAAAAAAGGAAAGAAAGAACCAAAGCAGGGCTATTTAAGGAAGGGTAGGAGAGAAGTCTAGAGACGCAGACAACTGAGGCCGAGCAGAGCGCTGGAAGGGCAGCCCACGCAGTACCTTTCAGCTTGGTGTAGCTGTGCAGGAGGGGGTCCGCCGAGACCATGCACGGCCACCATGGGTACCCGGACACCTTGGACCACACCAGATCGCCCACGGTGTATTTCAGCTGGTGGTCTTTGTCTCTGCCCGTGTTTGCACAGGATTCTTTCTTAGCTGGAACCTGACAATGAACAACAAAAGACACATCCAGGGGGAAGGGTACAGCTCAGTGGTAGAGTGTGTGCTTAGCGCGCATGAGGTCCTGGGTTCAAGCCCTAGTACCTGTTAAAAAGTAAATAAATAAATAAACCTAATTACCGGCTCCCTTGCCCACCCCTCCCAAAAAACAAACAAACAAAAATAACCTTAAAAAAAGACACATCCAGTGCCCGCCCCTACACCAGCCCTCCGTCCACAGAAGACAGAGGCTCACTCAGGCTGGGGTCCGACACGCACACGCACACACCTCTGACAAAGGGTGCTTTTCCTCACTGGCTCTTAGGTGGCAGCCTCGATACCACTGCATCGAAACTGTCTCCTGCCCTCAGCTATAAGGCATAGGGCAGGTGCCCAACACTACAAAGATCTCTACATAAACCTATTTCCTTTGGCCTGGTGGGTGTCTTCATCCACCGGCCAAAGAATCCGTACTCTGACCCTCTCACCCCTTCTGAGCCCCAGTCTGCTGAAGCTCCTCTGGAGAGAGGACCCGGGTGGCGAGGACGTGGCGGGACCTGGCAGCGAGTCTCGGCTCCACCATCCGAGTCTCGAGGCTCTAGGAGCCTCAGCCTCCACTGACAGCCCAGGCCAACCAGGAGGCTGGAGGCCTGACGAGGGGCCCTCTGCACACCAGGCCCCATTCCTATCCAGGGGCACAAGCACGGTCAGCGTGACCTCGGGCCTCCCGCCAGGAGTGCTCCATACCCAGAGTGTCCCCTCGTGGCCCCCCAGGCTCACCACCCCGCCCCAGGCAGACCTCGTCTCAAATACCTTTTTATCCGAGGGACTCGAAATCCGGGACACCAGGGCTGCCTCCACAAGGCCCTGCTCCAGCAAGGAGTCGTACTTCATGCTTCTCTTCCTGCTCCTCCGCGCCTTACTTTCTGGACCGTGTCTGTTCTCTTCTGATGGGGGCCCAGCAGCAGCACCGTCGCCACAGATGGAAGATTCAAAGAGAGGTTTCCCATTCATGTACGTCTTAGTGATTTTCAGCTTGATTTCCGGAGAGCCATTTTTGACAGGGGTAGTGTTAGGCGGTGTCCCAAGTCCCTTCATTTCCGGGGACTCAAAACGCAACCTGGCATCGTGAGCACCGGGCTCTCCGTTAAAGACGCGGGAAGTGAGATCTTTCAGCTTCTCAGTCGGGATGAAGGGCAGCGCCTCGTGGCCGTTGAACTTGGGCACCACCCCCTCCTGCAGGCCTGCGGAGAGCGGGCCTTTGCCGAGGAACACGGAACACTCACGGCTCACTTCACAGCTCTGCGTCTTCCCATTTGTGCCGCCAACGACCTCCGGGGCCTGCTTCATCTTCACGCCCTTGACCGCCTTCCCAGCAGAAAGACAACTGTTTCTGAGGCTAAATGCCACTCAGCCCAGATGCTCCCGTTCTTAGAACACTGCGGTATCAGAAACACAAAAAGAAAAAGAAACATACTACATTTAAATCCCGAAATGAGTATGCCAACAAAGCTCTCCACCACTTTGTGGGGTTTATTGAGGCAATTTATGGTGCTTTGTATAATGAGTTCGGTCACAGGAGGCAACTCAAATATCACAAAAATGACAAGAATCACAAAACGGTGCAGTGAAAGGAAAGGGACGGACACCAGGCCAGGGGACGGAAGTCAGGCTGCCATCCTGACCAGCAGTGGGCCATGGATGCCCACCCATCTGCTCCCTCACCTGGGAGACCAGATCACCTGTGGCAGGTCACCTGCCACAGGGACAGTGCCTGAGGCAGTGACCACAAAGCCAGGCCCGTGAGAAGGATTAAGGGGAGGCACTGAAGACCAAACACAGTTCCTCATGTCACAGCTGAGGGGGACCAGGATACACCTGAGATAACCAGTCGGCAAAGCTCAAAAACCCATCTCCCACACCTGGCGGGGACGGTGAGACGGCTCAGTCTGGCCAATCCCTCCCAGACCCCCACCACACCAGGCCCAAAGTCAGTGCCCTGACAAGGAGCACCACGTCAACAGTGAAGTCCAGTTACCGTTCCTGTGACGACGAATTGGTCCGGGGCGGCACCACAGGGCCTTACTTTGCACAACTCACCAAGTGATGAGGGAGGCCCGGGGGCATGGGATCTTCCCGGCACAGCTACAGCCCTAGCTGGGGACACCCGGTGGGCAGCCTGGAACAGTAACAGGCAGGCACCGTTCCAGCTGGGATGACACCCACCAAGTGCACGACAGCCACCAACGAAACTCCTCCAAGAAGGCGGCACGCGGGCGCATCAGACCCGGGGAGCAGCCGGGCCGCACGTGGGGACAGCTCTGCCCCCAGAGACGTGTGGCGTTGCCTCGGGGCTGCCAGTGACACCTACTGGGGAGGGTCAAGGGTGCAGCTAAGCATCCTCAGCACACATGGCGGCCTCCCAGCAAAGAGCTATCCGGCAGAGAAGGCGCTGGCGTGCGATGTGCAGCAGTGAGGAGCTGTCCGGGCTGTGACCCCCGGCGCCCACGGAAACAGCCAGGGTGGCAGCCGCGCAGCTGAGGGGGGCCCGGGGAGAGGAGCCCACTTAGCACCCTAAGTCCAGCTTAGCCGCACACACACGAGAGCTCTGACTCCGCAGAACTGTTTCTGCAGGTAAATCGGTGCAGCTTCCTATTCTGGCTCACATCAGCCTAACTGGACAAAAGTAGGAGACGAGCACCTAAAGGCACTAGGGAGAGAGCGAGCCGGGGGAGCTGCTGGGCCGGCCCCTGAGCGGGCGGGAGGCAAGCGCAGTGGGTGTGCCGGGGAAGGGGAGCCCCGCCCAAATAAATCCAGGTCTCCACACGCACAGGGCAGAGTCCAAACAGCCTAGCTTAGGGAATACCAGAAGCAAGACTCAGCTGCTAGACAAAAACAAACCAAAGCAACACTCTCACCCGAGGACGGCCACCGTCAGACAGACAGAAAGCAGGTGCCTGTGACGCTGTGGAGAAACTTGAACCCCTGTGCACTGCTGATAGGATGTAAAATGGCGCGGCTGCTGTGGAAAACACTACGGAAGTTCCTCAAAAAATTAATATGACCCAGCAATTCCACTTCTGGATACCTACCCAGGAGAACTGAAAGCAGGATTTCAAAGATATCTGAACCCCGTGTACAGAACAGCACCGTCCACAACAGGCAAAGGCGGAAGCAGCCCAAGTGTCCATGCACACAAAGGACACGCCTCAGCCCTAAACAGGAAGGACACTCTGGACGCCTGCTACAACCTGGATGAGTTCTGAGGACATTCCGAGTGAAATAAGACAGTCACAACAGGACAAATACTGTGTGACTGCACCTGTGTGAGTGATCAAGTCCATAAAGACAGATGGCAGAACGGCGGCTCCAGGAGCCAGGGGAGGGGAGAATGGGGAGCTGTGGCTTTCGTGGGGACAGCCTTTCAGATTTGCAAGATGTAAAGAGTTCTGGGACGGGTGGTGGTGACGGCTGCACAGTGTGAGTGTACTTAATGCCACTGAGCAGAACAAAGAACGTCTGCAGCGGGTCATCCCGGCACCAGGGTGAGACCCCGGCGGAGAGTCCCCGCACAAGTCACGTCACACCCACTGCCACTCCTGCCCCTCACAGCAGTGGCTCGACGGCCCTGTCCTCGCATCCCCCTCGTCAACACACGGGGCAGCTCGGTCTCTCCAGCTGCTGTGTACCATCCAGCACGCAAACGTACCATTCCTACTGTTTAAGTCTTTCCAGAACACAGACAACGATGGAGTTTCCCAAAATGATGCATGAGGCTGGCACAGCTTTCACACCAAAACCAGGAAAATGAACGCAGAAAAGAGCCACAGACCAGGAGCAGCGTGACTGCCAGCACCAGGCGCTACGTGGTAAGACACTAAGACTAAAGAGGGTTTACCCAGAAATGACGACTCAACGTCAGGAACTCCATTAACGTTCTGTCACCTGTTAACACATCGCAGGAGATTTCTGGTGAAGGCGGCCAAATTATTTTTTTAAACAAAAAAGAGGTTAGCTATATCACCTAATTCAAAACAAGAAAGGGGAAATCTTCAGGTCCAGAAACGAAGAAGGAACAGCACTGAGCCTCACAGGGCACGGGCTGCCCAGGACAGGACCACAGGATTCAAGGCTGTGCTCGGCGGCCAGTGCGGAGCTGAGGGCCCCCGCGCGGCGGCGGCCGGTCGGCAGGGCGGAGCACGGCTGCCGCGGTTCGGAGCACAGCATGAAGGCCACAGCCCGCGCTGGAATCTGGCCCCGCCGCCACTCACGGTGGCATAGGACTGCACCCTCTCACCTGCACTCCGGTTCCTGGGGACCGAGGGCCAGCCCACAGGCACCGCCCAGAGAAGACCAGAGTGTCGGCTGTCACAGCACTGTCACCAGAGCCTCACCACTGGCCAGCCCACGGCTGGCTGGGCCACAGCAACATCCACCCGACGCCCCTGGGGAGACAGAATCACCCTAGAGAACTCTTGCCTCACAAGGCCGTGGTGCCCCAAATCCTGAGCCAAGAAACCCAGATAAAAACGGGCCTAAAATGAGTGGCGCTGGCAGGCCCTGCATGGCAGCTGGGAAGCTGCTCAGGGGGTGTTCTACAGCCCAGAGCCTGGGTGCGCTCCCTGCCGAGGTGAGCCAGGAGACAGAGGTGACATTGCACACAGCCGCCACCACCCGGGAGGGCTGCCCACAGAGCTAGGCATAGAGCGATACGCAAGGTCTTCCACAGAATAACATAGGAAGTTTTTCATTACTCGCAGATTTGAAAAAGAAAACTAGTTACTGAAATAAAAAAAATTCAACAGCTGAGTTGAATATAGCAGACTAAATACAACTAAATGTATAATTAATAGATTAAAAGATAAATCTGAACAAATCACCAAGGCCTATGACTGGTAAAGAGAGGAAAAGTATTTGAGTGATTAAGAGACATAACATTCATACTTCATTCTTTCAAAAATTTATAATGCACCTAAAAAGTGCCAGACACTAAATTTTAGGTGTTAGAGTTACAGCATTGGTCAAAATGAGATAAAACATACTCTGCCATCCTAGCTAATACAATAAGACAAGAAAAGGGAATAAAAGGTATATAAATTGGAAAGGGAGAGCTAAAACTGTCTTTTGTTCACAGATGACATCAGCATCTGTGTGCAAAATCTGAAAGAACAGAACAACTCCTGGAACCTACAAGCAACCGTAGCAAGGCTTCGGGAGACAAGGCTAATGACACACAAGAGGCAACCACTTCCCCACACGACAGTGGTGAACGGGTACAATCTGCACTCAAAAAAGTGGAACACTTGAGAATAAACCCAGCAAAACACGTACAAGACCCCAGTGCGGAAAACTACAAACCCCTGGTGAGGGGGAGCAAAGAAAAGCTAAACAAACGGAAAGACGTTCCACATTCACAGACAGGATGGCTCAGTACCATCATGATGTCCGTTCGTCCTAACTTGATCTGCAGGTCAAGCGCAACCCCGTTCAGAATCCCAACAAGCTGTCCTGTAGATACCAAAACTGCCCCTGAAGTTCAGGTGGGGAAGCAGAAGACCAAGAACAGCCGATGTAGCACTGGAGAAGGACAAGCTGGAGCACTGGCACGCTGGGCCTCCAGGCACCGTGAAGGTGACGGAGCCGGTGTCATGTCGGCAAGATGACAGGCAGAAAAAAAGATCAGCAAAGCAGGCCAGAGAAACCAGAAGCAGACCCTCAAATAGAGGCAACTCATCTTTGACAAAGGAGCAAAGACGACACACTGGAGCAAAGATAAGTCTTTTTTAAAGACAAAATAAATAAACACACCAAACATGTAGATACAGAGAAGAGTAGTGGTTATCAGAGAAAAGGTGAGGTGGGGAGGGTGACACGGGTAAAGGGGCCAGCTGTATGGTGACAGATGGAAACTGACTTTCTGGTGGTGAGCACACTGTGGCAGACAGAAGTAGGATTATAATGATTCACACACGAAACGTACTATAAGCCAACGTTCCCTCAAGAAAAAGACAGTCTTTTCTACAAATGGTGCTGTAACAATGGGACATCTACATGCAAGAAGAAATGAATCTACACAGACTTTACACCCTTCACAAAAATTAACTCAAAATGGATCATAAATCTAAATGTAAAATGCAAAAGCACAAAGCCTCCAGAGAAAACCTGAACCTTGGGTCTAGCAGCAACCTTTTAGACCTTCTAGATAAAACACCAAAGCAAAAATCCATGAAAGAGATCATTAATATGCTGGACTTCAGTAAAAAACGAACAAAAAAAAACACCTTCTGCTTTATGAAAGACAATGTCAAAAGGATGAGGAGACAAGTCACAGATGGGGAGAGAATATCTGCAAAAGGCATTATGTGACAAAGGACTGTTATCCAAAATATACAAAGAACTCTTAAAACACAGTATGAAAATAAACCACCCAAACAAAACCGGCCAAAAATCTTAACAGACACCAAAGAAGATACACAAACAGCAAATGAGCATATAAAAAGACGCTCCACATCATGTCATCAGGAAAATGCAAATTAAAGTGAGACACCACTCCACACCCATCAGAATGGCCAAAATCCAGAAGACCGACAACACCAAGTGCTGGCGAGGATGTGGAGCAACCGAACCCTCACCACTGTGCACAGGAACGCAGACTGGTGCAGGCACTTTGGACGACAGTGTGGCGGCTTCTTACAGAAGTAAACACACTTCCACCGTATGACTCGGCGATCCCACTCCTTGGTGTTTACCCAAATTGAAAACTGCCATCCATACAGAGACCTGCACACAGATGTTTACAGCAGCTTCATTCTAGAGGAAAGAGAAAGATGGGGTGGAGGATGGGAAGTTGGTGGGAAGAATGTCCCTCCTGGCCCGGCTGAGCAAGCGCCAAAGCCCTCCTCCCCAGGCTCCGACCGCAGGCACATGCTGCCCACTGCCCCGCTCTCCAGGCTGCCGAGATGTCCAGCCGCAGGCTGCGGGGCCCGCCCTGTAAACCAAACTGAGGAGAGTCCCTGTGGAGAAGTCTCAATGCCGGGACACTGAAGTAATGACTTCAGGATATCGCCCAGAGCCACACCAGGAGGGAACCAAGCTCCAAGTCGTCCTTCCAGCAGCAGAAGAGAGGCTTACAATGGAAAAGTCAAGTCTGCAAATATGGTTTAAACACACATTCTCTACTGTCCCCTTGCTTTCTAATGTGTCACACTCGTCCACCTCGAATATATTTTGGTCCTGCCTTCCTGGATGATGACTGAATCAAGGAAGTCTGTGAACAACAGTGACAGAGGACAGAGCGTGCTAAGAACAGGGGCTGAGGGCGCTGAGGGCCCCCTTCCTCCACAAGAATTCCCTGAGAAGCTTCATTTTCTAGAATCTGGAATTTACTCACGAAGTTTTGCTTCTCCTGCAGAAATGCACCTGTGACAGTAAGGACTTAATAACTGACCTATCTCTTGTTTCGTTTTCCCTGCAAAGAAGCTTAGAGCCACAGGCACACTCCAGGCCAGCCCCCCACAGCCCCAGCCTTAACCTTACGATGACACAGGAGCTGGTATCGTCCCTGGCCCCATGACCCGTCGCTCCCTGTCTTCTTAGTGTAATGTGTCGAATCTTCCGACGCGTCTCACACGGTGGGGATGGGGGTCTAAAATGATGCAGATGCAGCGGGAAACCACCTAGCAGCTCCTCAGAAAGCCACACGCACACATGCTGCCACACAACCCAGCAGCTCCACTCCTAAGGATCTTCCCAGCACAGATTTGAAAACATTAAGTTCACACAAAAACTTGTACCAGAATTTTCACAGAATTATTCAAAAAAGCAAAACAAACTCAACATCCAACAACTGCTAACTGGACAAAAGAAATGGGATCCATCCATACAGCAGGGCATTCAGCTGCAAAAAGGAACACACTGCAACGTGGGTGGGCCAGGAAAACAGGCCACGAGTGACAGCAGCCAGTCTCAAGGGCTGCGTCCTATGTGACGCTGTTTACACGAAGGGTCCGGGACAGGCGAACCGGAGGCAGAACATAGAACAGGGGCGCCAGGGGCTGAGGGGAGCAGGGGGACTTCTCCCTGGGAGGACGAACACACTCAGGAATTGGGTGGTGGCAATGGCTGCACGAACACCGGGCACGTACCAAAAAGCCACTGAACTACGCACTGTTAAATGGTTTAACTTGCGAATTTGATACTAATTTTATCTCAATTTTAAAAATACCAAATCTTTTGTTGAATGAAAAGGTATTAAACATATTAAATCATATCTTTCCTGTATCTATAGAGTGTTTTCCTATTTTCCCTCTAAGACATGCACAAAAGCACGATAAGTCACCGCATACAGCAAACACTGGGGACGTGAAGCCTACGAGCCGGGACTGCAGTCCACTAACGTGCAGTCCCAGGCCTGGCCCTCCGCACGGCCTGGTGGCCAGCCCGCCCCAGCAACAGCAAGACGGGTCCAGTTCAAGGACAGGGTACACTCCAGGCAGGGCCACTCAAGGCAGTGAACTGCCAGACACGCCGGCCAGAGGACCTCCACCCAGATTCGGGGAAACACCTGCTGACACTGATGGTGGTCCCGAGCCCTGGGCCCTCAGTGGAGACCCCCCCAGACACAGCCATCAGCTCCCAGACCCAAGCTTAACAATGAGGCTGCACTTGAGGGCCATCAGGCATCCAAGGAAAACTTACTGTAAGAGGCAAAAATTTTAAAGCAAAAGAGAACTAGGAGCTTAGAGGAACACACAGCACAGGGAGTGAGAGAAGCTTCCAGGCGTATGCCCACCAGCAGGGAAGCTCCACACGCGCTCCGCACAGGGCTCGGGCTGCCCCTGCCTCACCGCCGCCTCCAGGAGGGGAACCGGCGGCCGGGGCTGAGGTAAGTAGAGAGCTTTTGACACCAAAGGTTTTAATTCTGAAGCATGTGAATATAGTATCTAATTAAAGTTCTTCAAATTTTCAAAGGAATATTGTGAAACTGTAAAAATATTTCCAAAATAATTAAAAATCCCTGCACTCTCTGTAACTCCATTCCACAGCTGCCAAGGGGACAAAAAGAAAACCAGATACCATACGTTACTACAGTCCTGCCAAAAGGAGAAAAGAAAGGAGGGGCAGGGCAGGAAGGAGGGGGGAGACACGGGAGACGGGAAGAGAAGTGAGGAAGGGGAAAGGAAAGGAGAAACACAGGAGAGAAAAAGGAAGAAAATCTGAAAATCATGCCAACAAAATACCCACATAATAGGAGTTCCAGAAACGGAAGATTTAAAAAATTATGGAAAAGACCTGACCATTTTTCCACCGAAGACATGCAGACGGCCGACAGGCACACGCAGAGATGCTCATTGCTGCCTCAAACAGCACAAGTGGAAACCAAGGTGAGCCACCACCTCACACCCGCCAGAAGGACTGTCGTCAAGAAGACGAGAAACAGCAAGCACTGGTGAGGACGCGGCGAAAAGGAGCCCTCCTGCCCTGCCGGGGGGACACAACGGTGCAGTCACTGTGGGAGGCGGTGTGCAGGTTCCTCAAAACATTAAAAACAACGACAGGTGATGCAGTAACCCCACCCATGGGGACACATCAGTGGAAAAGAAACAGGGTATTGAAGAGGTATCTGCACACTTGTGTTCGCCGCAGCACGACTCCCAAGAACCAACACACTGAAACAACCTAGGTGTCCGTCAGTGCACGAACAGATGAAAATGATGTCGTTTATACACACAAAGGACATGATTCAGTCATCAAAAAGGAAGTCCTGGCATCTGAGGCATGGACGAACCCAGAGAACATTATGTTACATGACATTAGCTAGACAGAGAGAGGAATATAAAATAGAAAGTCCACCCCACAGAAGCAGAGGGTACAGCAGGTAGTTGCCAGAGGCTGGGGGGAGGGGAAACGGGGAGATGTTGGCCAAAGGATACAGACTTTCATCTCTAAGACAAAGTAAGTTCTAAAAATACACTGTAGAGTCACTGCAATTAATAACACACTTGAAACAAACCAAGAGGGTGACTCCTGCGCGTGCTCACACTCCCACTGGAAGGCAGCTGGGCAAGAGGACTGACGTGTTAATCAACCCGCCTGTGGAGACTGTTTCACAACACGTCCAATCGTTACACTGCGCACTCCATTCTTCCAGTTTTCCTAATGCCTTTTCCCCTAGTTTTACTGAGACACGACCGACACAGAGCACTGCAGGCTTAAGGTGCACACACCATGATCTGACTTACTTCATGCAGTGATTGTCACAGGAAGTCTAATGAACACCTATCACCTCACACAGACGCAACATTAAAGAAATAGAAACAATATTTTTTCCTCGTGAGGAGAATTCTTAGGATGTACTCTCTTAACTTTCATATGTAACGTACAGCAGTGCTAATTATATTTATCATGTTGTGCATTAGGTCTCTAGACATGGTACACTTTAAATATGTACAATCTTATTTGTCAATTACACCTCAATAAAACTGGGGAGAAATGTAAACAACTGGAGTCAAGATTTTTTAAATTGTGAAAGAAATTACTCAAGACATCCCAGAATCAAAAGGTGGAAGAGACTCAAAGAGTGCTCTGCAGGATGAATGCAAGAGACCCACATGGTTTCTAGTGGGGGTGGAAGTTACTGGAGAAGGTGTGGGAGGCAGCGCTTTTCTGCAAACTTGCACGCCAAAATGGTCTGCTCTGTACCTGCACTGGATTGATAGCTTGGCTGGGTATAATTTAGATTGGAAATGATTTTTCTCAAAAATCTGAAGGCATTGCTTCATTACTTTGGGGTTTTCTGTGTACATTTTGTCTGTTTAAGAGAGCTGATGCTGTCAGGGTTTCTGATTCTTTGCAAGTGACCTGTTATCCACCCTCATTCGAAACCATGTGGTCTCTTGCATTCATCCTGCAGAGCACTCAGTGTTTGGTTTAGCTGAATAATAGAACAATTAATATTCATTTAAACCAAAAATTCTTTTAAAACTGTGGTAGACTAAAGGCAGCCAAAAACACTCTGCCACTCCCCCACCAAGAGATAAAGTCTATGTCTCCACCCTGAGGCTGGCCTGGGCCCGTGACCACGCTCACCAGCAGATACGGCAAACGCAATGACTGGCCGCAGCCAGTCTTGCCCTAAAGAGCGCTGGCATCTTCTCCTCCTCCCTCGGGAAGCCACCACCATGCTGGGAGGGGGCCCAGGCAGCCTCACAGGAGGCCCTGGGCAGGGAACTGGTGGGCTGTGGCCAATACCAGCGGGCAGCACAAATGAAACCACCTGGCTCTCGGCAGCAGAGAGCAGCAACAAGCTAACGCAGGCACACCGTGTCCAAACTTCAAGCTGTAAACAAATGTCAGGTTTTCAACCACTAAGTTCTGGAATAGCTTATTAGGTAGGAAGAGACAACCCAGACGCCACAGTACCTGGAAGTGGGGAGGGGGAAGTGGGAGGCCAGGGGATGAGAAAGCTAAATCCGTATCTCCCGCCAACAGAACTTGACACATAGTATATAAACCTCAAAGTCCTCAACTCAGCAAACTAAGCAAGTTATTTAAAAACACAGACAGACGCCACGAGCAACAGCTGCGAGAGCAGAGCCTGGCCGGCCACCTTCTGCCGCGGCCGTGCAGAGGGGCTGTCTTCAGGGCGCATGGCCCAGTCTGATGACGGAAAGCGTCAACCGGAAATAGACCTAACTGTTAGATTGGCAAGATCAGAGTCGTCAGTTGCCTTCTACTTTTCTGATTCAGACAAATTTTTCACAAAATGTATTTTCTGATTATAAAATTATTAATAATAATCAAGCTTTCTATTTTGCCTTAATGATGTGTCAAAAAAACTACACACCCTTGAAAATAAGATTTCTAACCCCCCCAAACTTTAGACAATACTACATAGCTACAGTAATCAAAACAGCATGGTATTGATACAGAAACAGACATATAGGTCAATGGAACAGCAGAGAGCCCAGAAATAAATCCACAAACATTTGGTTAATTAATTTCTGACAAACGAGGCAAAAACATACAATGGAGTAAAGACAGCCTCTTCAGCAAGTGGTGTTGGGAAAACTAGACAGGTGCATGTAAATCAATGAAGTTAGAACACTCCCTCACACCATACACAAAAATAAACTCAAAATGGCTTAGACTTAAACGTAAGACAAGACACTATAAATCTCTTACAAGGAAACATAGGCAAAACATTATCTGACATACATCTCAGCAATGTTCTCCTAGGGCAGTCTACCCAAGCAATAAAAATAAAAGCAAAAGAAACAAATAGGACCTAATTACACTTATAAGGTTTTGCACAACAAAGGAAACCATAAGCAAAACAAAAAGACAACCTATGGAATGGGAGAAAATATTTGCAAAAGGTGAGACTGACAAGGGCTTAATTTCCAGAACATATAAACAGCTCATACAGCTTAATAAGAAAAAAATAAACCCATCCAAAAATGGGCAGAAGACCTAAACAAGCAATTCTCCAATGAAGACATAAGAATGGCCAATAGGCACATGAAAAAATGCTCAATATCACTAATTATCAGAGAAATGCAAATCAAAACTACATTGAAGTATCACCTCACACCTGTTGGAATGGCCATCATTCAAAACTCCACAAACAATAAATGCTGGAGAGGGTGTGGAGAAAAGGGAACCTTCCTACACTGCTGGTGGGAATGCAGTTTGGTGCAGCCACTATGGAAAACAGTTTGGAGATTCCTCAAAAAACTAAAAATAGACTTACCATATGATCCAGCAATCCCACTTCTGGGCATATATCCAGAGAGAACCTTAATTCAAAAAGACACCTGCACACCAATGTTCATAACAGCACTATTTACAATAGCTAAGACATGGAAACAACCTAAATGTCCATCAATAGATGAATGGATAAAGAAGCTGTGGTATATTTATACGATGGAATACTAGTCAGCCATAAAAATAATAAAATAATACCATTTGCAGCAACATAGATGGACCTGGAGATCATCACTGTCTAAGTGAAGTAAGCCAGAAAGAGAAAGAAAAATACCGTATGATATTACTTTTCTGTGAAATCTTAAAAACACACACAAATGCACTTATTTACAAAACAGAAACAGACCCACAGACAAACTCATGGTTACCAGGGGAGAAGGGGGTGGGAAGGGATAAACTGGGAGTTCGAGATTTGCAGATACTAACTAATATATATAAAACAGACAAACAAGTTTATATTGTATAGCAGAGGGAACTACATTCAAAATCTTATAATAACTTATGGTGAAAAAGTATGAAAATGAATATATGTTCCTATATGACTGTAGTATCGTGCTGTACACCAGAAATTAACACAACATTGTATACTGATTATACTTCAATAAAGTATATACACATATAAAAGTAAGATTTCTACAGCCTCTAGGCTGAAGCTCAGAACTTAGTTTCTGCTACATCATCCTCGTGCTGGGAACTCACAAAGGGAGGGCAGTGGGGATGGTGCCAGAATCCGGTCAGGACAGAGAACCAGCTCTGAAACCGACAGCAAGAACGAGAGGAGCAGTCGGCACCGACCAGGGGAGGCAGCAGTGGCTTCTGGAAGACAGGGACAGACCAGACAGAGTGCAGAGCCTCCCCACAAGCACCCAGGGTGTCCTTCACACACCAGTGCTATGCCCGGCCCCAAGGAGTCACCTTGGAGTCTTCAAGAGACGGAAAAGTGAAGCCAGGGCAAGATCTTGCTGAAACATTTCATTTCTAGTGGGCCAGCAAGACCTAGGTTTCCTCTGTCTCAGAAGTTTATCAGCCTGCAAAAATGAACAGGGCCCTCTGCAAAGGAAGTGGAGACGGTAATCACCTGTGACTTGTCCTGACCCTTGACTGGTGTCACCTGCTCGCTCACAGAGAGCCCTAACACGGTGTCCAAGGAACCGCACAAGCTTGGCCTCCAGAGGTAGGCACCGGACTGACAAGAACTGCTAGTGTTTTCTCTAAGAAGTTGTACGCAGTTGAATTTTAAAGAAATAAATACTTGATACGGATTTCAGAACTCAACAGAAAAGAATCCAATAAACTGTTAATATGACACTTAATCTCAACTCCTCTTCCACAAATAAAGTACACAATCTCAGACACAGAACAACAGGAGAGAACCCTAACAGCAGCGTTCTTGCAGCTCTCATTCCGGGAAGAGCTGCTCCCCCCCAAAACACGCCTTTTCTCTCCAGGAGGAAGAGGAAGCTGTGTGAAGTCAGACAGCTCCTCCACCTCTCCGGCCAGCTCCGGCCTGCACCGCGGAGGACTTCAAACCTGGAGAAGCAGGGTCCTCAGCACCCAGGCCACACCGACGGGCACAGGCCCTGCCCGCCACCCCAGGTCCCAAGCACACCACCAGCTCACCCTCAGAGGCACACCTGCGGCAGGGGCCGGGACAAGGCAAGGGTGCTGCCTGCGTCATGCTTCCACTCACGTGGGAGGGCAGGTGGGGACAGCAAGTGAGGGTCAGAAGCGCAGGGAGGGCACCATCACAAATGGGGGCTCCGCCGAGACCTGATCCTTGAGTGGAGGAGTTAGTGGGAGTTTTAAATCTCCTTGCTCGGCTTTTCCTGGTTTCTGAAACTTGAAAGGGAAGTAAATGCAAACGCTCACAAAAATCTACAGTCTGGACAGCAAACTGTGCTTCCGCCATCTGGTTTCGTCCAACAAAACTCAGGGCCTCGCTGACACCTCCCTCCTATCCCAACAACAGGCTTTATCAGCTTCGTCCAGAATCTCTTCCCGCTGATATGCGGACCACCTCTCCCCTCGGGCCCACCCCCCACAAGGACTGACGCCACAGGCTCCTAACTGGCTGATCAGGGAGCAGCACCACACGGGCTTGTGAGAACACAGGCCGCTGCACCCCACTCCAGAGCCTGACTCAGCAGCTCAAGGGGGGGCCCGGGAGCGGGCATTTCTAAGGAGCTCCTGGTGACCAGTGCTGCCACTCTGGGGACCGGACCTCGAGAACCCCTAGGCAAGCTTGTGCAGCAGTAACGGCTCAACCCAGAGCTTGCTTTCTCGCTCACAGCACGTGTCTGTGTGCTCCCGCAATCAGATGCAAAAGAGGACGTGATAAAGCACACGTCTCTCTCGGAGCTTTCGTCAGAAGCGACATGTCACCTCATTGTCCAAAGCAAGTCACATGGCCACACCAGATTTCAAGGGGGCAGGGCTGGTCAGCCTCCCAGGCACCCAAAGCAGGGACAACCGGGAAGACCCTAACCCAAAGAGACAGCAAGCATAGATTGGCCTCCTGTGCCCACCACTCACTCCCCTAATCCTCCCATCGCCAGTTTACAGAGAAGCGCACTTCCCAGAGCAGAGATTCACCGCACACACACACACCCCACACCCCTGTTTAAAACCCTTCAAGGGCCTCACACTGCTCTTAGGATGACAATTCTCAATACAGCTAAAAGAACTCAACCCGCCCCTGCCCCGCAACCCTGTTTTACACCCATTGCTCCAGCCACTCAGCCTTAGGTCCGCTCCGTCTCAGGCCTCGTCCGGAATCCTCACACGCGCCCTCTGCCAGGCCTCTTCTGCGCCCCGCCCGAGGCGATCCCATCAGGAAGCCTTTCCCGACACCAGACCCCAGTTAGGTCTGACCTCCCTACAGATGCTGCTGGCTGTGCCCAGCCTTGCCTTCACGACTTTCTTTTCGCTTCTTGTCATGAGAATTCTGAATACACGTAAAGGTAGAGCCCGGCGTCCACCTAGGCCAGTCCTGATCCAGTCACACCCTCGCTGCCCCTTCTTCATAGAACTGTGGAGCAAATCCCAGCTGCTGTATCATCTCATTGGCAAATTCTTTTACTTTCATTCTTTTTCTTGGTGGGGGTAATTAGGTTTTAGTTAGCTAGTTAGAATGCCAGCACTGGGGATTGAACCCCGGACCTTGTGCGCTCTGTGTACCACTGAACTTACACCCTCCCCGCTCACTGACAAATTCTGTACGCAGCTCTACACAGTATAAATGCTTTTCTTAAAACCACTATAGCAGTTAAAAAGCATAATAAAGAATTCCTTAATAACAAATCCGGCCAGTGTTCCAATTTCTAACTGTCTCATAGTGGAAGTGATGTTTACTTACATCTCTACCTAGCTGGCCTGCCTTGGATGCAAATAAGCCCTACATAGTGTGGTCAGTCCATGTGCCTCCAACCTCCCATCATCCAGAGACTCCTTGTTTTACTTGCTGAAGAGACCTGGTTACTGCCCAAATCCTAAGTTCTGCCAACGGCCATCCTGCAGGGTAGGTTCATGTGTTCCTTTCCCCCTGCGTTTCCTGTAAACTGGTTATGGGGCATAAAGGCTTGATCAGTTTCAGGTCAACCCTTTGGCAAGACTACTCACGGGCTTTTCAGAGATGCAGTCTTTCATCTGCTGTCTCTCCTGTTTCACCCACTCAGGTCTGTAAAGTCCCTGGGACCAAGGACACAGGTTATGGCCCATCGCTGGCACACAGCTAATTCCCAAGGAACAAAGAAATGTCACCAGAAGCCATACTGATGAACAAAAATATAACGGCACACCATCCTATTCACATGTGGACAGTGTATGTTCAAACGCCCCCCAAGAGGACAAGCAGTCAGTCCCCAGAGCACAGAAGCAGAGGTCAGGCCCTGCAGGAGCCCCAGGGCTTACAGCCTTGTGAGTTGGGTCAGCACTTCGCATCTCAGGGATCAGTTCCCTGCTGTGAGGACTCCATGAGGCGAGGGAAGGAGGATTCTTCCTGAAAGCCACAGAGGGAGCAGCTCTGCACAGACGGCACCCACTCCAAATCTTCTGGGGGAAGCAACACAGAAGGCTCTTATTTCTAAGATATATTTTAACTTTGAAAATCTAGGAATTCAATTTTTACAAACCGAAATTCTTTAGGAATACTGAGGACTCCAAAGTATCTCTTCCATGTGTTAACTCTCAGTGAATACCAGGCACTGCCCAAAGCCCAGAGGCTGCTGCCTTGAAACACCCACAGTCCACAGAGGGGCAGGAGCCTGAGCCCCATGCCCGAGGCAGGGCCTAGCGCCCAGAGACACAACGGCTGGGGAGAGAAAACCAACACGTTGAGCGCCACAGTGCAGGGGCGGTAACGCTGGCAGAGACAGAGACGAAGGCTGGGCTCAAGGGGAGCAGAGCAGGGCCGAGCAGGGCAGCTTGGGAAGAAGCCACGGCTCAGGGAAGACCCGTGGGGCCAGTGCAGCTCCTCACCAGAGCGGCAGCGGCATGACAATGAGATCACAGAGCAGCCGCAAGGGGCTGGCCAGTGAAGATGCTGGAAAAACACAAGGGACCACACGCCATGCTCAGGACCTAGGGCTTCCTCTTCTGGGTGAAGAGGAATGCACCACAGACACATTTTCAGCTGGCAGGTGAGATCAGAGTTTCTTTCTGGAAGGAAGAGAGGTAGACCAGAAACAAGGCCTACCTTCCCTTCCACTGGTTCACAGTGAGATAAAATGGTCCCCTCTCCACCCAGTCTCCTCACATACTATTCACACCCTGTGAACAGCAGGGGCACCTGGGCCACCCTCCCCTCTTATTCTGGGCCCCACGTGGGCCCCAGCCCACCGAAGAGACTTCGGTCCCCACCTCCTGCATCTGTCCACTCTTCCTACCCCATCTCCTGGGCCTTGGGAAGGACACTGTTCTCTAGCACCGGCCCACAGCTCTCCTCGCTGACCTGTCACTGCCCATGGCCCTCCACCTTTCCAACCTCACTCCAGGGAAGCACCCTCATGCCACTCCCTTCATCCACACCACCGCTGAGACACCCTGTGCCATGCCAGACATCACACTAGAGGGCTGAGAGTCTGTTCACTCAAACAGTCTCTGACTGACAGTCACTCGGCTACTGTTCCAGGCACGAGGCATACGACAGTAATCAAAGCCACAGAAGAGCAATCCCTGCTTTACAGACACCTCGATGAAGCCAGGCAGAGAGACAAAAGGAAAATGCCTGGAATGTCAGAGGACAAGTGCTGCGGAATAGAAGCGAAGGCAGATGGGCAGGGCCAGACGCAGCAGGGTGTCTTAAATCAGTGTCAGGGAAGGGGCCGAGAAGGGGAAGTTTGAGTAAAGCCTCACAGGCAGCAAAGAGCAAGCCAGGCAGGTGTCCCGGCAGAAGGCACAGCAGGTGCAGTTGCCTGGGGCCTGGAATGGCCTCGGTGCTCCAGGAGGCCAGAGGCCAGGGTGGCCGGAGCAGAGTGAGAATGGAGCAGGCGAAACACAATGTGCTCAAGACATACCTATGAGGGCTCTCCAGACAGGCAGGGAGTCTGGGGTTGCTTTCTAGCAGGGAGGTCCAAGCCGAGAGCTGAATGAGAAGGAATTAACAGGAAAAGCCAGCTGAGCCCACACATGCACTGGAGGGGAGGAGTGGGAAGCAGGGACAAAATCTGACTACGCAGAGGCCCAGGGGAAGAGCTCAGCAGCAAGACGGGCTGAAGAGGTCAGGGGAGGTCAAAACAAGAAGCCCAATGACAGACTGGTCTTGAACCCCAAAGGACAGCAGAGATCCCTGAAGAGTGGGGCCTCACATGATCACAGCTACATTCTAGAAAGACCAGGCAGGGTGTGGAGTACTGACTGAGGTTAGTAAAGCCGGAGACAGAAACACACTTTCCGACCTGCCAGCCTCCATAACACAACAGCAAACACACGTGAAAAATTAATCAAAATGTGAAAACACTGCTGATATAATACACCCTTAACAGCACAACAAACAATTCATATCATCAACTCTTTCAATGACAACCAGTCAAGTTAAAAGTTGAGCTCCCAACTCCTTCCAGTAAGACCAAACATTGTCTCTCTACAAACCCACTAGGGAAGTCTCACTACTAGGGTTTTTGAGCTGTAGGCCAGCACTCAGCTCAGCCAGCATTTAGCAGTTTCTATCATCATATACCTTGTTGAAACCAATAAGTATTAAAAAAAAATTAAGATGCTTTGAAAATTGAGCTTTGGCCGTTTGCTTTTTGGAAGGCAGACTCAAGAACAAAACTAATTTGAGGTCTGTCTTGAATTATTTAACTAGCAACCAAATCTCATCAAATCAATCAGCTCCTTTGTATACTGAAACCAAGAGACAAATGCAAAATGCTGACAAGTCCCCGGGGTAACCAATTTAAGTCTTTTTCTCCCCAAAGTGCTTACCGTAATAACAGTTCCTGAAAAGGAAATTAACAGATCACATAAAAACACTTTGTAAAATATAAACATAATCCTTTACAACTTCCATGTTGCCTGCTCTTGTATTTTGTATATTTTACACTCTTTTTACTTTGCCCAGTGACGCAGAGAGGTTCAGCAGAAACATCTCAGTGGTAGGTACAGGTCTGTTCAATTATTTGTTGTACTCATATGCTTGCAATTTTTCATCATTAATTTTTATTTAACCTTTGAGTTGACTATGATGGAAAAAGGAAAAGGAAGGAAATAGCCCTGCCTGGCCAACAGGGTCTTGGCTCCCCCAGGTAAAGTGGCCACAGCCAGCCCCTGACTTTTCACACTCAGCTTCTTCCAGGGGGTCCCTTTCCCCTCAAACATGACTTAAGGAAAAGAAACACAAACAGGCCAGATGCTGGTATTAGAATGTGTTGTTTATCCTAAATCATACGCCCATTTATTCAGCATTCACTGGAGGCCTGCCCTGAGGAGGCACCAGTGCAGGCCAGGCTGCCCAAGGTTTTGCGAATCCTACCTCCAAAAGCTCATACAACAGGAGAGAAAGGTCACTTACAGCCATCAAAGGCTGGGTCCTCTGCGCTCAAAAAGGGAGACAGCTGGTCCACACCCAACAAGAGTCCACACAGTGCTCGCTCCGGCAGCACAAATACCAAAACTGGACCGCCACAGAGAAGAGCAGCACGGCCCCTGTACAAGGTGACACGCAAATTTGCAAAGCGGTCCGTACATTTTATTACTTTAGTTAAAAGCAGTGAATTCTTTTTTGAAAGCTTTGAGAGTCAAATCTCCAGGAATAAAACTTTTAGAACTGTTAAAAAAAAAAAAAGTCCACGCAGAGGCTCGGGCCAGGACAGGGCACCACATATTCAGGGACAAGGGCACGTTTATTCAGTCTGGCGGAGAAGAGTGAAGCTCAGAGCACTAAGACGCTTATCCCAAACTGCATACACTCTGCAGCCAGGAAGTTCATCAAAACAAAGCAAACCTGCGTACCAGAATACGTGAGTAGAAAGCCTTGCATCTTCAGTTCCCGCTGATTAATTATAGTACTTACTGAGAAAGGTTATTTGCCAGATTTAAAGACCAGGGCAAAATAAATGTGGATTATGAACTTCAGCATCATCTTCGCACACCCTTTGACGCATGCTCAGTGACAATCCCATGTCTCCTATAGCACACGTTCTATTGGTGTCTTCTACCCTCTCACCAGCACTTCTCAGTGAGTCTAATCCCACCTACTTTTACATGATTTACACTGAAGCAGCAAACCATAAAAAAGGGAGTAACTAATTAGTTTACATTCTGCCATGTGAGTTAACTTTTTTTTGAGTAAACTTTTTAACACTGGACTACTTGTAGGAGAGGTCCCACACAGGTGGAAGGCTCCATTCACTCCTCCGAAACTAAGCCACGGGTCTCTAATTTCTCATTTCTAATTCCTGCAATTCTGACATAATCTTCATCTGATTCCTCACATTTAAGTAAATGCTATTTTAACAGCCCAGTGTAAATCAGCTAAATAAAAACCATGAGCCTTAGTAGCCACATGTGGCAGCCTGTTTACCTTACTGTTTTGTTCTATGTTTCTCCACATAACTTCAAATTATGTTAATTTACAAACCACATTGCATTTATCATACATGTGCACACACAAGAATAATACGCTCATGATTTTCTGAAATTCATAAAGTTATTTATCTGATTTTCCTAAATTGGAATGTTTACCACTGGAATCAGAGGCCAGCCTCAACGGTAGTCATGCAGTCTCGGGGGGAGGACTTTTGTACCACAAAAGTCCTCACTTTACCAACCATCGGCCCAAGACTGAAGGCTGCTGGGCGTCTGAGAAAATGGAAGAAAAGAAAAGGAAATGACTCAAAGTAATCGTGCTTAGGGCATGAGTCCTCTGCACTTCCAGTCGGCAGTTTAGATTTGAACTAAGGGCGGTTGTGGGGTGCAGAAGCGCACAGCAAGCACACCGCCAAGAGCCTGTGCTCTCAGGACTTGTTTCCTTCACGTTGCATATCAGAGCTGTGCTTTTTCATTGTTGCTCTCATATTTAAATATGTAACAGGACCTTTAAAACAGCTGAGAAAATAAAAAAGTTAAAGTCCTGGTTACATAAATGAGATGGGATGGTGTCTAACTTATTTTCCATCTTAATAATCTTATTTTAAAGTACATAAAAGAAGAGTCAGTATACTCAACGCGTGGTACCCACGTGAGGTTTTTAAGTTGTTTAGTGATTAGGGAACACACATCTTGGCGCTTAAGTCATTCAAAAGTCAAGGCCTTGAACGTCTGAGAGCGGTTGTCAGGACTGAAGAACTTCCCTACCCTAGCTCTGCACTCACCCTCACCGACTTGGTCTTCCTTTCACAGGTTCTGTGACACACACGCACACACACGCGCTCTAACCACCAGCCCAGGAGTGATTAACGCCGTGGTGATACTAAGTTTCCACTCGCATGTCAAATCTACTCGCGTCTTGGCACACAAGGAGAAAACACTAACGCTGCACCGGGTCCTGTTCCTTCGGCCGAAACTCGGACTAGCTTTTTTTAAAAGCCGAGATTTTAAACCGCCCTTCTCACGAGTCGGGCAGAGCCGGCCGCTCGGCCCGGGGACGCACCGCTGCGCGCCCGGGGGCCTCGGGCCGCTGTCTGCGCCCAGCGCGGGCGCCGAGGGCCCGCAGCCCCGGGCGGGGTCCCCGCGCCTCCACCTGCCAAGGCCAGGCGGCTCGGGCGCCCGCGCTGACCAACGGCCGGCGTCCGGGTGTCAGCGCGGACCCTCCGCAGACAAAAAGCGCCCCCGGCCCCGGCCGCCCCTCCCACCGCCACCCGGCCCGGCCCGGCCCGGCCCGGCCCCGGCCCCGGCCCCGGCCCGCTCGGCGCCGCCGCGAACAAAGGCCGCCGGCCCGGAGGCCGGCACAGGTGCAGCCGCCGGCCCCGGGCCCAACATGGCCGCGCCCGCCCGCCGCCCGGCCCCGTTAGCCCGCCCGGCCCGGCCCCGGCCCCTCCGCCCCTCCGCCCCTCCAACCCGCGGCGGTTGGGCCGGCGGCGCCAGTGACCTGTTGTGCGGCGCATCCTCTGGCGACGGCGGCGGCGGCGGCGGCTCTCCGGCGCGGCGGCTCCGGCGGCGGCGGCCGGGGAGGGGGCCGGGGCCGGGGCCGCGGGGGAGGGAGGGAGGGAGGGCCGAGGGAGGGGAGGGGGCGGCGGCGGCGGCGGCGGCGGCGGCGGCGGCGGCGGGCGCAGCGCGGCCAGGCCGAGGCTCTCCGCGCGCGGCGCCGACCCCGCCCCCGCGCCTCCCGCCCGCCGCCGCCGCCGCCGGGCCGCCGCCGCCTCGCAGAAGCCGCGGGAAAGTGAGCGCCGCTGATTGGCTGCCGCGCTCGCGGGGCTGCGGCCGGGCTTTTCAAATCCGCGCGGGGCGGGGCGGCTGCGAGCGGGGGCCGGGGACGCGGGCGGGGACCGCTGGCCTGGGGTCGGGGGCGCTGGCCGGGGCCTAGGGTCGAGGGCGCGGGCCGGGGCGGGGAGCGCGGGACCCCGCGAGCCGCCTCAGACCGGCTCCGGGCGCGCGCCCCGCTCCCGCTACTCGGCCAGGCGCGCGACAGGAGGCGGCTCAACCGAAAGCCCGGAGCCAGAGTCCGGAGCGCGCGCGCGCGGGGTGGTGACGTCACTGTCGCGCGCCCAATCGTCGCCAGCGAGGCCGCCCGCGCGATCGCGGCCCCAGCTCGGGGCGCGCGGCCGTGGAGCCGGGATAGGGGGCCAGCGGCGCCGCTCCCGCCCTGGCTCCCCGCGTGGCCTACGCCCGCAAGGCCGCGCGCGGGCTAGGCCTGTGCTAGCCGCAGGCCGACACCCAAGTGGTCACCCACGTGGTCACCCACACGCCCCTGCCTCGGTGCGTGAAGAGGGCTCCCAGGTCAGGAGGCTCTCTGGCGCGGGTCCCCAGTCCGGGAAGGCGGAGGTCAGGTTCCAACCGCCCCTGGACGCGAAACAGCTGGAACTCGCAGGAAAGCAATATTGGGGGAGCTCCCAGGACTGCCGAAAAGGGTGCAGCGGCCCCCATACCTGCCCTCCCGGAACCTGCATCACAAACACCAAGTGGGAGAGGGGAAAGCAGGCCGGAGAGAGGCTGGCCGTCGCGATGGTAGTGAGGTCTTCCTGCAGAATATCTGCAGGGCGTGGATTCAGCCTTCCCCGCACCTCGCAAGCTCGGATCTGGCCTGGGTCTCGGTGCAGTGGGGAGTCCGTGGTCAGAGGCAGAACTTCCAGCCCCTGAAACTGCTAGGGTTCATGCCATTCTTGTGAGGCTGGGGTGGGGAAGAGGCCCAGGGCAGGCCTAGGAGTGTCAACCAGTGGTCAGGGTCTAGCTTTGAGAAGATCACCCTGGCTTATGGTGAGGACAGTGGACTATTACGGTGGACACAGAGATGTGCCCCTCAAGTGCCCATTCAAGGAAGGTCTTCCTGCCCAGCTTCCAGCTGCCAGCTCCTACAGGGTCTACGCCAGCTGCAGAGAGCCACCTCCCTGCTGGTCTCTCTTTCCTGGGGCAGCCACATCTGGTAACTGAAGGGATGGAATACAAAGGCCTGGTCAGCTCTGCCAGTGCAGGACTCTGGTAGGCCACACTCACTTAAGAGAAGTTGGCACTTCAGACTCCCTACCTCCAGCAGGGCAAGCTTCTGCTTCCCCAGAGCATGAGAGGCCCTCCGCAGTGTCCCAGGGGAAAAGGATTACAGACTTGCTCACCCTCCCATCCAAGGCTATATGGTGAGATCCTACTGTGTGTGCTGCACCCTTGCAGGGTACTGGAGCCTGAGCGACCAGAAGAGAAGCCCTTCCCCTATCAGTCACTGCCAGGACTCACCTCCGGCCACCAGGTGCCACTGGAAGGTGTCTAGCTGGGTGGTGGTCCATTCACATTTGCATTTTGCCACATCTCTTGGCTGTAGGGAGAGTAGGTACTCTCTCTGGGCCCTGGATCCCTCTGCAGCACAAGCCTGAAAACTGCCCATCTCCCCAGTATCTTTAAATCCCTGCAGTACAAGACAAGTACCACCAGATCTCATTTGATTTCACAGATTTAGAATTAGGCTCCTCTTCAAAAAAAAAAAAAAAAAAACTCTAGAATAGTGCAATCAACATGTAAATTTATTCAAAACATGCAAGTGTGTGTTTAAATTTTCTTGAAGAAAGTTATTTGGTGCTGGCTGATATTTTCCCGCTGAGTGCAGGCCTCCCTGGGCCCTAAGCCCTTTTCATCCAGTCTGGCCATTTGGGCAGCCTCAGCCCTGCACACACCAGGGTCCTCACCCTGTGGAGACCATATTTCTGATGATCAGGTCTCCCTCCATCAGTGCAAGGAACAGGAGCCCCTCACAGGACTGAAGGAAGCCGTGGACAGGTAGATTCCTGGGTGAGGAGACTCTCATCTGCCCCTTTGCCCCCTTGCAGATGGGGGAGGGCCATGATGGTGGAAGACCCAAGCCTGGTGGGCACAGAGAGGTGCAGGGCACTCAAGGATATCAGCAGCTGGGGCCGAACCTTGTTTGGGTCTCTTTGAGAGTCTTAACATTTCTCAGAATGAAAACTATACTTAGAGAGGAGATTGCAGGAAACCGAGGGACTGGGAATCTACTGATATCAAGTAGCAACCACAGAGGAGAGGCATTCCAGGGGCAATGGCTGCCCTGCTCTGGCCTATTGGGGTTCAGTTGCTCTCCATCTCAGCTCCCCCCTGCTGCCCCGCCCCCATCAGCCTCTCAGGCTGAGGCCGAACTAGGTAAGGCATTTAGAATCAGAGAACCCCAGGCCTGCCTGCTAGCTCTAAGGCCAGCCATGCAGCCACAGAACAAGGGGTCAAGTGGAGCTGGGAGTCCCCTGGTCTCAAAGTCTGCAGCCACTAACCGCTCACTCAGGGCATACAGTTCTAGGGGGCACAGTCCACTCCATGTTCTCTGTGTGGTCCTAGCCAAAGCCCACTCTGCCTCCCTGCTCCTCCTCCACACAGGCCCTGCAGCTCATGGCTGAGACCTCCCTGCAAGAGCTGCTGCCAAAGGCAAAGCCCAGGCCCCTTAACCAAAGGAGCCCCCGAGCCCCGGTTTGGCCTCCCCATCCCCCACCAGGGCCAGGGTCCCCCAGGGGCCAGGCTCATTGCTGTTTCCATGGGGATGCATGCACTCTGACCCCAGCCTTTCTCCATCCCTGGCCAAATAAAGAGAGCTTCCAAGTGGAAACCAGTGGTCTCAAGCCGCCCCTCCTCCCATGCCCCAGGTGGCCCCTGCCTCCAAGGAGGGGAGTGGGGGAGGCCCAGAGCCCAAGCCAAGCAGTGGCCAAGGCCTCACACCCCCAGACCTTCTTGGCAGCCCCTTCCCAGCCCTGACCGCTCTGCTCCCCAGGCTGGAAGTTTGCCTTTCTAAAGGCTCAATTCTTCCTCAGTTCTTGCCTAGCCCAAGGACCACTTCCGTTCACTGGGCCAGCCCACAGGAGTTAGCGGCAGTACTGTGAGGCCTCTCAGGGTCACATGGGCCAACCCTCCATTGAGCAAGGGTCCCTGTCAGGGAGATGACGTGGAGACTGAAGCTTTGCTGAAAAACCACGCACCCCCACCCAAATCCCAGGTGAGAGGCCTGAACAGGAGGCCTCCCCACCTTCTCTGCCCGCCCCTCTCTCCATCAGCCTCAAGATTGACCTACAGGAGCCCCGGAGGCCTGAGGTGCCTGTCATCAGAATCTCAGTGGTCACCTGCAGGAACAAACCACAGCCCCGGACCATAGTCCCCTCCTAAGGGCAACCTCAGAGCCATCTTCCCCACCTCCCCACCCCGCCATGGGCTGCGTCCTGGAGATTCCACCCCAGCCAGCCTGGGGCTTACCCCTCCCCAGGATTCCACTTCCTAAAACCTCCTCTAAGCCAGCCTCTGCTCTCCTGCCACCCTGCCCCGCTCCTACCAGGGTCTTAGTTCGGCTTCCTATCTGGAATTGGGCAGCAGTTTTCTCCTCACTGGTTCCCCACCACTTTCTCCCCCTTTAGTTCATTCTCTGCACCCAGCCAAGGGAAGTTTCCTAAACCACAAAACTGATCATGTCACCCACCTGCTAGAAATCCTGCTATGGCTCCCCAGTGCCCCCTCACAAAGCCCACTTCTTGGCGAGCCTTGCATCAGACTTGCAGGAATGAGGAGGCCATCACACTCTGCCTCTTCCACCAGCCCTCTCCCCAGTGCTCCCGGTCAATAAAGCTCACTCCTCACTGGACTACACCCCTTGGACAGACACGTGCACCTACCCCTGGGCAGGGTACCAGACTGGACTTCTTCCCTTCCTCTCCCCATGCCAGGTCTTAGCTGGGATGTGACTTTCTCCAGAAGCCTTCCTCTACCCCCTCTCAGGCTGGCTGAGTCCCCCTGGGGGCACACGCAGCCCACGTTTATCTCCAGGTGCCCGTGCGACCTCATGATGGACTGAGTGCCAGGCTTCCAGGCTTGGTTTCCCCTTGTTCTAGCAGCTTCAGGCTGCTGATAGAGTACCACAGGACAATGCAAAGTCTTTCACAGTTCCGGAGGCCAGAAGCCTGAAACCAAAATGCATGTAGGGGCTTGTTCCCTCCAAAGGCTCTCCCTAGCTTCTGGTGGTGGCTGGCAGTCCATGGTGGTCTTTGGTTTCTATCAGCATCTCTTCACTCCCAGGCTCTGTCTTCACAGGGCCCTCTCCCTGCGTCTCCACCTGTCTGTTTTCTCTTCCTATAAGGTCACTAGTCATTGGATTAGGGCCCACCTAATGACCCCGTCTTAAGTTAATGACATCTGCAAAGACCCTGTTTCCAGTTAAGGTCGCATTCCCATGCACCGGAGTTGGTACTTAAACACATCTCTTTTTTGGCGGGAGGCGTCACAATTCAACCCACAACACCTCTCTTCCTAGTTGCATGACCTTGGGCAGGTTGTGAGGCCTCTGTATGTGAAAGGGTGACAAGAATAGCTCATTACTTGCTTTGGGAGCGGCTGCGAGGCAGGAATGGCTGTGTCAAGTCAGAGCCCGCCTCCGCTGAGGTAGCGAGCTCGCACCTGTGGGGCCGCCCGCCCTCCAGAAAGCGCAGGGTGGGGACGGTGCGAGCCAGGCGCGGCGGAGCGACTGGGACAGGGAGGCTCACACGATGAGGAGTCCTGGCCTGGCCTGGCCGGGCGGCGGGGCTCCCAAGGTTAGGGACCCGCGGGGAGAGCCGGCCGCAGGTCTCCCTCCGCCCTGACCCCGCCTCCGAGCCCAGCCCCACACAGTCCCGCCGCTCATTGGTCACGCTCCTCAAAGCCCCGCCCCCTAGCGGCCCCGCCCTGTGCCCGCGCTCTGCTCTCGCTCGCACCGGTCATGTCGGCTCTCCGCCCCGCGTCAAGGCTGTTTGGTTTTTGCCGCTCTGGCTCTCTTGGAGGGAGGCAAGCGATGCCTGAGAACGGACAGCAGTGGTGAGAAGACGGGCGACGTCCACCATGCCGCCCGCACCCCTCCTGCAGCCCCTGCACCCCCCACCTCTTCACCGAGACTGCCCAGATCCAGGACCAGCCTGGGCAGGGCCCGCGGCCAGCGCTGCCCACTCACTCAGGCTTCGGCTAAAGAAACATTGTTTTGTGCTACAGTAGCGCTTCTTTTTCTAATTGTGAAAATTTCAGGAAATTAAAACCCAGGACAGCAGAAAGAAGAAAATAAAAGTTCTTCCTAAGCCCTGGGCCTGCAGCGAGATGTAAGCGCTGTTAAGAGCTTGGGGAGTGCTGTGGACCACTGCTGTTCTGGATAGGTGACCAGCTTCACTGACCTAAGTTGGGGACTGACCAGGGACAGGAGGAATGGCCACTAGGAGCCACTTCCTGCTCCCAGCCAGACAGATCCTTTTTATTACTTTTTTCACTGGAATAAACTTAAATTTACAGGGGAAAAAAAGGCAAATATAGCAGAGTTGCCCCCAACTGTTTCCCCTAATGTCAACTGACCTTACATTTCCATAGTAGCTTTGTCAAAACTAAGAAACCAATGTGACTAAACCCCAGACTTGATTCAGAGCTTGCCAGTTTTCCCACAAATGTAGAAGAATCTCTTTTAAAAGGAAACTCTAACCAAGGCTGCTGCTGTGGGCTGTAACAGAGAAGTTGGGACAAGACCAGCCTCCCACCGTAAGCACCATTACATGCACAAAACAGCTGAGATGATGGTTCTCAGGTGGTGAGGAAAGGCAAGCGCAGGACTGCGATCCCGAGGGAAGGGGCCTCCCAGAGGCACTCCTGGACACCGTGCAGCCCGGCTCTCTACCTGTGGGCAGCCTCCTCCCATGGCACAGGGAGATGGAGTCCAACAGGGCAGTGATGCGGCTGGAAGCTGTGGGGAGGGCCCTGGAGAAGAGGCCAGGTGTAGAGGGGAGTCCCACTGTCCTTGGCTGAGGACGTGCTTAGGGTGAGGATCCTGGACTGACCAGAAAACAACTTCTGTGGGACTCTGGCCTGGCCAGAGTGGAGGCCTCATGGAGTCCCATGAACGTCCCTGGACATGCAGCTGAGACCCTAAGGTGCACGCCCTGGGAACTGATGCTGCACCCTGGAGCAGAACACTCTCCGGACATATCGTCTCAGCCACCTATTGCTGAGGTCATAGAGCCCTGAAGCTTAGTGATTCAGAACAGCTGTCAACACTGCTTATCACATGCAATTTCTTTGTCAGGAATTCGGAAGTGGGGGAGCTGGATAGTTCTGGCTCAAGGCTCAAGGTCTCCCATGAGCTTGCAGACAAGATGACACCCAGGGCTGCTGGCATCTAAAGGCTTGCCTGGGGCTGTGGATGGACCGCCAAGGTGGTTTACTCAGGTGGTGCTGCTCATTGGCAGAAGGCCTCAGTTCTTCCCCATTTGGGCCTCTCCAGGGGCTGCTCAAGTGTTCCCCTAACATGGGGGCTGCCTTCCCTCAGAGCAGGAATCCAAAAAGGAGGAAGGCAGAAATAGCAGTCTTTTGTGATCTGGCCTTCAAAAGCACACGTGGTCATTTTCAGAGGATGATAACAGAATCTAGAGGTTGTAACATATCATCTAGAACAACCAATATACAAAAAAAAAAAAAGTCATGAGGCACGCAGAGAAAAGGCAACTGATAAAAAATATTTGCCAAAATGATGGCCAAAATTTGTCCACAGTTGACAAAAACATTAACCTACACATCTAAGAAGCTCAGCAAACCCAAGAAGGCTGAATCCTGCTTGGATGCAAACCACACGTAAGCACCCCATATCATCAAACCAGAGGGGCAGGCAGTAAGGACAGAGACAGTGGTCATAAACAATGGCAATCCAAATATCACTCTTTTACAAACTTACCCTCAAAAGAAAACAGTCCTGTGAATACACTAACTTGCCCAGGTCTCATGCAGGGGTCTCCTTAGCTTCAAAGCAACTATGCCTCTGATTGGGACCCACCATGAGGGGGGTCATGGAACAGGGAACAGCTGACCAATGAAAGAAGAGGATGGATGAAACTTTGACATGTGACAGAGGGACATGGCAGATTGGGGGAAAAGAGAGACAATTCAATAAGGAGGCCTGGGATGCTGGGTTATCCATAAGGTAAAAAACAAAAACAAAGTAAACACAAAAAATGAATCTGGGCTTGTACCTCACACTACATGCAAAAATTCCTGGAACCTCTAGATGGATCGAAGTCTTAAACAGTGAAAGAAAATATTTAACTCCTTTGGTATAAGACATAAATGAATACCTTCCTGACCTTATGTTAGGGAAGACCTTGCTAAAAAGGCCAGGGGAAACCTGTTAGCTGTCAAAGGGAAGATCTGTTTGCACTAAAATGTAAACCTTCTGTTCGTCGAAAGACACTAAGAGCACCCAGAACGAGCCTGAAGGAGAGCAAGCTGCAGGCCTGACGGTGCCGCGTTCCAAGTGCAATTACAAGCTGCAGTCATTAAAACCGCTCACTACTGGCTCAAGTATAAACAAAAAGAACAAGCAACAGAAGAGAGTCCCATGCACACCTGGCCCCCTGACTTCCAACAAAAGCACTGCTGCAGTTAATGGGATATGTTATTTGCTTCTGCAACAAATTCTTGTAAACTCAGTGGCTTAAAACCTCCCAAATTTATCATCTTAAAGTTTTGTAGGTCGGAAATCTGACACAGGTCTCGCTGGTCTAAAATCAAGGTGTTGCCAGGGATGCATTCCCGTCCGGAGGCTCTGGGAGAGAATTAATTTCCTTGTCTTTTCCAGCCTCTAGAGGCTGCTTGCATCCCTTGGCACAAGGCCCCTTCCTCAGTCTTCGAAGACAGCCACAGCTGCCTGAGCCCCTCTCACACGGAATCACTCTGACCACCTCCTCTGTAGTCACATCTCCCTCTGCCTCTCTCTTCTGCCTCCCTCTTCCTCCTCTGTAAGCCTTTTGCTTTGGTTGGAGTGGGGGCTGCATAGGTGTGTGCATAATGGAAAAATGTTTCACACTGTATACTTGGGACTTGGCCACTTCACCTCACATACACTGAAGTAAAAGTGAAAGTTAATTTTAAAATTAAAACTTTTAATTTGAAAGGTTTACAAAAAGGTTTTCCAGCAAACCCAGGGTTCTGTTATGAAGAAGCAATGAGAGAGGTGGGTTGCAACAGGAAGCCAGGAGGCACAACCTCAGTCCCATAGACCCCATCCTTGGGGTCTCAAGAATCAAACGCATGTCCCTCCCATATCACAGCCCACAGCCACCATCTTGGTTGTGCAGGTTGTTCCATGCCTGTGCATACATAAGGCTGCTGGAGGAAGACATACCTTTCCCCATGGTGCTCAAAGGCACCTGGCGCCTCTCCCCAAGGACCTTACCCTCCAGCCCTGCCTCAGGCCCCTCTCCTGGGCTCACACCCTTGCCCTTGCCATGGCCCAGAGCACAAGCCATGCCCACCACCCCCGTTGTAAGCATCCCTCTGTTGCCAGCTTACTTGCTCTGGTACCCAATTCCAAACTCCCTTTAGTCCTAGCAGGCCCCACAGGTCAGTGATCTTGCCACCTTCCACTATCCCAAGCCCCCCCCCCACCTCTTCCCCAGTTCAAACTTCCCAGTCAAGACTTATGTAAAGCCGCTCCCTTGTGCACACCCTGACTCCATGGTCCCTCTCTTCCTTCTTCACACTTCTAACCTGGTAAAACTCTAACCTGGTCCTATCCATTCCTGCCTGTCCTGCACCTGAGCGTGGCCGGAGTATAGCACACAGTTCTGCCCAGTCTTCCTCTGGTACCCTTACCCCTAACCCAACCTCTAACCTGACGCCTTAGCTGATTCCCTAAGCCAATCTCTAATCTGACCCCCCTAATCAGACCCTAATTTCTGATTGACTGATTCTTTAGCATGATCTCTAACCTGACTCCTTAACCTGATTCCTAAGCTGATTCTCTAACCTCCCTAACTGGGGCGTTTCCGCTGCCTGGACATCCCACCCTGTTACTCTAGACTCTGTCATCTGTGTAAATGCACAGTGACTGTGGAAGGTTATGTACAGTATGTGGAAGCACAGGGAAGAGGAAAAGGGAGCCTTGCCAAAGGAGAGAAAAAAGAAAGAGGCAGAAGGAGTCCACGACTTTAAAACAACCTGCTGCACCACGATTGTGTGTTCTCAGACTGCTTCATGAAGAGACAGATGTGCGGGAGGAAGGCGGCCACACATCTGGTATTAGCCTTTCTGAGTTTGTTACTTATTTGCAAAATTGGGGTAGAAATAAAACTTGCCCTGTAAGTTGCCTTGTACCAGATGTCCACTTGTTTCTTTACTTATTTTTATAAACTTGAAATGGCTACAATTAGCACATGTTCTTCAGATAATCAGAAAACCCAATAAAGTTACTGATGGTTGAAAATGAGTTTCTCTAAAACTTGACCCTGCCCAGGCTGCAGAGAGCATCAGAGGTGGTGTCCAGAATCTCCTGACGCAGCATCCCTGTTCCTCTATGAAGACCCTAATTTGGCTTCTCCCTTCCACCGACCTGGCTGGCCCAGGGGTGAGGCATCCCAAGTGCAGGTGAGCAGTGTTGCTACCCAACCCCTGCAGTGTCCTTCAAAGTCCTGTTACAAACAGACATTCATGCCCATTGGTTGGTCACTGCCTCCTGCTCGGCCCTGTCTCTGGCCAGCTGGGACCCTGAAGCATCATCAGGGACCAACTTTGATTCTTTCCCATCTCTAGGGTCTCCCTCTCTGCCCCTCAACAGCTTTGGGACAGGGCCCTGAGGCGCTCAGGGCCAATGTCAGCTACTAGTACTTAGACAAGTGTACTCCTACACTTTGGGTATTAAAAGGCCAGTCCTGTCCAACCCTGAGCACCTGTGGACCCTGCCTCAGGCCTGGCCCAGGGCCAGGGGACAAGGACTATCCTTCCTTGTCCCTCCCCCATTGCCTCCTGGGGGATGGGCAGGGAAGGAACATGGCTTTACAGTTTGTGGGCAGTGGAATCTCGGTTTCAGGCATATGAGAGCTTCAATGAACCCTGCACTTGATGTCTATGGCACTGACTGCCCAGTGCCAATATAAGCGCTTCACATCATCTACAAAGTGCCCTGCACTAACGAATGCCACCCTCCCCACCTGTGATGGGGACTCCAGCCCCATCCCAGTCCAGCACCTGGTGGTTCTGGCTCAGGGAGGTTCAGGAAAACCACCACAGGCAGGCTACTTCTTCCAGATGGAGAAGGCTGCGTGCTGGGGGAGCCTCCTAGGGAGAAGTGCTATTCAACCAGCCCTGAAGACGGGAGCCTGCTGTAATCAGGATTTCCACGCTCCTGCACGTCAGAGGACAGGCACGCACTGAGTGTGCACTGCAGGAAACTGCTGGGGTTACAGCAGTGAACAAGACAGACAAGCAGATGGGCGGGAAGGACTGCAAAGACCGTCCAGGCAGAGGACCTGAGAGGAGCACAGGCTGGCGAGTGGGAAGCAGGGTGGGGAGTCCGGGGACGGGCTGAGGCACAGGCCGGTGGGAGCGAGCTGCTGGGGAAGGCCGTGTTCCCTGGGCCCCAGAGCCGCGGATCCCCAACTCCCCCGGCCTGCTTTCCGGGCACCACCTCAACGATCTCCCCACGACCACCGCCAACACAACCGCGTCTTAGGGAAGGGAAGGTGGAGCTCGAAGGCCACGACTGCCCGGTCTCTCCCTCCCGAGGGCAAGCGCTTGAGGGGTCAGCGGGGCGGACCTGCGCGCTCGGCCCAGCCCCAGCGGGCGCCGCCCTGGACCGGGGGCCCTCGGGGCTGCGGGCGGCGGCCCCGGGCCAGACGAACCCGGCCGCTGGCGTCCCTCAGGCCCCCGCAGGACTCTGCTGCAAAGGTCCCGGAGGCCTCTGCTGCGCGTCGGTGCGGCAGCCTAGATCCCACAGCCGCGGCGCGGGCGCGGGAAGGCCCAGCACGCATGCCCCGCCGGCTCCCAGCCCGCGAGGCCCGCACGCGCGGCGCGGCGCGGCGCGACCCCGGAAGCAGCGCGCCGCAGGGCGGCCGCGCGGAGCACGCCGGGACGGGCGACGGGCCGCGGGGCAGGCCGGGACCGGCAGTCCGCTGCGGCGCGGGCCCGCCCCTCACCTGGCCGGCGCCGGGAGCCCGAGGGGCCCAATGGGAGCGGCGGCCCGGCCGCCCCGCCCCGCGCCGCCGGACGTCGGCGCTGGGACATGGCTGCCGCCGACGCCGGGTCCTTGAGCTGAGCGCCCGCCGCCCGCAGCCAACCGCCGCCCTCAACCGTCCGCGGGCGGGCCGAGCCGCCGCCGGCCGGCGAGAAGCCGCGGCCGCCGCGGCGGAGAAGGAGGAGGCAGCAGCAGGAGGCCGGGCAGCCTCCGCGGCCGGGCACATGGCGTCCATCTTACTGAGGAGCTGCCGCGGCCGGGGGCCCGCCCGCCTCCCGCCGCCCCGCGCCGCCGCCCCGAGGGGTAAGCGGCCAGCGCTCGGTCGACGGCGCGGGGCCGGGGCGGCGGGAGGACCGGGGCTGGGGCCCAGACGGGCGGTCCAGAGAGGGCCTCGGGGCCGGCTGCGCCCCGCCCGCTGGCGCCCCCAGGTCGGGCGGCTCCCGGGTGGGTGGGTCGCGGCCCGGACCTTGCCCCGCCGTGCCCCTCGGCGCCGCCCTGGCCGGCGTGTCTCTGGGTGTGGTGAGCGCCCGGGCCGTGGTGCCGACGCGCGGGGCAGCCTGTGACTCACTCGCGCTGTGACCTTAGTCGCCCGGCCGCTGGCCGCTGCGTCGTGAGCGGGATTAGGAAAGTTTAGAAGGGGGCGCACTGACAGCCAGCCCTAAGACGGTTAAGTCCCGTGGAACTGGGCGCCTACTCACCAGGACAGTGGTGCCTCGGGCCACGTTCAGGGCTCCTGAGATGGGGAGGCATGGCGGGGCCGGCAGACCCCGGCGAACAGAACCTGCGGGCTTGTAGGGACGTCCCTGGGACCGACATCTTTCTGGTGTTATTGGGCATCTGTGGACGGTCTCCAGGCCTTGCTGTGCATGGCCTCAGGAGCCTTAGAGCTCCTTGTACTTGGAGCCTTGGTGACCCTGGCTGTGACGGGGGAACACACCTCACTCCGGGCACTTAGGGGCCCACGTGTAGGGGGCCTGCACTGACCCTCACCATCTCTTTGTACATTGACCTTTCTGAGTTACTTATTCATAAAATCGGGGTAGAAATAAAAATTGCTCTGTAAGAGTGAGATTCTTAAGTAAAATTATATATTTCAAGGGGCTTTACAGTTTATAAAGGCACCCCAAAAAACATGGTTCTTGTCATTTGTAACAGTAATGGCTCATGAGCTGCTAAGACCTTTGGAGCCCAGAGAAGGGCGTGGAGCAGCAGGAACTCACTGTATGAACAGTATAGTACCCATTCCAGCTTTTAGTGCTTGTCTTCCCTCTACTGTTGGAGCTCTTTGTCTCCCTTGCCTCTTAAGGATAGTGATAAAAATACTTCGGCCGCAGACCTTTCTGTAGCACGCTTACAAGGTAGCGGAATTTGTTCTGTGCTTGTGATGTTCCAGAGACACGTATGTTTCACTGTTGCTCTTTGCTCAGACACTGCTCAGCCAGCCGGTTTGCCACGGAGCCTGCAGGCCCCAGGGCTGGGTAGTGGTGAGCCAGTCCCTGAGCCCTCAGACGTGATGTTCTCACCTGGGGGTGGCAGCCCTCTGCTGGAGACGTTCCCCCACTGTTAACGTTCTCCGTCAGTATGGGTCTTTGTCACGACTAGTAAACCAACACTAATGCGTTATTAATTGAGGTCCACGATGTATTCAGGCTTCCCTTATTCTGCACATACTTTGTTCTGATGTCCTTTTTTTTTGGTCCCACGACCCTATCCAGGACACCACGTTACATTTAGTCACCACTTATTTTCAGTGTTCTCTTGGTTGGGACAGTTTCTTAGACTTTCCCTGACGGTTTTGGGGAGGGCTGGTCAGATATATTGTAGGACGCCCATCTTTTGCGATTTGTCTGGTGTTTTGCTCATGGCTAGTCTGGGGCTAAGGGTTTGGGGGAGTAAGGCCGCCGGGCTGTAGTAGTGTCCTCAGCACAGCCTGCCAGAGGTGCCTGCAGCAGTGGGACTTACCCTGGTCCTTGCTGACTGTGGTCATCAGCCTGAGGAGGTGTCCGTCAGTCTCCTCTGGTCTAGGGTTACTCACCCCCTTTGCACACTGTGCTCTCTGGGAGGAAATTGCTCTGTATGGCATGTATTTGGGAGTGGGCTAGGACTTGTAGAGGTGGGAGACCAGATTTATCAGGGACTGGTTATGAGAGGCTAGGGGCCGACCTCCAGCCATTATTGAAACCAGGGAGCGCTGGGCAGGAGTAGGCCTGGGGAAGCCCAGAGTTTTTGTATACACAGGAAGTCAGGTTCCAAGTGCCTGGAGAGGCTCCTGCCAGCGAGGCCGAGTCGGGAGAATCCAGAGTGCAGTTTCCTGGAAGCCAGGTGAAGGAAGGTGTGGGATGGGAAGAGTGAGAAGCCTCTGTCTCCCCATCCTGAGTTCCTGGCAGAGCTAGCGCCCTGGGAGTTTCTAGAGTGATGAGAATATCTCTTGTTTTTCATAGTGAGTCCTTCTCACACACCAGAGTTTATGCTAAGGAGGGACCTGTGATGGCAGGGGAGGGGCTCTGGAGACTGAGTTCGGTTGCCAGTGGCCAAGGATGTGATCATCAGTCCTGCCCAGGCGAGGGTGAAGGGAGCTCTTGGGCTGGCGGCTCATGCCAGTCCCACGGGGCGGAAGGCCCTGTGCGAGGGCTCTTCTGGCCGTTGCCCTGCGCGCCTCTCCCCCAGCTGTTCTGTGTCCTGTATAAAACCCGCAGCAGTAGACAGAGCCCTCTCCCGAGCTCTGTGAGCCACTCCAGCAAGTTATCAAAGCTGAAGAGGCTGTGGAAACCTCCTATTTTGCGGTTGGCAGAAGTGTGGGTAGCCTGGGACCCCACCTGGAACTGGCGTTTGAAGTGAGGGCAGGAGACTTGTGGGACCAAGCCCTTCATCTGTGGATCCGCACTAACTGGGTGGTTAGAGCCCAAACTGAATGGTAAGACCCAGCAGGGGTCAGAGTTGGAGAGAGCCATGGCTGGAAAAGAGACCACAAGAGGGCCTCCGGAAGGAGGGAGTGGCTGTGGCCCACCCCACTGTGTGCAGTGGGTGCAGAGCCTGGGGGCCTTCAGAGTGCGGGGAGTGTGGGAAGGGGCTGGTAGGGTGCGTTGTGGGTGGGCGGGCTCGGGCTCTGGGAGTTGTGGCAGCTGGTCTGGTTGCTGGGGGGGCCATTTCTGAGTTAAGTTCTCCAACTGGGGGAGGCTTCTGTTTGGGGGAGAAGGAAGGCGGACCCACCTCAGCTGGAGTGAGGGGTTGGGAACTAAAGTTAAAGTGTCAGAAGTACATCAAAATCCAACAAATGTGCTGTGCACTCATCAGTATTGTTTCTTCAGGAAGCAGCTTGCTCTTGGTGTTGGCTCTGCTGGTAGTTCTCACAGTCCTCATGTGGGACTCCGTGGGCAGGGAGGGTGTTGGCTCATTTGGACAGGGCCCTCACTTGCTCTGCGGGGCTGTCTGCATTGGGGATCGCGTGCGCCTGGCCTCTGTCCACTAGAGGCAGCTGGAGTGAGGGGCGGGGGCCCCACCTGCGGAGACTGAAGGCCGTGGCTCCCTGGAGAGCCGGGTGCCTCCAAGACGTTGCGTTCCAGCGGGGGCAGGGCCTTCACTCAGCAGCGCTCAGAATAGCTTCCGGAAACTCACTCTGTACAACTGTGAAGGACGGTACCAGTGTGAAGTGCCCCGTGTGAGACTGACTCTCCTGTTCTCCCTTGTTTTGTGGCAGGCAGTCTGGGCGACCGTGCTTGTCTCAGCTGTGCCAGCGCCATGAGGTGGGGAAGCTGCGTGTAAGTACATGAACGTTGTGTTCTGCCTGTTTGAAGGTGGGGGCTTGAAAATGCTCCGGTGATGGGGGAGAGGGTATGTCCCACTTTCCTGTTCGTTGTTCTTGTTCTCTTAAACCTTGATCTTTTCTTCTTGAAATACATAACCAAGTACATTAGTGAATATTTGGAAAATAAGCAAACATCCATAATCCTGGTACCTGACACATTATTAGCGTTTTGGTGTGTGTTTTTCTGGTCTTTTCCTCTTATGTATCTGTTTTTAAGACACACAGTGGTAACTGCAGTCTACATACAATGCTGTCTTTTCCACGCTCACACAGCTGCCATTTTCAGTGGCTTTTCATGTATTGTGCACAAAGATGTTGGACGTGTCCGGTGGCATTGTGGGTGTTGGGCTCCATCAGCAAGCATGCAGACACCCCTCCTCACACTGTACTCGTCCTGCACAGAGTACCACTCGAATCGCTTGCTGGCCACGGGACTGGCCCTGCTTGGTTCTAGGGATGTATCTAGAGTGGGTGGGAGGTCTGTGGTACTGCTGAGAGGCTGGAGGCCTTCCTGGAGGGAGCGCCATCCACATTCCCTGTCCACTGTCACACGAGGACTTGAGCTTCCCTTGGGGCTGCTGCGCTCTCCCTGCGTCCCCCTCCCCTGTGGGGGGGGGCACCCGGACCTCTCTCTTGGCAGCAGGTCCGTGTTCACCTGTCCCGGGTGCCTAGAATGGAGCTCCTCTCTCCCAACGTCCTTCACTCTTCTTGGGTGAGAGGGTGGGACCTCCTTCCCCAGTGCTGTATGTCTGGCCGTCACAACCCCTAGTCCGTGGAGCTCTGGACTCTTTCGGGCTTTCTTACTCATTCAAGATGGTTGACTTGCCACCTCGTCTTGGCCATAAAACTTTTCTGGAGGATGCTTCCTGGGTCAGATGTAATTCTCTAAAACAAATGCTGTATGAGCCATACATGAAAATGTGGTGGTTCTTAAAGCAAAATCGTGTGTGAGTGTATTTTCAGTTTTATGGCTCTTATAAAGCGCTAAAATGAGTAGCTAGGCGCAGGCTTTTCGCCCGTGAGCAGGTGTCTTCATGGAGGGGAACTGGCATGTGTGCAGCGTTTGGCAGGGACAAAGTCTTTTCTTAAGTTCCTCCCAGGAGCAGCCCCTGCAGGCCCCCTCCTGCTGCCAGGTGCTTGCTCCCAGCCCCCTCTGGGCTCTGCCTTTAAGCAGGCTTCTGATCGTCACCAGACTGCTGCCATGAAGCCTCTCTTTCTCTGATGTGGAGGCATTCGCGTGTGAGCGTAGAACAGCACTCCTGCTGAGGTGTGCTTGTCTAGATTTCAGAGTTCTGAGTGAACTCTAATCTGTGCTGGCATTTCAGGGGTCTGAGGCCCGGTGGGTATCTGGAAGCGGGTGGCCGGTGACCTGGGGTTGCAGTCATGGTTGTTGTGAAGGATGTGGTCCCACAGGGTCAGCTCTCAGGGTGATTCAAGAGGGGCTGGAAGTCTGGGTTTTGGTGTGAAGTGTCTGGGTTTGGAGTACTGACTGCTGAGGCAGCTTCTAGGACTGTTGTGTGGACTGGACTTACCTGCATGGACCACCCAGGGCCGCCGTGGGGTGTCTGTCGTGCTGTGCCTCTTCCCCTGTTGTTTACAGGGACCAGGCCTCACGTGCCTCCTTTCTGGACAGCCCTTCTAGAAGAACTTCTGGACTGTTTCAACTCGAAAACGGTCTTTGGGGATTGTAACTGGAATAATGTCATTTGGGAATATTAGCTTTTAAATCTCGTGCAGTCTTTCCACGTGCAGGTTGTTTTCTTATAACAAGGCACGTCGTTTCCTTATGCAGACTGTGTGCGCAGCCTTTGAGACAGTTCCTGGGTGTGTTCTATTTGGTGGTGTGTTCTTCATTGTCTTTTCTACACAGAGATTGAGGGTCCTGGTCTGCGTGTGTTTCCTTGTGCCTGGCCACGTGGCGTGGCTTGGTGGTGGTTTTCTCGCCCGTGTTGTAACACGGCTTTAGTTAGTGGCTCTGCCTTCCCAGTGCGTTTGCTGCTGTTGCCGTCTCAGCTTCTGTCTCAGTGGCCGGACTTGCCATCAGAGCAGCTGTGGTCCCCCCTGCGTTATCAGAGACTCCAGCATTTTATGAGATGATGATTTTTAGGGGGTTAAACACTTCATTTAGGAAGTTAAGGCCATGAGACCTGCAGAGCTGCCATGCTGGTGTTGTGCACTTCATGCTAGGGATCGCGGGGGAGAGCTGAAGTCCGAATCAGTCTCAGCACCCGAGAAGTTTTATTTTTTATTTTGATTGTGCAGTATAAGAAATGTTGAGTCACACAGGTAAGTAGTTGTAAGTGGTAATCATCTGTATCAGTTTTTTTAACAACAGTTATTTTGCAATCTCAGTCTTAGCTGAAATGGCCCAGACCCCTGAAGGGTGAGCAGGCAGAGAGTTTCTGACCTGGACAACATCATGGGCGCTGTCTGGCCACCCTTGACCTCCTTTGTCGCAGAAGTAAAGGCAGAGAGGAAGCACACAACTGTGCATGAGCAGCCAAACCGGGAAACGGCAGCTCTGAAACCCCGCAAGCGTGGAGCCCTGTTCGGTGGGAGAGCCTGAGCTGCCAGGCTGGTTCTGTTTTGTGTCTCCCTCAGTGGCACTGCTCCTGAGGTCTGCTGCCCATATTGATGCATGGTCACGGGTGCTGCCCTCACACGGCTGTCGGGTGGCCTGGAGGCTGCAGGAGGCGTTGAGGTGTGCGGGCGGTGGTCTTCAGCCCCGCCTGCTGAGGGGCACTTTGTCCTGTGGATGATCTGGTTTCCCCTTGTCTCTGGGCAGGAGGCATCCTGCGATTCCAGACACCCGTGGGTCATGGTGCCTGGTGCTCCATCGTCTGTCCTGCCTTCCCTTCCTGTTTCCCCTGCTGGTATCCTGTCCCCAAGGGACTGAGGGTGGTATGCTGAGGGGTGGCGTCCACTCAGGCCACTGTCTTGGCATGCTGTCCCCTGGGAAGGGGGCCTTATCACGAGTTAGAGGGTGTTGTTCACAGAGTGTGGAGAGCTGGTCGGGTTCCTGCACCCACAGTCCGTGGTTGTGCAGCTGACATGGGGCATGGGGAACGCTCTTAACCCGGGAACACTGTTCCTTTGCCAGGCATTGCCTAGGTTTTCTCTTCGTGAAGGTGACGGTGAGATGTCGGGTTAAGGTGGGCATTGGGGTCAGTGGCATGGGCGACTTTGACAGAAGCCCCAAGCTGCTTAATGTGAACCAGCCATGCCATCCCCATGACCACGTGTTTCCTGCGGAGCTGTGCTTTCGCCCTGCGTGTTACACCCCCACCCACTTTGAAGGTGGTTTTTGATAATAAATATGCAGTTTTGTGCTTTTTGAGAACAGCTAAATCTCTGTGGCTAGATCACTGATAACAGTCATCTCTGACTTGCCTGAGGACAGCCAGGTTCCCGGGCCTCGGAGGCCCTTGTGGGATGCGCCCTGCGCAGCTCGGCTCAGTCCGCTTTCTGGGTCTCTGCCCGCCGCTGCCCTGGTAGCTGCTGACATCCCAGCTGCTTGTGGAGGCTGCGTGTTTCCTTGGTGACTGGGGTGGGAAATGGGGTGATTGAGCTTGAGGATGACAGGAGGTGAGGCCCCCTCTGGAGGGCTCTTTCGTCACCTGCTCTGAGCACGAGGCTGAGGCATGGAAGGCATGGCTTGTGGCCAGAGTCTCGCAGCTACAAGTGGCACGTGGCGGTCTGAGCCTGTGGCTCTGCTATGCTCTGGCCGTGGGGACTCAGGACGGGGTGGGTTTGAAGGACCCTCCTTTCCTGACTTGGGTGTTGTCTGCCTTGCTTCGAAGGCAGAAGCAAGGGCTGGGACAGAAGAGAGGTCGGCGGGGTGGTGGTGCCCTCTGCCTGCTGTCCCCACCCATACAGGCCGAGAGCCAGGGTGGGCCATCCTTGCTTGTCCTTCCAGTGCCCCTGTCTGAAAGGAGTGGCTAAATGAGAGAGCCCTGGCTTTCCGCCAGCCAGACCAGCTCTTGTCAACTGCTCTAACAGGGCAGTGCTGTAGTGGGCATTGCTGTGCACCAGGCGTTGTTCTGGGAGCTTCATGTACATTAGCCTGCACGTCCACGAAGGAGGCTCCCCCAGCACAGAGAGGTTGCTTGTCCAAGGTCACACAGCAGTCAGCAGTGAAGTTTGCACTGGGACACTCTGCTCCAGTCAGGTCCTCGCTGTTGGCAGTGGGCCACGTGCAGGGAGGTGGCTGGACAGGTGGGGAGAAGCTGGGGTGTGTTGTTAGAAACAATGCCTGTGAAGGAAGGTGGAGCCTCCGGCCGCCCCGGGGAAGACGTGGGCATGAGCAGGGGGAGACTTCTCAAGCGACAGGTGAGGTGATTAGAAGATTGTGAAATGGAAGGAGAGTGGTGGAGATGGGTTGTTTCAGTGTGGGATTGTACGTGGCCTTCCATCCCTGTGCCACTGCTGGAAGAGAACCCCTTCGTCGCCCAAAGCCTAGGCTGTGCCAGGTGGTTGGGCCCCGAGACCTGGGGAGGTCCAAGCTCTGGAAACGTGGGCTGCAGCAAACGGTGCTCCTCGGGCGGCCGTTCTGGGCACAGACTCAGCTGCTTGAGGCCCGGAGGAGCAGGCTGGCCTTGTCTGGCTGCCGGGGGTTCATGCAGCCCTGTCGGCCTGAGAGCGGTGGACAGAGAGGGCTCTGAGCTTCCTGCTGGTTTGGGGCATGGCCCGCCATTCCCTGCTGAGCCCCCTGGAGCCCGTGGTCCAGGGGGAGGGTTTGAGAGTGGCTTGCGCTGGGTGCCCTTGCAGGTCAGCGGCCCGAGTGAGCCCAGGGCGGAGCCAGCACTGGCAGGGTGTCCAGGCTGCAGGGGCACCGGGCGGGGAGCCTGCAAGGTGCGTGGGCGAGGAGGCCAGTGTGGGAGTGGAGTGGAGGTGGTGGGGATGACTTTAACTTGCTGGGTTTTCATCGTTGCACCTACGCTTTTGGTCAGCTGATGGGTGGGTCTGGATCGGTGTTGATTTGAATACCCTCCTTGATCATCACGACTCGTTCAGGAACCGCAGTCCTTTGTAGAAAGATGCCTGTTACAGGAGAGGACTGCCGCGCTCCGCAACCCACCCCTCAGGTTGCACCCGTTTGTGGGAGCCGGCCTGGGAGACCCGCCCTGGGGTTGGGTCTGTGTTGTCTGCGGGTCAGGCTTTTGCCGGTTGTGGTTGTGTCTGACCTGCTCCTTAGAGGCTGTAGGGACTGGCCAGCTCAGCTGCTTTCAGACGTGGGACCACTTCATCACCTCTGGCTATGGAGACGCCCCCCAGGATGTGTCTCTCCAGCATCAGGGAGGGGCGGGAGTCTGTCTTATGCTGGGGAAGTCGAATGAGTGACTGTGATATGGCTGAGGTCTGTGTTGCTGCTGGGAGGTCATTGCAGGTGGCCAACCCCTCATCACTGTCCTCTTTTGTCCCTTTTCAAGGAATCTTCCATTTGGCAGCTGCATTCCGGCCCATCCCATGCACCTTTCCCTCAGAGGCGACCCCCCTGGCTGCTGGACTCTGAGGCCCAAGCACCTGTGTGCGGTGGTCACGGGCCCGAGGCTCCTTCCCCTGCGCTGCTGGCACTCGTCACCCCCGCTGGGTGATGACTCCATGGTGGAGAAGTCCCTCAGGTCCTTGAAGGACAAGAACAAGAAGCTGGAGGAAGGAGGCCCGGTGTACAGCCCCCCAGTGGAGACGGCCGTGCGCAAGCCCCTGGGGCAGAGGGTCCTGGACGAGCTCAAGCACTACTACCACGGCTTCCGCCTGCTCTGGATCGACACCAAGATCGCTGCGCGCATGCTCTGGCGCGTCCTGCACGGGCACAGCCTGACCCGCCGCGAGCGCAGGCAGGTAATGGGCATGCGCTCCTGGCCGGGTCGCCTGCGTGTCGCTTTAGGTTACTCTCAGGGCTTTTCCTTGCTGCTTGGTGAAAAAAGAAACAAAGTCAGACAAAGCTGTGCAGAAGTGAAGTCCCTTGGAACTCCACCCTGGGAGAATGGGCGCCTGCTGCCGGGGTGTGTCCCAGGCCCCGGTGCCGCTCCCCGGCCTCCGTGGCACCTCTCACGCGGAGGGTCTGTATCTGCTCCGTTTGTTTGTCCCTTTTGCGGGAGTGCTGCTCTTCTGCCTCGCTGCCTCCCAGGCCTCTGCGCTTAGGGCTCTGCTTCTGCTTTGATCTGTTGTTTGGGATCTGCGGTCTCACTACTGTCATCAGCCCAGAAACTGCCTACTCACCACTCCTGGGCTTGGAGCTTCTGGTTCGAAATTTGGTGCCAGTGTGTTCTGTCATCCACAGCTTGTAAAAAAGATTCCCTGTTTCTCCAGGAACTCAGACCTTCTGGGTGTCTTGTCATGAAATGACTGACGGTTACTTGTAGGCCTGTCTGTCCTCTTCCCTTCTTCTTCTGATTATTCTTGGCGAGTCCCCAGGGGTCAGAGGGCAGCTTCAAGTTCTCAGTGCCCTAGGACCCCCACCCCACCCCCAACAAAGGAATGACACAGCAATGTCCCTTCCCTCAGAGTGCATTACCAGAGGACCCCTTATAAAATGGGGACTTTATTTTAACACATCTTGGGAATTAGCTGTTACTTGTGAGTGTAGCTGGCTCCGAGAAGTTGGGTATAAAATACTGTTCTCAAGAACCTCGTGGAGGAATAGGTCATTTTTGTTTAATTGGCTGAAGTTTTCCAAGGGATGCTCTTTGAGAAGGGAGTAGAGTGATAATTTGAAGAAGGAAGTGTTGTAGTAGACTTCCAGAATCATCCTGTGAGGGTTCGTTGCACACTGATCACACGCTGTGGTTTAGATAATTATAAGTTCGTGATTCCCTTCTGCTCCTGCCCCACTCCCCCCCCCCCCCGTCCTGCTGTGAAGTTACGTGTTTTTACTGCTTCATTGAAGATGACGAGACTTTAAGGAAAAACTGTAGGAGCAGATGAGTAAGCCCCGGGCAGGGTCCCCGTGTGGGTGCAGGGTTGGCTGTGCGGCCAGTCCTTGTTGTCAGTGTGAAGAGGGGTGTTCTGGAGCTTGCTGTTTTTCCCTTGGTTTAAGGCCTTGTAGGTAATTTGAATTTGAACAAAATGTTGGCAGTCCTGGTAATCATAGAAACATGACTTTGCAAATGATAGTTGCACAAAGGCAAAGAAGAATCTCATAAGAAATTATAAAATAAGCAAGTAAGATTAACGTAAGTACTGTTTAAGTCGAAGATCCATTTGAAACGTGGAGTTAAGTTTCTCCTGGCGGCTGCCAGGACATCTGGATTGCTGTGGAACAGCAGCGTTGGGGGGTAGTTTTCTGTTTGGACTTGGGACCCCTTGGACCTGCAGGGCTCAGTGGGGACTGTTTCTGTCCCCCTGACGCTCACCCTGGACACAGGAGAGACCCAGCTTACCCACAGGAATGCTTTAAAGAGACAGAGTGCCTGAAGTCCCCAGGAGAGATTGTCCCGTAGTGGCTTTAGATCTTGCCTGAGTTAGCTGAGCTTCATTCAGACCCGCAGGGCTCCTGGTTTTCTGGCTGGGACAATATGTGGCTGACACTGTGACGTGTGGCCATGTTGGTGGGCCCCTGGTGGCCTGGGGGTGTCGAGGTCTGGGGAGCTTGTTCTCTGCGTGAGGTGTGCTTGTGGCTCCTGCTGCGGAGCTGTAGCTGCTGTGTGAAGTGGAGCCCGTTGGAGGGCTGCCACCCTCCCCACGTCAGTGACTCTTAGGATGTGTGAATTGCTAGTCCACCCTCTTACGCTGAGTGCACTGCTGCAAGTGACCCCGTGGTTCCTTTGATTGTCATAGATGGAGCTGCTGTGTTGTGACTTAGTTTGAACCTTCTGCTCCCTTTCAGTTCAGGGACCGGGCCTCGCAGCAGTGACACCCCAGGAGCGATGAGCACCCCTGGCCCCCAGGCCTTGGCTTCTGACCGCCCCCATGAAGAGGAACCAGGGCTCTTAGACATAGCTGATCAAGGGTTGGGACTGCAGTGTCACTAGAATAACCTGTGTCAGAAAATAAACAAGGGGGCACTCCGGGGGAGGGGCAGCGGGGAGGAAAAGGGGGCTTTTCCATTTCTCTCCACAGCAGTGTGTGGTTTCATAGTTTTCACGTTGTTAGCTGTGGTAAAATGCACGATCTAAAATTTGCTCTTTTTAACTCTTCTGAAGTATACAGCTCCGTGGTGTTACGTACACTCACACCACGGTACAGTGAGCACCACCATCCGTCTCCAGAACTCTTCATCTCCTTTCATCTTGCTGAGCTGAAAGTGCACCCCATTGAATAACAACTCCCCGTCCCTTTCCCCAGCCCCTGCACCCACTCTTCTGCTTTCTGTCTCTTCATCTGAAGACTCCAGGGACCGTGTATGAGTGGAATCACAGGGCATTTGACCTTTTGTGACGGGCTTATTTCACTGAGCACCATGTCCTCAAGGTTCATCCATGTAGTAGGTATCAGAATTCCCTTCCTCTTTAGGGCTGAATAATATTCCATTATGTGGATGGACCACGTTTTGTTTATCCATTCATCCGCCAGTGCATACTTGGGTTGCTTCCACCTTTTGTCTGTTGTAGGTAAATGGAATTTTTAAAAATCTCAGTTTCTACTTGTTCATTGCTAGTATACAGAACTACCGTTGATTTTTATATATTGATCATATATTTTGAGACTCACCAAACTCAGTTATTAGTTGTAGTATCTTTTTTTTTTAAATAAATTCATCAGACTTTTTTTTTTATCAGGAACAGGTTTTGGATTTTTTCATATGCTTTTTCTGCATCTATTTATTTTATTTTTTAAAATAGACTTTATTTTTTTAGAACAGTTTCAGGTTTACAGAATTGAGCAGAAAATACAGAGTTCCCACATAGCACTCCCCATCCACACATATGTACCCCCCTACCCTCAACACCCCTTATCAGTGTGGCATATTTGGTACAATTCATGAACCAACATGGGCACATTATTATCAGCCAAAGTCCACAGTTTACATGAGGGTTCACTCTTGATGTTGTACATTCTGTGGGTTTTGACAAATGCATGATGACATGTAGCCACCACTGTAGTATCATACAGAATAACTTCATTGCCCTAAAAATCCCCTGTGCCCTATCTGCTCATCCCTCCCTCCCTCCCCGCCCCAAACCCTTGGAAACCACGATCTTTTTATGGTTTCTGTAGCTGTGCGTTTTCCAGAATGTCCTTTGGTTGGAATTGTACAGTTTGTAGCCTTTTCAGACTGGCTTCTTTCATTTAGTAATGTCTTTTAAGTTTCTTCCATGTCGTTCATGGCTTGATAGATCATTTTTTTAATGCACATATAGTTTTTAATTTACTTGTATGTACTGCTCATTGTTTCTAAGAATGTTTACAGCTTTAGCTTTTAAACTTACATAGTTATCAAAGGAATAAAGCCAACCACAAAATAAGAATTAATTCAAAAAGATACATACACCCTGCTATTAACAGCAACATTATTTATGATTGCCAAGATACGGAAGCGCCCCAAGTGCACATCAATAGTGGAATAGATAATGAAGGTGCAGCATATATACACGTAATGGAACACAACTCACCCATAAGAAGGGAGGGTATTTTGCCATTTGTGGCCCTTCACTTTTTTTTTTCACCTCAAAAACCAGAATTTTGTAACCAGCACAAACATGTCCATTACATCAAAAACAACAAAATATCTAGAAATAAACTTAGCCAAGGAGGTTACCTACACTCTGAAAACCGAAATGACACAAAGAAACGGAAAGATTTCTTGTGCTCTTGGACTGGAGGAATCAACGCTATTAAAATGGCCACACTACCCAAAGCAACCCAAGATCCATTGCAACCCCCGTCAAAATACTCGTGACATTCCTCACAGAACTACAGCAGACAATTCCAAAGTTTATAAGGAACCACAAAAGACCCCGAACAGCTAAAGCAATCTTTTGTGGGTCTTTTTTTTTTTTTTCCCACTTTCTTCTTTTTGTTCTCTTTTCTTATGGTTTGATGACTAGAGAAGGTCCTCTAACATTTGTTGCAAAGCTGGCTTGGTGGTGCTGAAATCTTCTAGCTTTCGTTTATCTGTGAAGCTTTTGATTTCTCCGTCAAGTCTGAACAAGAGCCTTGCTGGATAGAGTGTTCTTGATTGTAGATTTTCCCCTTTCATCACTTTAAATAAATTTTGCCACTCCCTTCTGGCCTCTAGAGTTTCTGCTGAAAAATCAGCTGATAACCTTATGGGAGTTCCCTTGTATGTTATTTGTTGCTTTTGTCTTGCTAATTTTAATATTTTCTCCTTATCCTTAACTTTTGTCCATTTGATGACTGTGTGCCTTCATGTGTTCCTCTTTGGGCTGATCCTGTGTGGAACTCTGTGCTTCCAGGGCTTGGATGACTGTTTCCTTTCCCAAATTGGGAGTTTTCGGTTATTACCTCTTCAAAAATTTCCTCAGGTCCTTTCTCCCTCCTTCTCTTCCTGGGACCCTGTAATGCGAATATTAGTGCACTTCATGTTGTCCCAGAGTGCTCTTAAACGATCCTCATTCCTTTCATTCTTCTTTCTTTTTTCTGTTCTGCAGTAGTGATTCCCACTAATCTGTCTTCTAGCTCACTGATCCCTTCTTCTGCCCCATTTAGTCTGTTCTTGGTTCCTTCTGGTGTATTGTTTATTTCAGCGATTTTATTCTTCAACTCTGTTTGGGTATTCTTTATATTTTCCAACTCTGCTAAAAACTTCACTCTGTGCTTCTGTACTCCTCTTGAGTTCTCTGAACATCTTCACCATCATTACTTTAAACTCTTTCTCAGATAAATTGCCTGTCTCCCCATCACTTATTTCTTCTTCTGGGATTTTATCTTGTGCCTTGGCCTGGGAGATACTCCTTGGCTGCCTCCTATTGTCTGTCTTTCTGTGTGTTTGTGGATTCCTTCCACAGGCTTTGGGCTTGTTGTTTTCTTATTTCTAGTATCTGCTCCCTGGTGGATGAGGCTGGACTAGGGCCTAATGCAGGTTTCCTGGCAGGAGGAGCCGGGGCCTGCCCACTGCTGGGTGGAGCTTGGTCCTGGACCTCTGGTGGGTAGGGCCGTGTCTAGAGGCTCAGGGGGTCTGCTGCTGGGTGGGGCTGTGCTCCCACCCAGTGTGCTGTTTGGTCTGAGGCTTCCCCACAGGCTGTTGGGTGGCGCTTGGTCTTGGTGCTAATGATCCAGTCGAAATGTCAGCCTCCAGGAAAGCTCATGCAGATGAACATCCCTGAATGTCTGCCACCAGCTTCTATGTCCCCTGAGTGAGCTGCAGCCGTCCATCCCTACAACCCCAGGAGACCCTCCAAAACCAGCAAGCAGGCCTGTCCCAGGTTCCTGTGAAATCGCTGCCTCTGCCCTTGGACCTGGCGCACGTGAGGTTCTGTGTATGCTTCCCAAGAGAATGAAGTCACTGTTTCCCCAGTCCCGTGGGGCTCTCGGAGCCAAGCCCCGCTGGCCTTCATAACCACATGTCCTGGGGGCTCCTCCTCCCAGTGCTGTAACCCGGGCTAAGGAGCCTGAGATGGGGCTCAGAGCTCTCACTCCTGTGGGGAGGCCTCTGCGACTTAACTCTTCTTCAGCTATGGGTCGCCCACCCGGGGGTATGGGCCTGATTATATCACGAGCACGCCCCTCCTGCCGTCCTGCTGTGGTCCCCTCTTTGTGTTTCCAGTTGAAGACGATCTTCTTTACTAGGTTCCAGTCTTTTCTCGATGGTTGTCTAGCAGTCAGTTGTGGTTTTGTTGTAGTCACGAGGCAGGGTGAGCTTGTGGTCCTACCACTCTGCCATCTTGACCGGAACTGTATCTGCATCTATTTATTTTAAAAATGCTTTTAATGGAGCATAGTTGATTTACAGTGTTGTGTTAGTGCCAGGTGTACAGCACAGTGATTCAGTTATTTTTTCTCAGATGATTTCCATTATAGGTTAGGTTACGACAAGATGCTGGATAGAGTCTCTGTGCTTTACAGTAAATCCTTGATGCTTATCTTCTCAGAGTCTGTTTAGGTGATCATATGGTTTTCCTTTTTTTTAGTTTTATCAACTAAATGGTTTAATTGTCAAATCAAATGAAAAGCAAGACTCCACTGTATGCATTCTACAGGAGACACACTTAAACGTAAAGACACGTAGATGAAAAGCAGAAGAATGGAGAAAGATGAGTGGTGCCAACGCTGGTCACGGCTGGTGTGGCCACGCTGGTATCAGACAGAGTGAACCTCAGAGCAGAGGTGACTGGGTGAGGAAGGTCGCTGCATGATGACGGAGGGTCAGGTTGTCGAGAGGGCACAACAGCCCTAAAGTCATGCACCGGATGACAGACGCCAGACACCACGGACGTGCTGTGTGGCTCCTTGGGTGGGAAATGTCCAGAAAAAGCAAATCTATGGAAACAAATCAAATTACTCTTGGCCTTGGGCTAAGAGTGGAAATGGAGGCTCACAACAGATGGACACAGTGGGACTTTGTGTCATGACGAAAATGTTCTAAAACTGGATTTTGGGGATGGTTTCACAATCTATAAATTTACCAGAATTATTGAATTACACACTTACAGTGAGTGGATGTTATGGTCTGTAAATTAAACCTTGATAGAACTGCTAAAAAAATTTAATGGAGGAATATCAAAAAACACAGGCACTAAATTGAAGGGCCTTTTCGTGGCCACCTCTGGGACCATTTGAGCATAAAAATATAAAGAGTAATGAATTATAAACAAATGAAAAACATGGGAATCCTTGAGTCCATTTTGATAATAAATAGAAAAATGAATGTGCAAGAAAGTAAGGTTGGTAAATGGGGAGGCGGGCTTGAGTTAGGAAAGCACTGTTTTGTGACCTTTGGAGTAGGGGTGGGTGGGGAGGCAGAGGGACCGCCCTGATGAGCCATCCAGGGAGAGAGTGGGTGTTTCTTTGCATGGCCTCAGGCATCCCCTCGCGACTGCTTCTTTGTGACAAGTGGAGAAACAAGCTGCACTGGAGAGGACACCTGAACAGGTGATCGCAGGGAGCATCGTCGAGGGGCAGGTGACTCCTGACCCCCGGGAGGGCAGCTGTCCTGTTAAGTGGTGCTCCAGCCCTAAGGGGCCCTTAGTGGAGATAATGTCACTCCTCCCAGGAGGGCTGCTGTCCACTGGGCAGCTCTGCATGGAAGGAGTGGTGCGCTGAGCAGGCACCAGTGGAGGACGGGCACCTGTCTGGGGACCCAGCCCTGACCGTCCACTGCTCTCAGGGATTTCGGATGGTTTCAAGTTGCACGTTTCTTTAATGGCATCAGCAGTAGTTTGTTTATATCAAGGAAGCACTTGGACCTTTTCCTGATCATTGCTGTGGAGCATAGTCTTAAGCTAACCGACTGTCTCAGGAACACGAGAATCCCCCGCCAGCACTCAACCCTCCTTTCCACAGAGCAGTTGGAGTGGGTGGCATGGCCTCGGCCTTCCCTGGTGGCCTTTGCTGCCGCCAGCAACAGCCAGTCCTCAACCAGTGTCCTCAGTCAACGCCAGAGGCAGCCAGCTGTTCCCATGAGCGGGACCCCCAGGGGGCATCTGGTCAGTGCCTCATGGGGCGGGGCGCTGGCCTTGTCCAGCCACAGGTGCAGTTCCACACACGAGTTAGTGACCACCCAGCTTTTCTGAAGGCCGTGGGCCTGTGGTCTGAATGCTCAGAAAAGGAAGGGCCGTCGGGGTTACCCACTGAGCTGTGTGTCTCTGCCGAGTGTCGTGTGCAGACGCCCTCCAGTCACCCTCTGGTCCCTTCTGCCCCTTCCAGTTCCTGCGGATCTGTGCCGACCTCTTCCGCCTGGTGCCCTTCCTGGTCTTCGTGGTGGTGCCCTTCATGGAGTTCCTGCTGCCTGTCGCCGTGAAGCTCTTCCCCAACATGTTACCGTCCACCTTCGAGACCCAGTCGAGTAAGGTGAGTGGTGCGGTGTTGTGATTGACACCTTAGATGTTAGATGTTTTTGAATTTTATGTTTGCTTCATAGTTCAGTCTGCTGTGCTATGCTTATTTAATAGGTGCTGGTTTCAGATTTCTCTTTAGTTATTTTTAGGTTTTTTTTCTTTTGAGAGGGAGGTAGTTAGGTTTATTTATTTAATGGAGGTTCTGGAGATTGAACCCAGGACCTCATGCGTGCTAGGCACACACTCTACCACTGAGCTATACCCTCCCCCCGTTTCTCTTTAAATTTATTTAAATGAAGTTTTTTTAGATCAGTGTTCTTCGGGCCACCGGTTCAGACCCACTCGTGGGGGAGGAGATGGGTCGAGGGCTGGGGTGGCCCTGCCCATTTTGGTCAGTGAGGTCTTTGGGGATGTGCGTGCCCAGTCATGCATCTATTGCTGGTGGCCTTTGCATTTCACACCAGATGCCCACGGGGCCTAAAAGCTTTACTGGCTGGCTCTTTATGGAGTTCGCTGGCCCCTCTCTAGGGGGTTGTACAATTTCCATAAATCATGAAATAGTTGAGAGTTTCAGAACACACAGCACGTGGGTGGAGTAAGGGCGTTCAGGAGAGGTCTGTGTGGGTAGCGCTGGGCGGAGACGTAAAATGCACTCCGTCCTGGAGTTCCATCCCAGCGGGGATGCAGCGGGGTGCCGGGCGCTAGGGGAATGCAGCGCCCTCTCTGACCCTGCAGGAGGAGCGGCTGAAGAAGGAGCTGCGGGTCAAGCTGGAGCTGGCCAAGTTTCTTCAGGACACCATCGAGGAGATGGCCTTGAAGAACAAGGCAGCCAAGGGGAGTGCCACCAAAGACTTCTCTGCATTTTTCCAGAAGGTGCTGTGATGCTTCGTCCCTGGGGTGCCAGCCCACTGGCCCCAAGTGCTGGTTGGAACCTCGGGGTGGGCCACTCTGCCTTGTCTGGGGAACGCCCCGGCTTCCCTCTTTTTTACTGTACATGACCACGAGGGTGGCGCTCCTGGCAGGTGTTGGCTGGTGCTGCAGGGCTGTCACCTGGCCCTGCCTCCACCCTGTGCAGAGGAGGTCAAGCCTACTGTCCTGAGAACATGAACCTCGTTGACATTCACAACTACTTGCCTGTGTCTCCAGACTTTGCAGCCCTGTGGGGGGCGTAGAGTTTGGCAAGAACCTAAGACCCCACAGTGGTGACAAGTCAGGGGGTTGGGTTGAGGGGAGGGGACAGACTGCTTGGGGTGGGGGGCAGAGGGCGCCCAGCTGGTTGGCGCTCTGGGGTTTGGGTCCCTGAGGGCCTCCCCCTGTAGGAGCTCGTGAGGGCAGAGCTGAGGGAGGCAAGCGCTGTCCCGGGCCGTGGGGGCTGCCAGGCCCTCCTCCTCACTCGAGGTGTGTGGCCCGAGGCTGTGGGTGACCCTGACGACGCTCCCACAGATCCGAGAGACAGGGGAGAGACCCAGCAACGAGGAGATCATGCGTTTTTCCAAACTGTTTGAGGACGAGCTGACCCTGGACAACCTCACACGGCCGCAGCTGGTGGCGCTGTGCAAGCTGCTGGAGCTGCAGTCCATCGGCACCAACAACTTCCTGCGCTTCCAGCTCACCATGCGGCTGCGCTCCATCAAGGCCGACGACAAGGTGAGCCGGCGGCGGGGCTCAGGCCAGCCCCCCGCGCTGCACCAGCATGTGCGCGTCTCCCCGGAGCAAGCACTGGGGCCACACGGTTTTAGCCGGCTTGACGGTGGGAAACATTCTGTGAAAAGTGGATTTTAATGACGGTCTGACTTTTCCTCATGTGGACGCGTCATAATTTATCAACCGTTACTTTAGCTCATCGTTGAGCTTCCCTGAACAACACTCTGATAATCCTTTAAACGTGGGTTTTTGCCCCGGATCTTTGATGAGTCCTATAAAAATGGTGACCTAGACTTGGGGTCCTGAGTCTAGGACAAGCCCTGGCCCGGAGCCAGGCTGCTCCGGAGCCGCACTGACTGCACGCCCGCCTGCCACGCGCCCGGCTGTGCTTGGCCCACGGGGCGCTCGGGCGACGGCGTTCGTTCTCTCTGTCTGTGGTGTCTGGTAGGACCCCGGTGGCTGGCCCGCTCTCTCCTGGGCCCCTCTCCGTCCCTCTTCTCACTCCCAGGCTCCCTGAGGCCTTGCACTTGCCGCGCGTGTTGCTGTCGGAACCCGCTCTGGCGGCCCTGCCCCTGAGCTGGAGGATTTAGTCCACGCGCTTTCCTGTTTGTCTCACCGAATCTCCTTTCTTCCCTTGTTTTGGATTAATCAAGTGTTCATTATTCCATTTGCCCTCCGCTAACTTGTTATTTATCTACTTTTTTAGCACTTTCTCTGGAGTTTACAACCAGAGTCTAACGTGAGGGTGAGGGAGCCGGTGCTGGCGCCTCGGGGCGTCTCAGCCGCTCTCGGCCTCTGCCCCTCTGCGCTGTCGTGCGTTTTTGCCCGCGTCACCACACATTCCGACCCCGCTCCTCCTGCCTGCGTTTCCCCAGCCACTTCCTCTCTGTGAGAAGTCCCCCGGGCCCCATTTGTGTGGCCGTCTCTCTGCCTTCCCTCTGCAGGCACTGCTAGGGGCGCAGCTCCAGGCCTGCAGGTCTTGTCTTCCTGCCCGTGAAAGATGCCGTTGAGTGGACATCGCTGGTGGGCCTGTTCTCATTCCTTCGGCGATGTCCACCTTTTCTTGTTGGGATTTCAGCGTTTTTACAATAACGTGTCTGCGCATTATGTTTACTGGTTGTGGGGCTCCCGCCGCCTCATTGAAGGCTGCTCCCCGCCGCCCACGCAGTCGGCGTCCCCCTCCCTGCTCACGGCCCCGCCACAGGGGCCCTGTCTGTGCTTTGCACCCTTCCTTTTGCTTTTCTAACCCTCTCTTCTCTTGATCTGATTCCCTTAGACTCATCTTCTGAGGCCTTAGTTTCAGTCCTAGGAATTCTGATTTGGGGTCTCTCTTTTTAAGATTTCCATTTGCAGGTAGAACTGCCCATCTTGTCCTCCAGAAGCCAGTCATTGCTGCGTTCTGTAAGGACGGAGAAGCGCTGTGTCCCTCCAGCGGAGTGGAGGCTGGGGGGCTGACACAACGTGGGCAGCGCTTGCCGGGCGTCTCTCTCAGGAGAGGCAGCCTGAGGGCAGGGCAGGCTGCCTGGGCTGAGTCCCAGCCGCTCACTCACTTTGTGACCTTTAACAGGTCATCTGACCACTCAGTGCTACAGATTCCCGTGAGGTAGGGTGGCAGCCAGACCTCTGCTGTTGAGACGGTGGAGGGGGCGTACTTCCCCTTGGACGTTAGGTAGAAACTATACATAAGAGAACTCCAAAAAGTGAAGAGAAGACCCCAGGAATGACACTGGAGGCCTTCATGCCTCACAGATCCATCCCTGGGGCCTGCATGTCAGAATTGCCGACGAGGGCAGACTTGAAAAGCCCACCGTGTGGCCAGAGGACTGGAAAGGCACTGCCTAGCAGGACAGAAGACCAGGCAGTAACTGCCCTGCTCCAGCCAGACACCACAGGGAGCACAATCTCCCCAACCCCAGCACACACACACGCACACAGATACGTAGACACACACAGTGGTGGGTGGGGGCCGAGACCTCCACTCTTGTCAGGATATGACCACGGAGATGGTATCAGGGAGGGCCGAGGGGCGCTGGGTCATTCACCCCAGCACCCCCTGCCTCTGGGGTGTTCAGTAGAGACCAGCAGGGAGCCTGGACCGCCACCCCCACCTGCCAGTCGCAGCACTCTCTGCATTTCCTGCTGGAGTGGTGCCAGGAGGGGCCAGTGGCAAGTTTTCCCGGTTCTCCCAGCCAGGGAGGCATGCAGAGCCTAGCGAGGGGCCCAAACTCCACCCACCCCTCCCACCAGAGACGCAAGTACCCTCCCCGTCCCGGCCCCCGGGCTGGGGCTCAGTGGAGGCTGCATGGGAAACCTGGCAGAACAGGGCAGAGTCCCACCTGTTCCCAAACCGCCTGGGGTGTAATTTATGGGTGTAACTGAGTGATGTGACCCAGAGCTCAGTGCCATCAGAAGGAACTGAGCTCACAGCACCCCTAAGAACGAGGCATGGCATCCATGCAGGGCCCTCCAAGACCTCAGCACCCTTGGGGACCAGGAAGTGGGAGGGAGGGAGGAAGTAGGACTCAGCGTTATCACCGGTGTTCAGTGCTGAGTGCACCTGCGGAGCGGACTGGAGTGGGCGGGGGGAGCTGACTCAGATAGGAGGTGGAAGCGAGATCCAGGCTCCCGTGATGGGACACCCAGACGGCCAGTTTCCTGTTGAATACCCTCCTCACACTAAGAACGAGCAGGGCCCCAGAGTCGGTCAGCGGGGCCAGCGCCGAGACCGCAGAGAAGGTGTGTCATTTCAACCCTTGGCTGCCTCCCAAATTCAGTAAAAGATGTAAATCCACAGATTCAAGACCCTGAGTGAACCTTGGGCAGGACACACCCAGAGAGATCCACACCAAGACAGACTGACAGACTCCAAGGACAGGAGCCATTTGAAAGCAGTGGGCGAGAACAGCGTCTCACCTGCAGGAGAGGCAGTTCAGTGATGGTGCGTTTTCTCATCAGAAACCTTGGAGGCCGAAATGAAGTGGAAAGTACTTTTCACGTGCTGAGGAAAAGAGAGCTGTCGGCTTAATCCTGTATCCAGCAAAAATAGAACAGTTTTTAAAAATTTAAAAACAGGAATAGGGGGACGTCAAGGTGTCCTGAGATGAAGGGAAGCTGAGACAATGTGTCGCATGAGGGCCTCTGCACAAAAGGAGGAAGGTGACCCGCAGCAGACCTTCCATCCCCTCGCTGGTCTCCTGAGCAAGTGTAACGGTGGCCCTGAACCACATAGCTTGGGCGGGGAGGGGGCGTTCAGATGGGACGCCAGTTGGGGGCGGGGGCTCCTCCGCTTCTCTCCGAGACGCTGTACGAGTGCCTGGGGCGCCTGGAGCAGCCACGGAAGTGCGTGTTGGGAGACGCGCTCAGGAGAGCGCGAGACGAGTCCCAGCGGGGCCCCCCACGCCACCGGGAGTGGGGAGGAGAAGATGGGCAAGAAGCGGCTTTTCCATTGCAGCCTGAACTGCCCAGGTGTCCTGCAGTGGGCAGGCGGTTATGCCCCACACAGTGCGCTCCTGCTGAAAAGGGATGGCTGCTTGATACACACAGCTCGCGTGCATCTTCAAGGAGCCCCTGAAGTTGTGTGCTCTGCGGTCCCATCCATGTAACACTCTTCAGAGCTAGACGTGAAGAGTAGATGGTGGTCCCCAGGGCTCAGAAGGGGTGACTGCGAGGGTGTCTGAGGTCCTCGTAGGGGTGGAGGTGTCACGTCCTGGTTGTGGTTTGACTGCGTAGCATGTGAGATGTCACTGCTGTGCGGCTGCATGTCTGTCAGAACTGGAAGATGGCTGAGGGGGTCCCAGCGGCCGGAGGAGGGGGCACCATTGCTCTCTGCTCCTCTCTCCTCGTCAGTCCCTCACGGCCTCCCTGCAGCGCTGAGCTCCATGTCCTCTGTCTCTGGGACTCCTGTTTGCCTTCCCACTTGGGTCCCCGTGACCTCAGGCTGAGGAGGAGGGGAGGGTTGAGAGACGTCCTCGGAGTGACGGGACCACCCTGGTCCCCGTCCTCCTTGCCTGTCCTGCGAACATGGAGGATGAAGGGCCCTTCCCTGTCTGTGGCATAGAGAGTGGTGCCTGGGCAGGGATGGTCCTGGCCATTGACCCCAGGGTCCCCACCCTCTGCAGAGGGGTCTGGTCACCACTGCACCGGACCTGGGGCCGTGGTGTCGTGGTTGATCTTGTGCTTGCGAAGCATGTTGGGAAAGTGGCACAGTTAGACACTTAGCTCCCAAGTGTGTTAACGTAAGGGCGCAGACCTACAATGACCCTTCAGGCGGTGATCAGCAACTTTCTTTGACAGCTGATCGCTGAGGAGGGAGTGGACAGCCTCAACGTCAAGGAGCTGCAGGCAGCATGTCGGGCACGAGGCATGCGGGCCCTGGGTGTCACGGAGGACCGTCTGCAGGAGCAGCTGAAGCAGGTGCGTTGGAGGAGGGGCTTCGGCTGCCCCCTGGGGGTGAGGCCTGTGCACACTTGCCCCGGGTTCTCATTGCCTCACCTGCTCTTGGCGGTGTCCCTTCACCTTGCCGTCCCCTCCTCCCGATCTTCTGTGGACAGATGAAGACTGGGTCACCCTCCTTTGAGATATCTGACGCTCTCAGAGCGTTTGGGGAACCGGGACCCAGGCCAGCCTGACCGCCTAAGCTCCTGCCGTCGGCAGCTCAGGTGGGAGCCGCAGGCCCTTCTCTGGTTACATTACCCTCTTAAGAGTTCCTTCTCATCTTTTGTCCTGCATCACAGTCTCCAAACATTGTCATGGTCTTTGTCAGTTTGAACAGAGTCTCCATGTCACTGAAATATCCTAAAACAGTGCCTGGCCCCTGGTAGTTGTGCATCTGAGTGAATTCACAAGTTCCTCCTTTGACGTCTCTGTGCCATTTTTAAGTGATGAACTTTGGGAACAGAACCTGGTCGTCTTGCTCAGTGTTTTCTGAGCCCTTGGCCTCACTGCTGGGGCATCTCCTGCCGGCTCAAGGGAGGGGGGCAGCAGGTCATTAAGTGCAGCCGTAAATAGGCCTTTCAGAGGCAGGGTGCCTTTTTCTTGGGAGAACTCGCTCCGATGACTCAGTAGATCTGTCTTCTCGGGTGCTGATGTGGTTGTTGCTGCCAGTCTCCTCCTCCCCGCCCCCACACAAGGCAGAGCAGAGAGGAGAGTTCTGGGCCAACCCCACACTTCCACCCTGGGTCCTGGGAGGTGTGGGCGAGCCAAGGCCGGCGGGTGAGTCTGGGGCCTGAACTCCCCAATTCCAGTGGCTGGAGCTGCACCTGCACCAGGAGATTCCGACATCCCTGCTCATCCTGTCCCGGGCCATGTACCTTCCCGACACCCTCTCACCTGCCGACCAACTCAAGTCCACGCTGCAGACCCTCCCAGAGATTGTGGTGCGTATCGCCAGAGGCCCCTTCTGCTGCCGACTCTGAGGGGCCTCCCGCCTCCTCGGCCCAGGGGGCCTGGGACCCACCGCTCACTCTCCTGCCCCTTCTCGCCAGTCCTTCCTCTGCACGTCAGGGGCTCCCGGGCCCTTGGGTTCTAGCAGGGCCCTCTCCTGTGGAGCAAACCCGGGGCAGACGTGGGTAGGGGCGGGGGCCGAGGGGCTGCTCTGGCGGGGTCGTGCTCGCTCACAGGTGCCCCCTCCCCTCAGGCAAAGGAAGCCCAGGTGAAAGTGGCCGCGGTGGAGGGCGAGCAGGTGGACAACAAGGCAAAGCTGGAGGCCACGCTGCGGGAGGAGGAGGCCCTCCGGCAGGAGCACCAGGAGAGGGAGCTGCAGAGGCTCTCCCAGGCCGCGGTGAGCAGGGCGCGGGGCTCGGGAGGCTGGGGGCGGCGGGTTCCCTGGCGGCCAGGCTGTGAGTCCCATGCTGGCTATCGGTTCTGGCGCCAGTCAGGGCCGGCGGCCAGCCCAGCCCATGGGCAGAGGGTGTCTGCAGTGCCCACACCCACGCAGCAGTGACTCCACCAGCCTGGCAGCCAGGGACATTCCTCCAGGAGCGGCCTGAAGCCGACATGAGATGCTCGGGCACTTCACAACGGGGCTGCCTGCAGGAGCGCAGGTGGAGGGTCTGGCGGTGGAACCTGGTGGAGGCAGGCGCCCGCCACCCACTGGTGGGGTGCCGCAGACCTGGACCCTCGAGTAGCGGGCAGGTGGCCCAAGCGTGCCCTCCGGCAGCGGCTCGTCTGTGCGGGCATGGAGGCCCCGGAAGGTGGCTGGCCCCGAGGTGCTGAGCCGGCAGCAGCCTTGCGTTTCAGAAGGAAGCGGAGCCCGAAGTGATGGCAGAAGCTGCCTCGGGGAGGCCCGGGGCTGAGCTGCAGCCAGAAGTGCCTGATGTGATCTTGCCATCAGAGGCCCTGAAGGACACCGCCCCCATCCTGGAAGGCCTGAAGGTAACGGTGCACACACGCCAGAGGGAGCAGTGTTGGAGCCTTGCTGGAGGACCAGAAGGGCCCGGCTTGGAGGGCGGGGGCTCCTGAGGAAAAGGGTCCAGAAGGCCACAGCCTGGCTGCCCAGGGCGACAGTGGACAGCCTTGGGGCCAGGGGAGTCCGCAGGTCGGAGCCATTCCTGGGAGGCCGGATGTGAGAAGGGTGAGCTGGCCGTGGGCCCAAGGGCCTGAAGGTGAGGGGCCTGCTCCGGCCCCAGACCCTCTGGACTCCGCATGGCTGGGCACCCAGGGAGGAGAGGCTGGTGCGGTCCCTCCCAGAGGCCCGCTTTGCCGTCACCTCCCTGACACCCTGCACTTGGGAGCCTGATGTGCTGTGTGCCCAGGGTTGCTGGCCCAGGGTGTGCGATGGGTGGAGGAGGTCTTTACCGGACAGATGGCTTCGTCAGTTTGGCGGCTGGAGTAGGAGGGAGGAACCAGCATGGCAGATTCATGTATGGGGCGTCTCAGTGAGGTCGCGAGGGGCGGGGCCTCCGCATTCAGAGGTCAGAGGAGTCGAGGCCTTGAAACGGCAGCCTATGAGGTGGAGTCGTGGGCTCTGTCAGGTGTGCAGAGGGCCGGGCGGTGCGGCCTGAGGACAAGCCTGCTGGGCAGTGTGGGGTCGTCAGCAGTGCAGGGGAGGTAGAGGGAAGAGTCCCATGTGGAGTCCCAGGGAGGAGCCAGGAGGGAGGGCCCTGGGAGAGGGTGGTGGGGAGGGCTAGGCCTCGGGGAGGAGCCAGACCGTTCCTGTGAGGAGAAGGCACGAAGTGTCAGCACCAGGGCCCTTGCAGAAGCAGGCTGTGGACTGCAGGGGCAGCATCCGGGGTCGGGCACCACTTGGGATAAGCCCGTGTGCCTCTGCTTCCCCTGATGAGGGCCCCGGGGAGGGTCATTTTGAAGGCGGTGCAGGGCTCGGGCTGGGAAGCCGTTCAGAGGTACAGCCTGGTGGAGCCCATGGAGTGTGGCTCTGGGAGAAGGGACCATCTGGAGGCCATGGGGCTGGGATGGCTGGCTGTCTTCGTGGAAATGAATACATCCCATTTCCAGTGGATTAAAGACTTAGATGTGAATGGACGTTTAAACTCTCTTATGAACTAAGGATTGCCGAGGATCTCTTAGCAAGAAGCACAAACTTTTAAAAACTTACAACGAAGAACCTTGGTTCGTTGGAAAGGTGCTGCAGAGAGTGGGGCACCACCGTGTCCTGCCAGCAGTGCAGGCTTGGGTCGTGTCGGTATTTACCATCTGCTTGGACAGAGACCCTGAATAGCTCTAGGAAACTGAGCTTGTAGCAGGAAACCTCTGCACGGGGACGCCCCAGATCCATATGGCTTCACTGGTGAAGCTACTGGGGAGTCCAGACACGTGAGGAATAAATCCTCCCTGTGCTGCTCAGACTCCTGGCAGAAAGCTGAGGGAGAGCCCATTCTGAAATGAGCATCACCTGAGGCCAAAACCAGGTAGAGACGAGAAGCCGCAGACCAGTGTCTTTCAGAAACACAGATGTAAAAATCCTTATCAGACTGCTCCTAAGTGAAATGCAGCTCTCTTGTGGAAAGGACAATACGTCATGGCCTCGTGGGGTTTGTCCACGGAATACAAAAAGATCAGTCAGTGTAACGACCACAGTACGGACTGAAGAGAAGGCGCGTGTGAGCACCTGAGTAGACGCACAGAGCATGATGGAGCCCTGTGTCTGTCTCGCCAAGGGGGCTTCCCAGCGGGTCGGTGGGAGGGACAGCAAGCCTCTGGAGGAGCGCCTGCGGACGACGACCCCTGGCGGAGCAGCGCGGGCAGGGCAGCGCTCTCACCGCCTCTGCTCAGCACGGGGCGGGGTTCTGGCCACAGCGACTGGATGAGGAGGAAGTAAGATGGCGCAGGTCAGAAGGGAAGGAGGAGACCTAATCGGCCCTCCCCCGACCACGGAGGACAAGGAGAGAGGAGGGAGTGCAGCTGTCTGTTCACAGGTGACCTGAGCGTCTGCAAGTTAGTTGTGCTCCTCTGTGCTCGGGGAACAATCAGAAATTGGAGATTTTAAGAGTACATCATACAGAAGCACCCCCAAAATGAACTGCTTCGGGGTAAACTTGAATGTAGACACGCAAGGCTGCGTGCACTGAAGTGCCACGAGGGGCGCTGAGATGAAGAAGCAGACCCGCGGAGAGGTTCCCTGCGCTCACGGATGCGAAGACTCGGCGTCGGTGAGGCGTGCGTTCTCTCCTGCGGGTCTCTGGGCTGAGATCCTCCGCATCCCAGCAGGCTTTGTTGCTGAAACTGACAAACTTACTCTAAAATTCAGATGGAAATTTGAAGGACCCAGAAGAGCTGAGACAGTGGACAAGCAGGTCTGGTAGATGCCCTGGGTGCAGCCGTACTTGGCAGTGGGAGGGACACGCTGTCACGTGGGTGAACCTGAGGGAGGGAGGGTGGGGTAGGGCCCCTACCCTGTGACGCCTTTTGTCAAAAGTTCTAGCAGACTGACAGACCTGTCGTGACGGGAGACAAGTCAGCGGCGGGGGTGGGGTTTGGGGCCTGAGGAAACGTTTGGGGTGACCGATGTTCTCTGTCGGGTGGTGATGGCTTAGGGGAGTACACATCTGTCAGACACACCACGCTGGGGCAGTCTGGTGCCAGAGGGCACCTCAAAGAGTGGAGACGGCGCCCGCTGGCCTCGCCGGGGCCTGAGCCTCTGTCGTGTGCGACGTGAACCTGCAGGACGCATAGGAAGGTGCCAGCCCTCAGGGCCCAGCCTGTTACTTCCGTTCATCTGGATTTTTGGGTTGCTTGTTTGTTTTCTTTCCAGGAAGAGGAAATAACTCAGGAGGAAATTGACATACTCAGTGACGCCTGCTCAAAACTGAAGGAGCAGAAGAAATCCCTGACAAAGGAGAAGGAAGAGCTGGAGCTGCTGAAGGAGGACGTCCAGGACTACAGTGAGGTGGGCGGGAGCGGTGGCGGGACGGGGCTGGGGCTGCAGCAGAGTAAAACCAGGCTTCGTCAGGCCCCGATAATTCAGTAATACCACCATCCAGTGTTGGATAAACTGGCCAGACAGCCTCTGGGGAGAAAACTGAATTTAAGTGAATCTTATTTAATAGGTTTTCCACTCATTCCAGGGAGTCACTGTTCTCCTGGAATGCTGGCCATTAGCCATTGTAGATGACAAGCATTTCTTTGTTGCTTTAAGGCAGTCTTTTTACAACTGAATAATTTCATTAGGACTTGCAGGAGATCAAGAAGGAACTTTCAAAGACTGGCAAAGAGATATACGTGGAAGAGTCTAAGGCCAGCAAGAGGCTGACAAGGAGGGTGCAGCAGATGATCGGCCAGATCGACAGCCTGCTCTTGCGGCTGGAGGCCGACCAGAGGGCTGGCAAGCTGAGCCCAGCCTCCGAGGGCGCAGCTGCGGGGTGAGCGTGGGCCTGGGGCCTGGGAGGCCAGGGCCTTTCTAACCCCCGAGCACACTTTTCAGCCTTGCTGACCACCGCCCCTCACCTCCGACCCGTCAGTTCCAGCCAGAAGCCCAGCAGGCCTCGTCAGCCCCCACGGCCCCACAGAGGTTTCACCAAAGTGGCCCCGAGGCCCGTGTCCGGGCTCTCGCACGCCGAGCGCCGTCAGCTCTCATCTGCAGGACCACACTTACGGCCTGCCTGGTCTCTGTGTGCACCCTAGCCCACACCTCTGTCCAGGCTGCTGGCAGGCTGGTCCCCCCCAGAATGTACTAGGATCTTGGCTCCCCATGGCCTCTCCCTGCCCCTTCTTCCCATGGCCCTCCCCTTTCCTCCAGCCTCAGCCACACTGGGTTCCTGTTTCCTCATCATCAGGGCCTCTCCTGCCTCCTCCCTCTTGCTGAACCCCCATATACGCAGGCACTCAATGATGACCCCCGTGCGGGGGCTGGCTCTGCATTGGGTGTCCCATGGCCGGCAAGGGCCAGCACCGCGTGAGTGGCCGCCGGGTGAGTGAGATGTCCCCCAGGGGCAGCAGCGAAGCCCAGCACTCCTGTGGCCCCTGTCTGCTGCGGGGTAGGCGGGCAGGCTGCAGCCCCCCCCCCCCCAGCTGAGGTCCCTCCCAAGGGACTGCATTTCTCATGCTGGATTTCAAAAAACAAAAAGTCAAAACAAACAAAAAAACTAAAGGGTGCTCTTTTATTAGATTTGTGGCAGGTTGAGTAATAAGGAATTAAGTCGTCATTTCGTTAAAATTGAGAGATGATGTAATGCATATGTAAGAGCTTTCTGAAGGGTTTTTTGGGCTTTTAAACAGCTTGTTTTTTTCAGTTTTTTATTTTATTTGTTTAGTTATTAACTTTATTTTATTTTATTTTGGAAAGGTATGATTGTATTATGTGCTCAGTGTCTGCTCTTGGGTTGACCTGCTGTGCTGTGTGGGCCTCCTCCTCCGCTGGCCAGAGGGCAGCATGGTCAGACCCGGCCCCTCCCACCCTGACCGCTGCACAGACAGGTCTGGAACCCACCCAGTAGTGGTGGGCTCCGTCCTCGTCACTGCCAGAGAGGCAGGGCCCGCTCAGGGGCCACGCCCACACACACAGGAGACCCTGGACAGAGTGATGGCTTCTCTTTTTGTGTTCAAGTTGGCTGGGTGCCCCCAAGGGAAGAGGCGAGGTGGCTCTGGAGGGAGGGGCTGCCGGGGTCCGGGCTGACCCGGGGAGGCTCTGGGTGTCGCCCGCTGTGCCATGTGCCGGCCCTGTCCCCCTAGGGAGACGGTCATCAGCATCGCTGAGCTCATTAGTGCCATGAAGCAGATCAAGCACATTCCAGAAGGCAAGCTCATGAGCTTGGCCTCAGCGCTGGATGAGAACAAGGATGGCAAGGTCAACATCGACGACCTGGTCAAGGTGCGCAGGGCTCTCTGGGGGCATCTTCCCCACCGGGCCACCCCCGGGGCCTGGTCTGTGCAGGGACTGCAGTGGGAGGGCCCTGGCTGGGTCTGGGAGGCACGGGGGGCGGGGGGGGACGCCCCCGGAAAGGAGACGGGCTTCAGGACCCCTGGTGGTGAGTGGTCGGCGTGGGGGCCACCTGAGGCCTCAGAGGGTCCCTGGTCGAGAGCTTGGGCAGCCCTGGAGACCTGGAAAGGGGGGTTCCACCCTTGTAAGGAAGGCTGTGGGTTCCGGCGTTTCTGAGACGAGAGCACCTTCTCAGGCTCCTGAACACCTGGCTAGTTGGTGACTTTTCATACATTTAAAGGAGCACCAGCCAACTTTGGCTCCGTTGAAAGCAAAAGCGTCACCAGCCCATGTGCCATCATCACCTTCCCAGCAGCAGACGCTGAGAGGGCCAAGCACGCATCCCTGACCCTGCTCTGGGCCCCTCCCTGACCCTGCTCTGGGCCCCTCCCTGGTGTTCACAGCACTCTGCCCTGAGCAGGGGCCTGAGCTGGCAGCCTCGCTGTGCTGAATAGCCCACCTTCCCCTATCCTGCAGCCCCGGGCCCCGTGGGAGACATACCTGGTGCCCTCACCTAGGGGGGGCCGACCGCAGGCCACCTGTTCTCCAAGCACCTCCCCTAGTGGTTTGATCTGGTCTGGGGCTCTGGAGTCTGTGGGCTCCCTGGGAGTGGGTGGGGGTCTGGTACTCTGATGACTAGGGCAGATGGAGGACCTCAGGGACCCCTAGGTGGGACAGTGCCACATGCTAGTGTCAGAGGCCATCCCAGCCTGGTGGCTGTTGCCCGCCTCCCCTGAGTCCCTTGTCCCTTCTGTGTATGTAGGTGATTGAGCTGGTGGATAAAGAGGACATTCACATCTCCACCAGCCAGGTGGCCGAGATTGTGGCCATGCTGGAGAAGGAGGAGAAGGTAGAGGAGAAGGAGAAGGCCAAGGAGAAGGCTGAGAAGGAGGCCGAGAAGGAGGCCGCAGAGGTGAAGAATTAGGGCCAGCCCTGCTCTGGCTCCGTAGTGGCCCCTCGCATGTCTGGCTCCATCTGCACTGGCCACTGCAGCCCTCTCGTGATAGTGATTGCTTTGAAGTGATTCTTAGTGACAAATCTAATATTTTGTCTGGAATAAATCAGAAACTTCCATATCAAGTAATTTTAAATTTTCATCATTCCACGAAGATTCAGTCAGTCTGGAATCCCTGAACCACTCCAGGGAGACTCCTCTGGATTCATGCCATAGCAGGGGCTGCAGCGGTCCGGGCTGCAGCAGCCCAGTGTGCAGCCTGCCAGCAGTGGGGGGCTGTGGCCCTGCAGAGGCTCACTTGGCCTCCCCACGCACCCCCTGGCGGCGTCTGTCCCAGGAGGAGAGAGGACAGACACCTGGACCGCGTGCCTGTGGAGCCAGAGGCATGCGACTGGGAGTCAGATGCGGGCACAGCCTCCTCAGCCTGGAGAAGATGCTTCGTGAGTCCGTGGACTTGGGTTCCTGAATATCTGTGTAAAATAGGACTGACTTGTGCACACTTCCCAAGTCACATCTGTAACGACTGAGAAAGTATGTCCATCCGTCTCTCTGTGGCTGCTGGAGAATCTCAGTTCTGACGGGAGTGTCGGGGTCTCCTGCAAGTTTCCTCTTATGTGTGTATTTGAGCTCTTTCCTGATGTGCTTTTGATTTTCACCTAAAACCTTTAATTAATTAATGAGTACAGAATTTCCTCGCGTGACAGTCTGCCTGGGTAAATCAAGTGGGAGCTCTGCCGTGAGACACCAGTGAAGCCCTTGAAAAGTCAGCATCTCATGGTTGAATGACTTATGGAGCTCTTGTAGCTTTTAGGAAGTTTTCTGACTTGGGGTGTTAGCGCCTCATTGGCCTCATGGGAGTTAGGAGCAGGTTTTGCTGTGCATCCAGGGACAGGCCGGCCCTGGGCTGCTCTGCGTCACAAGGGCCTCCGCGGGCCAGCAGCGCGGCTCCTCCCAGACGGCTGGGCAGGAGGCCTTGGGAGCCTCTCCGGGGGGCCCGTGCGGCCCGCAGGCCTCCAAGAGCCGTAGGGCCAGCCCATGCACCTCTGGGCGGAGCGTGGCAGCCTCCTGGCCTGGTGGCCAGTGTCCACACCTGGCAGCTTGGGAGCACGGTGCTCTGTGGGGCAGGTGGGGCCGGGTGGCCGGTGGCCTCAGCTGTGACTCCTTGTACTCGGGGTGAGTTCCCACAAGACCGTTCTTTGTGGGGAATCATAGGAATTGGAGACACAGGAATAGAGTGGCCAGGTTAGCCGAGAGAGGATGATGACGAAATGATAGCTTCTGAATTACTTGAAACTTTCTACTCAGCCATTAAGGAAGAAACGTGACAAAACGGGTGAGATTATATATTCTCAAATGTAAAACTTGATAAAGGGACAGTTGGGTCTAAGGGTTTTTATTTCAGTTATTTAAGAAGTGCGCTCCAGACACTTAGTTGGGATCTATGAGCTACCTGGCAGTCCTCCGGCAGCCTGGGTCTTGGCCTCAGCACGCCGCCCCCGCGCTCTGCAGCTGCTCCCCCCGGAGCAGAGTGCCTGCATCTCCCAGGTGGAGCCACGCCCCTGGGGGCGGCGGGACCCTCCTTCAGTTTTTGTGACGTTGGTGATGGCTGGCTGCAGGCGTCCCCACCCCGATTGTTTTTACTGTCCTGAACTGGGTCCGGCCCAGCTGCAGGTGTGATGAACGGTGGCTTTGGAAATGCGGAGTGCGGGGTGCGGGGTGCCGTGTGCCGAGGTGCCCGTGCCTGCGCCTGCGGAAGCTGTGCCAGCCACGCCTGCCTGAAGACCAGGCAGGGGTTCTTAGCCTGCGTTTCCTCTTCCACTCCACCTGAACACCCACTTTTTCATTAGGGATTCTGGAAATTGGCACTTGGGTTCCAGTCATTTTGGAATGTCAAAATCCAGACTTTTTAAGAATGAAGGGCACTGTGTAGTTTGTGAAGAGTCATCTCCAGGCAGTGTTTCTCCACACAGGGTGAGGGGCCAGCAGCTGGCTCCGTCTCCACGTCCTCCAGGGGCCCGGGGCCAGCTTCGCCTGAGGGCCTCCTTGGGCTGTGTGCAAACACTTTTTTCAGAAATAGTGTTTTTATTAAAATAAGAAATTCATGTTCCTGTAACGGCTCAAAGTAAGATTTCTGAACCATGACACATCAGAGGTCAAGGTGGAAAATGTCTCCATGTCCACCTGTGTCTGGCTCTGGCTTCCCAGCAGGAGAAGTGGCAAGTGGGCTTTTGGGTCTGGGCCTGCTGTCCTGAGGCCAGATTCCAGAATGAGCCTTGCCTGACAGGGCTCAAGCCCTGGCCTCAGGTGTCCACTGGTTCTGTGACAGCGTGCCTTGCCAATGCTGTCAGACTGCCAGTGACCAGACTACTTGATTTAATGTAAGGAGAAGGTTTAATAAAGTGCTTTCTTGCTGACCTGTCTGCCATGTGATGGTTTGTCCAGCTCGGTGAGGCAGCCACTGCCTGACCAGGCTCTCCACTCCCCACAACCTTCAGTGGGCACCTTGGGCCTGAGAAGGGTCCTGGCTGAGGAACAGCCCAGGAGGGGGAAGTTCTGAAAGACTCAGGGCCCTTGGGAGCAGGCATCGACGGCTCTGCCCGGTGCATGGAGGGTCTCCCTCCCAACACTGGGGCGGGGCCAGCCTGCAGCCCCCACTTTACCCACAACCACCACAGGGCTGCTCTGCCCTGCCCAGCTCGCGCCGCCGGCTCCAGTGGGGGTGCCCTGCTCCAGGTGGAGAGCTGAGGCCTGGCCAGGAGGGTGGCAGGGAAGCCCCGGAGGGTTTCTAGGTCCTATCTCAACACCACGCACAGGCACAAGCTCCCATCCTCCCAGGCACTGGGGGCTTCTTCCACCCTAGGGACCTACATACATCCCCTCTCCCTGAGCCTGGCTTTAGCCGCTGTCTCTGCCTGCCCCGCAGTTCTGAGCACTTGCATGTTATTCCTGACCCGTGTCGGGGAGAGGTGTTTTCTGTGCGTGCAGGTGTGGGCGATGGGTGCTGGTCTCAGCCTTTGCTCTCCCCCTACCCGTGCCCCCAAACAGTGGCTCCTGTTCTGTTTCCTCCCAGAAAGCTCTTGAGGGAGAATTACAGCTGATGGACTGGACCGGAGAAATGCTGGAATCCACCTGTCCTGCACTGCAGCCGCCCTGGTGAATGGCTACCCTGGGGTCACGGGGGCATGGAACTGGAGTGACAGGCAGGGAGCTTGGTGTGAGGGCTGCTGGCCGTGTGCCCCAGACAGTGCCCCAGATGCCCAGTCGGGAAAGACATGACCCCACGGGAGCCACCAGCACATCCACGGCTGTCCCCGTCCAAAAACTACACACGGGGAGGGCGGGCAGGGCTGTTCCAGACTAGTTACTGAGAAGGGACACCGGGATCCTGACTTTAAATCTCCATCAGCCGTAGTGGGGGCGATTGGGGATGGTCCATTCCAAGTGGGGGCACATGTTTTTACACGTGATGCGACCCCCTGAAGACCACGGGCGAAACCAAGACGTGAGCAGCTGCGACTGAGTATGTTCATGCACCGCCCTGGGGAACAGGACCGCGGGGGGTCGGTGTCCAGCCTGGCGGGGCCAGCGGGCGGCCTCCACAGGTTGGGCACGAAGGCCGACCTGGCTAGGGGGCCAGGGAGGAGGTGGAGACGCACAGACCGGTGAGGAGCCCCAGGCCACCGAGCGGAAGGCCGAAGACGAGGGCGTGCCTGGGGGTCCAAGAACAGGGGCTTGGGACCCTCCGAGGGCGGGCGGGGTGTCAGCGCCTTGCTCTAAGCCACACGGCCGCCCGTCCCCGTCCTGGCTCCGGAGCTCAGAGAAGCCGGTCCGCGGAGGCCACGTGAGGAGGCGGAGCCGGGCGGGTGAGGTGGGGCTGTGGGTGGGGGGCGGGTCCGGGCAGACGAGGGGCGGCGGGGGGACCCTGGGCAGGAGAAGAGGGGGCGGGGCCGCGTGAGGAGGCGGGGCGGGGCGTGGCGAGGCGGGTGAGGGCGGGGAGGTTCCCGGGGCGAGGAGGCTGAGTCTCACCTGGCCGGCGCCCCAGCCTGCCCTCCCGGGTCCGGGCCTCTCCGGTCAGCGCCCCTCCCCGCTCCCCGTCCGGCATCCTGGAAGGCAGCCCCTCCGCCCGCGGCCAGGCCCCTCGAGGTCCAGATCGCGCACCGGGAGCCCCTCCGGGTCCAAGTTCAGAGAAGGGGCGAGCGGGGACTCAGCCCGGCCGGCGCTAGAGGGCGCCCCCGCCCCGCGCTGCTCCCGGCCAGGCCTGGACCCGCCGCCCTGCCTCCCGCGCCCCTCCCTGGCACCTCGCCGGCGCCCTCCAGGCCCAGGCCCTCGCTGGCCTCCTTCCCGTCCCCGCCACCGTCGCCGCGTGGCCCCCGAGCGCTGGACACAAACACTCCGGCAGCCCTGGAGGGGTTTGGGGGCAGAGAGCGCTTCCCTGAGCGGGGCCAGGTATTGGGCTGCACTGGTATCCAGGACCAAGCCCCTAGCAGCCTCCTCGGCTCTACAGAAAGTAGCCCCAGAAACCCCCTCACCTGTAAGGTGAGTTGAGCGCAGCAAGAAGGGGGGCGAGGTCCTTAGAAGCCAGAGTAAAAGTTAACACTGCCCAGAGGCTGATTAGTCTCTCAGGACAGACACGAGGAGGGACAAAGGAGGGAGGGGCACCAGGTCGCAAAGCAGGGGCAAGTCTCAGAGGAAAAGTCAGCCCTAGGCAACGCTGGGTTCCAGGGAGGACATGTGAAAGTCTGCATGATGGCCTGTCCCTGAATCCACCCTAGTCCCCCCGCATGGCCTGGTCCCTGCTGCCTCCTCCAGGAAGCTTTCCCAGACTCACTCCCCACCACTGCTGCATGGGTACCCTGCTCTGTCTTCCTTCTCCCTCAGGCGGTGAACTCTGGAGCAGATGGGGCCAGACCCTGTCCCTGTGTCCTCGGTGCCCTAGCTAGCCTGGAACTGGCATGCAGAACCTGCCCAAAGTTGCAGGAGAGTCAGAATGCAGGTGGCACTGGTTGGGCCCACAGTGGTCAGGGGGTCAGGCCTGGGATGGGGAGGAGAGCCAACCAGGAGCCAGACAGCTGAATCAGGGGGCCAGCTGAGGGCTTTGCTTACACAGGGGCTTCATGGGGGGGGCCCCACTTAGAACCCTCCCCCTCCCCAGCTGACTGGGTAGGCAGATGCCACAGGGTGGGGTGATGGGAGATACCTGGACATGAGCCTCAGGGCCCTCAACTTCCATAAGGTGGGGGGGGGGCGGGGGCAAACAGGAGGTTGGAGGCCCAGAGCCTTTCTTCCTTGCACCACCCACCCCCAGTGTCTCACTGCCCCTTCCACAGACACGTCACATGCATTCCCTGCCTTTGGGGACCCCAGACCAAGGCAATGAATACCACCAGGGACCCCGAGGTTCTGCCCTGCCAGCGTGGGGCCCTGTGCAGCTGGACACAGAGGACCACTCTCACCCTGGCTCTGCCCAGGACTTGTCCTATCTGAGCCAGACCTGGGCTGGAAACCCTTGGAGAGAGTGAGACCCAGGCAGCCAGTTCACTCTGGAGACCCTGCCCCAAACAACTAGTGACCCCTCCCTCCTCCGGGGACAGACGATGGAACCCGCCCCAGGTGGGCAGTGAGGACACGGGAGCTGCCTGGGATCCCAAGACAAGAGACAAAGCACACATCTGAACCAGATGTCTTTATTTTTTGGAAAGCACTTCTGCCGGTTTGGGCTGACACCTTTGGCCCCCACAAGGCTGGGGGCCCTGAGAACACAGACCCTGGCCCGAGCCCGCTGACAAGCAGAGAACAGCGCCCAAACGCAGGGCCATTAATGGCACCCAGAGTAACAAGACTGAATCTGTGGCTTTCTCTCCCAAGCTTTGAAAAGTAGCAGTCTGGGCTATAAAAGTCTAGAAGCATTGCGTAAGAAGTGTTAAATCTACAGCAAATACATCTTGTAAAAACTCAATAAATTATATATATAGATATATATAAACTTGTAACATCTAATAACTTCTGAACCTGCGTGCAGGGCTGGCCCCCACTGGAAACTGCCTCCCCGCCTGGAACACGTGGCAATTAGAGGAACTTGTATGAAAATACCAGCTTGCTTTGAAGTCCCCCCAAAAAAATCTAAAGAAAAATCCTATAGAAATCTAACTCTCCTGCAAAAGAAGGCCAAAGGAAACAAAGCATCCTCGGAACCATCCCAAGCTCTTCGCGGCCCCTGGGGGAGTGCGGGGCTGGCTCGCACCTTGGGGCGTGGGCTGCACGCACCCTCAGCAAACCCTCAACGAGGCATCAACCTTCCCTCTGTTAGTAAGGTAAACCTGAAACCTCTGCCACGTGGCTGGCTACACACCAGGAGTGATGGGAGGGACAGGGACACGGGCTCTGGGGTCGATAAAGAGCTTTACAAACATACAGATCCAGGTACAATTTTTAAAACAAAACTGCGATGCCAGAAAAGCCCCTCCAGCCTTTGCCGGTTTTTGCATTTGTCGGAACAGCGAGTTCCCCAGAGCCTCCCCCAGCTAGGGACCCCCGCCCCCTGCACCCTCAGGTCTTGTGCGCACCTCAGGTGTCCCAGCCTTCCTTCTTCCACATAGAGATATATATATATATATATATATATATATATATATATATATATATATATATATATATGTAGGTGTAGATCATATACACAGCATCTATTTATAGAAATGTACACTTGTGTCTGGAATAACCCTTTCAGATAGAAGTTAAAGGCTCCCGCCTTCAGGTACCCGTAATTTCAGTTTCTGAGGAGCAGGGTGGGAAGTGGGGAGGCCTGGAAGTGGGGGGCTGCTAACACCCCAGGCGCAAGGTGCCCCTTAGGTGGGAGGCGTGCCACGTGGGGGCTTCCCTACAGGCTCAGCTTGGGCACTTGGAGGGGCCACAGCCCACTCTGGACACAGGAGCCTGGCCCGCCCCAAAGCTCCCTGTGGGGTGGCAGTGGGGGGAGGGGCGGGCCGGGAGCCTGGGGAGGGGCCCAGCTCCCCACCCTGAAGGGCTCCACAGGCAGGGCCCCTTACATTCCAAATTCGGTCCCTTGGTGCTGCCAGCACAGGTGGCCAGGTCACTGTACAGCAGAGAAGGAACCCTGGGGACCCCTGCACACACACGCGCACACACACGAAGCTGTCTGTCCCATCTGTCCACCTAGACCAGGTCTCAGGCCTGGGCCAGTGGGACCCAGCGGTCTCAGCACACGAGCAGCAGCACGGTGGGCTGGGGTCCATTCTCACATTGATGGAGGCTCGGCCCGCAGGCCGACAGCCCTTCACGTCCGCGAGGCCCCGCTGCCGGGTGGGGCCGGGGGCAGCAGGTCGTGGGCAAACACGGAGTCATCCCCCGAGGAGCTGGAGCTGGGCGTGTCCTGGCCACCCGGCGAGTACTGCTCAAAGGGCACCGACAGGTCCAGGTACTCCTATGGGTGGGTGGCGGGCTGTGGTCAGTGCTGCAGCCCCTGACCCAAGCCGTCCGTCCCTGGTAGGTGGAGCGGGGCTAGCACTCACGTCAGTGGACGTCACTGTGAGGACGCGGTCCAGGTCCTCCACCAGCTGCTTGAAGGTGGGCCTCTGGGAGGGCGCGGCGTGCCAGCACTCTCTCATGATCATGTACCTGGGGGGGCGCTCAGGTAGGATCTGCCAGGGGCCCGCCCCACCACCCCACCTCTCCTCAGAAATGGCCTTCCGGCCTTGGCCTCTGCCGTACCTAGGGCTGGGCTCCATGGGGGCCCAGGGATGCCGGCGGGAACCCCGAGGACAGGCGCCGAGGGGTGGGGTGGGGCACTCACAGGTCATGTGTGCAGTTGGCTGGCTTGTCCATGCGGTGGCCTTCTTTCAGCAGCTTGAAGAGCTCCTCCACGGGGATGCCAGGGTAGGGCGAGCCCCCCAGTGTGAAGATCTCCCAGAGCAGGACCCCAAAGGACCAGCTGTGAGGGGTGGGGGTGTGGCACCGTCAGCCTGCCCTACCCTGGAACAGGCCCCGCTGGAAGGCAGGGGCGGGCTGCGGGGGCTCCCAGTGGGGCCCGGGCTCTGCTCCCGCAGCTTTCCTGACTCCTGCCTGCCCTGAAGTGGCCTGAGCCCTACCCCCGCCCAGGGCCTGGGGGCCACATACACGTCACTCTGGTGGGTGTAGACTCGGTCAAACAAGGCCTCAGGCGCCATCCACTTCACGGGGAGCCGGCCCTTGGGGGGAGGAAGGGGGCATGTTGGCTGCCAGGTTCCCTCCGGGCTGGGGCCCTGACCCTCCCTCCGCCAGCCGCGCTCACATTGGTGGTTTTTTTGTAGTAGTCGAGGTTGTGCACGTCGCGGGCCAGGCCAAAGTCCGCGATCTTCATCACGTTGTCCTCGGTCACCAGCACATTGCGGGCCGCCAGGTCCCTGTGGATACACTGGGGGCGGGGTAGGGCAGGGGTGGGGCTGAGGCCATCGGCCAGCCGCTCCCTCTGCCCCCCGCTGGGCCCTCCTGGGCCCCTGCTCTGCACCCGCCTGCCCAGCCTGTTCACCTTCTGCGAGGCCAGGTACTCCATGCCGCGTGCCACCTGGTAGGCGCAGGACACCAGGTCCTTGAAGGTGAGCTGCTCCGCGGGCAGCCTGCAGGTGTCGAAGGGGTAGTCCGTGCCCGGGGGCCGCCGCGCCCGCAGGTACTCCCTCAGGTTGCCCTTGGCCGCGTACTCCACCAGCACGTACAGGGGCCCTGAGAGCACAGGCACCTCAGAGGAGCCCCGCCCCGGGACCGCCCTGGCCCCCGCCCCCACCCCGGGGTCCACACCTACCGCCCTGGGTGCAGGCGCCCAGCAGGTTGATGATGTTCTTGTGTCTGCCAATCATCTTCATCATCTCCATCTCGGACACCAGGTCCGACAGGTCCTTATCTGTGGCGTCATCTGTGAGAGGAAGGTAGGCACATGAGACAGCGCTGCCCCACGGGTCCAGGCCCCCTCGCCCCCTCCCTCCCTCACCTTTCAGCATCTTCACCGCCACGGTGACGGGTTTCGCAGCTCGGTCTTTGTCAATGCCAATGGCCTCCGCCATGACTACCTGGCCGAAGCAGCCCTCCCCGAGAGGCTTGCCCAGGGTCAGCCTGGCGGCAGAAGCAGAGCTATAATGAGCACTCCCACGCACTCAAGGCCCTGTCCCAGGCCACCACCTCCAGGAAGCCCTCCACACTTGCCCCTGTGACCTAGCTCATGACAACAAAGGACACTGCCCCTGGCCTCTTGGCCTGTGAGAGCACTTTCTCAGGGGTGGGTCCTCCCCAACTACTGGCGCCCAGCCTCCTCAACCAGAACCCAGCCCCGCATCCAAGAGTGGCCACAATGGCCTTCATTCCCACGTGACTCCAGATCTGCATCCAGTCAGGTCTCAGCGGTGGCCCCGCCCCCACCCTGGGACCCCCCCGTGCTGTGCTCCCAGCCCCCACCTGGTGAGAACCCAGGGCCCTCACACGCCACTGACCGGGCCCGGGACAGCTCCCACTTGGGGTCGGCAGGCAGCTCGAGCTCAGAGACGTTGGCCAGCGCGGGGCCCTCCCCGGAGGACAGCCGGGCGATCCGCACCAGCGGCGTGTTGGAGCTCATGGAAGAGCTGGACTCCAGGGACACCTGCTTGGGTCAGCAAGGGCAAGTTGGTGTCTCGGGGCCGTACAGCCAGGGTGAGGGTGAGGGTGCAGCCCCAGGGATGGCAGGAGGAGGCTGGGCCTGGGAGGGGTGTCTGACATCCACGTGGCACTAAGAGAAAAACTTTTTAATACATTTTTGTGCTCAGAGCAACCCAGCTCCGTGTGGTGACCACAAAGACAAGGAAGGGTCTGGCCTACCCACAGCACAGATGCTGTCCCTGGGCCAGCCGCAGGCCCCAGACACTACAGGGGCCCTAAGCGCAGGAGCCCGGGAGAGTGGGCTGTGAGGGCTCCGCGAGGCTGGGGGCAGGAGGCTCGGAACGTGGTATCTACTTTCTGTTACCTGTCGCTTGAGCGGGAAGCGAGAGACCTTGTGCACGGCGGGCGAGCCCAGGCCCTTCTTGGGGGGGCTGCGCAGGCGGCAGAGCGTCACGGTGGCCACTACCAGGATGAAGAGGAGGAAGCCCACCCCGTAGCTGAGGATGCCTGCGTACACACTGCCAGCCTCACCAGCCTCCACCAGCTCCTCCTCCGCTGCAAAGACACGGGCGTTGGGGGCCTGGCCCAGCCTCTCAGGAGCCCCCATGGGCTGCCCCGGGCCAGAGCCCAGTGGGGGCAGGGGAGGGGGCTCAGACTGCTGCTGGGGGTGCCAAGGCCTCAAGGCCCTACTCATAGAGGCTCTGCAGCCACAAATACCTAGGTCACCAGGGGCAGACCCAAGAAAGAAGGAGCCCAGCAAGCTAGCAGCACCCACACCCGCCACCCAGGAGATGCCACAGCCACCGCACCAGTGGCGGGGGACCCAGCTAGGACAGGGCTCTGGAGGGCAGCCCCTCTGGGCCAATACAGGATCGCATGGACTTGTCCCCATGCCAGGCACAGGGCCTGGCTTGAGGGCTCCATGGTCCCCAGGCTGTCCCCGGTGGCTTTGGCATGTCCTGAGCTGCAGACCCAAGAGGACAGGTGCAGAGCGAGCAGCAGCAGGAGCCGGTACCTGGCAGCACCACCAGCCACGCAGAGTGATGGGAAAACCCGATAGAATTGCCCGCCAGACACGTGTACTCCCCCGCGTCCTCAAAGGTGACATTGTGCAAGGACAGAACCTCTAGCTCCTTGTCGGTGGTGTTAGCGCCCGCCGTCTACAAAGAGAGAACAGAACGCGATAGGAGAGCGCCAGCACCTCCCACGGGCACCACAGCCAGCGTCCACACGACGACGATCCAGCCAGGCTGCAAGGAAAACGCCGCCACCGCCACCACGGCCACGGCCACGGCCACGGCGGCCGAGGGTCCTCTGCCTCGTGCGTCCACACTGAGCCCGAAGCCAGTCCCTCCACCGGCGAGTCCTCTGTCCCAAGTGAGCGCCAGGCGTGCAGCCAGCAGCAGAGCATGCAGGGTTAGTGTGAACACCAGCAAGGGGGCAGAAGGGCGGGTGGGCCGACAGACAGACAGACAGTCAGGAAGTGAGCAAGCATCAGGAGCAGGGCCAGAGAGAAAGAGAGAAAGGGAGAGACAGGAGGGAGAGAAAGACAGAGACGAGGGGAGGGAGGGAGGGAGAGAGAGAGAGAGAGAGAGAGAGAGAGAGAGAGAGAGAGAGAGGGAGAGAAGGAGTGAGAGGCAAAAGGCAGGTGCCCAGACAGGCACAGCCCAGGGGGGAGGACTGCAGGGGAGCTGGCAGGGGTGCAGGAGGGTCAGCACAGGCCACAGGGGCTTGGAGCAGCGGCCACAGTGGAGGCCAGAGGTGCAGAGGTGACCTCATCGGGAGCAGAGTGTGAGCTGGGGGACAGGGAGCGAGCGGCGAACGTGCAGGTGGGCGCATGGCCAGGGCGTCGGAGCTGGAGCTCGGCGTGCCAGGCAGGCATGGGACAGAGTTGTTACCTGCTTGGGGCCCGTGAACACGCAGCCAAAAGGCCTTCTCAGCCACGCCTACGAAATTGGAGGCTCGACAGAGGTACTCGCCCCCATCGCGCGCGGACACATTGGCCAGGCGGAGGCGTGCGTCAGCCTCCGCACTCTCACTGATCCACGACTGCGGGGACAAGAGACCCAGCTCAGGCCGCGGGAGCCCTGCCAGGCACGGGAGTGGCTGCGCAGGAGTGGGGCCCAGTCTAGACCCCGAGGCTCTGAGGCAAGAAGTGGGAGACCCCCAAGTAGCAGATGAGCGGGCTAGGCTGTGCCAACCAGGAGGGCTGCCTGGAGGAGGCGAGGAGGCACCTCACAGCAGAGGTTGTGGTTTCACTGGATGTGCCTTCTCCTCATCCACCCAACAGCCCAGAGTGTACCCCTGGCAGGTGGCCTTCAGACAGGCCCTCCCCAGAGCACTTGACCTGCCCACTGCTGGGGTCCCAGCATTGATGCCCCTGGCCTGAGACCACAGCGCACCCCTGACGGCTGGTCTGGACTCCCGCTCCCGCCCTTCAGGACCATCCTGTCTTTAAACAGATGTTTCTTTTTGGGCTGCAAGTGTCGTAACCACCCCAGCTCAGGTGGCCCCCACCCCTGGGGCCGTGGGAGCACAGCTGAGGCTGTCCTGCCCCAAGGGCCGAGGGAGGCAGGGGTGGAGGGAGGTGGGTGGGGGTGAGAGCCCCGCTCTGCACACCCTGACAATGCCCATCAGGCCAGTTCGAGGGGCAGCTGCCCGGCCTGAGGCCCAGAGGGAGCCACCTGCCTGCCCTGGGCCCTTGGGCTTCACCTCCCCCAGGGCCATCTGCAGGCCCACCTCCAAGGCTGAGACCAGCCCTGGAGCAGATAGGAGACAGAACTCACTGCAGGGCCTGTTGTGCTGGGACCCCAGTGTGCACAGGGCCCTACCCGACCCCCACTTCTTCTCCCCACAGATCCAAGGCCCATGCCCCAACTGCTATCCCTGAAACCCTGAAACAGGCCCCCCCGCCCGTGCCCAGTCCGTGGGCGCCCACCTTAAGCACAGTGACGTAGGGCGTGCCATCTGGCCCCACTTTGCTGCCGTTCACCTCCACGTGCTTCAGCCACTGGATGTGGGGCTGCGCATCGCTGTACACCTTGCAGTGGAACTCGACATCACTGCCCAGCACCGCTGTCTGGTTGGCGGGCAGCCCCGCCTGCAGGATGGGCCGGTGTGGAGAGCGCTCTGTGGGGTGAGGGCGCTCAGAGGCTGCCCGGCCCGTGCCGGCCCGCTGCCCACCCCCACCAGCCCGGGCCTCACCCAGCACGTCCAGTGTGTACGTCTGCCGGATGCTGCCGAACTTGTTCTCCACCACACACGTGTAGTTGCCGCGGTCCGAGGGCACCACGCTCTCCATGACCAGGCTCCACTGCTGGTGCCGCAGCTGGAGGGGGCCGCGAGGGTGAGTGGCCGGCGGGCTAAGCCCCGCTGGCCGTGCCCAGAGGCCCCCGCCAGCCCACTGCCAGGCCCACCTTGATGCCCCCAATGCGGTGCTCGCCTCGGAACTCCTTGCCGTTCTTCAGCCAGGAGATGGACGGAGTGGGGTTGCCGGCGGCTGGGCAGCGGAATCGAACAGTGTTGGCAGCCGGCACGGCCAGCAGCTTCTTGTCCATCCGCTCAGGCCGTGTCCAGTAAGGGGCCCCTGCTGGCAGAGGGGCACGTGAAGGCCACAACTGGGGTGGGGAGGAGAGGCCCGCCTGACCCTCCACTCCTGTGTAGGGAATGTTGGCCTTCAAGGACCCCTGTCTGGGCTGGACGAGGTACCGGCAGCCTCAGCACCATCTCCCAGCATTCCGAGAGCCAGGCCACACGTCCCCTCACCTCTCTGTCCACTTCCCTCAAGCACAGCCTCCAGCCAAGAGTCCAGGGTGCCTCGGGTACACAAAGGTGTCTCGCAAGGACACACCCACTCACCCAGGGCAGCACCTTCATGGCAGGCCCACCAAAGGGCAGACCCAGACCAGGCCACACTGGGTTAGGAAGCCCAGCCAGATGGATGAGCAGAGCCAGGCCTTGGGAGCTGATCAGAAGGCAAGGCCCTGCCACCCACAGAAGCCAGAGCCTTGAAACTGGCCAGGAGCCCACTGGAATCTGCAAGACCCCGGACAACCCCCTGCAGTGCTCCAGAGTTTGACGAGCAGCAGGTGGGGACACTGTGACATGAAGTCCAGGAGGCCTGCCCCGCCATCCTGCTCTCCAGGACTGTCCCTACTCCCAGCCTCACAGCCCAAGTGGCTTTCCTCCTCCATTGGGGCTCAGCTGGGAAGCTGGGCAGGGGAAGCAGCCCCTCCCTGTGGCCTTCCTGCCATCCATGCATCCGTCGCAAAGAGGGTGCAGGGGCCCAGGTGGCAAGCAGTGTGGACAGGTGCAGGGAAGAGACGCCGGCAGAGCTCCAGGCTGCGTGTGTGTCCGAGACCCCAGCAGGCTGGGCATGGGAGACCGCAGGACTCAATGCAGTGGGGAAGTGCCTTCTGGAAGGCACCCCTGCCAGCAACCCTTGATGTCCCTGAGCCCACAGGGGAAGAGGAAGAAACACCGAATGCCCGCCTGAGACGGCCAGGGTGAGCAGGCAAACAGGAGCTGAGGGAGGAGGGTGGTGGGGGCAACCGGGACGGGAGTTTGACTCTGAATTTCCTGGCAGCCAAGGGGAGAAGGAAAAGAGGGGACACTCAGCAGCTCCTGGGGCCGGAGCTGCTCCTGCCCGTCCTAGAGCCCACCCCACCTCCAGGACAGAGCCCAAGTTCCCTCTTCTCCCGGGGAACCCCCCCTCTGGTTTCCACTGGCTGGTTCTTCCTTACCTCCTAGTCTGCTAGACCTGAGCTCCATCCATGCGGGCCCCCCATTCCCCATCTCCTGCCATGTCAGACTCAGCTCCTCCAAAACCAAAACCAAATGCCCCACCTTCCCTAACCGGCCCCTTCACTGCTGGGCAAAGCCCACCTGCTGCCCGCTGTTCCAGGTGGAAGCACCTTCACGGTAAATACGCCCAAACCTTGTGTCCCCAGTGCCCAGGGCCACGCTCCTGTCCTCCTGGGACTGCCTCAGTCGCCTCCCACTGCCCCTAACACCCCTCAGTCTGCTGGCCCCACAGCAGCCACCTGGGCTCCCTGCCCTGGTGTACACCCACGTAGGATGGGCCACCTCACCTGCAGCCCCCTCACTGCTCCTGGAGCGCGGTCTCCTCACCCACTTCTTGGTGTCCCCGTCCCACTCCCCACCTGCTGCCCAGAGCCGAGGGCTAGGCATCCATCCCCACCCCATATTAAGGGGACCTCACACTCGGAAGTTTCCAGACCTTGGTCTCTCGCCTGCCTGATAAGTAGGGGCCCCACACCTGGGGAGGGGAGGGCTGGGCCCCAGGAGGAGAGGTAGGTCCCCAACCCCAGTAGTTCCGTGTGCCCGCAACCTGGTCTCACCTGTGTCTTCAGCCTCGTCCTCCCCATCTTCATCATCTCCCGAGGATGGAGCATCTGCAATGCAGGCAAGAGGGAGCACGTGGGAGCTGGCCCCGCACTCTCAGGTGGTCCGCACTCAGAGGGCGCCTCTCAGGGGTGCCCCCTCTACCCTTGGGGCCCAGGAGCAGCTGGGGGAGCTCAGTGGGTGGGGCCTGCGGGCGCTCACCTGTCACACGCACGCTGAAGCGGCACAGCACGTGCTGGCTGAGTGGCCGCCGGCAGCTGTAGGCCCCAGCGTCCTCGTGGGAGGCGTTTAGCACCTGCAGCCGCTGAGGCCCCACCAGGACGCGGTCCGAAGGCACCAACCCTGCCCCATCCTTCACCCAGACGGTGGGCTCGGTGGGCCCCACTGCGGGCAGGTGACAGCTCAGCTCCACAGTATCCCCACTGCCAAAGACCAGCTCCCGTTGGCTGGGCTCAGGGCCTGGGACCTCTGTGGGCAAGACATTGGTTGTGAGGCAGGTGCCCCCAAACCAGGAGCACTGGGGTCTCAACACCCCAGGAAGCACCAGGGCTCCCCTACCATGGCAGCAGCAGGAGGGCGGCTGGGGCCCGGAGGGCTGGGCAGGGGCTAAGGTGGCCCTGAGAGGAGGAGGAGCCTGTGGTCCCGCAGACGGTCCCCGGGGCAGGGAGGGAGCGCGATGGACACTGTCAGTCGTGCCAGCAGGTCCCAAAGGCGACCCTACCCTCGTGGCGCTCACGCAGAAAACACGCAATGAACGGGTGGGGCCACGATCAGATAAGACACTGTGCATGGACACTGAAAACTCAGATTTCTAAGTGTCACGAAGTATTAGCCTTCCTTTGATTTCTTCAACCATTTAGAAATGCAGGCTCCACTCTGGCCTCACACCCAGTCCCAGAGCTGGAGGTGTGTTCAGCCAGCCGCAGCTGAAACAGGTGGGGACGACATGGGGTAGGGGACAAGGCAGTTTATCCCGGGGGGGTCCCTCTGGTGCCCCCAGCTTTGATTCAAAAGCAATTCGGGACCTGAGAACAGACGCTACCCAACAGTGGAAGGGAGCACTGCCATCAGCAGCACAGCCGAACCTCCCAGAGCAGCACGCAGGCACAGCCAGCCCAGGGTCGGGGCTCTCCGGGGTAAGGGACAGACTGCACCCCGACTTAGGAAGCACCTCGTACATAAACCACACATCAGCAGTAAATCAGAGAAAACATACACTAAGACAAAACCCAAAAATACAAGAAGATAGGGTACCAGGTCTGGCCAGTGGGGTCTCAATACACCCGTGGGTGAGGGGTCCAGGACCCCCATTTTACAGATGAGGACACAGGCTGGGGGAGGATGTCCAGACTCAGCCAGCGAGTGAGGTGGAGGAGAACCCTCAGAGCCATGCCCAGGAGCCCTGGCCCATCTCGCCCTGCAGGTGCTGAGAAGCTGGGGTGGAGGGTCCTGGCCAAAAGCAGATGTCCACCATGCCCAGACCCCAAGGGGCCGACGAGGCCTGAGACCCAGGGGCACAGCGCTGGTGGGGCTGGCCATCACCCGCAGGTCTCCCTGCCAGGGCCGGACAATGCTCAGCGCAGCAGGCAGCCTGGGCCTTGGGCCCGGAACGGGGGTGGGTGGTCCCACTGTGCAGACCCAGCTGGGTCGGTTGCGCTGTTACTTGTCATTCTGCTGACGAGTGGCCTAGATTCGAGGGCCCGGCTGCCCATTCTGGCCATACCAGCCCCTGGCTCCTCAGACAGGTCCAGTTCTGCCCGTTCACCTCAGGAGGCCCCACAAGCCCAGTACCCACCAGAAGGGTCCCCGAAGTGTCCATGGAGTCTGCATCCCTGGGGCCCCATCAGGGGGTTCCTGGCCTGACTTCCAGCCCCCTAGTTCTGGCCAGTGTTCTGTGGGGACCACCCAGTGCCAGGAGCCAGCTGAGGCCCCCCAGAAGGCCGAGAACAGGCTGCTTGTGGCAGCCTCAGCCCCAGGCCCCGGACCAAGGGCAACAGTGGTTTGTTCTGGTTTGGTCTGGGTGGTGATGGCAGGTCAAGCCATCCGCACAAAGTATTTGCTTCAGCCTGGTCCAGCAGGAGACTGGGAGGACCCAGAACAGCCCCCAGGTCAGCCATGCCTGGCAGTCATCTGCTGTTGGTGGTGGTGGGTGGCGACCCCTGACCTGCAGACTACCCTGCCCACTAGGTGGCCATAGAGGCCAGATGCCTCCAAACCAGGGCAGACAAGCCTAGCATTTCCACTTCCAACAGATCCAATCCAACAGGCCACCCTGAGCCACAGGCAACCCAGGGGGAGACCAGACAACGGTCAAGGGGGGTGGCATCAGGCAGAGGCACTGTGAGTGACAGATGGGGCCAAAAGGGATGGACATGGGGGGTGCTCTACCTAGGGAACGGGGTATATGCTGTACAAGCCCCAGAACAGCCTCCGGAAGGAGACTTTCTCCAACAAAAGGGGGCCCGCCCACACCCACAGGCACTGTGGCCACACACGTCAGGAAAAGGCCTGTGTGCCACGGTGGGTGCTCGCGTGCCACGTCGGGGTGGGCACAGTCAGAATGTCTGGCCCTGTGGTTCCCACAGCAGCAGCTCCCACCTGCACTTCCCCTCCGGGGTCTGAGCTCAGTGTGGGGTGTCCTGAGGGGTACTGCATCCTACAGGGGCCAAGCTGAGCCTGAGGGCGTATCTCCCAGGCACAGAGTCCTCCTGACTCTGCCACTAGCTTGCCGCAGGACTCAGTTGACCCCACCGGCGGGCCAGGGAGGCCACCACAGCCTGGAAGGCACTGGGTATGTACGTGAGGTAGGGGGCCGAGAGCCTCCCTGCCTGGTCTACGCCTCAGGACTGATGTCCACCAGGCCTCAGCCAGAACCTGTCTTCTCCGGAGGGTCGCGACCCTTGCTGGGGGAAACTTGCTCCAGGTTTGGGGTCACTACAGTTGAGGCAGTCTCAAAGCATGGGGGGTGCACAGGGGCTGGGCATGGCCCATTAGGGCAGCCTTGGGAGAGACCTCAGAGAACAAGCATCAAATTCAGACAAACTCAAAGAAACCTCTGGAGCCGCCAGGAGGAGCACAGTCCTCTAGGCTGGGAAGTGCAGGGAGCTCTTCGCTGCAGGTGTTGTGCTCTAAGTAGCCGAGAGGGCGTCCCAAAAGGACCCTGAAATCCTGGCCTTTCCGCTTCCCCACCAGGAAACAATCTGAAAGTTTCTTGACAAAGTTAGGAAAAGAAAGGGGCGGGACCAGGAGGCGGGGTGCGCTGGTGAGGGTTTACAGGATTATCTGGCCTAATCCTCCCAACCTTTCCATTACCAACCCTCCCGAGCAGGAAAGGGAACTGAGGCTGGAGGAAAGCGCCCAGAGCCAGAGTGGGCAGCTGCAGCCTGGAGCCCCAGCAGGGCTTGGGTCGGAGGGCCGCCTGGCCTCCCAGCTGTTCATTCACTTGTAAATCACTCAGGCCTGGCTACCCCCTCCCCCAAACCCATGTCTGGGCAGACTCTGGTCCCACCTCAAGGAGACCCCTCGCTCTGCTCTAGGTTCACTTGTAAAATGAGGCACACCAGGCCCCAGACAGGCCCCCAAGTGGGACCTGAGGCCCTGAGGGCGGGGACACCCCTTGGTTCAGTGCAGAGGCTCAAAGGCCAGAAGTCCAGCCTCAGGATCAACCTGGGTTAATGAACCACCTAGAGGCCCATGGGGCTCAAAGTCCAGCCCTGACAAGGAGCAGGTGGGGGAGGCTGCAGGCAGCGCCTTCCGAGGAAGCGCCCTGCACCCTCCAGGGACCCCTCCTGGCTGGCTGGCTGGATCCCCATCAGCCTTCCTGCGTGGTAGGGGCCCTTGCTCAGGCCTTCACCAAGAGCCCACTGCACAGGAAGATGGAGGCTGCCCTGGTTGGGCCTGGGGTGGCCAGGGCAGTCCAGCAGTGGACACCTTCCCCACTGTCCTTGGCCCCTGCCAGCTCCAGCTTCCTAATTTATGTTCCCCAGGGAAGCGCCAGGCTGGGATCTTTGTAAATTTCTCGAAGCCTCTGTATTTTTACTGCTGGCTCTGTGGCCCGGATCCTTCAGGAACCGGATTACGTTTATTGACCTATCAACTCACTACCTGTTCACTAGCTTTATTGCCGGGGCAGGGGCAGCGGCTCTGTGGCCGAGGGAGAAGGCTCTGACCCCCTAAACTAGTGCCTAGAGGTCCTCCCGCGGGTCCTCCTCTGGACCGCAACTGGTGGTGGCGCTGCCAGTTCCCGGACCCGGGATGGAGGGGGCCACTTACCCCCCCTACACCCCGTCCCCCAGCGTGCCGCAGGGGGTCCAGGAGGTCTGAAGCCCCGCCCACGGCCCCCTCCCCCGGGGCTAGTTGACATTCCCCGGCCGTAGGGAGTAATATCTTTATCTGAATGCGAATGCTAATTTGGGGCTCCCCCCGCGGCCGCCTATTTGGCGCCCCTGGAAGCGGGGGCCGCCCTAGCAGGCGCTAAAAGCGCGCGCTGACCTCTCGGCGGCCTCTGTCACGCCGCTGAATGACACGCACATTCAAGCGCCGGGCCCACTTTCATTCATAAAAAAATGACATTGTTCCCGGAGGCCGCCGCCGCCGCCAGAGGAAGGGGCGCGGGGAGCGCAGGGAGGGGCGGACCGCCATCTGCCTCCGTCCAGCCCGCGGCCACCGCCTCCCTGGCACGGCGCGCCCGCAGCCGCTCGACTCACACCTCCCCGCGAGGCCCGGCCGCCATCAATGCGCGGTCTGTGGCCGCGCTGAGGTACAAAGAAGCGGCTGTTCGGGTCTCGCCCGGGTGGGGCGTGAGCTCACCGGGCGAAGGCCTCCCTCTGCGCGGCCGCCGGGCTGGGGACAGGGGTGCGCATAGCTCCCTCGCCCGCACCGGTCCTCGCCAGCGCCCCGAAGTTGGCTGTCTCCAGGGGGCAGGCTCCTTACGGCCGCCCACCAGGCCTCTCCTCTCCGCCCGGCCGTCCGGAGCCTGGCAGCGCGAGTCCTGGGCGGCGGCGCCCGGAGCGCTCCGCCGGGCTTGCCGGGGGGCAACGCGCTCTGCATCTCGAGGGCAGGGCCGGGCGCACGTGAGGGGCGGGGCCTGGTGCCAAGACACGCTTTCGCTCCTCCCCTGTCCTCGCCCCCAAGGGCCCTCCTCGCGGGCCCTCCTCGCAGACCCTCGACGTCCCGCCGGACCTTGACCACCAGCTGGGGTCCCTGGCTCCACATCCCTCGGACATCGCCCTCTCACCTCCGGGCACCCTCCTGGCGTTGGGCGCGCACCCCTGGGGGGTAGACAACTTCACTCACAGGACACAAGAGCTGGGTAGGGGTAACGAAAGCACTAGAAAGTGTCACTTGGTCATGCCGGCCTCTGAGGGCTGCGGGCTGACGTACTCTCACACCCTCCCTCCAACGTTCAGCCTCCCGCTTTGGCCGGAACCGGCCATGAACTGGGGCCCGAAAGGGGCCTGGGAGAGCCACACCGACAACAGGAACTTTCCATCGGTGCAGAACAATGGGAACTGTGGAAACGCAGCACCCGGCAGTCCTCCCACTAGTGCATGGGGGCAGGCTGCGCCCCACTGGGGAACGGCGGGGGACGAGGAGTGCGGACGCCACCATGATGCCCAGGTCCCCGCCTCAGCCTCCCACTTGGGTGGCAGCCCTGCGGCCCCAGGCGCCCCACAAACTACCGCGCCAGCTCTGGCCTCGATCCCCGGCGAGGGAGGGTGGCAGAAACCCGAACGCTGGCCCCGAGGTGCCAGTCCAGAGAGCGCCCTAGGGCCCACTCAGATCGCCCGCGCCCCGCACCCACCTAGGCGCCGGTACCCGGGCCCCGACGCCTCTGCCTGCCGGGGCCCCATGCCGCTCCCCTGTACCCGTCGGGTCCTTCTGTACCTGCCGCCCTCCGCACGACGTGTCGCTCCATGCCTGGGGACCCGGAGGCAGCGCTGGTCACAACTGCCACGGCCACACAGAACGCGAGGGCGCAAGCCGGGGCGCCCATCACGGGGGCGGGTGTTACGGCGTCTTCAGGCGGCGCGCGCCGGCATGCTGTCCCCCATGGCCCGGCTCTGGCACCGGCGGGAGGAGGCGCCGCTAGAGAGTCTGCTGGAGGAGGCGGGCAACTTGTTACTCCAGTGGGCCGGGGAGTGCAGGAGCGGAGACGACAGTGGCCCGGCTCCTGCGCCCGGGCTCCTCGGATCCCCGGCCGGCCCGCCCGCCGCCGCCGCCGCCGCCGCCCAGGGCTCCCGGGCCGCCTGGCGCCGGCCACCGCCTCCCCGCCGCGGTCCCTCCCTCCCCCTTCTCTCCCTGGCTGCTGCAGAGCCCTCCCAGGGCGGCGGCGGCGGCGGCGGCAAACTTTCCAGAGCGGGAAGCACGCGCCCCGGCCGGCCCTGCCGCAGAGACCGCTCGGGACCCGAGCTCGCCGCGCGCTCTGGACCCGCCGCGCGCCTGCCTCGAACCCTCGCGCCCGCCGGGTCCCGTCGCACCGACCTGGCGGCCGCCTGCGCCAGACTCACTGAGCGCAGCTCTTGCTCGCGCTCGCTGCCCGCCAGTCCAGAGCCTGCGCCCGGTCCCTCCAGCCGTCGGCTCTGCGGTGCGTCCGTGCGCCTGGCCGAGCAGGACCGCTCGGCACCAGCTGCCCGCGCCGCCGCCGCCGCCGCCGCCGCCGCCGCCGCCGCCGCCGCCGCCGCCGCCGCCGCCGCCGCCGCCGCCGCCGCCGCCGCCGCCGCCGCGCACTGAGCCCCGGCGGCCCAGCCCGCCGCAGCCAGTGGGGGCCGGCCTGCGCCCGCCCCGCCCCGGCCACGCCCGCCTCGGCTTGCTCGGGCGCGGGGACACGCCCCTCCCCTGGGGCGGTCCGGAGGCGGGGCGGCGGCCCGCCTGGCCCTTGCCCCCGGAGGGGATTAGAGGGGGCGGGGGTGCCCGGCGGTCTCGGAGGGCGTGGGATCGCACCCCTGGACCTGGCGCGGAGGGCGGCTCCGCGTGGGGCGGGCGCACAGAGGGGCCGAGCGTTAGTCTCTATTTACACAGCGCACGGTCCCTGTTACCACCCGGCTGCCAACCGGGGGCTCAGGCCGGGGAAGGCGGGGGCATACAGAGGGGCGGTCTCAGTGAGCGAAGCCTGTCACAGGGGCTTCGCCGAGAAGGAGCTGCGCAGGCTGAGCTCTGAGGTGTGAGCAGCACAAAAAGCCTGAGGGCGAAGGACAGCCCGGCCGGCTCGCCTGGGGTTGAAAACAAGGGGACTGCACCGCAGAATCTATGGGCTCACCGCTGCATTTATTAAGCGCCTGTGGCACACGTGTAGCTAAGCGACCTGTGTTCCCTGCCAGAGGGGCTCACTTACCCCCACTGCCCTAGGACGAAATAAGTTTGGAGACTGGGTGCTTGCCAGACATGGGAATGGAGAGAAGGGGCTAGGGGGTCCTGGTAGGGGGTGCCAGCCCTAGGGCTCTAAGGAAGGCCCATGGGGAGCTGGCCAGAGGGTGCCGGGTCCTGGGCCACCGCAGGGTGGGGAGACCCAATGTGACTATGGTTTCTGTGTCCACCTTCACATGGAGGACAGCGCCTCTCTCACTTTCAGGCAAGCCCGGGGGGGCTGGCGGCCTGCAGGAGCTGGACAGGGGAGAAGCTGACCCTGGCTCTGGGCTGGCCCAGCCAAGTGCCTCTGGCCCACCTGGCTTGAGGCTTCTGGGACTCAGTTTACTCATCAGTGAAGTCGACAATGAAAGCCCCTCCCTGACCCGCTGCTTATTCCCTCCCCAAGCTTCAGGTGCAGCCTGGAGACACCCCAGCCTCTGAGGCTAGACCTCAGGACCTTGGCAGTGCCCACTCCTCTGTGTGCACTTGATGGGTCAGCACCTCTGCTGTATGCTGCCCTCGTTGCCTACTCTGGTCAAGCCGAGGTCCCCCAGACTGACCAGGGGTCCACTGAACCCTAAGAGGGCTGACCACATCCCCCCCCAGTGCACAGCCTCAGGCCACCCCCAGTAGGTCCTCTCAAGGGGTACCATCCCAGGGCCACAACGGCTCACTGCTCTTAAGAAGTTTCTTAACAGTTAACTAATCAGTGACTTGATAGGCCACGATGGGTGTGGGCTGCTGGCCCCCTTGGCCCCCTTCCTCAGGGCAGCTGGGGGGGGGTCAGGGACTGGATGGGCTCTGACCTCCAGATTCCTTTGTGGAAGGAGCTGGCAGGCAGGGCAGGAATCATCCTGGGGTGGGCAGGGAGGAGAGACTGGCTTCTGGCACCTGAAGGATGGCCTCTCCCAGGACACTTTTGAGGCCCAGGAAGGGCTCTGCATGTCCCTCTGGTCCTCTCCCGGGACAGTGCCCACAGCCCCTCCCTGGACCCCTGAGAAGGGTGTTCTGCTTCCTCCATCAGTCTTCGTGCGGGTTTGCTTTGTGTCCCATTGGGACTATCTCCTGGGCAGAAGTGCCCATGGTGGGGTCACGGGCTGCTGCCGGATTTTGTCTGTGTCGTTCCTACCCCTGTCTCTTCTCTCATCCATCCCCACGAGTCCCACCCCCACCTGGCATCGCAGCTTCTGTGTGGGTCTGGCTGGAGGGCAGGCGCCCTGCTCCCCCCCCCACAGGGTGGGCGCCGAGCCCCCCTTCCCCCAGCAACAGGCCTGGGCTGCCCCCTGGGCACTTTGCGCACTCTGTGCCTTCCCAGGGCTGCTGTCGCACATTTCCACAAACTGGCCTGCAGAAACGTGGTCTCTCCCCTCCCCAGAGGCCTGAAGCCAAGGCATCATCAGGGCCATGCCTCCCCACCCCTCTCCCCCTGCCAGGCTCTAGAGGGGGCTTCTTCTGGCCTCTTCCTGCTTCTGGTGCGTCCGGGACCCCCCCAGCTAGTGCCTGCATCGCCCCAGTTTCTGCCTCCACAGTCCTGTGGCCTTCTTTCTGTCTCTTCCTGGGACACTCGTCACTGGATGTAGGGTCAACCCAAGATGGTCTCCCTACCTCAAGAGTTCAACTGAAGGACACCTGCAAAGCCTCTTTGCCCCAGTAAGGTCACATCTCCAGGTTGCTATCCCCAGACAAGACTTGGACCTATCTTTGGAGACCCCCATGCTGCCCCCATACACCCTTGGTGGCTGGTTTCTTTGGTGCCACCCAGAGTTTGTCATGGCCCCTTTAGTGCGGCCGGTGGTACTGTCTGGTGGCATTTAGGTCAAAGATCTGGAGCATTTTCATGGCTCCTGGTGGCTGATTCTGCTAAATTGTTTCCAGAGAGTCCGAGCACTGCCCACTTGCAGTGCTGGAGGAGTTGGGCCTGCTCTCAACACCAGGGGAGGGGGTTGCTTGAAGGCGGTTTATTATTCTTGACAAAATAATTTTATCGTCCTCAATTATTGTTTCCAATCAGTGTGTTTGGCCGGAGCAAGCGGATTCCCGGGGCCGTCCCCAGACAGCAGCAAGCCTGCTGTTACCAGCGCCGTCCATGTCGTGCTTCCCAGGGCTGGGCTGTGCAGCCTGTAAATGGGCCCTATCGCGTCCTTGCCCTCTGGACAAAGCATTTCCCCCAAGACCCTCTGCAGAATTGCCTGCCTCAGTCCCCCTGGTGCCCTGGTGAGATTCAGGCACTCCTCAGGCCCATCGGACAGGTGGCCAAGGTGTGGGGGGCCAGGGGGACTGTGTGGATAGGCTGCTGAGAGGGTCAGGGTGCTGGTGCTGGGGTCCCGGGGCAGCCAGCCTGCCTGCAGGGGCCTCCATGTTGCTAGACACCCCTCCGATGTTGACACCACCCTGCCCACTCCCCCCGAATGCCCACCCATCTCCACAGGACCACATCGCAGGCCTGAGTGCAGGTGGGTGTGGGCGGCTGAGGGTGAGGCAGAGTAGGGGGGCGCTGACAGCAGCTGGCCCCGCCCAGCTTTGTCGGTGACTCAGGGTTGGGCGGCCCGGCTTGCCGGGGCTTGTGCGGCGAGCAGGCTGTAGAGTGCCCTGGGTGCAGGAATGGCAGCAGGCTGTCAGCAGCAGGCCCTGTGTCCACCCCTCCTACCTCCCTGCCAGCCCTGGGCTGATGCTGGGGCACCGCACTGAGGTGCACTCAGGAGTGGGGATGCTCCTGGTGTGGACTGGAATCCACGCCCGGCCTGCCATTCTCAGCACTCCCGGCAGGCCTCAGCCACATGGTCCCCAGTAGGTGCCCACCAAGGCCAGAGCCAGGCCTGGAGCCCAGGGCAGGTGGTGCCCCAGCCAGAGCCCCCGAATCAGCCCCCTCCTCCTCTGGGAGCGCCTGGCCTGGAGAGGGGCTGCTGGTGGGAGCACCCCTCTGCCCTGACACAAGGCAAAGTGCAGGGATGTGGGAGACCAAGGCCCCAGGTCTCTGGTGCCCAGGCCATCTCCTCCAGGAGGCTCTTGGGACTCCCAGTGGGGGCTGTTTGGTCTCCTCCTGGGACCTCCCCATCTGCCAGCACACATTCCAGCTTCTCTGGAAACCATTGCTGCCCCCTCCCGCTGTCAGGGCACAGGGTTTGGTCCCAGAGACCAGAGAAGGTCACCAAAGGGTGAAGGAGGAGGGGATCCTCAATAGCCCCTCTGGGCTGGGCTAAGCTAGGGACCCCCTCCCCCCAAAAGAAGACCCAGCAGATTTGAGAGAGGCCATGGCTGTTGTGGATTGTGGGTAATTTCTGCCTTTTAAATTCATTCTCAGAAAACCTGAGGATAAAAAATAAAAAACATAATTGATTTGCTCATTATAACAGAAATGGAATTTTAAAGAACATACAGAAGAGAAAATAGTCCAACTTTCGGTGGCCAACAATAACTGCTGTACAAGAGCCTTAATTTTAGCTTTGAGCTTCCTGGCAGGCTGAGCAAAAAGGGCAACACCATGAATCATATGCTGTTGGGAGGCTGTCTTCTCAGATGTGCTGTGACAGCCCTAGTCCAAAGATTCTGGCCTTTTCGCCCCTTGGTTCACTTAGACCGCTAAACCTCAGATCCTGACTTTAGGTTTGGAAAATGTGGTTGCTCCCAGATGAGCAAAAAAAGGAGACCAGTGCTGTCTGTAGACAGGAGAGTGGGGTAGAGGGCGGGGGGATGAAAGCTCAGGCTTCTCCTGGGCTCCATCCCAGGTTGGGGGGAGGGGCCCCAGCTCCCTGCCTGGAGCCTGGCACAGAGGGCTGCCCCGAAGTGCAGAAAAGCACGAGGTGCTGGTGTGGGGGGAAGTCTGGCTGGGGAGGGCCAGCCAGGGTGTGGGGAAGGCCCCCAAGGGCCCAAGGGGGTGGGCCTGGGAATGAGGGCCCTGGAGAGGCAGCCAGCTCTGGCCAGGGAGGGGTGAAGGCCCCTGTAGCTCCCGGGGCTGACGGGGGCCAGGCCAGTGGCCACTGAGCAGCTCTGAAATCTGTTTTCCTAAGCACTTGGCATTTGACTGAAACCTCAAGTGTATTTTCCCTAAGTTTTATTTTTTCTTTGACCCCAAACTCTGGTAAATTTAAGGGAAATTTAATTATGGTGTTTTGGGTCCATTTACACTTAAACCTTCTCAGCATTTTTTCCAGGACTCTTTTGGAGTTCAGCACGTCTTGGGAGCCTTCTAAATGAGCGTTTTTATTATTATTATTTTTTGAAAAGGCTTTACTCCCCCCACCCCCACCCCCAGCACCAGCCTTCCTGCCAAGAATAAACAAGCCCAACTCGGCAGGCTCCGGATGAATTAGGAACCTGGGCCTAGGCCGCTGGGCCAGCCCCACGCCACGCCCTCCTCCCTCCCGCCAGGCAGCCCTCACCCGCCTTGGAATGCCCTTTCTTCTGGGTCCTGCTGGCCCTTCTGGGTGGGTGTCACCTGCTCCAGGAATCCCTGCGAGCTCTGCCCTGAGCCTCAGCCAAAGGCCCTCCCCCGGGCCTTGATCCCCTGCCCTTTGCCCCCACTGGTCCCTGTACAGGTCACCCATGGACACACCTCAGCCATGCTTCTGGCCAGAGCCTGCACGTCCAGTGTGGCCAGCTGGGCCCAGCGGGCAGAGGGGCCCTCATCTGCTGGCTGGAGGCTGTAAACACTGTCCGACCTGGGCTGGGGCCAGGGCGTCCCCCGCAGACTCAGACTGGGGCAACCCACAGCCTGTGGGACTGGGAACGGAAGGACCGAATTTGTGGGTGACAGTGGCTCTGACAGAGAACCTCCAGGGGCCAGATGCTCACACCAGCCCCATCATCAGCCCTGCTTGATAGATGGGGACACCGAGGCACAGAGCCTCAAGGGGCATGGCCTGCCCAGGTATGTGGTGACCAGGTGCAGCTGCCTGGCCCCAGGGAGGTTTCCGCTGAGTTTGGAATGGGTGAGGTGTTCTCTGCAGTATTTAGGGAGCCCAGAGTGCAGACTAGACCCTCTGGCCTCAGGCAGGCGCCCAGGAGCCGGAGGGAGGGCCAGCCCCGCCCCCACCAGGGCCCAGCCGCCAGATGCTGGCTCAGGTTGCACAGAGCTGCATGGAGGAGGCAGCTATTTGCCGAGTAAATTTACAGACACTGGGCAGAGATCGCGGATTCACCAAGCAACCCCTATCAGGAGCCCCCTTCTTTGTGTGCACCCCCAGCCAGGTCCATCAAGAGGCACATTCCACTCCCACCGCGGGCCAGGCCTGCTGCTGCCCAGGGGAATGCAGCCTGGGGGACATTCCAGGCAGCCCTGAGGGCTGGCTCAACCCTGGGGCCCAGCTGACACCACTGGCAGTGGGCTAGCAGCACTTGGCCTGGGGGTGGGCTTGGGGTGGAAGGCTAAGGCCCGCTCTCTGAGGTAGAAGCCAGGATAAAGCCCAGGACCACTGCGACCCAGTTCCGGGATCTCGGGCAGCTGGCCGTTCCCAGGGCCTTGGCCTCCTGTGTGTACAGGGACTCCACCAGCACTTGCTCAGAGGGTGGCTGGAGGAAGGAGGCCTGTTGGGAAAGTGCTCAGAGTGGGCACTGGGTGGGAGGTGAGCCCATGGAGGTCCTAGCTTCCCAGGAAGGGGGACTGGGCTCTGGGGATTCCAGGAGAGAAAGCCTTGGCTGGGCTCTGCTGATCCAAAAGCCCCATGGCACCTCCTCTCCTGCCCCCTCCACCCCACAGGAAGGAGAGATGGGGAGTGGTCAGCTGTTGGGCCTTTAAGGAGAGGGACTGTGTTTCCTGTGGGGTCTTGCCAGCCCCTGACTCAGGGAGGGTGGGCAGAGTGATCGCTCGAGACCTTGCTCCTGCTGGAAGCCTGCTCCAGCCCCAGCCAGCCTGCGCACACGCGGGCACCGGGACAGGCGGGTCTGTTTCAGCCATGGAGCTGCCCAGAGCGCTCTGCGTGGCACCACTTCACAGATGGGGAGACAAAGGCTCAGCGGTGTGAAGCACCTCAAGGGCTCTAGCCCTCAGGGCCTGGGGCCGGGTGGTCCCTCAGGACACTCCCACCCAGAGGGAGATGGGGGCTGCGGGTGCCTTTGAAGGTCTTTCAGGACCCTGGGAGCAGGCGACCTGACACCTAGTCACCACCCAGCTCCCAGCCTCAGTTTGCTCCTCTGCCTAATGGGCCTGCCCTCCTGGGGGCTGAGTCCAGGGGCCGGTGGGAGGCCCTGGTGGACAGTGAGTCCCCACCAGCCGTGAGCCTGAGGGCCTCCCCTGCCCCTGCTGGCCCCTTCTGCCAGCTCTCGGAGACCTTGCGCTCAGGCCAGATCTGCAGCCCCCTAATAGAGATGTCTCTGAGGGGCTTCCTGAAGCCACCTTCCCATGCCATGCCTGCCTGCCTTCCCCAGGGCCCAAGGCCTCTGACAGCTCTATTGTCTGGCTGGCCTGCCCTGCAGGGGCTGAGGGCGTGGTTGGGGCAGCCTCCCCCAGATGGGAAGCTGACCGCCACCCATGCAGAGAGTGGCTCTCCTGGTGTCCACACTTGTGCCCACACTGGTCTCTAGCCCTGTCAGACAGGGCCACCCAACAGGCCACAGCCAGGGAGGGGCCTCACAGGGACCCCCAGGCTCAGGGTGAAGATGAGTGGGAGCTGGGCAGGGAGGCGGGGCCAGAGAGGGCTGGGTGCAGCAAGGCTGGGGCTGGGGGTGGCCTGGTGGGCCTGGGGAGGACCAGGAATCTCGGGGTTGGGGGACACACCAGGCTCCCCTTCTGGCTGCCAAGCCCACTCCGTGTGGTCCCTGCTGGGTCTTGTCTTAAGCCAACCCTGCCCCAGCTTCCAGCCAAGCCTGCCCTGAGGAACTACTGGGCCAGGGTCTGCCCAGGGCTGGATGGGTGGGGGTGGGGTGTGTTCCCAGGCCCAGGTTGTCTCAGGATGAGTCCGCATTACCTCAGTGTGGATCAAAGGGGCTTTTCAGGCCAGGGCTCCCCTCCTGAACCACCCTTCTGTCCTCCCCCCCCCCCCGCCCTCCTGCCACCTTCCCGCCCATCTGGACCCTCCCTACCCCGCCCCTCCTCTGGGACATCTTCTGCCTTCCAAGCCCCTGTGGCTCTGTGGCTTATCCCCAGACCCACGACCCCCAGGACCCTGATCTCCAGGAGGTGGTGGCCGGGTCAGCAGTGCAGGGCCACAGGGCTTGGTCTTCGGGCCACGTGCTGTTGGTTCATCCCCAGGTAGAAAGCCAGGTGGGCAGCACAGCTCGTGACCACAGTGGAAGGTAGAGGCCCAAGGGCAGGGTACTGGGGTACCCTCCCTGTGCCTGGAGCCCTAGGGCCTTGAGCACATGCTCACGGACTTTCACACAAGCCTGCTCGTGTGCGTGCGTGTGTGTGCTGGCCTCACGGTTCCCCCAGGAGCAGCCTGTGCCCAAGCCCCCAGCATGTCGAGCCAACAGGTGCCCCCCACAACCTGCCATGGGTCCAGGGCTCCCACGCCGCAGACCAGCTCTGCAAGCTCCCGCTGCCATTGCCGCCTGCCCGCCCGAGCAGAGGGCCAGGCCAGGCCTGGGAAACTGGGTCAGAGCAAGGCTGGGCAGGCTCCCCGCGCCCGCCCGAGCACGCACCCAGCGAGGGCAGGGGCTTCAGATCCCAGCACACCCTGGGCCCAGGCCCAGCCTGGTACACGTGTGTCCACACGCATGTGTGTGAACTGGTCGGAGGCTTCATCTGACTGCTCAGTGCTCTGGGCGGCCCCGGACCCACCGGCCCCTGACCTGGCTGAGGGCAACCTTTGGCCAATGCAGGCTCCAGGCTAGCCCACCAAAGCTGGCCGACTCTGGGCGACTCAGAAAAGGCCTCCCTCCCCTGGCCCCTTGGCTTTTCGAGGCTGAGGAGATGAATGGTCTCAGGTAGACAGACAAGGAATGTGCTCAGCTTCAGAGAGGGCAGTGGCCTACCCTGGGGCACACAACAAATCCAGAAGGGCTGTCCTCCCATGCTTGTGGCTATGACCTCCTGGTGCCTGGAGTGCCTCCGTTAGCTGCCCTCCCAGGCCCCCACCCTGACTTGCACCAGCCAAGACCCCTCTTCTGACAATTGCCCTTGGCAACGTTCCCAGGGGTTCAGCGAGGCCTGCACTCCATGGCCTTGGGGCTCAAAGCTCATCCTTCTGGGGGAGGGGGTGCTGCAGGGGCAGAACACAGGGCCCAGCCTCAGGTGGGTGAAGGGTCCTGGGTCTCAGCCCACAGAGGGAGAAGCTGTAGCTGCCCCTTGCTGGGTGATGCCTCTGCTCCCTGACTCCTCTGCAGGCCACTTTTTGCCCCTACAGGTCGAGTAGCCAAGTGTGGCTGGTGAACAGACTTCACCGTGACTCCTAGGAGAGTGGCTCATAACCCACGGGGTTGGGCCCAGCCCTGTACCTGGTCTGGCCCTCCCATTTCATTCCCCCTTGCTACATCTCCCCGCTGAGAGTGGAGAATGCATCACACCTTCAAAACCAGGAGCTGGTACAGCCTGGAGGATCCCCTCATTCCCACGCCCCTATCCCTGCACCAACCCTGTCCAGCCCTGGGCATCCATGCTCACTGCCAGCAGGGCTCACAGGTGGGTGGCAGGTCCACCACCCAGCCCAGCTCACAGGCTGACCTGTCCAGGCTCCCTGTGACTCTGCAGGACCCCACACTCTCAGGAGGCCCCTGATCCTAGCATCGAAGGACGGGAAGGGCTCAGTGTGGCACCCCACTCCTTCCCCTCAGATGTGCTCACACGCGTACACACATGGGCATAGGTGCTCACACACACGCACCTGGCCCAGACACTGTGTGCTCCTTGTAAATTGCTTAAAGGATTCCAGGCTGCTTGCTGTTGTGAGCTCACAGAACTGGTAGTGCCAGAAATCCAGCTTGCTGGGCAGGTGGAGACTCGACGGGGCCAGCCCGCTCCCCAGGGCCTCCCTGCTCAGTGCTGCCCCCCCCCCGGAAGATGACCCTCAGGTGCGAGGAGTAGACACAGGACCACCTGACCCCCTGCAGACCTCTGAGTGTTGTGGTGCCCTGGCCCTACCCTGGCCCTCAGCATCGCCACCCCTGATCACTCACAGCCCACACACAGCCCTGCCCTCCCCATCTCAGAGCTAATCCCAGCAATGCTGGCACTTGGTGAGTGGTCTCAGGCATGTTTATGAAGTGGGGACAGCAAAGGTGCCACCGTGGAGCCAGGTGACTCGACCTGCAGGGGACGGGCTGGTGTCAGACCCTTTCTGCACCTCCTGTAGTTCAGCCTTGGGAGATGGCCCCCATTAGGTCCAGCCCCACACACTTCTGCTGGAGGCGGGCTCACCCAGAATGGAGTGTGCCTCCGCCAGCCGCTAGCTGACACAGAGGCCCGGCCGACAAGAATCAGGGAAGGCGCCTTGGGATGGAGACTGTGGTCTCAGGGGTGTGCTTTTGTGACCCTAGGGGTGGCAGTTATATGCCACACGTGCCACCATGTGCCAGCCTGTGCCCTGGCAGACATTATCAGTCGACTGCAGCACCATCTGTCCCGCTGTGGCTGGGGTCCTGGCCTCTATCCTTCTCCACACAGCAGCCCCCACCCTTGGACTGGAACCTGGAGGCCGGGTCTGGATCCGTGTCTCAGCCCTGAAGAGGGTCTGTTCTGTGACAGGGATCTCATCCAGTCCCTCCTCTGCCTGCCCCACCCTACTTCTTTAGTCTTTAGTGCTGCTCCCAGGCATGCTGTCCTCAATCCCAAACTACTGGGACCCCGTTACCCAAGGAGGGCCCCAAGGTGCCGGGGGCCGGAGGCTGGCTGTGTGTCCTGAGCCCCTGCTCAGCCCGGCATTCGTGGAGGTGCTCAGGGGCTGTCGAAAGGGGTTTCAAGTCAAGATAGAGGACTCAGGCCCCTATAGTCAGGACCTGCACCCCCAGGAAGGGGCAAGGACTGCTCTGGCTGTGAGCAGCTGCGAGGCTGTAGTCAGCCGCCTGCCGCAGCAGTGAGCGTGGCCTTGATGACAGCTGGTCGGGTGGGGGGGGGGAGCAGGGTGCAAGGCTCACTCTCTGCTTGGGTGGGGCTCCCAGAGCCCCCAGGATGCACATGAGTCCCTGGCCGTGTGTGGCTGCCAGCTGCTGCCGGCAGGAGCTAGGGTCTGCCAGCAAGGACACATCTGTCCCGCCAGGTGGGCAGGATTAGCAGAGCACAACGGCTCATTGACCGTGGCCTGAGCAAGGCGGTATTCTCTGGGATGCTGCCAGGCCCAGGGCCCACCGAGCACCCAGCCAGCTCCCTCAAAGCCAGGGCCAGCCCTCGGGGAGCACCCAGGCAGGGAGGACCTCAGCTAGTCCCGGGGGACGCCAGGCTTTGGGACCTCGTTCTTGCCACCCTCTTGGGATGCAACACTTCACCAAGCCCAGCACTTGTCATGGACCCTGGTGGCCTTGGCTTGACCCCTCAACCCTGCTCAGGATGCCCCCTCCACCTGGGAGGCAGCTGAGGGCTTAGGTGAGTCCCCAGGTCCGGGATGAGGGAGGCCACCTGTTCAGGCCCCCAGCCTAGCTTGATGGCCAGTCCTGACGAAGACGGGACTGCAAGTCCAGGTGGGGGCTCTGCCGGGGCTGGGGGAGGTTGGGTGCCAGGCATGTCTGGGCCTTGGGGCTGAGAGAGAAGGAAAGTACATCCCGGGGACACAGGCACCAGGCATGGTCTGCTATGCAGGTTTGAGCTTTAAGCTGCTGAGAAAATGTACCTTTTTCACACTGAATTTAATTAGGCCAAGAAAAGAAAAATACTCCTGAACCTGTGGAGGGAGAGTTACTGCCTTGGAGCCCTTGGCTTTGATCCTGAGCTCCCTGGCAGCCAGAGCAAAGGGAGAAAGAAGATGCAGCTGTGGGTTTCCATGCCCACGAAAGAGCAGTCCCGGGGAGTCTGGCTGGCAAGATGGAGGGCCCTCGGCATTCTGTAGCCATGTTTCCCCTCCCAGGCCTGAGACCACGTTCCCACCTGCAGGCAGCCCTGCAGGGGACAGCAGTGACCCGACATCAGAAGGGCAGAGCCACTGTATGGTCACAACCGGCCCAGGCCTGGACCCCAATGCAGGTGAGGGGGAGCTGAGGGACACTGAGCCGGGTCATCTGGGGCTCAGGGAGCTGCCTCAGGGCTGGGCATGAGGTCGGGCTGGACCTCCCGGATGGGTCCAGCCCTGCTGGCTACTGTCTCTTCCCAGAGCCACCTGCCTTGGACATCTGTACGCCTCCTCACCCCTCACCTCGGGTGCTGCCCCCTCAGTCTCTCCTTCCCAGCCGGCCAGGGCTCTGCTGAGTGGCTCCTGGGCTCCAGGCTGAACCGCAGCTCAGCTTGGGGCTCACAGACAACCTCTCCAACCATCCTCTGCTGGCTGCTCCTCAGACACTCTGAGTCCACCTCTGCCCCAGCCGGGACATTCCTTCCCCTGAAGCCTGTACCCCCGCCTCCCCGCCTCCCCGCCCCCCAACTCAGGGCTCTTTCAGAGCCACCCACTCAACAAAACCCTTCCTGCTCACCCTCCACCCCGGGCAAGGGCCCCTGACATCTGGCACAGCCTGGACACAGGACCTGAGGGGTGGTCCAGCCTTGCGGGTGTGGCAGGAGGGGAGAGGCTGGCAGTGAGGACCCTGACGCAGCCGAGCTGAGGACGGGCCTCGGGCTCCCAGGACCTCCAGGGGAGGGCTGGCAGCCTGTCCCCCACCCCTGCTGCCGCCTGCCCACTGAAGTGTAAAGACGGGGGTCCGCAGGGGCTTGTTGGGCTCCACAGCCCAGTCTGCTGCCCTGGCTGGCCCTGGGATTCCCCTCAACAATGAAGCAGGTGAGGGGTCCCCACCCCTGTGAAGCCCGACGGACATCTGGGCTGCCGGGGCAGGAGGAGGGCAGAGGCACCTGCTGCAGGCCTCGGTGCTCTCTGGGCCAGGGAGGGCGCCGGGGACGGGCCAGGCCACCCGGTCCCTTCCACTCCCTGGCACGTCTTGCTCGGAGCCTCAGCTCGGGATTTGGGAATGAGGAGTCACTCATTCATTCTGCACTGTCCCCCAGCACCTGCTGTGTGCCTGGCACTGCTTGTGGCACTGGGGGCCTGCCCTCCAGGGCTGGACAACCACACAGTGGTCAATTGGAGGGCCAGCCCCTCAGTCGTGCGGGCAGGGTGGGGCTCCGGCTGCATCACGTGAGGAAGGTGGCCACATGGGGCTGATGGCTGACGCCCTGAGCTGAGGGAGGGGAGCGCCAGGCAGAGGGACTGACGCAGGGCCAGGGACCCCGGGACCAAGAGGCCCAGCGGTGTAAGGGAGGGGCAGGGCAGGCCTGGGCAGCCAGGGAACTGGCTTTTTCCCAGCAAGGTGGCAGCCACGGGAGGGTCTGGAGCACAGGAAGGGCCGATCTGACCGATGGGCTCAGGGCAGGCCAGAGGCTGGAGGCCAAAGGGGCTTCCTGGGGCGTGGGCTTCACTCTGGATGCACTGTGCAGGGGCGAGGCCTCAGCGGCAAGGCTCCTTTCCTGTCTTCAGCTGTGCGGCCCTGGATCAGCCACTGAGGGTGAGAATGGCTGGACAGGCTGCTCTGGGGAGCCCCGAGGTGGCAGTCTCTGTGGTCAGTGCGGCCAGGGCCTGAGGGGGTGCCTGCCTGAAGCCCTCCCTGCCACCCTCCCTGAGGGCTCCCTGGAGGAAAAGCCCAGCCCCAGAGCCGACGCATCTTACTTGCCTGGGGTTCCTGGACAGCTGTCTGGGGGAGGTGGGCCCCTGTGCCCCCCGGGGATACATGCCCTATCTGGCAGGCTGCCCTTCCTGACCAAGGATGCCCCACTCTCTCTGGCCCCTCCAGCAGCCCCCCCATGCCCGGGAGACAGGCTGCTGAGCTCATCTTCCCAAGCAGGGCGGAAGGAGGTGTCTGCACAGGGATGCTGTGCTGCCCTGGGCACCACGCCAGACTCTCCAGTCCCTGGGCTCTCTTCAGGCAGGGCCCCCGGCAGCCAGAGCTTTGGGCCTCCTGGTCACCCTCGTTTCCTGGGCTCAGGCTCACCGGCGTCCTGCCTGACATCCTCCCACCCTGGCCGGAGACAAGGTCCTTGGCACGGCCTGGAGGGAGGAGGGGCTGTGCCCAGCCGCGAGGCCCGTCTGGTGACCCTGTCTGGGTGGAGATGAATGCTGGTGGGCACTGCTTAGCCAGCACCTAGCCTTTGGTGGCTCCAGGAGCAGAGGCCAACTCCAAGGAGGGGACAGGATGAAGCCCCTGGGGGCCTTGGATTGCTGCATGGGATGGGCCTCAGCTCCCAGGGCCCCAGTGAGGCCAGGACGTGGGCTGCCCGCACGCCCCCTTCACTCTCCCCTCTGGCAGGGCTGTTGTGAGGGCATTGTGCCCCGTCCAGGGTCCTGGGGATATGGTCAACAGCTCATTTGCGCTGACACCTCGATTCCTCAGACATGTGTAGACACCGAGTGCCAGGCTCAGGATGGCTGCTGGACGCAGAGCACGGGTGGGGTCCCACCTCTGTGGGGTGATAGCATTGGGGGTGATGGACAGGGCAGGAGGCTGGGCAGGAGGAGAGCAGGTGGCGGGGCGGGTGGCCAGGGAAGGCCTGCCGGGTGCCACAGGGCAGGGTGACAGGGTGGAGACAAGGGCGGGCCAGAGGAGGCAGCAGTCAGCTGGCCTGGGGAGGGAGGAGCCGGCCTTCAGTCCCTGAGGCATGGGGCAGCCCTGAGGCTCGAGGCAGGGCCCTGACATGATCTGATTAAGACACAGCCTCTCTGGCTGTGGTGGGGAGGGGCTGAGAAGAAGGCCTCATGGTCAGTGGGTCAGTCGAGGAGACCCAGGCCCGTGTCTTCTCTGGGCCCAGGAGGGTGTGAGCAGGGTCCCCTCCAGCAGCTGACGTTGGTAACGCTGGGAGGGGGCCGGGACAGAGGAGGGGGATCCCAAGTGGAGGGCGCTGACGGCTCAATCCCGGCCCGTCACCGCTCAATGGCCCCTTGTCCCTGGCCATTGAGCGCTGCGTTCCGGCCCCCTGGCGACTCCCGGCCATGGCCATCTCCGGGGAGGCAGGAATGTGGCGGGTGGGGCTCAGGCTGGGGGGTTGGGGCTCCTGTTCTCACGCCCGAGGCCACTCAGGCGATTCAATTGGAATTTAAATGCTGGCCATTGTTGTCCGCAGAATGGCCAGGAGTCAGCAAGGCCCTGGGGCCTGGAGCGGGCCTGGACTGGAGCAGCAGCCAATTGAGCAGGCCCGTCCCTTCTCTCCTGTAGGCCTGTCTTTTACTCTCTCCTCCAGGCAGCCCTCCTGGACCCCTCTAGCTCTGTCTATCAGCCACGCAGCTCTAGTTCTGTCTGCCAGGGCTGGGAACTGACTGTGCCGTCAACTTTCTTTGAGGAGCCTCGCCCACAGCCTGCTTTCCCTCAGACAGGCTGAGTCAAGCCCCTCTGTGGGATGCAGGCCTTACCCTTCCTGGGCCCCACTCCAGCGGCATTGTGGGGCCAGGCAGGAGGACCGAGGTGCTCAGGGCCACCCTCTCAGAGTTTGGTGCAGCTTTCTGTGCATAAATCTACTGGCCAGCCCAGCCCCATGTCCCCTGAGTTCTGGATTTATGGGGGTGGGGGGACCCAGGATCAGGGATACAGCTCCGGCCTCCCACCCTGGAAGGCAGCTTGTGGGGGCCTCCAAATCATGAAGCTCAGACCTGCCAAGAAAAGAACAGTCATTCCTCTGGGCTAAGGGTCATCTCCAGGTCCAAGCTGGGACCCCAGGAAGGTACAGTCAAGGGTGGTACCTGGCTTGCAGGGACACATGGGGGACCATATGCAGGCCTGCCACTCACATCACCCAGAACTGGGGCCTCCATTCCTGTCCTCCCCACAGGACATACCATATCCAGACCGAGACAGCCCCCAGCCTTTGTGGGAGCCCTCTGTGTGAGACACCCCCGTTCCTGGCCCTCATACCCCTAAAGCTTCCCAAATGCTGCTCAAGCCCCCAGCCCATCCTCTGTCCCCAGCCTGGGCTCCCTCGGAGGGCGGGGCAGCTGATGGGGGATGCTGGCTGCCCCCCAGCCCCTTCCCACCACCTCTTCCTCCGCTGAGACTTCATTCATTTATTTATTTGCTGAACCTCTGACGTCCCTGAAAGGGGCCTTTGTCTGTGCAGACAATCAATGGCACAAATGGAAATGAAGTTGTGTTTGAGGAAAGTCTAGTGTGTGTTTGCGGGAGGAGTGGTCCACGCCAGGGATGTGGGGGGGTGGGGCTCACGGCCAGAGCCGAGCCTGCTTGGGGGACGACTGTTCGCACCCCAGGCCTGGCCATGAGCCCTCAGGGAGCAGCAGACGCCCAAGAGCAGGGGACACAGACCCAGGGGAGAACAATGGATACCCAAATCCCAGCGCCCATGGCCGCCGAGCTCACTGCAGCCAGCTGGCCTCACTGCAGCTGAGCTGAGAGTGGGGAAAGGGGACACTGAGGAAACGGCCTAAGGCCTGGCCTCGACCGACCGCTAGGTGCACAACCCTGGTGTGCAGAGAAGCCGCAAGGACCCTGAGGCTGGGCCGCTGGCCCATCAGGAACAGGGAGGGGATGGAGGCCAGCTTGTGGGTTACTAGAAAGACTTTTACTGGGGGGAGACAGGAGAACTGGCAGGCTGGCTAAGGTGGGATACAACCTGATTAAGGTTTCTGAGCTGTTGTATTGGGAGGAGGGGGCTTCAGAGCCGGTGAGGAGGTGAATGCAGGGTCCCAGCAGGAGGGGAAGGAGGCCTGGATCAGGTGGTAGGTCCGGAGGGTGAGACGTGCTCCATTCTGGTGCTTCTTGAAGGCAGAGCCATGTGGACTTGCTGAGAGCATAACTGTGGGTGTGAGAGAGACGGAGCACATTTGGGAGAAAGTGAGGGGTTGGGTCAATCCCCCCATGGGGTGGAGTCTCTCAAGGTCAAGACCCACGCCCCACACTGTGCCTGCTCACATTCGGGCTGATGTTGGGTGAGGACCTTGGAGGCCACTGGACAAAGCTGGGGCACTGAGGCCATGTTCTTCTTGGAGGACTTCCTGGTGGAGGCATCTGTGGCTGGATGGAGAAACACAATGGCCAGGCCAGGGTGGGCAGTGTGTTCCCTCCTGGGCATGGCCTGGGTCCTTGGCCTGGGGCAGGGGTGTGAAAGGGGTGGGAGGGGCTCCCTGCCTGCCTGCCTCGGGGTGGCCAGCAACGCTGACCCAGCACTGGCCACCTCGCCCCAGGCGCTGCTCCCTCCTGCTCCTGCCCCAGACACAAACACAGTCCATTTGCGGGCAGAGGCTGGGAGTCAGGAGGCATCAGCGTCAGCCGGCTGGCCTGGGCTGTCTGTCCAGTGTCCACCTGTCAATCTTGTCCACGTCAGCTTGGCTGTGCCCAGCTGGTTCAGGATGGCTGGATTCCAGCGGCGACCTCACCCACTGTGACTGTGTCCTCTAGACCCGGGATGGACAGGCTGGCCAAGAAGCCATGGGAAGAGGAGGGTTAAGGGTAGGGAAAGAGCCCGGTCGCCCAGGGCCAGGCGCAGGGCACAGGGGATCCCGGGTCCTCAGCTAGACCTGCCCTGTAGAGGGGCCATCTCACAAGGGGTCTGACTGCCCAGGGCATGGGAGCTGCTGGAGGCCAGAGGCCTCAGTTAAGTCCCGAAGGTCAGCTCCCTCGGCGGACAGCCCCCAGTGCTGAGGCTGATGGACTTACCCAAGGACCTGAGGGAGTGAGACAGTGCCCTGGGACCAGGGTGTCCGGCAGTCTGTTCCCTCTCGGAGGCATTTGCTCTCATCTGATACTGCGATGTGCAGTAGCTGTCCCCACCCCGATCATCAGCCCTGCGTTGGCCCCAGAGCGTGGCTGCTGGCTGTGGCACAGCCAAGCAGCCCCCGCCTCAGACCCCAGGCTGCGTGGGCCAGGGGGAAAGATGGGCACTGTCCCTTGGGTGACCTGCGTAGGGTCCCAGGCAGCCCCATCCCGCCAAGACCTCTACCCTCCGCAGCCCCCAAGGTCCCACCCCTGGTTGCAGTCTCAGCCCAGCCACTGGCTTGGACCCAGAGATGCCTTCATAAAACCAAAGCCAGGTGGTTTTGATACACTTAGGCTGGTATCTGGGGACAGAGCCCAAGTAGGATGGGGTTCCCCAGGATGCTGGAGCTGAACCGTGGGCCAACGGGTGGGCCCCGCACTGCCCTTCTTCTGGCCTCGGTCTGGGCCTAGAAATGGCTGGCAGCAGCCAGTGGACCCGCAGCTCAAACTCAGTGGCCGTGTTGTGGCTGCCCTGGGCCCAAGGGGGAAGGTCTGGGAAAACCAGCTGAGCCCAGGGGAGACCTCTGGTCACCTGGGGGGGCAGCAACCCCAAAGTCCCACTGGCTGTGTGGCCCCAGTTGGGGAGATGTTTGGGGGTGGAAAGGAGGCAGGGGAGAGGCTCCACAAGCAGAAGACGCAGCTAGGGTGAGACCAGCAGTGAGAGGCCCAGCCTGACCCCAGCGAGGGCTTTCCCCTCAGCAGCTGGGGGTGCAGGGAAGCTGGGAAGACTCTGACGCACTGCTCAGGTAGCTGGCAAGGTGGCTGGACCCAGCAGCGAGCAGCAGGGCTGTGGATCTGGGCTGAGCTGAGAGCCACTCTAGAGGAAGGGCAGGGGCCTGGGGCTGCCCGCCCAGGGAGGCTGCACCCGGGGCTGGAGAACGGGCCCAACCCAGGCAGGTCACAAGGCTCCGGGAAAGTGAGCCCCCAGGCCTGGTCCCTCCTCATGCCTGCCTCACTCTGTCCCTGGGCCACCGCCCCATCTCCCTCACTCAGTCACGGAGGGTCAGAACAGACACATTCCCCACACACAGGACTCTGAGGTGGGGCTGCCTTCCCTGGGAGCCCCCATCATGGGCAGTGAGGGCCTGGAGGGGTAGGGTCTGGAGTTGGGGGGCTCTATAGGGGCTTCCCAGGGCAGCCACAGCTGGGCTGGGGTCTGAGAGAAGAGAACGTGTGTGGCCAGTGAAGGGGCAGTGCCTGGCTGGGCGGCAAGGTCATACAAACGAAGCCTGGGGTGGAGGCCACACCTGGGCAGAGGCCCAGCAGGCAGTGTGAAAGCTGGCCCATCATGGTCACCCCCTGGGGACAGTCTGGGCCTGGGGTGTCCGAGAGAGGCGGGTGTGAAAGCTGTAAGCCCACACCAGCATGCCCCACTGTCCCAGGCCCCAAGCCTGACCCAGATCTTGCGGCCATCTGAGCAGGAAAGGAGCTGGGATCTGAGATCGCCCCCTCCAACTCAGTACTGAGAGTGTGGGCCCCTCCATGCAAATGGGAGACCAAGACCTGAGAGCCTCCTCCCCTCCCGCTGCCTCCCACCTCATCCCCCTACTTCCGGTGGGGGGGGGGGTTCAGGCCCCCTGGACCCAGTCCCTGCCTATATCTGGGACCGATCGACTTGAGAGGGGCCGGGACAAGGGTCCTGCTAGTCTAGTCTCGGGGGACAGCCTGCCAGGTTTGCAGCGGGTGGGGGGTGGGGGTGGGGTTGGGTTTCCAATTGGCCCCTTCCCAGGCGCCGACACCTGCCCTGGGTGCCACGGCCTCATTCTGCTGCTGTCACAGATAGCACCTCCGGCGCTCCCCGGCTGTGCAGGGGACAAGGGCTGGCACCGGACTCCAGTCGGGCACGGTGGGCCACGGCCCCAGGGGAGAAGCGGCTGGAAACGGGAAGCCCGCTCCCTTCCCATCAGGACCTCTCAGGGGCTCGTCCGCTTCTGGCTCATGAGTGCCCGCCTCCCCCAGCACCGAAACCCAGTGCCCTGTGGGGACCATAGGGAGGGGGCTTCCCAGAGGAGCATGGGGTGGGGGTGGAGCAGACTTGGGGGTCCAAAGACATTTCCTCCTCTCCAGAACACAAACCTCCCCTGCACCAGACTGGCCCCAGACCCCAGGTCAAATGAAGTGGTCAGAGAGACAAGGAGATGGTAGGCGAACCGGCTACAGCCTGCCCGGCTCCCCACTCTGGGTCTTATGACTCCTGGGCTGGCCCTGCAAGCAGGAGACCATGGGAACCCTTTAGTGACTGTGGCACCCTCCCACAGCCTCAGTTTCCCACCCTGGGAGATGGGCTGCCTGTCCCCAGGTGACCCAGCATTGCTGGGCCTTCGGGCACATGTGTCTGGGTGTCCAGGCCTCTGTGTGGCCTCGAACTGGCTCTGACAACCGGCTGGCGCCCTTGCCCAGCATACTGGGTCATCCCATGGCCTCCTGTGCACACACTGTCAGCTGCTGCACCCCACAAGTACTCACTAGCCCTGAGCCTGCGGTAGGCCATTCCCAGGACCCCTCCCAGGGCCTGGGGCCTATGCCTGCCCAGAGGCCACGTGCTCACGCATGCGCCCCATGCCCCATGCACATGCACACCCCCCTGTGCCTGCATCCTTGTTCACACAGAGGGACCAGGCCAGAGCCCTCAGCAGGACTTGCTGGTCAGGCTCTGGGCGCCAGGCCACACTTAGAGGTTGGGTCAGCAGAGTGGGGAAGGGCAAGGGAAGCCAAGGACTATGCTTCCAACAACCCCCACACTGCCTGTCCCTCCTTGCCGGGCCTCTGCAGGCTGAGATGGGGCCTCCACCTGCCAAGGCCCCAGTTCCCCACTTCAAAGCCGCAGTGGTCCATAACTGGTCGGGGTGGGAGTGGGATTAGGGGCTGCACCCGGAGCCAGACCTGGAGGCCCCAGCAAAATCGAGAGGCCCCAGCACCGAGTTCCCTATCTGGCGGGCTGGGACTGGGGAGAAGAGCTTCTGGCCTGCAGTCCCAGCCCCTCCAGGTTCCTACACACCCAGCCGGGCCTCTGGACAGAGGCAGCCCCTCTAAGGTCGCTCAGCAGGCCAGGGTGGGGGCAAACAGAGTGGTGACATCCCACCCCCCACCCCTACCCAGCCATCCTTCACAGCCCACTGGCACTCAGTCTGGCCGTGGACCCTCCCACCCCCCAACCACGTGCTGTACCAGGCCCCCCCATCACCATGGGGAGGGCCTCAACTCTGAGCCGCAGCTCCCCAGGGTCCTGGAGCTCTGGGTTGGAGAGGTTTACAAAACCCACAGAGCTTCCCCCAGGGACCTCCCAGGGCCATCCCGCCCAGACTGGGCTGGGCACCCCAGCCTGTATTGCTGAATCCCCTCGGCCCTGCTATCCTGCCCCCTCCAGCTGCAGAGCCTGCAGTGCCAGGGCCTTGGACCCTTGGTTCCTCGCCCCCAGACCCCATGCCGCTCCTCTGAGTGAAATGCTGGGGGATGGCTAAGCCCCACAAGGTGTTAGACCCCAGCCAGATGCCAAGACCTGCACCTCCCATCACCTCTGTCCCAGGCCGCTGTCCAGGTGAGAGGTGGCACAGGCAGGGAGACATGACCTGGCCAGGCCACCAGCCCCACCACTAACCAGCATGGGCCCCTGCCACTGGCCCTCTGGACCCCAGCCCTCCCCAGCTCCTGCCCTGTACTTGGGCATCCCCACTCCTGAGTGCTCTCCTGCAGGCTGTCGGCTTTGAGCTGGGAGGGGGTCTTCCTGCGGTGAGGTGTTTCTCCTTCGTTGGGGGGTGTGGTCACTGAGCTCCACTCTCGGCAGGTGGGCACAGAGAGGGAGTCCCTCAGGCCTCCCCTCAGAAATGGTCCCAAGTCACCCCACCCAAGCCAGCTCCACCCCCCACCCCGCCCCTGTGCCCCCCTGGCGTGAAGCCCAGCGGCTGCAGAGCAGCTCATTAGCACAGAGGCCGCCCCGCCGAGCTCGCTTTAATTGGGGCCGGCAGGACGTGAGAACCTGGGGACCCCGTGCCCGGGCTGCGGGGGAGGGGGCACCCGCCTGAGCCGCCCGCAGCGGCGGCCCGGATTAGCGCGGCTCAGTGGGCCCAGCCAGTGGTAATTAAAGCTGCCTGCCCGGCCGCAGCGGTGAGGGAGGCCCTGGTGCCCGCCCAGGCAGGGCTGCCCTGCACGCCCCGTGCCCGTGGTCCCCGGAGTTGCTGTACGCTGGGGCCTGCCTCCGTTTCCCCTTCTGAAAGTTGGGCTGACACGGTCTGTCACAGTGAGGCTCATAAGCGGATCCGGCTTCTGAGTGGGGTGTGAGCTGACCAGCCCGCTTGCTCCAGCCAGGACCCTCCGGGGACCCCTGCAGGCATCTGCTTCCTTGGAGCCTCCCAGGAGCTGCCCAAAGGCCTGGCTAGGTGGCCGGACAGCAGAGCCTAAGAGAGGGGGTCTCCCCGGGCTGAGCTCACATGCGGGCGTGCAGGTCTCTGTGCCTGTGCGCCAGGAGGGGCGGCAGGGGTGCGTCCCAGTGGGGCTGGCGGCTGCCAGACACCGCGACCATTGATTTCTCTTGATCTCACCTGAGCTCCCTGCTGTCCCAGGCCCTCACTCGAAGCCCTGGGGCCTGGAGGCAGCTCAGGCTGGAACAGAGGGGCCACATTGGTCCAAGGAGAGGTGCAGGTGACAACGCAGGGGCTCAGCTTCCCCTTTCCGCCTGACAACCCCCTGGGGGTTGACTCCAGAAGAGCAGTCCCAGAAGCTCTAGAAGGTTCCTGGAGGGACCCTGGTATGGGCTAGCCAAGCGGGGTTGGCGGCCAGGCTGAGTGAGCGGCTGAGGGGCACAGGAAGGCAAAGGCAAAGGGGGTGCTGGCGCAGGAGGCCTTGGGGCCTGGCTTCTGGCATCTGCTGTCCTTGGGAGGAGGAGGGCATGGGGCCCTTCCTGCTGATAGGCCCAGGGTGGGATGGCTCCCTCAGACGGTCACCCCCACACCAACCCTGTCATTACTTGATCGGGTTTCCCGCTGCAAACCCCAGGCTCCATGTGGTTTCTCCAGAGTCATAGGATCTGGCCAGGCCTGTCCTTGTCCTGGTCGGGGGGATGGGGGACCCTGGGTAGGGGGGTGGGCCTGCCTCTCTCCTGCCTTCCCAGAGGCAAAAGGGTCAGAGTCAGTCAAAACCTCTTGCAGCCAGCAAAGGAAGGACTCCTGGACTCCGCATCACCTCAGTGGCCTCCCACAGCCGCGGGTGCCCCCTCGAGCCCCACTGGCCCCACGTCCGCTTGAAGCGGGTCCTGAGCCATCTGGGGCCCAGGGAACAGGGTGAGGGCCCGAGGATACACGGCAGCAGAGCTGTGGGCTCATGGCGGGACGGCTGCGCTTTCTCTCAGGCACCATCCCAGGGGCAGCCCCCGGGCCCTGCAGGCCGTGAGAGTCAGCCCTCAGGGAGGGGGCTGGGAAGGGACTCACAGTGGCCCACCTGCATGGGCACGTTGGACACCAGCACTTGCTGGGCCACGTCAGTGCCCACCTACCCGGTCCCACAGGCCTGCCCAGCTCCGTGCTCCCCCACAACACCCGCCCAGTGGGGGCGGGGGGGTGCTGTCAATGTTTTACAACCAAACTTGAGAGGCCATCCTGACTCTGGGGTGGGAGCAAGAGTGGGGCCCACAGGCAGCCTGGGTCTGGTTTGGCCACATTTTTTCTCTTGGGAGACAGGCCTGTTGCTTCCTCTGATGAAGATGTTTACTATTCCCAGGGCAGGAGTGCTTGCCCTGGTGTGTGTGCATGTGTGTGCTCACGTGTGCATGCACCTGTGTGCAAGTCCCTGTGCTTGGGTCCCAGGAAGCAGGTCAAGTTTGAGCTGGTCCCCAGCAATGAGCAGGAACAGAGGCTCAGAGAGGGGAGGCCCAGTCCAGGCCACACCCTACATGGTCCAGGCTGAGGCCCCCACTCCAGGCCCGTCAATGCTGTATAGATGTTGAATCCTCTGGGCCAACAGTTGCCCCAAACAGGCAGGTGGGTGGGTAAGAGTGAGGAGGAGACCCTGGGTGTGCAAGTTGAGGGTCAGGTGTCTGCTCCGCACCAGCTGGCAGTGTGACCTGGAGCTGCTTCCTGGCCCTGCACCTCCGTTTCCTCATCTGTAAAGTGAGGGTAACAGTTAACACCTCCTTGTCATCTAAGCTGAGCCAAGTGTCTGAGATCGGGTCCGGCAGGCAGACAGCACTCAGCTATTAAATTCTTAATTAAATCCTTAAGTGTCCTCCCTGAGTTTCGTCTGTGGACAGTGTCCTCCCCATTCTGCAGCCTTCCTTCTGGCCCCCTCTGAAGTCACTGACCCCAGGGCCTAAAAATTATTTTCAGAGAAAAGGCTGAGACCCCAGCTGGGTGTTGGGGGACGGATGCTAACCCACCCATGTGATCTTGGAGCCAGGGTTCCAGTAGAAGATGATTTCAGGGACCCAGGGGTCCGGAGCTCAGCTTGGGAAAATCCTGGCAGGCTGCTGGGAGAAGGCAGTACAGGGGTTGACGGCAGAAGGTGGGAAGCAAGGGCCTGGAGGTGGGCGTGGGCCCGGCTGCAGTAGTTCTACGGAGCTGCGTGGGGACTGAGGGACTTTCTGCCATTCAGACTTCGCCTTGGACCGGAAGGTGGCAGGGGGTCTCCCCACGTCAACCCCTGGAAGCTGTGGAGGATAAGGGGGCCTCTCGCTCAGCGACGCCTGCCCCAGCTCTGAGCAGGAGAAGCGGCTCCGCGGGGCGGGCACCCAAGTCCACCGAGCTGCGGGCCGCTGGCCTCCTGCCCCGGCCGCCCCTGGGAGCGCGGAATTCCGGCCGCAGCCGGGCGAGCGGGACGCCAGCGGTCTCCGGCGGGGCCGCCCCGCCCCCGGCGGGGCCGCCCCGCCCCCGCCCCCCGCCCCGTGCCCCGCCCCCGTTTCTGCCCCTCCCCCGCCCTCCCCGCTCGGCCCGCGGTCCGGCCTGCGCGGGGGCGGGGCCGGCGGAAGGGGCGCCGCGGGCGCCGCTCAAAGGGCCGCTAATGTTCGCTAATCCCGGCCTTTCAAGCGGCCGCGGCCCCGGCTGTTGGCCCAACAACAGGCGTCTGAAAGCGGGGCGCGGGGGCCGCTGCCCCGGCCGCCCCGCCCCCGACCCCGGCGGCCGCGGGACCCCGAGCGTGCAGGACGGGGCGCAGGTGCGTCCGCGCCCCCGGAACCCTCGCCGCCCCGCCGGGAGAAGCGCTGTCCCCGTCCCACCGCGTCCCCGCTGGGGAGACCCGGGCCCAGGGCGGGCGGTGGGGAAGGGGCTGGCCGGGTGGGGTGAGGGCCGGACGGTCCGCCCCCTCCGGCGGCGCTGCGGTTCCCAGGCCCAGGAGGGGCGCGGGGGCCTCACGTCGCAGACGGGCCGGGCCCCTCCGGAGCGTGACCCCGGCTTTCAGCGACGCCCCTGGCCCGGCCCCAGCGCCTCGTTAGGGATTTAATTAAGGAGCCGCCGGGGATTTGCATAATCTCTGAGCGGGGCTGGGAAGCCTGGGGCGGGAGAGCTGGGCGCGGGGAGGAGCCAGCTGAGCAACTATTTGGGTTGGGGTCTCCCAGTCCACGGGACAGAAGGGTCCTGAAGGATGTGAGGGCCCAAGCCCGAGGCAAGAGGATTCTTTTGTATCAGAGCGGGTCCTGGAATTCCCCATTTGAGCCAGAGGGTCCCTCCTCCTCCCCGTCTGGCCAGAGCTGTAGACTCAGCTGGACCTGGGCCCCAAGGCGAGGGGAGGGGCGCCCCTGGAGGCGAGGTGGACACCCCCTCAAGCAAACAGTGAGTGCAAACATTCCAGCCCCAGCCCAGCCCTGGGGAGCAACAGGCCCCGCCTCTGCCCACAGGTCCTTGGAGTTTGCCCCCCCTCCCCTGGCCGCAGCAGCCAGGTCAGGCCGTCAAGGGGTCAGAGCAGAGTGATGGTGGAGGCTGCACACCCTCCCAGGGCAGGACATCCCCTCCCCATCAGTGCCTGCCCCGAAGTTCTAACTAGAGCTTCTGTGCTGACCACTGAGTGGTGATGGTGGCCCCAAGACACGTCCTTGGACCCTGGACACGAGAGCGGAGGTTAGAGAGGCCTCCGGACCTGCCTCTCCTGGGTCCTAGGGGTCAGTGAGGCTGACACTGCAGGGGTGTGTGGGGAGTCGTCTTGCTCCTCTCATATTTCCAGAATCTGTCTCTACCTTCAGTCCAGATGGGGAGACTGAGGCACTGATAGGGCTTGCTCTTTGCCGCTGGGTCAAGGAGGGTGGTATGCCCTGACCTCCACTGCCCACCAGCATCTCAGACAGGACAAGGGCATGATAGCGTGGCCTCTGGAGGGTGGCCAGGGCTCAGCCAGGAGGCCTTTTGGGTCACAGCCACAGGACCAGCAGACCCCCTCTCCCAGTGCCTGGCACCTGACTGCCCTGCGGGCACTCCCACAGCCTTCAAAGGGCACTGTGGGGCCTGCATGGGCAGGGCCTTTCATCTCCTGGGTGGCAGGCTGGGGGCTGGAGGATCCCTGAGGGTAAGGCCACCTCCCAGGCCCTTTCCCTGGCACCCCGGTAGGACTTGGCACCCCACCCCACCCTGCCCTCTGTATCTGCAGTGACTCCTGGGGCTTCTGAGTCAAACCCAAGTCCCCACAGTGCCCTTGAGGCCGGAGTACCTAGTGCCTTATGCCTTGTGGCTTCAGTTCCTGCCTCCCCCAGCTCCCTCTGCATCTCAGACCACTCAGGCCTCCACCCAGGAGTGCCCCCCTGGGGTGCCCTTACTGACCGCTCACTGGCCTCCTCCTCTGCACTCAATGAAACCTGGGATGGGGTCTTTTTCACACGCTGTGGTCTGTCTCCATTGGGAGGCCAGCCCCATCCCCAGCCAGTCTCATTCACAGGGCCCCACCCTGCGTTGGAGGGCAGATGTGAGTCACTGGTGCCCCATGGGGTGGGCACCTGCAAAGGGCTGCGTGACCCCTGGGGAGCACCCCCTCGCCAGTTTTCAGATCGCCGCAGAGACTAGGTGGAGGATGAGTGAGCTTGGCACACAGGTGTTCGTCTGCACCCGGGCCTGCCCCCGGTCAGCCTCGGTCCGGACACAGTTGGGTGGGCTGCCGCATGGGGACCACACCCAGGCCCACCGTGGGGTTTGCCTGTTAGGCATCTCCCCTCTGCCATCTCCCAGAAGCACGAGGGCAAGGCCCAGAGTGGTGTCATGGTCAGCTTGAGCCTCCGGGCCCCATTTTGGCCTGGTCAGCTCAGCGGGCTTCCTCTGGGCTGGGTGAGAGAGGAGGAGGAGGCAGTGTGAACTGAGCCCAGCAGGTGGGCTCGGGGACCCTGAGTTGTAGCTGTACCTGTGCCTGGCCTGGGGCCTGGGCAATGTTTTGGTCTTTCCTGCCCCTCTGTCTTTGTCCAGCTGTTTGTGCCCCTGAGAATCTCCACTCACCTGAGAGCTGGGGTGAGGTGACAGGAGGGCATGGCTGCAAGGACTAGAGGGGGCAGGGAAGCTGAGGAGACCAGGAGTCGGGTGGCCGTAGGCTAGGCCTCAGCCCGAGGGTGGGCATCTGGCTAAAGCATGAGGGCATCCCCGCAGCCTAGCGGGAACTCTGGAGAGAGGTGGGCTTCAGCTCACCAAGCCCGCCAAGCCCTGTTTTCAGCCGGGGTGCCTGGAAAGCCCAGAGAACACCTGTCAAAGCCAGAGGAGCCTTCACCAGAGAAGCCCCTGGACCTCCCCCCAGACCAGCCAGGCACCGTCTGTGTGCTGGACTCGGGTGCAGGAGACGCAGCTCAGTCCTGCTGTCCAGCAGCGGTGCAGGAGGTGCAGGGAGGAGGGTGTGCCTCTGGCTACAGTTCCCACTGTGGCTTGTGGGGCCAGGGGTGCTCTAAAGAGGGGCTCTGGAGGAGCCTGGAGCACAAGGGGTGGTGGGCAGAGGGCTCCACTCAGGGGGAGCCCCTGCAGGGGCAAGTACCTTGGGTGCCAGGGCCATAGGCCACCAGAGGCCTCCATTAAGGGGTGACTTATGGTAGCAGAAGCCCAGCTCAGAGCCCCCTGGCTCACCCGCCATGCTGGGGTCTGCAGGACCCAGGGCCCTCCCAGCCAGGCAAGGAACAGAGATGAGCCCCTACTTCCCATTCATTTCCACTTAAATTGTCTAACTATTATCCCAGCCACCTCCCATAGCCCCCTGGCCCCTCCCACCCTGGAGCTGGAGCAGCCAGGAGTGGGTGGAGGCCTCGGCGGGGGTGGGGGGCACACCTGAGGGCTGGCCTGTGGTTGTGGCCCCCACAGCCGAGCGCCTCTCTGCTGAGCGGGGTATGACCCCACTGTGGGCCGAGCACCGGGCGGGGATCTCCCCTCCACTCCTTGCTCAGCCCGGACTCTAAAGGAAGAAGTGCTCTCTGGGGTAGAGGTGACCAGGGGTCCAGGACCCCTGCTCTGGGTGCAGATCCCTCGGGGGAAACTCAGGAGCCCCGGGACAATGTCTTGGAGTCTGGGGGTTGAGGGGGAGGCTGCCGGGCAGGGTGTAGGAGTGAGCCCCCGGCCCACCCCCCCACCGGAGCCAGTGCCTCCTGAAGGGGCCTTTCTCCAAGGCCCCGGGGTGTGGCAGAGCGCCCCCCCTCCTCGCCCAGTGCCCAGCCCTGCTGTCGGCGCCTCCCGGCCGGGCGGCCACAACCCTGATGTTGCTTTAATAAAACAAAGTTTTTCTTTCGTGCACGGCCTCCAGTGGTGAAAGGGCCGATTTAGTGAGTGCCGCGCCCCCTCCCGCCCCGCCCGCGCTGCGGTGGCGCTGGCCAGGCCGGGTAATTTATAGCTTCAACTTAGCGCACCCGCGCTGGGCCAGCCCGCGGCATGACTGGGGCCATTTATCCCGGCCCCCCCGCCGCCCAGGGGCCGGCCTTCCTCGGCGTGCACAGGCGCCACTCGCGCCCGGCCGCCGCGCGCCCGCCCAGGCCACGTTCCCTATTAAGCCATTTGGAAACCCTGCGGAACCCCGCGGGTGAAAACAAGCTGGCTGGCTGTGCCTTGGCAGGCCCCCGGTCCCCGCCGCCACAGCGAGACCCCCTCGGCCGGCCGGTTCCACGGGGGCGCAAGCCTGAGCCGCCACCGTGAGGGCCCTGTGGCTTCTCTTCTGTGCAGCCTGATTCAAGCTTCCTCCCGGGAATTCAGACTGCCCGGAGAGGGATTCAATCACGTCCCAAGAACACCGTCCTGTTTGGAAGCTCCCAGGTTCAGGGCCCTCTTGGCTGAGGCCAAGAAATAGCTTCATTCATGAGGTGTTCACTGAATGGCCAGTGTGTGCGTGGAGCCCACCACCCAGCCCAGGACCCCCGCCCCAAGGAGGGAAGGGTGCAGGTTCCTGTACAGGGCTAGACTTCCTCCCAGAGGGACTGGGAGGCCCTCGAGACAGGCTGAACCTCAGGACCCCAAGGATGCAGCATGCTGTAGTGGGCAGAACTCAGGGGGCTCCCTTGGAGGACTGGAACCGTGACCAGTTCTCTTGGAGGGGCTGCTGCCCATGACCCGTGGACACATCCAACAGGCAAACCCACCCTGGTGGCATTTGGGGGCCTAGGCCCTGCTCTAGGTCAGAGCACACGGCACAAGCACAGAGGGACACACAGACACACACATAGGTCACAGAGTGACCCCTACTCATTGTCTACACCTGAACACAGCTAATGGGCATCTTGATTGGGCACCCTGAACTTGACAGGGTCACACCCAGCTCCTGACCCCAGCACCTACTGGCAGCTCTGAAACCGACCCAGATCTCAGGCCCAACCTTGGGGTCCTCTTTGAATTGGCTCACCCTCTAACCACTAGGGTACCCTGCCAGACTTTGGCATCCCCTCCGGCTGGCCTCGTCCACACTTCCCTGGGCCATCATGGGTGCCCTTCACCAGTCTCCCTGTGTCTACCTGGCCCCCAGTGTCTGTTCAGTGGAGGAGTCAGTCCTAGGGAGATGTAGGTGGGCCATACTCCTCTGCTGAGTGCCTGGCTGTCCACCGGGCTGGGAATTCAACAGCAGAGGTGGCCCTGCAGAGAAGCCTGACTTCTACCTGCTGCCCAGGCTGCTCTGGCTGGGCCACCAACCCTGACCCCACCTCGAGGAGTCAGGCCAACAGCAGGAGCTGGAATCACATCAACCCCACTTTCTGGAGTCCGATTTCAGGACCCCAGCCCAGCCCAGTGCAGGATGTGGAGGGCCACAGCGGGGGTGGTCTCAGGCTGAGGACACAGGTCCTCCTCCGCAGGGACCTAGCACCTGGGGGTAGCGACGTGCCCTGTCTGGGCTGCATCTCCTTGTCTGGTCCCCCTGCAGCAGGCTGCTGGGAGCAGTGCTGGGGGGCTCAGTGCTCCCAAGGGTGCCCCCTCCCACTGTTCCTCTGCCCTAGGAAGGGTCCTGACCTGCCCACCTCCTGGGGAAGCTGCTTGCTCCCAGCTCCCACCGTTGGTGCTCTCTGGACTATCCTGTGCGGCTCAGATTAGAAACTTCTATTTGCTGCCCCATTACTGCCCTAGACTCCGGCTGTCCAGAAAAATAAGGCTCAGGGCATCCAGGGGCTTGTCAAGGTCACACGGTAAGTCCAAGGTCACAGCAGGTGATAGGCCCAGGCCCAATTATGCACCTCGAGGCAGGAGGTGAGAAGCAGGGAGTGGGGGCAACAGGATGGATGGGGGAAAGGGTGGTACCTCTGAGAACCTGGGGGGCCTGGGAGGGAAACAGGACTTAGCAGGAGTTGGGTTATCAAGGTGCCTCCAGGACCCTTTCCACTCCGGACGTCCCACCTCCTCGCCCACCAAGGAGCCTCGGAGATAGCCACTTACACTGGCCTCCTCCTCGCCCATGCACGCATCTTAGAGGTGGCGAGACTGAGGCAGGAGGGGCAGCGAGGCCTTTGAATGGTGTGGAATGAGCAGGGAGCTGGCATCTCGACACGCCACAGCTCTGGCCCCCAAGGGGCCCGTGTGAGGAGGAGCTTTGTGAGGGCGTTGTGGAGGGATGGCAGGGGCCCGGCCAGCTGGCACGGTGGGGGCTTCCTGCGGGGAGGATGGTAGCTCCTACGCTGCAGGTGACACCCCTGTGGGAGGTCAGGCAGCAGGAAAGCTGAAAGCACGGGATGAGCGGGTGTTGCCAGCTTGTGTCCGATGATGTCCGGAGGGCCTCCATCTCACCCAGGGCCTCTGGCAGGAGCCTGGGGCACAGGCTGCCTAGGGCAGGGGGCATCAGGGACCTGGGTCTCTTGGAGACTTTCATTTGTTCCCAGTCTCACAGGGTCGGTGATGGGGGCCTGGCTGGCGTGGGCAGTCCCAGGCCAGGGCCCGACAGGGTTAAGGAGAGGCCTCCACTCCCACTGTTGTAGTTGGGTCATTAAAACCCCATCTCCTGCCTGTGTCCCAGCCCTCCTGGGGCCTCCCAGGCCTTTGTCTCACTTTCTAAGGCTCTGACAGGATCGGCCGGGTGGGGGCCCAGGAAGAGAGGGGGCCACGGTACACAAAGCCCCCGGCCCTGGTGCCTCCTCTGCCAAGATGCCAGGCTGGAGCCACTCCCAGGATGCCCTCCTTGGGAGGCTGGCACGGGCCAGGCTGGGCAGACGTCCTCCCAAGCCTGGCCTGGGACGGATCCACCCGGCCGCACCCCGGCCACCCCTGAGCTGTTCCCAGGCCCATGGCAGAGCCCCCAGCCCTCACATTTGCCCACGCTCCGCTGCAGGTTGCTAGGAGCTGGGTGGGGGTGGGGGTTGGGGTTGGGGCGTGCGGCCGGTGGAGGATCTGGGCGTGGGACAGGCGCCCCGGGACAAAGCCAGCCTGTGATTAAGTCATCTACCCGTTGGCTCCACGCATGCCCCCCGTCAACTGACGGCCACCCCAACCACACCCTGTGGCCACTGCAACCTGACCAGCCCCCTGCCTCCTGATCAGGCTCGAAGCACCCTACCCAACCCTGCTGCATGGCCTCTACTGCCCAGGTGCTCGTGACATCTTCCCAGCTCTGCTGCTGACCTGCCGGTGACCACAGTCAAGGCCCCTTGGCCTCAGTGTCCCCATTTGTTCCATGGGCTCCTGAAGGCCCCAGCTCCAGGGCTGTGCTGTCCCCACGTATCCTGGGACCCAACTATCTCCCAGGCCCACACCCTGATGCCCCCCAGATTTTTTCCACCCTGAGCTCTGATCTGGGCTGGGGGTGCTATGCTGGCCAGGGTGGGTGGTAGGGTCACCTTGCTCAAGGGAAGGAAGTGGAGAGGTCCCCATGGCCCCCAACCACCTTTCCTGCTGTTCCCATTGACTCTCTCAACCCTCACTCCCCAGGGGCCTCCCCTTCCTCCTGGGGGCCTCCTGGGTGGGCTGGTCTCTGCCTCCCCCACCCACCAGGAGCTGGGGGCTCTCCAGTGTCTCCCTACAGGGCCACATGGGACCTCCCTGCATAATCCCCCTCCCACTGAGAAGGAAGAGTCCAGCCGGGTGGGGACTCTGGGTGGGTACAAGTGCTGAGAAGGAAGTGTCTGGGGACACAAGAAACCACCCACTCCTCACCAGGGGACCCTGCTAGTGCCACTGGGCATTTGTGGGGGGCCCTGGACCAGCCATAGCAGGGCCTGGAACTCCTCTTTGGTCTGCAAAGAGCAAGTGCCCCTGAGGGGCTTTCACTTGTTTTAGAGCAAAGCCTGAGCGGGGAGGCCCATGGAGGCAGGGTCAGCTCCTGGGCCCCTCACTTATCTCTCCCCTGAAGTGGACATGACACCCCCTGGGCAGGGAGGGCTGGGGCCTCTGGGAGGGGCAGCTGGGACATGCCAGTGATGGTGGCCTCCCGGGCCAGGCCTGCCCGGATGGGTGGGACCACTGCCCAGGCTGAGCCAGGCTTCAGATGGGGTTTCAGGATGGGGCGGGAACTTCCTGGGATTTGCCCTTAATCAGGGCCTTGGGCGGGGGAGGTTTACCTGTGCCTCAGTCAAGTCACACGTTATCTCTGTCTGGGGAAGGGGGCGGAGTGGCTTCCCATCTGGGTAGGGCCCCGGGGCCAAACCCAGCTGAGGCGTCGATGTAGGGGCGCACCGGGAGCCCCCGTACTGGCCTGGATGGGCCCTTCTTTCTCAGGCCTCAGCACTGCAGCCGCCTCCCACTGCCCACGGACCCCCAGCGGGGGAGGGCCCGGGCTGGCCCAGACGCTGATTGCGCCCAGTGGGCGGCAGACTGTCCTGGCCAGCGTGGCCTCTCCTAGCCCTTGGAGCCTCCCTTAGCTGGTCCCACTACCCTGTGCCAGAGCCTGGGAGGCCCCAGACCGCAGGGGCTGACACTCAAGGGGAGGGAACTTTCCTGAACCAGTGCCCTTGAAATCCACTTTGGGGGGATGCCTTCAAACTGAATTTCTCCCTCACTGCCCGGCATGAATGGGCTCTGGCTCCGGGCTGAAGGGGACCTGCCTCCAGCCAGGCAGTGATGGCCGAGCAGGAGGAAGGCCTGAGGCCAGCAGGTCAGGGGCAGGGGGAGAGGGGGTGGGGGGAGGGTGTGGAGATGTCAGTCCTCCCCCCTTGGTTGGGGCGGGTGGGTGGAGCGGGATGGGAGGGGCTCGGAGGCTCTGGGGCGGTTAGCCCGGCCTGCCTCCATCTCTCCTGCTCAGGCCTGTCCCGGCTGGGCCTTCCCGGAACCCAGCTGCCGTGCTGGGTGGGGCGGGGGTCTGTGCCATCCACCCCCGTTCCAGCGGGGGCCCTCTTCGCAGTCCCTCAGCCCATGGGCTGGAGGCAGGCCCAGGCTGCAGGGGTCCTCTCAGAGCTGCCTCAGCGCCCCTCAACAGAGGGGGACACTGTCCCCTTCTCTCAGCCCAGGCCCAGATGTCCCAAGGTGAGCCCTTGGAGTCTTCCTCTGGGTCTTGGACTCTCCCAGTATACAGCAGGACTCACCAGGTCTGTCCTGGGCTGTCTCTCACCGCTTCCCCCTCATGCCTTCTGACCTAGGCTCCCTGCCACTGGCCCCCACTCTCACCTGGCACCTGCCTTCGTCCTGCAGAAGCCCCTGCCCTCCTCCCCGCCAGGGCAGCCTGGCCCCAGCCAAGCCTGGTCCCACATGCACAGTCAGCCAGGGTTTATCAAGGGGACAGAGGGAACAGGGAATCCTTGAGTGACCGGTCCAGTGGAGGGGTGGGAGGGTGCAGAGTGATGGAGTGGTGACCAGAGGAGTGGACATAGGTGCTCAGTGAGTCGCGAGGTCTCTGGGTGGCCAAGTTGGGTAGAGATGGCTGGGCGCACGCTGCGGGGTGAGTAAGTGGGTGTAGTGGGTGGGCTCGCAGGGAGGGGTGGTGGGCGGGCGGAGGGTGGAGGCGTGAGTCTGTGGAGGACAGGAATGGAAACGGAAGCCTGTCCCCCAGATCCTGGAGTCGCACCTGGCGGTTTTCTGAGCTGTCAGGGAGGTGGTGAGAGTCCCAAGAGAGGGCAGGCTTGGCCTGTTTGGAGAGTGTGGCCTGCGGCACCTGCCTGGGCCAGGCGGGCCTTGGCTGGGAGACGGCTGTTGGCACAAGCAGTGTGGGGGCCCCGGGGGAATTGGCAGGAGGCCAGAGTCCACCAGGGTCGGCTGGAGGGTCTGGCCCAGGTTAGTCCTGGCCCCAGTGGGGCATCCCTCTGCCTCCCCAGCCTGGAGGAGAGCTGGGCCATCGGCGGGTGGGAGGGGTGAGCCATCAGCCTGGGGGGCCCAGCGGGGACGAGAGCCCACGCTTGCCTCAGTGGGCCCCCATCACTCCCGCTCACAGCAGGCGTGAGGCCGAAGGATGATGTCACGTCTGCTGCGGGTGCCCCAGCGCCTGGCGGCAGGCTCACAGCCCAGGGGCATTGCCAGCCGGGGTGCCTTGCCCAGGGCTGGGCCAGGTCCCCACCTCAACCCTGCCAGCCTCAGGCCACCCCTGGGTCGCCGAGCAGGCGGGCCACCATCGCCTTGGGCAGCCTCACCTGACCTTCCTGTGTCCCCGGCCTCGTCCCTGGGCTGTGGCAGCCTGGCCGGGGCCAAGTGTGTGTTCCGCTCCTTTGAGGGGGCTGGTGCGGAGTCAGGCCAGGCCGGGTCACCTCTAGGGGCACTGGCTGCAGCAGAAGGTAGGGGTAATGGTGGAGCCTCCCCCAGGGGCAGGGCCAGGAGAGGCACGGGCACCTGCCCAGGACAGAGCAAGACCTCCACGTCCGCCTGGACGCCCAGGGGTGGGCCCTCTGCCCTGTGCCTGTTTTACAGGCCGGTCATTGAGGCGTGGTGGTGGCAGGGCCAGGGGTTGCCTGAGGCACTGACTCCACTGATTGGATGAGCTGGTTGCCCTCTAGCCCAGGCCAGCATCAGCAGGGCCAGGTGAGGGCCAGCCTGGCCTGGGTCCTGTCTACCCTCTCCCACTGCTGCCGACCCATCTGCCCACCCTCCTCACTGCCATCACTCCCCCAGAGTCCACCCGCCTGCTCCGCTGGATGCAGGGGAGGGTGAGGGTCTCCAGGCTGACAAAGAGGCAGAAATGAAATCTTGGCCTCTCAAGGCCCCTCACCACTCACCCATCCCCTGGCTGTCTTGCCCACGCAGGCAGTGCTGAACTGGGTGGTGGTGCAGCCAGACAGGAGAAGAGGAGGGGTCTCAGGCGGACAAGGGCTGCCATCTCCACGGAAGAGCCAGGAAGGCTGAGCGGGCAAATCTTATTAGGTGGCAGACTTCCGAAGCCCAGCTGCTGACCGCCCAGCGACCTTCCTCATCCGCCGCTCACCCAGTGTGTGCACTGCCCTCAGGGGCTGGATCTTCCTGAGCAGGTAGAACCAGGGCCCCCAGCTGCCTCCTGCTGCCATCACTGTCTTTGGCCTGGTGCGGCCATCCCGGGCCCCACGCAGCCCCTGGTCCTCACTCCTGGCTGAGAAGTCTGCTGGGCGCTTCCTTGCCTGGCAGGAGCTGAAGGTGTGTGGCCTGTTCAGCACTGGGACCGAGGAGATGGACTTTCCCAGACAGCATGGTCCAGGCCATCTCCTAACCCAGGGCCCAAGTGAGTGACCCGAATCCCTGGCACACTGGGCTCCTGCTGGCCCCTGCTCTGGAGTCTGGGCCAGCCCAGCCCCACAGCTCCCAGCTTGGAAGGGCCCCCAGGTCAGGGTACCGACCCCTCAGGGTCAGACTGTGTGGCCCAGCAGGTCCAAGCCTCAGTTTCCCCACCTGTAAAATGGAAATCATGACCAATAACAGCCACTCCCATCCTGGCGGTGAACTGGGCAGTGAACCCTGTGCCACAGGGGCCACTGTCACCCTAGAGGGGGCCTGGCCTGTCCTCTCTTCCTCCTGCCAGCCTGGGGCCCAGCACGGAGCGGCTGTCAATGGGGTCCCCATCTGGAAACGATTGTGCTCGTGGCCCTCAAAGATATAATTAAAACATATTGGGTTTTTATGCTCCTTCCTTGGCTGGGGAGGAATCCAGGCTGGTTATGAAACCGGATCGCTCTGACGCTGGGCCCGGGAGTGTCACTGTCCCATGTGGGCTGCCTCCACGGGCTGCCTCAAAGCACCCGTTGAGCCACTGAGGCCGCGGGCCACGGCTTCTCTGCCCCCAACCCTGCCTCCTGCCCTGGTCCTGAGCAGTCCTGTCCACGTTGGGGCAGCTTCTGTGCTGGTTGTTCCCAGGCCACAGGCAATGATCCAGCTGCCAGTGGGAGCCTCGCTCCTCCCCTCAGGGTCTCCTGCTGAGTGGTGGGCAGTGAGACCCCAGCTTGGTCCTGCCTCTCCTCCCCCGGGAGCACCTTCTCCGTCCTCCTTCCTCATCCTCCAGACCTCGCCTCCGCCGGGAAGCTTCCCTGGCTGGTGACCCATTGCAGGACGGGGGTCCCCCTCTCCCGAACAGCCCCTTGGTGAAATTAAAGGGTCATTCTGGCCCCCAAGGAGGGTGTGGCCCAGGGAGATTTGGGGTGAGAGGCACCTCAGAGGCTCGCTTGCCCACCAAGGCCAGCCCCTCCCCCCGCCGTGGGACCTCTGTCAAACCACGGGCTCAAGGGTCCAGGAGCTGATAAGAGCTGTCCAATGAAGCCCCAGGAACAGGTGGCTCCTGCTGGTGGAGCCCAAGGGAGCAAGTGTCGGGTGGGTGCTGGCTGGGCTCCTCCTCCTCCGGGGAGCCCTCCTTACCTCCCCCTCAGACTGCAGAAAGCTCAGCTTCCCCTGAGGGGCTCAAGGTAACCACAGGCCCTGGTTCTGCCTTCCTCCTCTCCCCGGCCTGAGCTGACACTGGATAGGGGTGACCCTGAGAATGTCAGGAGAGTCCTGCTCACAGCAGCTGCTGCTCCTGTCACCGCAGGGCTCAAAGCAGCACAGCCTCCCAGGGAGGGGAATGGAGCGGCAAGGATCTGGGCCCCCCAGAAACCTGGGCCAGGGATCACGGTGCGGGCCCCAGGTTGGGTAGCTCAGCCCCTCTCCAGCTGCCCGTTCAGCTTGGAATAGGTGACAAGCTCAGCCTGGCTGTGCCCCCTGCCCGCCCCTGGCAGCAGGACCTGAGGCTCTAACTGTCGGGAGGGGCCCTGGGGCAAGCGGCGTGTTGCTCATTGCCAGGGAGAGCAGGCTGGACGCGGCTGGGACCAGTGGCCTCTCCAGGCTTGGGCTGGGGTGGCACAGCAGCCCTGGTGTGGGCTTAGCACCAGCCCTTTGTCTGAACGTATGGAGGCGCAGAGACCCTCAGCCAACTGCATCAGTCTTGCTCCCACCATGCCTCGCGCAGCCCGACACCAGAGCCCACGGCCTTGACCCCGGTGTCCCCACCGCCCTCCCAGCACCTCCCACGGGCTGGGCCCAGAGGTCACTATCCCTGCCATTGCCCCTCTGAGAACTTCCTCACCCCACACTGGGCCTCCCTGAGGCTGGCTGCATCTCTGGACTGGGATCCCCAGGCTGGGTGCCTGCCCTGGGGCCAGCCCGCAGGTGACCTCCCCTTCCTGCCCTCTTTTCCACGTCCCCTGTTGTGGGAGCTTCCCTGAGCCTCGCTCTCTCAGAATCTCAGAGTGGAAAGTGGGGAAGGTGACTTCTCAGGCTGCGGGGCAGGGGGCACCGGGGGGACAGGGGGGCAGTGTGAACTTTTCTGGGAGGGGCTCCTCTGAGAACCCCAGTTCCCAGCAGGTGGGGCTCTGACCAGGCTTGGAGCAGGGCTCAGCGAAGGGGCAGGCACAGATTCTGGGTGGGTGGACTGGAGGCAGGAGCAGGGGACACAGCTGGCCTGGGGCCTTTTTCCTTTAACCATTGCTGGTCTAGAGAGACCTTATGACCACCTGTGGGAGGTCAGAGGCCTGGGGACTTTGATGTGAGGATGGGGCCCAGAGCCTGGCCACCAGAGTGGGGACAGACAGAGAGACAAGCCTTGGCTTGCCACGTCCCTGGCTCCTGTCACCTCTGCCTCCTGCTCTGTTCAGGCTAAGCTCCTGCCTGGGTCCTGGCTCACCAGCCTCCCCCTGGCCTGGCATCTGGCGAGGCCCAAGGCACCTCTTCTAGGAAGCCAGCCTCAGCTGTCCCTGGCCGGGAAAGGGGCGTGTCACACTGGGCCCGATGGGGCACTCGGGGCCAGACAAGCCTGGGCTCGGGGCAAGGACACATTCCTGCTTTCTGAGCCCGTGGGGAGGGGGTTCCCAGAAGTGCTGAGGAGGCCTGGCCGGCAGCCCGGGGGAAGAGCCCCTGGCGCTTCCTGCTTGGTGAGAGAGAAACACGGCAACAACACGGCCTCTACTGCCAGCCCTCGCCGGCCTCCCTCTGCCCAGGCCGGGGGCTGGCCTCGGATCCGACCAGACAAGGCCCAGCCCCTGGCCGACCCTGCCCCTGGGGCGGCTGGCATCCCGTCACTGTGTCCTCTGGTGCCACTGAGCCCGTGCTGTGCCCCCGCCCACTGTGCCCACCAGCTGCCCTGCTGTCCTCAGCATCTCCGTCAGGGCCGTGCTCTGGTTGTCACCATCCGCAGGAGGACACAGGTTCAGGACCCTCTCCAGGAAGCAGAGGAGGGTGGATGATCAGGGCAGGGTGGGGAGAGGGCTGTGGGACCTCGGGCGGGCAAGTCTTGTTGCCTGTAGGGTGGGGTCCCGCCGTGGCCTGCCCTGCTGAGGGGGTGAGGTGAGATCATGCTCCAGGCGGGTGAGCCAGCACCTGGTGTGGGGAGCGCGCCCGGAGGAAGCAGCACAGTGGGCACGTTGGGGCGGGCGCGGAGCTGGCACACCCACCTGGCCCTGAGCCTGGGTGCGGCCTCCCCAGGGGACACAGCGACCTCGGTGGCCGAGAGGCGGGACTTCAGACACCAACCACGTCTGAAGTCTCCTTTAGAAGAGAGGCCCCTGCCTGGCAATGCCCACTCCTCCAGAAAGCCCCTGGCTGCCAGGCTGGCCCACATGGGGCCCCCTACGGGGATGAGGGGTGAGCCTGATCCCAAGGCCTGGGCCTTTTGGCGTGGGGTGGCCACAGCCTGGCACTGAGCCCACTGCTCTATAGGCAGCTGACCTGTTTCTCTCCCTTTGCTTCTCAGGGGCTTGGCGGCCTCCGTGGTGAACAGAACCCCGCAGCGTGCCTTTGGGGGCGTGCAGTAAAGTTGGTGACTGCCGCTGCTCCGGAGGAGCTGGACTCATGGTGGCTGAGGGGATGGGGCGGTCTTTGTCTCTTTTTTTGAAACCTGGAGATCCAGGTTCTCCAGATGCCAGGCTCTGGGGGCGGGAGGGGCGCCTTGTGGGTGAGTAGCCCTGACACCCAGCTCTGAGGGCCCAGTGACTGGGCAATGAGGCGTGAGCCTCCAGGTGGATGTAGAGAGCGAGCAGGGCTGTGTGACTGAGGGACTGAGAGCAAACAGCGGGCCCCTGGTGCGACAGGAAGGCTCAGAGGAGCCCTGCCATCTAGGTCCCCCCCCGGCTCAGCTCCGTGTGTGAGCCGCCCGAGGGCTGGACGCAGGGCATGGGGACATGATGCTGGGCCGGCCTGGCCATGTGTTTCTGATTCCCTGCTGCCTCCCCAGCATGGTGCTTGTGCAAGATGTGCCCCTTCCCTTGGTGCGAGAGGACTCACCCTGCAGCCTCAGCCCATGGGGGTGGGGGGCAGCTGGACCCTGGTGGGAGGCTGCCTTCCAGGCCCAAAGGAGCCTGAGGGTCGCTGGCTCCTGACAGCTGGGCGGCAGAGAGGGTGAGGGTCCTGCGTGTGTTTCCAGAGCACAGACAGAGCCGGGCCAGTCCAACCGCCGGCCTCCCAGGGCTGACCCTCCCCACCACCTGCCCACTGGGGAGCGGCTGGGTCAGCTGGGGCTAGGGGGGCCTGCACCCTGTTTTCAGGCCTTGCTGGGGCTTGGGGCCAGCTGCCTCCCTGGGTCAGTGTCCCCCGACCCTGTCCCCTCCCCTATGCTGCCTGCTGCTCTGGCCTCCAATGCGCCAGGGACCCTGGAGCTCTTGCCCAGCCAGCTCCCGTGGTGTGAGTGCCCCGCCTAAGAAGTGTGACAGCCGCGGGCGCGCCTCCATGGCCTGCAGGGCCTGGGGCAGGGGGCACAGTGGAGAAGCACTGTACCTTCCTGGTTGGAGCCCCACAGGAGGCACCGCACCCTTTCCTCCCTGCTCTCCGCCCCTCCCCTGTGGCACCGTCACCTCTCGAGATGCTCTGTGTTGGCTTGTTTATCCCTTCACTCTCCGCTTCCCCCCACCCCACCCTAGCCAGAAAGTTGGCTCCAGCAGGGCAGGGACTGGACGGGTCTGTCCCCGGCTGACCCCAGGGCCTAGAACAAAGCTTGGAACAGAGGGGGTGCTCAGCATACGTCTGTCGTGTGAATGAATGAATGACCCAGCGTGTGGCGCTGTCTTCGAGTCTCAGGGTCCCGCTCCTCAGGACTGACGGGATGCCGGGCTCGGTGCTGGTGGGGGTCTGCTGCCTCCTGGAGCTGTCTCCTGGCGTGGGCCCTGGGAGATGAGAGCAGACAGCTCTGGGCAGGGCAGAGGGCAGGGCAGGACTGAGGTCACCCCGATGGAAGCCCTGGGGCCCCTTCACTGCTGTGTCCCCACAGGCCGTGCGACTAGACAGTGTGGTTCCGCCGAGGCACTGCCTGTGGCTCGTGGCCCTGCTGCCTGGTTGGTGGGGGGTCACCCACCAGGCTGGGCACACCTGGGAAAGGGTGCCCCCTGGTGGGACCCTTCCAGCTCGCTTTAACCCCAGCACTGCCCTAGCCCTCTGGCTCTCTGACACTCTGCAGGACCCCCACCTTCCCTCCCAAGACCCCTCCCAGATTTTGCCCACTGAGTGGCGCCTGCCAGAACAGGCTCTCAGGCAGGTCCGGTCCGGCCCCTACGAGTGGACAGACGAAGACCCAGTGGGCAGACAGCAGCCGAGGCCAGTGTCGCGCCCGCCCGTCCACCTGCCAGCACCCAAGGCAGCCACCCTGCCCCACTCAGGAGCCCTTTCTTTTCATAAGTGGGGAGGTAGTTAGGTTTATTTATTTATTTTCTTCTGTGTTTATTTTTAGAGGAGGCCCCAGGGACTGAACCGGGGCCTCATGCATGCTGAGCACGCGCTCCGCCGCAGAGCTGCATCCTTCCCCCAGAGCACCTTCTGTCCAGACTCAGAGGCCAATACTCAGTGTCTCACGTTCTCTGTTGTCCACCCCTGTCTCAGCTCCACAGCCAGGCCTGGTCAGCACCTGCTTGACTCAGGAGTGGGCACCGAGGGGTGGATGGACAGGCAGCCAGTGTACGAGGAAGGGGGACAGGAGAGGGACAGTCCTCTAGCAGGGTGGGGCCTTAGAGGACACCATCTGTGGGGACCTGGCCATTGCCCCACCGGGCACAGCCCCGCTCCCTCCCTCCCTCCCTCATTCACGCACTCATTCACTCATTCACTCACTCGCTCGCTCACTGCCTTTCATCCCACCCACTGTCTGCAAGGGGCGTGACTCCTCACCTTACTTCCTACCCTAAAGCCAGGGGGTCTGAGGGAGGTCTTTGGTGCCCGCAATCCCATTCATCCATTCACTCTACGAACACCTGTGTACTGTCCAGATTGCTTGGTGCCCAGCACCAGGTTTGGAACAAGGGATGTTTCTCCGAGGAGTCCGGCCACTCTGGAAGCCTTATGGAAGTGAGGGCCACTGTGTGCCTCGGCGGCCTAGCTGGTGGTTCAGAGGCCAGAGTGCAGTGTCCGCCTCACCACAGGGCAGCCCAGAAAATCACTGGGCTGGACAAAGCCTGGACTGGGGAGGGAGGGCCTGGGCTCTGCTGTAGACCCATCTCGCAGCCCCACGCAGGCTTGTTCAGACCCTCAGTGGTGATGGTGCCAGCCCCCTACACTCCCTGGGCCCGGGCTCTGCCATTCACAAGCTGGAGAGGGCCTGGGCCATGCACAAGGGTTTAAAGGATGGAGGGACACTGTGAAAGGGGAAGATCAGCACCCCCCAAGAGTTGGCAGGGCACAAAAGGGGGTGGGCCCTCCACTCCCACAGTGGTGTGGAGGGGAGGGGCCGGTCTGGATCGCTCTGAGGACACGGTCACTGCTCAGCCAGCCTCAGACTGGCTCAACAATGCCCCCTGCGGGCCGCTGGACTCAATGGCTTCTGCGCAGCCCCAGCAGTCTGGGTCAGGGCGCGTGGGGGTCCGAGTACCTGGGTGGGGTCAGGAGAGCTGGGGCTGGGCCAGGGCTGGGGGTAGTACAGGCCGCCTGGGGTCTGGGGTCTGGGGAGTGGAGGCTGCTCGGGGCCAGGGCCGGGATGTGCATGCCTGTCCCCACACACACAGACCCTGCAGGCGCAGGCGTGCGCCCCCTCACGGACACACACCACACAGCCCCGGAGGATGGCTTCAGCTGAGTGAGGACGCTCCTCCTCTGGCCCGGTCCTGCCCAGAGGGGCCAGCTGTTCCCCAGTGTGCCCCCACTTCCTGAGTGTGTGGTGGTCTGCTGGGCCCCCTGTCTAGGACCCCTGGGAGGACACAGGAACATGAACCGAGGCACTGGGGCAGCCCAAGGGGTCAGTGAGGGAGCGCAGAGTCTGGGCCTGCATGCTGGGTCACCGAGGCACGCACAGCACAGATGCCCCCGGGGAAGGACCCACGGATGGGATGGCAGTGCCAGAAAAGACTTCCAGGCACCTGCTTGGCCTGGCAGCAACTCCCGTTGGCTTGGACCATGAGGGACTGAGGTGGGTCTGGGGCCCAGCCTGGGCTGGGGCAGTTGTGAGGGGAGGCAGCTCTGGGTTCCAGGGAAGCTGGGGGTGACCTGCAGGTGGGAGGGCAGGTATCAGATGGGGGCCTGGAGAGTGGGCTCGGCAAGGGGTCCCATTTTGGCCAGTCTCCCTGCATTCCCGTCCCTGTCAGGGGCTTGGCCACGTGGCTGGCAGCGGCTGGCCACAGAGAGCCATAACCGAGACATGAGGCAGCTACTGGCACCCCTCAGCCCACTGAGAGGGCCAAAAGCAGCCCAGGGTGGCCCGAGATGGACCCTCTGAGAAGGGTGGTGGGCAGTGAGGCCCCATTGGCCCTGCCTTCTCCGGGTGGGATGCCAGCTCAGGGTGGGGGTGGTCACAGCTGCAGGGGGACAGTGGGCAGTGGGTGGCCTTGGGCCAGGCAGCCCCAGTCATGTTGACGCAGGCTGCTGTGACAAAGTACCACAGCCTGGGCCTTAAACAACAGACATTTATTTTCTCACAGTCCTGGAGGAAGTCTGAGCTCAGAGTGGAGGCCAGCTTGCTTCAGGGTGAGGGCCCGCTCCTGGCCTGCAGACGGCCGCCTTCTTGCTGGCCCCTCACAGTGGAGGCAGAGGAGGTCTGTTCTCTTCCTTTTCCTGTAAGGACATTAACTCCATCATGGGGACCCCACACTCACGACCCCATCCAACCCTAATCACCTCCCAAAGGCCCCACCTCCTGATACCATCACCCTGGGGCTAGGGTTTCAGCACATGAATTTTGGGGGGACATACATCTGTTCTGTAACAGTAAGAAGCCAGGTTCCCGCCATGCCATGGGGAGGGTTCAGTGTCTGGGAGGCTCGGTCCACGAGGCCTCTGCTGCCGCCATTCCCATAATTCTCCCTGCTCAGCTAAGAGAACGAGGAGGTGGCCCCAGGACAGCTCTGTTTCCCCACGTCCCCATCCTGGTAGGAGGTCCCCTGGCTTGGTGGTGACGATGTGCAGGGAGCCCAGGGGTGCGGAAGACCAGGCCTGCGGCTGCATGCCCAGCTCAGGTCGTGTTTACCCTTGGAAGGCCAGTGCCAGGGCCCCCACCCGGCCTCGTGGCCCCAAGTTAACTCGGGCTCCAGGATAAACACCCATTCAGCCGCACAAGGCCCCTTTGTCCAGAGAGAGGCTCCCGGCCCAGGATGCTGCCCGGCGGCCTGTGTCCTTAGTATGGCCAGCCGCCCCTCGTGGCCTCTGGGCAGACTCTTGGCCTGGCTCAGAGAGGCCCCGGCTGGGGACAGGGCCCCAGGCAGCTCTTGGAGTGGCCAGAGAGGCCAGGCTGAGCCAGGTGAGGAGGATGCCCCTCCAAGCCCCTCCAGAGCAGCCCGGAGCCTGCAAGGAGAAGCGGGGGCACACCTGCAGGGAGCTGAGGACACCACTGCTCCTAGCCGCAGAGCAGCTAGTCAGCTTGGAGGCGGCAGCCCTCCCCCGTCTGCCCAGGCAGGAGAGGGGTGCCCACACCCTGTACCCTGCAGGGCCTCCCCAGCCATTAGTTACTGGTCCCTGTGGCCTAGTTTCCTCACCTGTGAAATGGGCCTCAGCAGGATTTTGAGGTCCCTCAGCTTCTGAGCTCCTCCTGGGTGGGAGTGAGGTGTGGGGTACCCATCCAGGGGCTGAAAGGGGGTTGGTCACTGTGCAGGGGAGGGGGGTGAGAGAGATTCTTGTCCAGGGACAGGGGTGGGGCTGACATTGGGGTGGGAGCCGGGAACGGGGCACCAGGTTTGGGGCAGGCTTGGGGTCTGCACAGTGAGGGCAGGAGCCTGCATCACTCCAGGTAGGGGGTCCAGCGTGATGAGGAATCCCAGACCCCTGGCCAGTGGCCAGCCTGCCTGCCAGGAGGAGGCTGAGGGTGGCCTCTGCGTAGGCCTTGAGGGCCACCAGCCTCTTTTCTAAAGAGGGCCCATGGCCTGGGGCTGGCCTGGTGGGAGGGTCTGGCCCAGCCCAGGGGCTTGGCCCTTACACTGGGAGCTGGTAGCCATGGCAGGTTCTTGAGCACAGGAGGGACATGCTTGATTTTGGTTGTTGTAAAATGACTGTGGCGGCTGTACCGATGGGGGCTGGAGCCTGGGCAGAGTGGCCCCCTGGGCCCCCTCCTGGCCTTTAGTCCCTCTGAACGCACTGAGGACAAACGCGCTGTGTGCCCGTCGGGGCCCATGGTGTGGGGGTTGCTCCCCAGTGAGGCTGCCACCAGGTTCCAGTCCATGCTGTGGCCCGTGGCCAGCAGCGACCCCTGGTGGCGGCCGGCCTGTGGCTGCGGCCCACCTGGGAGTCCATCCTGGGGAGAAGATGGGTCCTGGGGAGGTCTGGGCTGGGGCCTTTGCCTGAGGCATGCTCAGAGGTCTTCTAACCAGGCAGGCCTCGGCCTGGGTCCCTGTGTGGGGACCCCCCCCGTGGTTGATGAGAGAGTGTCCTTTGCTGGTGGTTCCTCGGTAGGTCTGGTGCTTTCTCGCCCGTGTCCTTTGTCCGCTTGACGACAGTGAGGTCTGGGCCGGCAGCACCAGCACCATCGGGAATGGGCTGGGAACGCAGAACCTCAGGCTGCCCTCCTCCTGGTTCTGGGGGCCACGGTGTGAGGACATGGCTCTAGGTCTCAGTTTCAGAGACGAGTGTCCGACCAGCTCTCTGCCGGCCCGTGCCCAGGGTCCCCTGATGCCCTGCGGGCCAGGACCCTGCCCAGTTCAGAAGGACTTCTGGGGGCTGCCATACACTCCGCGTGCCTGTCCCTGGAGTTCACCTCAAAGTGCCTCCCCAGCCCCGTCCCCTGTATCACAGGGTCAGTGAGCAAGGGACCAAGACAAGGGCAGCGCTCTGGCCCGTGTCCAAGGGTCCAGCAAGTGTGACGCGCCCCTCCTCTGGAGTGGGCCCTGGGGGACCAGAGATGCAGCCACTGGGGCCGGGGGTGTGGACTTGGAAACCCTACTCAGGCCTTATTTCTTACTTGAGTTTTTAGAGGCAGAGCATTTTTCAGGAGCTACAAAAGTCTGTCCTAGACCGAGAAGCAGCCCGTAGGTTGCTTGACGCCACCTTCTCAGATTCCCTCACAGAACTGGCTCAGGAGACTGTGGGTCTGCAGCCTGGAAACCCAGCAGGAGCTGCTGGTCAGGAGATGGAGTCCCTTCTTCCTTGGGAACGGTCTCTGGGGACAGGAGGAGGCCCTCCCTGCTGTCAAGACAGCTTGGAACTATCGACCATAGGTATGATCTCGGCACGGCTACGAGACGCACCAGCGACACCTCAGTGACTGTTCGATTAATGGGGCCGAGGCCTAGCCAGGTGACACAAAGCCAACCCTCTCCGTGGCTGGTTTAGGTTTGCTTCCTCACATTAAAACTTTGGTCTGTTTGGATTTTGATCTGTGGTCATGAGGCAGAGACACCACGCCCCAGGACAGACTTGGGCCCACTTCGTCGTCCCTAGGGCGGGCTGCCCGCCCACATGCCCGCCCGCGCCCACCGAGCGGCTCCGGAGGAGGTACGGGGCAGGGGCAGGCTGACGGTGCAGAGTGGACGGCAGCCTGGGTGGCTCAGCCTCGGTCGGGCCAGAGCCAGAAACTTTCACTTCAGTCAAGACCAGGACAACCTCAGTGCTTAGACTTAAGGAAAACTTTATTTGGTCTTCTTCCTAAAGCAACCTAGTTTAAAAACGAGTTAAGGTTAATAGAGAAGAAAAAAGAGTCAGACAGACACACACACACACAGGAGAGCCGGGCACAGGTCAGGACCTCCCCATCAGATTTTCTCCATCTTGGAAATGAGGTCGTCACAGATCCTGGTCAGTTCATCGTTTTCCTTAGTCTGGAGGAGGGAAGTCGAATCCTGAGAATTCTCACAGTGCTCCGAGGAGTCGGGAGCAGCTCCAGGGCTTCTAGAACCAGGGGTCTGCTCCTCCCCGGCTCTGCCCGGACCCCTGGGACCCCACACCCACCTTCTGCTCCACGACCTTCTCCAGGGAGTGGACCCGCATCTGCTCCTTCCTCAGGACTGCCTGCAGCGCCAGAGCCTCCGCCTGGGCCTTGCTGCGGACCTGCGCGATCTCCTCGTTGGCCCTGGAGCAGTGGAGGGCAGGGCTGAGCCCCGACTTGGGGCCTCTTCCCATCCCCGCTCCCCAGCCCCAGGCTGCAACACTCACAGCTGGAGCTTCTCCTCTGCGTGGGCCTTCAGCGCCTGGTACCTCTGGCCCTCCTTCTCGATCCTCCCTATGTAGCCCTCCACACATTGCTTCAGGGACTCTTCGTTCTTTAAGGAAGAGTGATGTGAACTCTGACTGATGGCATGTTGCTGTCTGACCGCATTCAGGAGCGGTCTGGGGGACCCCCAGGTCAGGCGGGGGCGGTTCCCCAGCGCCGGCTCTCTGGTCGTTCGTGAAATAGCAGTGGACGAGGCCACGTGGGAGCAGCACTCCCCATTTCCTTCTAAGGACGGCCTACCACACACACAGCCCTAGGCCTCCCCATCCTGGGGTTCAGGAGGGTCCTCGGACACTGGGCCTCACCCTCTGACACCCACGGGCCTCCTGCCCGTCCCTCAGCCTGCCTGGCACACAGAGCCCACCTGTACGGCCCCTACTCTCCTGCCTCCCCTCCCAGCCCCGGGCTTTGGGGGCCGGGTCTCCAAACTGGCCCAGGATGGGTGAAGACAGCAGTGGGGACTGGACATGGCGATCTCTGCAAGGGGACAACCTTGCAGGCATGCACGTGAGGTTGTAGATGACAAAACCGACAGCCAGGGCTGGAACCTGGGGCCCCCACACCCCAGGGGCCCACATCAACCTGCTTCCCAGATGCAACCCGAAGGCTCAGCTCCCCCCCGCAGCCTCCAGGCCCCGCCAGCACTTGTCACCTTGCCTCACTGGAGACAAGGCCAATGCCTGCTGGCCCCACAGCCTTGCGCTGGCCCTGGTACCTACCGCACGGTAGCCTTCGATCACCTCTTTCTGTTTCTCAAACCGCTTGAAAAGATCAGAAAAAGACTTCTCCATGGAGTGCAAGTCTGCAGTAAGCTGGTCCTTTTCCTTCAGAACCTTCTGGATCTCAACTCTGGCAAGTTCCTTCTGTTTCTGAGCCTCCTCTTCAGGAAAGAAAACCAGCACTTGGGATTGGGGGACACCCATGGCAAGAGACCAGGGCGGGCGGCCGGAGGACCCACTGGGGCGAGGTGACGGTCGCTCTCCTGTGATCTTCCCAGGCAGGACCTAGGGGCCACAAGTGCCCAAGAAACAGCCATTTCCTCCCCCCAGCTCCACCCAGACCCAGAGGCAGTGGATAGTGAACCCAGGGCCCAACTGCAGAGGTCCTGGGAAGAGGTGGGGCCAAGACGCTCAGAGCCCACAGCCACACCCACCCCAGCCTGGACGTGCCCAGTGCCCGGCACCCAGTGGCTGAAGCTGGACAAGCAGCCACCTGGGGGAGGGGGAGACCGCAGTGCAGCACCTACGGGAGGGACCCTATCTTTCCTGGCCTTGGCCCCAGATGCCAGCTCAGGGGCTGGCCAATTTTGGGGTTGATAAGTGCCAGTGGCCCAGAGCCACCTAGCCTCCCTGACCGCCAGCTGCTCCACTGCAGGGAGTGTGGGCATGTGGGCTTAGCTCGCAGGAGGGAGCTGCTGGGAAGAAAGGCTGCGGGCGCCCGGCACTCACCCATCGCTTGATACACGGTCCCCTCAAACCCATCCATGATCTTCCTGTGGGAGGAGAGCAAATGTGCCATGAGCGCTGTGGCAGGCGGGTGGGCAGGTGGGCACCCAGGTCCCAGTGGCCACTCAGGCCTCACCCCATCTCCAGGATCCTGGTGTGGAGCTCGGCGCACTGGCTCCTCAGTGCCTCGTTCTCCTTCTGTGTTGCTTCCACCTGTGCGGACCATAGCTCTGAATTGGTGCTGGGCACCCTCCCATGCCAGTACCTCCTGTCCTACTCAGCGATCACCGGGCTAGGGGGCCTGCATGCGCTGGGTATGTGGTAGGAACACCATGTGGTACAGACGTGGTGGGAGAGCAGCCTGCAGAGGGCAGGCCCAGTGGCGGGGAGGATCCAGCTGCCGGCTGGGGCCTGGCATGCAGGCCTCCCTGAGAGGGGACCACCCAGGGCATCACCTAGGCAGCAAGGAGACTTGGGGGCTGAGGCCCAGCCCTGCCAGCTGTCCTGCTTTGCCACCCCTAGGGCAGCTCAGAGTGGTGTCCAATGAGGACATCCAGACCCTCAGCTAACTGGGTGAATGGTAGGGGTACGTAAGTGGACACCAGGATTCCATGAGTAGCAGCACGAGGAAGACCAGAGCTCAGAGCCATCCACGGGGCCCTCCTACGGGGCCGTGCCTGGGAGCCCGTCCTCCCGACTCATCCTCACCGCTGTGTCCAGGTCCCTCTGGCTGTACTGCAGCACGTCCACAATGGGCCCCACGGGCAACAGCGGGCCCCCGGGCCCGAGGTCACATGGAATCGGGCCAAGTGCCTGCGGGGTGACGGAGACAGGCTGGGCAGGTTCCACTGGTGCTCGTCTCCGCCGGTTTCCCAGACGGCACAGCTCGGCGCCCAGGCCCAGCCGACCTCCTGACGCCTTCCCCCAGGTCCCAGAACATAGATCCCACGCCCTTAGAACACGTGTCTCTTCACACCGCGGGGGGAACCAAGCACTTACGGGAACACCCGGGGTGCCGAGGAAGTCCAGTTCCACCAGCTTCGCCTCGGGGGGGCTTCCCGAGGAAGGCGTGTCCACACCCCGTGCGCTGAGATCAAAACAGAACACACGTGTCGTTTACCTGCGGGGCGGGGTCAGCCCAGGTTCTCCCCGAAGGGCTGAGTGAGCGCCTCGGGATTTGTGGGCTGCTCGGCCGGTGTCCAATTCAGGTTCGCACCTGCCAGCCCACCTTTCGCCCGCGGACAGAGGGGAGGCGCACCTGCTGGTCTCAGGGGCTGCGGGCACCGGTCTCCGAGGGCTGTCCTGCAGGAGCGGGTCGAACTTGAGGTACAAGGACTGCTTCCTCAGGGCTGACTCCTTAAACTGCTGCGGTAGGGGGAGCAGGTTCAGCGGCATCCCCGACACGACAGCCCGCAGAGCCTGGGACAGGCCCAGGCAGATCATGGCCTGCGTGGCGCAGGAGGGGGACACGACTCTGCTGGGAGCAGCTGCAGGACAGGGGCCTGGAGACACCATCCCCACCGGCCAGCCCTGTGCCCTGGGCAGACACAGACACTGCCCGAATTGAGAAAGCCTGGTGACTGCCAAGCAGGGCAGGGACTCAGGGCTGTTCCAGAAACAGCCCCTTTTTGAGACTCACACTTGAGGAAAGGCTGCCACGAGGTGCAGGATACTCACCGAGGAAGCCCCAAACTGCTCCAGGTAGTCGACTTCAGCCCCCGTGCCTAGAACTGAGAGTAGCGGGTGGGTGCGTCACGGCCCGCGGGACTCGGGCTAGAGCTCTCCGGCACAGGACGCTGGCTTGGCAGCTCCCAAGCACCCCCCCGCCCCCTTCCACGGCCCGGTCTGCCCTGGACAGACGGCCCTTTGCTATAAGGCGGGGCTGCCGTCCTGCTCATGACGCTGGGGGCTGGGTCGTTTTGTTGGGCCACACACAAGGGCTGACAGACCCCCCAGGAGTAACGGCCAAGGGCATCCCTGGCTGAGCAGCAGTGTGCAGCCAGCCTGGAAGAGCCCTTTGTGTTCTGGTGCGACCTTTGTTTACAGATTCTAAAGGTGACTCGTGCCATAGACAGAAACTGACCCAAAATGGATCAAAGCCCCAAGTGTATGAGTTAAAACCACAGAATTCTTAGAAGAAAACACAAGGGCACACCCTCGTGACACCGGGTGTGACAGTGACTCATCAGGACTGACGCCAGACACACAAGCAGCAAGGTGACAGCTTGGGCCTCCAAGGACACAGAGTGCAAAGGCAAGTTTTGCAGATCAGGTGCCTGACGAGGGGTTCCTACCCAGATTACACTAGAAATCTCTGCAACTTGGTCATATGGCAAATAACTCAGCGAAGAAATGGGAAAGGATCTGAGCAGACGCTCCTCCAAAGGGGAGACTCAAAAGGTCAACACGCACGTGGACAAATGTGGCTCGTTGGTGGGGGACCGTGACATGCAGCCAGCACCGTGTGCAGGCGGGACGCTGTGCAGCTGGCCCTTGGGTGCTGCCCATGGAGGGGTAAGAGGTGTGGGCCTGCGGAGAACGGCTGGGCGGCTCCTCCCACAGTCAGCACAATGTGACCAGGTCCTCTAGGTACACCTGCCCCAGAGAAGTGGGTCACGCACGGCCACACGTAAACGTGTACGCGAGTGTTCCCAGCAGTCTTAGTCATAACAGCGCAAAAGTGGAAACCATCCCAAAGTCCATCAATTAGTAAAAGAAGAAACGAGATGTAATTTCCACATGGTGGAATGTTGCTTAGCCATAAAAGGAGGTCCTGACCTGAAACGGACCTTGTTGTTCAGTGAAAGACACCAGACACAAAACCGCACATTGTGTGCCTCCAGGTCGCTGGCCTAGTGGAGCGCGTCCATGGCTTCTGGTCCCACCTATGTGCGGAGGGCCCCACGGCTGTCCTGCCAGAGAAGCCCTACGTCCACATCCTGTCTCCACTGCACCTGTGGGCTCTTACGTAACGCAAACCAAGAGTGTCTCCAGTTGCCTTCTGTCTTGCGAAGCAGCTCAGTCACAAGCCCTCACTGAGCTCGGCTTAGACCCAGGGCTCTTCCAGCCCTCCTGTCCAGGGACCTGCCTTTCATCTCTGTGGGGTCCTGTTTCAAACAGCACGTCCCCCAGAACAGCGAGGCCCCGGCTGCCTCCGGACTGCACTCGAGCTGTCTAAGCCAGGGCTTCTGCCCAGTTTTCTGAGCCTAAGATTTTTTTATGTCACAGGCATCAGCCCTGTTCTCCTGAAAATGCCTATCTTTTGATAAACCAGAAGTTTCTGCCTGAATCACTGAAGTCAGGGAACAGAGCTGCCCGCAGGACAATGGCAGCAGGTGCCACTGAACACGTGCTCGTGGAATGTTCCGAGCAACCTGGCTGTGAGGACAGACAGAGACGTACCCTCAGTGGGGTCTCGGAAGTGCTCCCCAGTCAGGTCCAAGGCGGGCTCCAGGCCCTGAGGGGCAGGGGGCGCGGGGTCGGCAGGCGCGGTCACTGACTCAGTGCTCGGGCTGCTAGTGGGAGCTGGTGCACCCGAAGAGCCTGAGGATCCCTCCTGGAAGGGAGGTCGGGGTCACCTTGGGGGCTTGGTTTGGGCACCTCATGTAGTCTCGTCAGGACGAGGGACATGGGGGTGGGGGTAGGGGCAGCAGCCTGTGCCCCCAGGCCCCCTCTGCCCTGTTACGATACCCAGACATGGTGACAGTGCAAGGATGTGTCACACTGGGGTGCCCACCCACACTCCGTACCTCACTTGCAGCTCCTGTGGTCCCTGCCGGGCTCTGTACCCCAGGTGTGTCATCTGCTGAGGCTGAAAGCACCTGCCTAAAGAGACGGGGTCTGCAGGGCCTGTGTCCCCACTGCCGCTTCGGCACCCACCTGCCGCCTGCCCTGCAAACCCCGCCCAGCAAGCCAGGCATGGGGCCAGCCGAGCAGCCCGGCAAAGCTGGCCCCCAACCTCACCTGCACGAGAACCACTCCTCAGAAGGAGCTCTGAGGTCACTCAACTCAAGGAAAAGCAAACCACGAGGATCCACGTATCCCCCCACCAGGAAACTGCGGCAGGAGCTAGGCGGGCTCCTCTGTGACCACACGCCCGCGGCAGCCACGAAGCCGCGTCCTGGGAGCTCGCGCCAGGAAACTCGGGCTCCCCTGGAGCCGCGCTGCCTCGGGAACCCTAGGGACTCTCTGCTAGGAGCTTTCTCGACCTCCCGGGTGGGTCACAGCACAGGACGCCCCCTGTGAGGGGCCGACGTCGCTCCTCTGCTTCTTATTCCCAAGAGCTGCGCCTGCCCTGGGCCTCTCAGGGTGCAGGTGGCACATCTGGTCTGGGGCCCATGGGTGCCCACACCCTGGAGCTGCTGCCCTGCCACCACCCCCCAACACTCACTGGCTTGGTGATGAGTCCTCTGCGGCTGCAGGCCCGGCTGGCCTGCTCTGGGGGTGCTCCGGGGGCCAGGCCTCTCTGTCACCTCCACATGGGTTAAAGTCTGGGTCATCCAGCTTGTCCCCATCCAGGCTGCCAGACCCTCGTGGAGGGGGATCAGGACCCTCACCCGCAGCCATAGTGGCCTTTTCCTGCCTCATCTCTGGTCTCCTTGAGGGCGGTTTGAGACCTGGGGCCGTCCCTCGTTTCCTCAGTGGAGGTGGCTTTTTGCTGGTGGCATCATCAGGGAAGTCAAATTCTAGCCTCACAGGCCCGCTTCTCAAAGAGCTGGCCTCCTGGCCCCTGCCCTCCTCACTCTGAGCACTGGGGGCTGGGGCCCCTCCAGCCTCCACAGGGCCGGCAGGGGCAGTGGCCTCGGGGCCCACGGGGCCCTCGCCAGGCAGGTCTGTGTGGGGCTCCCCTGCGTGGGCTCCTCCGGGGGGAGTACCGGGAGCTGGAGCAGCCCCCACGCGGGAAGCAGGAACCGCGTCCGGGTTTTCTCCTGGGAGGCTACACGGGTCCTCTGCTCTGTCTGTGTCTTGGGACGCCATCCCGGGAGGGTGTTCTAGAATCTTGGGGGTGGATGCAACACTTTCCTCTGAGGAATGAGAATGGACGTGCTCCTCCCAAGCTTGTTCAGGGCTGCTCGACACTTGTCCTGAAGATGCCACTTGGTTTTCAACACTTTCTGGCATTTGAGGGAAGCTTGAGGGACCCAGACCGGCACAGGCAGGCCCACTGGGAAGCCTGTCTTCAGATGCTGGTCTCACGAACCCTGGAGGAAGGTTGGCCCCCTCCACTGCTGGCTTCTGCAGAATTCCATTAGTTGTTCTGGTCTCTGTTTCCTGGGTAAACTGTTGGCTTTTAGAAACAGACAGTTAACACAAATGAACCAGTTAGGTTTTCATTTAGATTTTAGTCCGCGTGAAAACATTAGCTAAAGAAAGAAAAAAAAAACATACAATCATACAATCAACCTTCCCAGGTTAACTTTTTCCAAGCGCAGTCTGCTGGCGGCCACCTGGAGACCCAGGGTCCCAAGGCAGACAGCGTGGAAACGCCACTGGCAAAGGATCAAAGGCCAGGCTCCCCTGTCAGCTGGGGCCCAGCAGCTACGTGGTCAAGGACAGTCTGGGCACAGGAGGGTCAGGCTCCTCACTGGAGAGCAAGAAAGATGAGGTCCAGGACACTGCCTTCAGGCCTGCCCACCCTGGGTCCTCCACGGCCTCCCGCGCCTCCCCTCTGTGGCCCTGGAGCAGCCCAGAGGCAGAGTCCCAACAGCTGGGTTTCCCTTCCCTTGTGGGGCTGTTACAGAAGAATGGTATTTGATCACTCTAATCTCATTAGATGATTTTCAAAATGAAAAGTAAAAAATCTAAAGTTGGAAAGTAGCAAGTTAAGGGGAGGGGGGATTCAGGAGGAGTCTCCACCCTTGGGAGGATGGGAACGTGGCCCGAGCACATTTCACTCGAGTTAGGTGATGGGTACATTAGCGATGTTTTGCTTTTACACCTTTCTCTGAAACCTGTTTAAAAGAAAAAGCAAGGTCTTAAACAGTTTAAGTCAGCAAAAGTCAGAACAAAATGTGCCAGTGAGGGCCCTTCTCACCCGGACGCAGAGGGTCCCTGGGGCCCTGCCCACTTGTTCCATCCTAATCTGGGGGTGACGAGCTCATCTCCAGACTGAGGCTGGAGAAGCCTTGGCTTTGCCTAGTCGACCAGCACATCCAGTAAAACGCCTAGGCCGGGGCAGGCTGCGAAGAAGCTTCTCTCGATTAAAGTCAAGTGCTTAAAACCTGGTCCGTCAGACACCACTGGCACTCTGACTAGATTAACAGTTTCTCTGCCTTCAAAGGTAAGATCTGTCTGTGAGCTTTCTCCAGGGCTGGATGTGGAGAACATGAGGCTGACTTGTGAGGAGGGAGATCCCAGTGGAATGCTATAAAAGCAGCAAAACCACAGAGCAGCCCCGGGAGAGGAGGCCAGGACATTTCATGAAGCCAGGGAAGCAGAAACTACGGCCAGTTTGTTGGCAAGGATGCAGCAAAGGTGCGGAATGCGCATTTAAACTCACGCTGCTTCGGGACTCACTCTTCAGGAACAAACGACTTCTGAGTACTTTGGCCATGCATGACACAAACCCAGAGCAGAGACCAGCTGGATATGACAAACAAGACAGACTCTTCCTGCCACATCCGTCAGAGAGGTCACAACTGCAATACATCAGACGGCACCGACACTTACTTCTCCTTCTGGGTCCAGACTTGGTGGGAGTTTTCTAATCCAGGGGTGTCGCCCAGAGCTAAAAAAACTTCAAGTTTGCTGCTCATGCTGGGACTTAAAATCCTGTGTGTCTGTGGATCCCGCAGAGGTGTCTGAAAAGTCACCTGTTGGGGAGGGAGGGGGGCTCCTAGTCAGTAACTCACGTCTCCAAGCACCATGCCCTGGCAGCGCAGTAAGTCCCCGGGAAAGCAGGCCCCAGGATGACTGCACCTGTGACACTTGGTAGATCTACACAGGGGGAGACATGCTCACCTTCACTGCTTTGGCTGTGCTCTTGGGTGGCACATTTTCTTTCTGTGACAGACGGAGTACAGGCAACCTTCCGGTAACTTCCAGTGGTGAAAACAGGAAGTCACAGTTCTCTGTGCTTTTGTCATCAGTGACATTCTCGTCACTAAAGATGTGCAGACTCATTCTGGAAAAGCAAACAGTTTTCTGTCAGCAGCAGGGCATGTTGTCTGGACGCACGTATGTGGAAAAGGACAGGGCTGACCTCATGGTGCTGAGTGAGGACATCCCCCTGCCTGCACAGGTGGGTCACACCTTAGGCAGCATGTCCTCTGCCAGGCAGTCCCCTCCCTGCTTTGGGGGGAGCTGCCACCTCCCAGGAGCAAGAGCTAAAGGGGTCCCCAGCCCTCAGGGCAAGGAAGGAAAACCATGTCCACGAAATAACTTGAACTTTGTGGGTAAAGGCTGGGAGACAGGTAAGGGCTGATCTGTGATGACACTGGATGAGGCATAGGAAGCCTCGTCTCCCTGCAGGCCTCGGTGTCAGAGTTGGAGCAGGCTACCAAACTGGTGGAGGATGGGAGAGCAGACAGCACGGCAGCCTGTACTCTGCCTACGGGGCTAGGAAATGGGGACCAGACAAGGGTGTTGGGAGGGTGGGGGCCTAGAGGAGGAGCCACAGAAGGTAACAAGCAGCAGGGTGCAGAATCATTTGTGGGGAGTCAAGTGGCTTCTACATCAGAGTCTGCAGAGTAGAAACACACCAGGGGCCTCCAGCTGGGCCCAGAAGTTTCTAGAGCAGTCCCACTTCTTCCCAAAGTCTTTGTCATGGTGACTGACACGGCCTTCCGAGTCCAGGAGTCACCAGAGAACTGGGCGTCGACCTGCCCAAGGGGCCACCACAGGTACTTGCTAGTAGTGGGGGCCCTGGGGACTGCGGTTTAAAGAGGCTGGGTGGCTGGGGCAGAGGGAGTAGGTAGGGGTGGCCTTGGAAGAGGTGAGGTTGGGGTGGGAGGTCAGGGTGACCAGCCCCCTTGAAGGGTGAGGCCAGGGGTCGGGGGTGCTGGTGTGGAGGACCGGGAGGGGCAGGAAGGAAGTGGGGAGTCAGAGGCTCTTGCATCTGGCCAGGGGTTGGGTGGTCAGCCGTGCTTTGCCAACAGGCCCACACACTGTGTGTGGGGGCAAGAAAGAGAAGTGTAAGTCAAGAGTAACTACTACTTTTGGCCTAACAACTGGGTAAAACGAGGGGGACATAAGAGGGAGACAGGCTTGGAGGCAAACTCCCTCTGCCGGAGAAGGTGGGAGAACAATGATGGCAGCCTCTATGGGTCTGGCTTCTACTGAGGAGGGGGCCACGAAGGCGGCTCCAGAGCAAGGAGGGGCCGGGTCAGGAGGGCAGGAAGACTGGCGGCCCCGGAGAGCGGGTCTTGCGGGATCAGCGGTGCGGGAGCGCCAGAGCCCAGGTTTCTGCGGCAGGTGCGGCAGGAATCGGCGATGGCTCACAGGTGGGGCTACGCCCAGAGGGGCCGGGCAGCAAGCTGGCGGGTATGCGGGGGCGGAGACGTGTCTTTGCAGGTCACAGCCACCGGTGGTTTGCGGCTGGACGAGGTCACCGGGGTGAGGGGGAGGGCGGCGCAGCGGGCCCGGGCTGTTCTGTCTTTGACGGCGGCAGAGGGACCACCAGGCGTCTCGGAGACAAGGGCGGGAGGCCGCCGGCTCCGCTCGCGACTGTGGGAAGAGGCGTCGCGGGGGGAGTGCATCCCGGGGGGAGGGGACCCACGACCACGGTGGTCGCCACCACGGCAGACAGGCAGACAGAGGCCCGGGGCCAGAGGAGGCGAGGCCGGAACCCCGAGCCCGGACCCCGCTGCCGCCTTACCTGTCGGCCGCCGCGCGGAAGCAGGAAAGCGGGAGGCGCCGAGTCCGGGAGCCCCTCTCCCCGCCGCCGATTCAAATACCGACGGTTGGCGTGCGCGGCCAATCGGCGTGCGGCTGGGGCGAGACGCACGGAATCGGCGGCCAATGGGAGGCCATGGCTGAGGCCGCGCCCACAAGGGGTTCCGCTTCCGGGGCTAGCGGTACGCTGGGCGTGGCGGACGCTGGAATTCTCGGTAACTGCGGCTCCCGCAGCAGGCGATGGGGAAAGGTTGCTCGTGGGCGGACTGTGCGCGGACCGCCGTCGCCCAGGAATCTCGAGCTCAGCTGCGGGCGCCCCTAGGCTGCGCGGAAAGGCCAGGGCCTGAGAACCATTCGCCCGTGTCTCAGTTTCCCCAGCTGTGAAATGGGACCAGGTGCAGTGCCGCCCCCAAGGCAGGTCGTGAGAACCCAAACCCTCGCGAGGACTATCGCGGCGCTCACGACTTCTGCCGGGTGTGGGGCACGGGAACTCCATTTCCCAAAGTGCCCCGCGGGACCCTAGCTCCCAGAGCGCCGCGCGAGTGGTCTGAGAGTGGGGACTCCACTTCCCAGAGTGCCCCGCGCTGCCCGGCGCTTACCGGACCCGGACGCTGGGGCCTGCTCCGGGCGTCCGGGCAGCGGGTTTCGCCCGGAAGGCGGGCTTCTCCCGGACGGCTTCCCGGTGGGGACGGCGGCGCGATGGACAGCCCTGAGGTTACGTTCACGCTGGCCTACCTGGTATTTGCCGTGTGCTTCGTGTTCACTCCCACCGAGTTCCACTCGGCCGGGCTCACGGTGCAGAACCTGCTGTCGGGCTGGCTGGGCAGCGAGGACGCTGCCTTCGTGCCCTACCACCTGCGCCGCACGGCCGCCACGCTGCTGTGCCACTCGCTGCTGCCGCTTGGTGAGCTCGGTGGGCGGGGCGGCGCTCGAGGCCCAGCTCCGGGACCTCAGAGCGAGAAGAGACCGGGGAGGGCGCCCGGGTCAGAGCCTAGGCTGTGGGCTCGTGTGCTCCCAGGAGTGCGCTGGAGGGAAGTGGCGGCAGCTGGCCTCTTGCAGGCGGCAGAAAGGCAGGCTCAGAACCCTGCGGGAGGGGATGCTTCACTCACTGGGGCAAGTTGTGAGCTATCGCATGGGGGGCAGCTCCCTGTAGAAGAACGTGAGTTAACTGATGCCAGCATTGGTGGCCTGCCCCAGTCCTTGGAAGGTGGATGCAGGAAGGACAGGCAAAGAGCATGATGGCAGTAGGAAGTGTCACGGGTGCAGAGACCCGGAAAGGTGTGTATGTGGCCAGGATGCTCAGATGTTGCCAGGGGCTGTGCTGGGTAGTGACTCAGGTGTAGCTGGTCTCTGAGAGGCTGGCTTGAGGCCAGGTTGTGCCTGGGGGCTGCCTGCCTCATAGGGATGGAGGGCAGAGGAGAGCCCATGCCAGGACAGAGACTGCCTGCGTGGTGAGGTCGCTCCACCTAGCTCCCCTGTGAGGCAGGGAAACTCCGCAGGAGGAAAGTGTGGTTCAGAGTTTGGGTTCTCCTGAGGGTTGTGGATTGAGTTTCTGCTCTGGGAACTAAGGATTTCCGAAGTTTCTGGAACCTCTTAACTGCATGCCTCCCACCAGCCTGAGGGGGGCTGGGCCACCACCGTCCCACAGAAGGACAGGGAAACTGGGAAGTGAGCCAAGTGACTTCCCTGGGCCACACGAGGACGAAATGGTGGAGCCTGGCCTTAGAGTCAGACAAGGAGTTTTTCTTTTTTTAATTTGTTTTGCAATAGCTTTGAAACTTTATAGACCTGTTATCTATTGCTATGGGGTGAGAGAAAGTGTATTGGCTTAATCAATAGCGCTTGCTTTTGTTTTTGCAACTTCAAGCCTGTGCTGTGGGTCATTGTCTACCTCGTTATTGACATGCAAATTGGCCCCCATCTGGCCAGCAGGGTCCTGGAGCTGGCTCCCCTGATGTCCTTGTGACATGCCTGTGTCATACCTTGCTCACTGGCACACGATGTTCCAGTTCTGGGATGGCCATGCCCTTTTCTGCCTCCTCAGAGTGGGTGGGATCCAGAGGCCTGGATCTGGCCCCAGGAGGGCCAGTGGGCAGCTCTGCACTGGGTGACACGAGAGCCTTGTATTTTTGCTTTTGTAGGTTTTCCCCCTACTCATGTGTTATTTGTATGGAACTGAAGTAGTAAGATAAAAATGTTTTCTGCTGACAGGGTAAGGGCTGAGTTGGACCAGTTGTGGAGGCGGGTGAGGCTCACCTGCCCTAGGGTACCACGGCCTTGCCCTGGCCCAAGGATGGGGACTAAAGGAAGCCCCCCTGCCCCCAACAGGGATAGCCCTGTGGACCTCAGTGGGAACCTCCTGGAGAGGATGACAGCCTAGCAGCCCCCACCCCTGCTGAGGCTTGCTCTGTCCCTTGTAGGCTACTACGTGGGCATGTGCTTCGCAGCCTCAGAAAAGCGGCTCTACTTTCCCAGCCAGGCCCCGGAGACCTGGCGGGTCTTCCTCCTGCTGGCGGTGCTGCTGCCCACCATTGCCTGCACCCTTATCTACTACTGGTCCCGGGACCAGTGGGCCCACCACCCCCTGGCCCGCACCCTGGCCCTCTATGCCCTGCCGCAGTCAGGCTGGCGAGCTGTCGCTTCCTCCGTGAACACTGAGTTCCGGAGGATTGACAAATTTGCTACGGGGGCGCCGGGTGCCCGGGTGATTGTGACGGACACATGGGTGATGAAGGTGACCACGTACTGTGTGCACGTGGCCCAGCAGCAGGATGTGCACCTGACTGTGACGGAATCCCAGCAGCATGACCTCTCGCCAGACTCGAATCTACCTGTGCAGCTGCTTACCATCCGCGTAGCCAGCACCAGCCCTGCTGTGCAGGCCTTCGACATCCGGTAGGCTTGCCCACGCCTGGCCAGCACCCAAGATCTGGTGTTTGTCTTACTCAAAGGTGATGGTGGGTGGGAGCTGGTCCCTCCAGTGTGCCCCTCCCTCAGGGCGGCACTGCCCACCCTAGGCCGCCTTGCTGGCCCCGTCTTCTCAGGTACTCTCAGCTTCCTCCTTCTTCACTTCTCATCTGAGCTGCCTTCTGCAGCTTCTCAGGGGGAGCCCCACAGGGATGTTTGGGGGTCACTGTACCGGACACAGGCTTGGGCTGGAGCCGAGGTCCTCCTGTCTAGTTCAGGCTGTGGCCGGCCTGCTGTGCTCCTCCTGGGACATGCCTTGGGCCTGAATCTACTGAGGGCCAGGCACTCGGTGTCTTAGCTACCATCCTTCAACCTCGCTGTGTCCTGGGAGGGCGGTGGTCAGCTGGGCAGCGCTGGGTCTGTGGGCTCGGCGCTCTGGCCATTTTTGCTAGCTGGTCTTCATCTGGCAGCCAGGCTGTGCCTGAGTCCCCATGTTCCGTGTGGTCATGGGTGCCTCGCTCACTGCGGCACAGACTCGGCCTCCCTGCCACTGCCCCAGGGTCCTTGCCAGCCTGCCTGGGAAGGATGGCCCTGCCCTGCAGAGGCCTCAGTCCAGTGGTCCAGCCCAGCAGCAACCACCTCATGCAGGCTGAACTCCACGGAGTACGGTGAGCTGTGTGAGAAACTCCGGGCACCCATCCGCAGCGCGGCCAACGTTGTCATCCACCAGAGCCTGGGCGACCTGTTCCTGGAGACATTTGCCTCCCTGGTGGAGGTCAACCCGGCCTACTCAGTCCCCAGCAGCCAGGTGGGGGCCTGGGTGGGTGATGGATTCCCACATCTCCTGGGGTGGGGGGCTCTATAGGCCGGGGCCCCTGTGACCACCTTGGCCTGCTGCAGGACCTGGAGGCGTGCATCGGCTGCATGCAGACACGTGCCAGCGTGAAGCTGGTGAAGACCTGCCAGGAGGCGGCGGAGGGCGAATGCCAGCAGTGCTACTGCCGCCCCATGTGGTGTCTCACCTGCATGGGCAAGTGGTTCGCCAGCCGCCAGGATCCGCAGCGCCCGGACACCTGGCTGGCCAGCCGAGTGCCCTGCCCCACCTGCCGTGCGCGCTTCTGCATCTTGGATGTGTGCGCTGTGCGCTAAGCCTGTCGGCCCTTCTGGGGATACCACAGGCTCTCTTTTCCCAGCGTAGCATCTCACCTGTTCCCCGAAGCTGCAGAGGGACCAGGGCTTTTGTTTTAAAAAGAAGTTTCCTGCTGAAGTTCTGTCTGCGGCGGTGGGACTGGTCTTCACTGCCTCTGCCTCCTCTCCGTTCCTCTGGGTAGGGGAAGGTGCTGGACACAGGACGTGCTATCGGCTCCATCTCCAGAGCCTTCTGGGGCCCCTAGCTGGGTTTTGGGAGACCCTGTGGTCTGCCCCAGATGGCCCTAACCTGAGCCACTTGCCTTAAACTTATGGGGCACATAAATTTTAACTGCTCTTTGGTGACATGACAGACCCAAATTTTTCCAGCAGATTTTACTTTAGTCTATTCTGCTCCTGTCCCCAAGCTGGCTGTGGCCCTGTTGTTTTGGCACCCTCTACTCCCCATGGAGGACCTGGCACAGAGCCTGCTGATGGAGGGGGAAACCTGGGGTTCTGTTCCAGGGTCTCCTGGTGGTTGCAACCAGCCAAGGGCCTGCTCCTAGGTGGGTGGCCCCTACCTGCTCCCTTTCCAGGGATACCCTGGGCTTCCTATCAGGGGCCGGGTGAGGGGCTCGCTGCTTACAGCTGCCATTCCCTTAGTTGTGTGCTTATGGGGGTTGCCTACCCCTTGAAGGGGCATGTACCCACCCACGTGCCTTCTGTTGCTGCTGCAAGTCCGGGGAACAGGCCAAGTCTCAGGCTTCTGGTAGGGAAAACATTGAATTGAAGACCAAGCACCACAGCAGCATTCTCTATCCGGACAAGCCTACTGGGACTCAGCACAAGGCTGGCCATAGCCCTGCAGGGTCCACCTGTTTCAGAAGGGGATGTGCCCAGTGGTCAAGGCAGTGACAGCTGCCTTCCCACTTCCCAGTGGTGCAGGTGGGGAGCAGGGAGGGAACTGCCAGGCGCCAAAGTACAGCTCTCACAGATGTGGCTATTGGAGCAGCTCTGAGCCCCCTAAAAAAACGCTGGGATTTGGGAGCGAGATGGCCCAGCTTTGTGGTCCTCAGGGACGCTCACAGATGGAGGCCGTCAGAGGGGCAGCCAGGAGCCATGCCCAGCCTCAGCCCGGAGTTTCAAACCCTGGCAAGGGAGAGCCAGGCCTGCAGTTTTTTCTACAGAAGGAAGTTACTTAGTTTTATAAAGGTAAATCTATTGTAGGGAAGTGATACGCTATTTAATAAAATGTTAGTATGACCATTATATGTATTTTCTTAATTGCAATGCTTTTTCTTTGGTAACAGTTGGGGGAAGGCCCTCCTAGAAGTGGCAGCTTTGATGTGCACATTTTGTTCAGAATAAGACGAAAAAGGAGGTCGACTGTAGGAGTCTTCCCCTCTGATTTCCTAGCTGGGGGGCAAGGGTCTCAAAAAGCCCAAGTCCTGGGCACCTTTGTTGAAGGGTCCTGGGGGGTTGGGGGGGGTCAGCATGCAAGGGCCCATGTGGGGGGACCCGGTGGCCCAAGGTGGTGGGCCCTGCTGGCTGAGGATCCCTGTGCTCTCTGCTGTGTTTGGTGGGGTGCCTGGGTGGCTCAGGACGGCAGCTTGCGTTGGGGAGCTCCTCGACAGCACGTGCTTCCTGCTCCCTTATATCGCGGCTAGACCGCGAATGTATTTAGAAAGCACTACGTGCAACCCATGAAAAAAAACACAGGTGGACTAGAATTTTCTACATCCCAAATGTCTTTGACTTTTCTTTCTTTGACTTGGGCCGTTCCCTTTACCTTGGTTTTGTTGTTGTGTTTGGCACACAGCATCAGCACTTAACGCAAGGAGGCTGGGCCGAGGCCCCGCCGGGTTGGGTACCGGGTGGGGGTCCCGGAGGGCCGGCGGAGGCAGGGAGTTAGCGCGGGAGGTGGCGCTGAAAGCGGCAGAAGTGAGCCGTGCTCAGGGCTGAGAAGTGACGGGGGATCGCGGGGCCGGGCATCAGACGCCGGCAGCGAGTTCCTGTGCAGACTTAGGTGGCTGAAGACTGCAGCCCGACTCCGCCCTGCGGCCACCCTTTCCGGGTTTCCGGTTCCCGCCAGCGCCGACACTGCCCCTCCCTGGGCCGGCCAATCAGAGGCCGCCCTTGCCGAACCGACCAATCGGAGACCACCCCAAGCCGGGACGGGCCAGTTGGAGACGCGTCGCTTGCTCCCGGGCGCGCCCGCCTCGCCCTCACCCGAATCTCCCGCCATTACCCACCCCCGCCCGCGAAGGCGTGGCCAATCAGCGTCCGAGGGTTGCGGCGGCCCGGCCGCGTCCATGCCGGAGGGGCCAAGCTTTTTCTGGAACCTCGCCTCGGTCAACCCGGCGGCTCCCCTCCGCCTGCCGGACGGCAGCGTGCGGGGCCGCGATCTCGCGGCTCCCGCCCGGGCCTAGGCAGCCTGCGGGGCGCGCGCGGCCGAGCGGCTCCCCCGGGCGCGAGCTGGATGGTCTCGCCCGGCCCGGCGCGCGCGGGAGCCCGGGGGGCGGGGCGGCGGCGATAAAGGCGGTTGGGGGCGGGGCGCGCGCCGTCAGTCAGCGCCGCCCGGAGAAGACGCCGCCGCCGCCGCCGCTGCCCGGACCCCGAGGAGCCCGCCCGCCTCGTCGCCATGGCCTGCAGGCCGCGAAGCCCCCCCGGGTGCGGGAGCCGCCGCGACGGCGACGCCAGGTGAGGCGGGGCGCGCGGCGGGCGGGGGCCGGGCGGGGGGCCGGGCGGGGGTCCCGGGCCGCCCCGCCCTGACGCGGCTTGTTGTCGCCAGCCCGCCGCCCCCCGCGAGATGGAGCCTCGGACGCAAGCGCACAGCCGACGGGAGGCGCCGGAAGCCCGAGGACGCCGAGGACCCCGCGAGGCCGGCGGGCGGCCGCAGACCCGACAGGTGGGCCCGGCGCGCCGCGCGGGGGCCGGGCCCCCGGGGGTCCCCTCGCCTGCCTCGTCCGCCGCCACCGTGGACTGCTCACAGCTTCCCGACGTAGCCAGTCAGATTGGCCCTTGGAAGAATCCCCTCAGGAAAGTTAGGCGTCAGCCCTGAGTCACAAGCGGTGGGCGCAGGTTGCGCACCGAGCCCGAAGCCGCAGGACCCTCCTTCCGCCCGGCTGCTCCTGGGGGGCCCGCCCTCTGACGAGCCTCTGGCCGCACTGGTGGTTCTCCGTGTCTCGGGCGAGCGCTCTCCAGGCTGGGCAGCGTGCTGGGGAGGTCAGGACGGCGTGCCAGACGAGGTTCCTTTTTGGTTGCGCTGGTCCCTTGACGCGGGGGTAGGCAGGTCAGGCGGGGTGTTTCAGGGGACGAGGAGGGGCTGCAGAAAATGAGCAGGCCAGCCGGTGGTGAAGGCCAGGGTGTTGGGCAGCCCCGCGGGTGCTCAGGGAAGGGCTCTGTTGAGGAACCTTTGTGTGATGGCTGGGATGAAATGGGAGGTGGTTCCTTGAAGAATCCACCTGCCTGGGCCCTGGGGGGCGCATCCAGCCTGTTGAAGGACTGACTAGAGGAACTCAACGGGAAGGGGCGCCTGCTAAGTTGGCGTGAAAGGGGGCACGAGAGATGGCACAGTGGAGGTGGTGAGAAATATGTGGTTCAGGGTAGACTTCGGAAGGCCGGACTCAGTACCTGCTGACGGGGTAGGGCAGGTGCAGAGAAAGGTTAAGGGTGACTGGTTTTTAGGCCTGAAGACTTTTGTTGCTTCTGGAACCATTTGCCAAGATGAAGAGGGTGGGAGTGGAGCCGACCTCTTGGGGAAGGAGTCAGTGGTTCTGCTTAGGAAGCTTAGGTGATTAAGAGAAGGTGCTGAGAAGGTGGTGGGTCCTCAGCCTGGACGTGGAGGCGCAGACTTGAGTCATCATCACATGTGACGACTTAAAGACGTGGGACAGAGATTACCTGGGGAAAAGATGCGAGTGTGGGAGAGACCCCAGGAGCCTGGAAGTGAAGGGCAGGTTATCCAGTGTTACCTTTGGATCAAGCTCTGACTCCTGTGGTGGTTTCTCTTCTAGCTGGCGATGCAACATTAAATCCTCACGTTACTTGAAAACTCCTTTGTATCCCTCGGGTACTCTTCGGGCTCAAGTCAGCCATGCGGCCTCCTTATCTTGACTGGGCAGGAGTGTTCCCGTCCTAGCCCTCTGCACAGCATTGTGTCTTATCCCCTCGGTCCCCTGTGGTGATGAGTGGGAAGAGCCAGCTGTGTCTCCACAGGGGCAGAGGTGATCCCTTTGGAGGGAAGTTAGCAGGATGTGTCGAGGCTTTGTTTTCCATTTGAGCACTTTTCCCATCATCACTCTTGTCCTAGGATGGGGTGAGTTGGTGAGTATGATTTGCCTAACTTAAAAAATGGATTTTAGTTCCACTAAGGTAGTTTCTGTCATACTACTAAAACATGAGATATAGAGGAAGGTCATTTGTAAGCACTTTTTAAAAGTTCACGAATCTCGTGGCTGGAACCTGGATCTGGATGTCTTCATACACTCCTGAGGTAGTTGATGTCGAACTCTGGACGAGCCTCCACTTGGTTCTCGCTATATGACACAGTCATTGAGTCATTTTACCGTTTGGTTCATTCATTTGATTTCAGACCCTGCTAACCGTATTTAGACTGTGGAAATTTATTTTAGAAATCCAAATTGAGTTTCTCTGGGTGGGGTAACTATATGGGAAGAAAAGATCATTACGTAAAGGAATTGTTTGTTATTGCTGTTGCATTTTCAAATATGCCATTGGGTTTTCAACTGGAAGTATTAGGTTGTTTATTGTTGCAGCTGAAGTTAGTTTCTGCTTTGGATACACCAGTGGTGGGTAATAGACAATTGACGAGGAAAAGTAAAAATGCAAGTTGATATCTAATCTATAAGTAACAGATATACTGACAGGTCTGACTGCCAGAATTCTTGGCATGGAGCCCTGTTTTCAAATTGCCTGAACCTGACTAAAGATTTCCTTGAGCTCTAGATAAAGTGAGCTCCTAAACTAAAATTAACCCAACTTTGGGGGCACCTTTACTAGTAGACTAAGTCCCAGTGCCGTAAGGACTCTGAAGTATGTTCTTACTCCTCTTTTAATTATGTGATGTGCGTGTGCTCCTGGAAGTAGATGGTAGCCACGTTTATTCAGTACCTCTTCTGTGCTGGTCACTTGGCTTAGCATGAAGAATGTATTATCTGAAACTTCTTTAATGTCCTGGAAAAGAACTCGTGTTTTGCAAGAAAAAGAAGTTGTGCTGGGTAGAGATACTTCTCAGGCTGGTGGTCCAGCTGCCTGTCACCTTTCCCCACGGTGGGCTGTGTCCTCATGCCTTAGCCAACACGGGCATGTGGTGAGTGCGCAGAAGCTGCTTAATGAACAGAGCCCAGAGTGGCGTTAAGTGAACTAACCAGAGTCAGCGAGCAGGTAAGTTACGAAGCAGAGGCTACCCTGGAGCCCGTTTTCTTGGCACTCTCCACAGTCTTGGAACACTTCCTCATGTACACTTGGAAAGGAAACTGAAGGTTGCGTCATGGTTCAAACGTGTATTTTCATTTTGTTGCAGTTTTACCACTCCTGAAGGCCCTAAGCCCCGTTCTAGATGTTCAGACTGGGCAAGTGCCGTTGAAGAAGATGAAATGAGGACCAGAGTTAACAAAGAAATTGCAAGGTATCTGTTTCAGACCACTGTGAAATGTTACCTGTGGTGTTTTTAATTATATGTTAAATTCGAGGTATGTCTTTGAATGGTGGTTCTTAGAAGCCTGGTGGGCGCCAGACCAGTAACATCCGCAGCTCCTGGGAACTTGTTAGAAATGCAGATTTTCAGGTTGCACCCCAGGCCTGCTGGATAGACACTGGATTGGGCCCAGTCATGTCTTAAGCCCTTCAGATGAATCTGCTCACTGAAGGTGGAGGACCGCTGTCTTAGTGGCAGTCCTTCTGGGATCACAGCGGGTGCGATGTGGTAGATACTGCTGGCTCCCAGAGGACTGCCGTGTTCCCTGCCACACTGGGTGCTCCCTTCCCAGCAGCATGCCTGGATGTGCTCTCCTCAGATACGGAGTGCACTCTTTTGACTGACACTTGGCTCAGGTAACAACTCAGAAATGCCAGAGTGCAGGGAGGGGTCTCTAACTTGGGACCTGCAAACCCTTTGCAATCGTACTCAGAATTGTTGTGTGTATGCAAGTTCAGCGCCAAGCCACCTCCTCTTCCGCAGCGCTTTCCAGCCCAGCTCCCTAACAGCTGCTTGCCTCCCTGGGTTGTGCCCTCACTAGTGTTGTGAGGCTTTTCTGCCTTTGGACACATGCCGTCCAACCCAGTGAGTGAACCTTGAGTTAAAATGCTGTCGCTCGGGGTGAGTTGAAGTTAATGCTGATGAGAAGATGTGTCCTCACTGTCAGGAGGGAAATGGGCCAGGCCTTCCTCCACATGCAGTGCTCAGTAGTGTTCTAGGTGTCTCCTTTGGGAGCGCCCAGGGGCTGGTTGTGACCGCTTCAGGGCCACTTAATTCCTTCCAGACATGGAAGTGTGTGACGGGGGCCAGGTCGGCGGTGTGACTGGGTGGGAAGTGAGGTGGGCGTCGACGGTGGTGGGCTCCCGTGTTTTGAAGGCGTTGTTGTGTTCATGTAGATCTCGACTTTCCCAGCTGGAAAGTTAGACTAACTTGGTCTCTGCTGCTTCTGTGCTCTGCTCACAAGGCTTAGAACAAGTCACGTAATGTACTCGTGTGTCTGGACCCTCACTGTCACCCCTGCTGGGGACTGTCTGCAGCTTCTGTGCTCTGCAGGGAGACCTCTCTCTGTCCTGACCCTCCTTTGTTCCTCAGTTGTCTCATAGGCCTGTCTCTGAAAATTGTCATACTTTGCAGAATGGGTCTGTTCTTGTCCAGAGCACTGTTGGGGACCACTCTGTGGATCACATCCTTTCTGGTGGAAAGCTGCCACTTTTTGTAAGACCCTGGTGATGTGAGCTTTTGATGATGGTGGTCTGCATTACTTCCTACCAGGAAGGGGCTGGGGGAATGAGAATTCAGCTCACTGTACTTCAAGGAGGCTGACACACACCACACACTAGCTGTCTGAAAATTTGAAACTGGGTTTTGGCATACCTGAAGGCAGTCTTTTCAACTCGGGTTCCAGAACGAGTGGAGCCCTACGAAAAATGACCCGAGGGACTAGTTTCCCTGTTTTCGGAGGGCGGTCTACGATCGTGCCATTCTAGATACACAGAAGGTGTCCAGACTCCACTGGGAAACCTCACTTGTATTCTGGTTTCTAAACTCCACTGGGAAACCTCAGTTGTATTCTGGTGTCTAAACTCCACTGGGAAACCTCAGTTATATCCTGGTGTCTAAACTCCACTGGGAAACCTCAGTTATAGCCTGGTGTCCAAACTCCACTGGGAAATCTCAGTTATATCCTGGTGTCCAAACTCCACTGGGATGCCAAAGGAAACTTGGGAGGGGTGGAGAGTTATACATTTGGAAGGAAGCAGAGTGTTGTGTGACATCTTTGAGACACCAGCATGAACCTCCAGCTAGAGGTGGGTCATGATTTCAGTGTTACATTGCGCTGCACTTTTTTTGGTGACATACCTTTGCAGAGCTGGGTTTTGATAGTTGCTATGATAGAAAGCAGATGCCTTGAATTCACAAGGAATGGGTGGGCGGTTCAATCTCTGCAGGATCAGAGAAGGTGAGCAGTGCCCAGCAGGCGCACATGTCTCAGCAGTAAGTAATTGTAGTATAAAAATAAAAACTTTATTTCGGCTAACCTTCATTTTTTTCCTAAAGGCTTCAGGGTTAGGGGGATGTAAACATCTATGTTATTTGGGTCTTGGTACTTAAACTGAAGCCATTAGGGGTTTCTTTGGCCTAGAGACTCTCTCCTTGTGTCCAGCGGTGCCAGGGAGGGCATGGAGCGCTGTAGTTTTCTTTCAGAACCTGGACGCTTAAGCACTTTATGTGTTCTTAGCAAATAGTCTTTATCTCCTCATCAGAGAAGGTGATTGAAGGAGGTTGAAAATAAGAGACCATATACTGTTACTTTCATCCACTTACCACACACCTCAAGGGAGGCTTTGTTCCGGGTGGCTGTCTTTCAGCTCTGAAAGCACTGTGTGAATTTTTATACCTTTTTAAAAACAGAAACGTTTACTTTGCTTTCAGATATAAAAGGAAACTCCTTATAAATGACTTTGGAAGAGAGAGAAAATCATCATCAGGAAGGTAAATGCTGTGAATTATTTACTGACTTGCTAGACCTGTGATTTATTAATGAAAGAAGTTGTGAACGTGAGATGTCGAGTGTCTCAGTAGCATTTGTTGATTTTCTATTTTTCCCTGATTTGAAATATGTATATATTGTGTACGAAATTCCCATATATGTAACGATTCTGGGCTGTTCTGGGGTTAATATGGTTTGGAATCCAGGGACAAATACTTCATTACTGTGTTTCAGCGTTTTCTGACATAGTGATCTTAACTGTGAGGCTTCTGCTCACTTCATTTTCTTCAGCTCTGATTCGAAGGAGTCTGTATCTGCATTGCCAGCTGACTTAGAGACGGATGAAAGCGTCCTGATGAGGAGACAGAAACAGATCAACTATGGAAAGAACACCATTGCCTACGATCGCTATATCAAAGAGGTCCCGAGGTAGGCTCCTTCCAGCGGCACGTCCCGGTCAGGTCGAGTGGCACTGCCACCCAGAGTTGCTTGGGAGGTAAATCTGATTCTGGGTGTAGTTGACATCTGCCAAGAACTATACTGTTGATGACTTTCAGGCACTTACATAAATAAAGAATAGATTGGTGGCTAAAAAACCAAGGACATGCAGATGAAAGAAAGAGCATTTTCATGATTTAGAATATTAAATGGTATTTTGTTTCTTAGGACTCATAGCTGTCTTACAAATGTAAAGCTTAAAATACACGACAGGAAAAAGGTTCAAGTTACAGATTGTAAAGATCTTGCTGGAGCAAAACAGGAGCATTGCCCCTTTTGTGTAAGCAGCACGCTCTGCCACTCTCGAGGATGCAGAGAGCTTTGGAGAGCGCGTCAGCTCCTTGGCAGGGTTGAGGTTCAGATACACTTTTCTGGGGAATTGCAGAGGAGTAGCAGAGTCAGAGGTAGTGCTTTTTTATACATTTCTTTGCTCACTTTGTAGACTCTTAAGTTGATCTGTAGTTTTTTGTTTGTTTGTTTCCTGCAAAAAGCTTTATTGTTTGCATTTGGTCCAAAGCTTGGGAGAAGGCTTCAGAATGGTTAAAAAGCTGCCTGGTGACTGCAGAGAGAGGCTTCAGGCAGAAGCCCTGACACCAGGGGGGCTGCACAGAGTCTGCTGGGTTGCAGAGGCTCCTGATGTATGTTTTTTTTTAACAGCCATAATCTCAGTTTGGTTAATCTTTAAGCTGAGGTGCCGATGTGAGTGGCGCGTGCTAGGGTAATCTTCTCTCCTGGCAGACACCTTCGACAGCCCGGCATTCATCCCAAGACCCCCAACAAGTTCAAGAAGTACAGTCGGCGGTCGTGGGACCAGCAGATCAAACTCTGGAAGGTGGCTCTGCATTTTTGGGATCCTCCAGCTGAAGAAGGATGTGATTTGCAAGAAATGTATGTCTTTACTGTATTCTTGTCCTCTGTTTCTGCGATCCGTCCAGTGACTGCAGTAGCTCTGTCCCTTGTGTGGCGGATTATATTACATCTGCCTGGAGGTCCTGAGGGAGCGGAGCAGCCAGTGGTCCCCTTCATGTGTGTTTTCTGTGCACCAGTGTGTAAAGCCACATGGGTGGGCTCTGAGGGCTGGAAGGGAATGTACCTCCTGGGTTGAATTCACTTTTTGTGGCTAGGAAAAATAGATGTCAGTAAACCTAGACATGTGGGTTTTTGTTTGTTTCTAAGATAACAATTTTGAAAAGCATATAGGTAATTTATGGTGAGCTATTGAAATGAAAGGTCTTTTTTTAATTCTTATTTTTTATTGACGTGTAGTTGACTGACAATGTTTCAGGTGTACAGCAAAGTGAGTCAGTTATACATATACATACATGTTTTTTCAGATTTGTTTCCATTACAGCAAGTAAAGTGTTTTTTTGTTTTTGTTTTTGTTTTTTTAGCTAAAGAAGGCTTTTATCTTTTTAAGCTGTGTCTAGTTGGAAAGGAGTCAGGCCTGGATTTGTGCCAGGTTGTCAGGGTGCCAGTTGAGCAGGAGGTGGAGAGACTGGTCTGTGTGGCCTCTCTTCTCGGCTCCCTTCTGACCGAAGCCTCTGTCTCTCTCGGAGACACATTTATTCATTCAAATGTTTGAGTTTCTGAAATGCTGGGGGAAATTTATTAGAAACTAGCATGTTTGAAGCGATGGGTTTGCATGACAGTTGGCCTCACAGACATCACACTGACTTTTTACTGAAGTTACACTATTGTCCCTTCCTCTTTTTGAGTAGGAAATTGGAAAAATTAGTGATGTGTAATATGGTTTGCTGTAGTGTCCATTTCTTCCCCAAATTGATGCTTCTCCTTGCAAGGATGCTTGTGGGTGCGTGTGAACAGCTGGCCGTGGTTAGGGCTGGCAGATAGCTGTGTGCTCTGAGCCTGGTGGCTGTTTCTGCAGTTACTGCCACCAGCTCTGCCTCTGCGAGCTGCTTGGCAGGGGCAGGCCTGGCACACGGGGAGTCAGTGAGAGCTGTTGGGTCCCTTGGGAAGCAGAGGCGACACTGTCAGTGTCCTCATGGGGCAGCCTGGTGGGGTGGGCTCGTCTTCAGTGAGTAGGCCAGGAGAGCCTCCTGCGCCGTGTCCCCTGGCTCTGCTAAGGGGTGACTGATGTGCCTGTTTTCGCATCACAGACACCCTGTGGACCTCGGGGAGATGGAGACCGAATCTGCAGAAAGCAGCTCTGAGTCCCAGACGAGCTCTCAGGATAACTTTGTAAGTGCCTTTTTTTTGTCTTACGTCTCAGTGTAGGTGCTTCAGGTTAATTGTTGACGGCATGTGCCCCTTTATAAAGTGAAGTTTAAGCTGAAGTTTGATTCTGATGCTTATGAAAGAGGGGCTCCTTACCCCTTTCCTTGACTCATCGAAATACCAGATTTGATGGAGGCATCGGTAGCGGCCGTATTTTAGATTTGGGGTTCAGTCCGGCCAATCAGGAGTACTGTTTTGATTTAAAAGTGAAAGTTCTTTTCTTTTGGCTCTGGGGCTCACACAGGCGTTATCACTAGTGTTAATTTAGGCCTTTTAGTTTGTGCCGGTGCGCTCAGTGTAGGGATCGTCTGCTGGTGGTTAAGTGAAGGGATTCTTCGGGCCTAGGAGTTTCCCCACATTTGCCAATTTTTTAAAAATTACGTTTTGCGGGGGAAGAACTTCAAAGATGAAAAGCAGTGTACAGAATTGTCTCATCTCTAATTCTGTAGTCGTCGGCTGGGGGCACGTTCTTGACTGCTGCGTGTGCACAAGCCAAGTGCACATCAGCAGTTTACAGTAAAAGGGCCCCTTTTTTGTTATAAAGGAAACTGCCCCAGTATTTACATATGGAAATATCCAGCATATTAAGTGGGAAAATAGATTAAAAGTTAGAAAACATAAATATGTGTTTGAAAAAGTCATGCTTTCTGTAAGATGAGCCTGTACTGTATTTGCACAGCTCAGAGGCACCTAAAATAAAGTCTCAGGGCTGCCCTCCTGCCTGCCTTCTGTCTGTGTCGCCCGGGGAGGCCTGGTCTGCGTCCTTCCAGTCTTGTGGGCCGTCTGCACACCTCGTACTCCGTGTGACTGCGTGAGATGTTAGAAGTAACACAGACTTCCAGGTTGGAGGGACGACCGAGTTATGTTCATAAGGAATACAGCCACTACAGATTGTTTTTGATGACTAATGTGGAAAGTTGTCAAGATAAATAAAAACAGGATATTTAACAAGATGATCCCAGTTTTGTGGATATTTATACACAGGCAGGACTAAAAAGAAACCCAGGAAGGCCTCAGTAGGTGATGTCCTTAGTTTGGATTGAGTGACCCTTGTCCTAGCTCAGGGAACATTCTGAACGTGCCACTTGTGATGGAAGGTCCAGGGAGATGCGCAGGCTGGGGGCCAGGAGAGGCAAGGTGACCATGCGGGTGTCAGAGGGGGCAGACCGTGAAGATTGGGGGGGGGTCCTGGTGGGAGATCCTGGGGGTGTCTTAGGAGAGGTGGCTGGATATGCAGGCAGCTGCGCTAAAGGAGATATTTAGTGCTGTCACCACCCAGGTGGCTGGCTGGCTGTGTGTGTTCGTTGACCACTTGAAAGCAAACTGTAGGGTGGTGCTCACCACCTGGCACTGGACACGCTCCAGTGTGCTGACTGCGCTGGGGAAGTGGAACATTGCTGAAGCCCTGCCATCTAGTGAACAGGCCAGCTTCCGGGCTCCTGATTGTTCCAGTGTCCTTTTTACAGGTCTTTTTTGATCCAGAATTTAATCAAGGGTTGCATGTTAAATTGCCACCTCTCTTAAGTTTTCTTTAACTTAGAATAGTTTCACTGCTTAACTCTGACATTTCTTTTGTAGAGCTCAGGCCAGTTTTCATAAAGCAGGATGTTTGTCACTTGGGAGTTGTCACATTGTTTCCTTAAGGATGAGATTCAGGTTGAGCATTTTGGGCAAGACTGTGACAGTGGGTGGGGAGGTATCAGTTTATCCTGTTAATCAGTGATGTTCAGTTTACAGCATGATTCAAGTGGTATCAACCAGATTTCCCCATTGTAAAAATAGGAACCTTTTTTTTAACATTCATTTAAAACTTTGGTTTTAGTTGGTATAAACATTGGGCTTCGGTTGGTTAAAATTGTAAACTCTGACATAACATTTGAGTGTATGATCTTTCAGTTAAACTTCTTAAGTGAAAAAAGCAATCCAGAAGTGTGTTAAACTAAGCACTGTCACCTGTCCTCAGCCACTACTCAGTTCTGTCCAGCCATTTGCAGAGGGCGGGCACTGACGTGCTCACCCCAGCCTTGGGCTCTGGGCAGCGGCCAGCGCAGAGGATGTCGGGCCCCTGTGGCGTGGTTACAGGTGCCTCCTGGTCATCTGTGTGTTCTCTCACCTGGTTCCCAGAGGCTGTGCTGTGTAGGAAGTGGCCCATTTTGGGGGTGATGGGCTCGGGAGGGGCAGACCTTCCTCGGCAGTGTGGTAAGTCCACGTAGCAGGTCCTGTTGGAGTTGAGTGGCTGTGGCTCAGAGGCCTCAAAGGATCAGTTGGTTTCTAGTTGGGCGGGGTTGATGGGTAGGATTTTACATACCAGAGAAAGTGAGGCTGGATGCTGTTGATGAATTTGAAGTAGCTGAGCGCCTTGGACTCCCAGGTGAGGCTCCTGGTCAGAGACCCTCGCCGAGTCTTAGATTGGAGCGCCGGGGGCCGGCTGGCCTCCACTCCACGCAGGGCAAGCAGCCTGTGTTCAGCAGCGCTAGCAGCAAGCCCAGCGTGTCTGCAGAGCGAGCCCTGACCATGCTTCTGTTTTGCAGGACACGTTCTGTGGCACACCCACGAAAGTGAGACACGTGGACTGCCCGGCAGAGGATGAGTTTGATTTGGAGGCGTGTTTAACTGAACCCTTGAGAGACTTCTCCGCCATGAGCTAACTGGTACGGCCGCACCATCCAGGCACCGGCTGAGCCCTGCCCTGTGTTCTTAGCTGGCTGGTTTCTGTTAACAGCTTCTTGTCTCATGGTGGATTGTTGTTCTTGCCATATATCCTTAAGAAACATTAATTTTATGAATAGGGGGTGCATTTTGCATGTTTTAAACTGTAAATGGAACTAAATCCAAGGGAAGTGGAACTTGAAGCAATCTTGCCACGACCTTAATTGCTTTTAATCTCTACCATCTTTGGGTTAACGTGACAAGCATATTTTAACTGGTTTTCCACAAGTATGTTGAACGTTAAGTTGCTGCCTGTCAGGTGGCCGCTTGGGTTTACAGCCGTTCACAGGACCACGCCGGCGCCGGCTTTCTCTGCTGGTGTCTGACCAGGTGGTCTCCGCGGGTCCCTTTCACACTTTTATGGAAACTGGATATTTGGCTGCTTGTCAGTAAGTCAAGGTGGCTTTTTCCTCATCCAGAGCACTGAATAGTCAGATTTTAAATTGAGCTGGTAAGTTAATGGGTTTTACGTAAGTTATACAGTCTTAGTTTGGTACTTGTAAATAGCACTAGGTAGGCCATCTACCCTCCAAGAGCTGAGGCAGCAGAGGGATTTAGAAAGCATGTTTTTTTTACAATCAGTTAATTTACCATGTAAAATTGCTGTAAATGATAATGTGTATAGATTTTCTGTCTAAATATTCACTTGTAAACTTCTTGTTCAGACTGCTTTGTTTTTATTGCTTTTGTATGGAATGACATTGCAAAAATAAAAAGGAAAGAACCTTCTTTAACTGACTTACTATGTTGCCAGGTAGGCCAGCTGCTGTGGTAGATCCTGCGGTTGGAGGGGCCGAGGGGGTGTCTGTCCTGTCAGTGCCCGGGGAGGGTGGCTCACAGTGGGGGAGAATCATGGCCCAGGCTTTAGCCCCCCACCCCCGCTGTGCACGACCTCCTTTTGACAGGCTCGGGGCTCCAGCCTGAGCTCTCAGTCGGGCTGCAGCCAGGCCCAGACCTGGTCAGCGCAAGGCTCGCCACACTGGGTGTGTGCTCTCCTTAGACCCAGGTTTCCTGGCTGGAGGGTGTGTGTGCCCGTCAGCCTTGCCTACAAAGCCAGGGGCCTAGGCTTGATGCCTGTTCGGTAGCTGGGTGACGGCCTTTCCCTGTGTCCAGAGACAACCGGGGCCATGCAGTCCACCCTGGAGCGGAGTGAGCGTGGGACCCGGTCCTGAGGGGTTGCCCTGCCCTCCGAGTCTTCTTGGTTGTATACGTGGCCCCTGGCAGCCGTGTGCAGACGTTGCCCCCAGCCTGCGGCCATGGCCGTGTTCCCTGTGGGTGCCCCCCGGGAGCTGAGCTGGCTTCAGGCAAGGGCTGGGCTTGGGCAGCTTGGTTTAAGGTGCCGTGAAGGGCAGAAGCCCTTCCTGTTCATGTTCCTTGGGCTCGTACCACAGGTTAGGCCATCTGATAGACACTGGGGTGTGCTGGAGATGATGCCCCTTAGAGCACTCAAGCTCTGATGGGGACTGAGGTTGGCAGTGGGATGTCAAGGTTAAGGGGTAAGGGCAGAGAGAAGGGTGGGGGAGCGGGGTCACTGAGTGTTCTTGCGGGGTGGTTGGGAGATGCCTGATAAGGTGGCGTGTGAGCAAAGATGTGCTGCCTGGCAGAGCGTTCACTCCAGGGGCAGCAAATGCAAAGGCCCTGCAGTGGGAGTGTGGTGTAGGGACCGTGGAAAGAGCCCTCAAAGGTGGGAGGGACCTGGTGGCTGGCAGTGGGCGGGCGCTGGAAGGACCTACAGGAGCCAGCTTGTGAGAGGAGCTGTGAGGAAGGTGCAGGGGCACCTCGGGGGCCTTGGGGAGATGGCTAGTGAGGCCGGTGGAGAGGCGCAGGAACACTGGAAGCCAGGGCAGAGTGGGTCCTGGCCCCAGGTGACAACACTGAGCAGCCCTGTTGTGAGCAGGGGGCAGGGTAGTGGTGGAGGACAACTGTGTGCCTAACAAGCTGGATGCTCCAGCGAAATGGCCATGCCAAGCCCTGAAGGAGCCTGTGGCTTCCTGCTGCTTGGACAGAACGAACGAGAAGCTCCGGGAAGGGCTCTTGGTGTGAAGGTGTGCCCTTCCTGGTCCGCGTGCCCAGCCTTCCCGGGTGGCGGGCGGGGCGAACCCTGAGGGACGTCAGAGCAAAGGTCAGATGTAGAGGGCGGTCAGGAAGACCCGCGTGTTGTGCCGCTGGGGCTGGGGCTGTGAAAAGCTTGTTGGGACCTTGAGAACTGGGGGGTCTTTCCAGCAAGTAACAGGGCTTGTAAGAAGCTTGAGAGCTTGTCCCTCAGGAGCCCGAGACGGAGGAGAGCTTATTAGTATTTTTAATTCTTATCTTTTATTGACGTGTAGTTGATTTGCAGTGTTAGTTCCAGGTGTACAGCAAAGTGATCAGTTGTACATACACATACGTACTTTCTTTTCAGATTCTCTTCCGTTACACGTCATTATAAGAAATTGAATCTAGTTCCCCGTGCTGTACAGTAGGACCTTGTCTGTCTTTTTCATGTATAGTAATGTGGGTCTGTTAATCCCCAACCCCTAATTTATCCCTTCCTGCCCTTTCCCCTCTGGTACCCATAGTTTGTTTTCTATGCCCGTGAGTCTGTTTTTGGTTTGCAAATAGAATTCGTATCATTTTTTTCTTAGATTCCACAAATAAGTGATACATACTTGTCTTTCTCTGATTTACTTGACTCAATATGATAATCTCTAGGTCTATCCATGTTGATGCAAAGGGCATTATTTATTTTTTTTATGGTTGGGTAGTAGTCCACTGTATAAATGTACCACAGTTTCTTTATCCAGTCATCTGTCAGTGGACATTTAGGCTGCTTCCATGTCTCGGCTGTTGTAAGTAGTGCTGCTGTGAACACTGGGGTGCATGTGTTGTTTTGAATTATAATTTTCTCTGGATACATGCCCAGGAGGGGGGTAGCTGGATCACATGGCAAGTCTATTTTTAGCTTTTAAGGAACCTTGATACTGTCCTCCATAGTAGCTGCACCAAACTGCATTCCCACCAGCACTGTAGGAGGGTTCCCTTTTCTCCACAGCCTCTCCAACATTTGTCATTTGTGGGCTTTTGAATGATGGCCATTCTGGCTGGTGTGAGGTGACACCTCATTGTAGTTTTGATTTGCATTTCTCTGATAATTAGTGAAATTGAGCATCTTTTCATGTGCCTGCTGGCCACCTGTATGCCTTCTTTACAGAGATGTCTATTTAGGTCTCCTGCCCATTTTTCGATTGGGTTGCTTTATATATATATATATATATATATATAAAGCTGTATGAGCTCTGTTTGTTTATTTTGGAAATTAGTCTCTTGTCAGTCGGATAGTTTGCAAGTATTTTCTCCCATTTTGTAGGTTATCTTTTCATTTCGTTGAAGGTAGCCTTAGCTGCGCAAAAGCTTTAAAGTTTAATTAGGTCCCATTTGTCTATTTTTGCTTTTATTTCCATTACTCTAGGAGATAGACCCAAAAAAGTACTGCTGCGATTTATGTCAGCGTGTTCTGCCTCTGTTCCCATTTAGGAGTTTCCTAGTGTCTGGTCTTGTTTTAGGTCTTCAGTCCCTTTTGAGTTGACGTGTGTATATGGCGTTAGGGGAGGTTCTAATTTCATTCTTTCACAGGTAGCCGTCCAGTTTTCCCAGCACCACTTATTGAAGAGACTGTCTTTTCTCCATTGTGTGTTCTTGCCTCCTTTGTCACAGATTAATTGACCAAGAGTGTGTGGGTTTATTTTTGGACTTTCTATCCTGTTCCATTGATACATGTGTCTGTTTTGTGCCAGGACCAGACTATTTTGATCTGTAGCTTTGTAGTATAGTCTGAAGTCAGGGAGCGTGATTCCCCCATCTCTGTTCTCCTTTCTCAAGATTATTTTGGCTATTCGTGGTCTTCTGTGTTTCCATGCAAATTTTAACATGTTTTGTTGCAGTTCTGTGAAAAATGTCATTGGTAATTTGACAGGAATTGCATTGAATCTGCAGATTGCCTTGGGTAATATGGCCATTTTGGCAACATTGGTTCTTCCAATGCAGGAACATGGTACATCTTTCCTCTGGGTCGTGAGAAGGGCTTATTTTGAGGAGACCTCTGTGTGTGGCTTTTGTCTAATTGAACCCCAATAAGATTCATAGGAGACCCGAAAAGCTTTTGAAAGAAGTACAGTGGCAAAACACTGCTGGTTTGGACTGAAAAGGACCATGAAACTAAAAGAGGCCTCTGGGCCCTTAAGAGTCTGCTGGCAGGAAGCAGGCTGACAAGACTACCCCGTTGTGAACACATGCTACCTTCCATGCAAAAGGAAGGGAAGTTCAGAGGTGGAGCCATGGGGCCCAGAGGCAGGGTCAGGGGGTGTAGAGAGTCACTGGTGGAGCAAGGAACAGCCGTGGCCGGTGGTCCTGTGCACCCCCTCCCCGCCCACCCCTCTGAACAGCAGTGTCGGCAGCAGGTACCCCGGGTTTGGCCCATGAATGCTGGGGGGGTGTGTTTGGTGGGGCCTGAGGACAGGGTGCAGGGAAGCTGTCTCTCTGGTTCAGAAGTCTTCAGACTGAGAGGAAGTTCACACCAGGAGGTGTGCTCAGGCAACTCCATCCACAGAGCTGGTCTCGGTGATGAGATTCTGGGCTTTGGGCTGGTGCTCTTGTGGGATGAGACTTGGGGGCTTTGGGAAGATGGTAAGTAATTTGTGGCCAGAGAGTGGCCTGTGGTGGCCCTGAGGGACAGGTAGGGAGGCTGGGCTGGCGGGAGCAGGGGTGGCGATGGATGAGGTCTGGGGGCGGGGCGGGCAGCTGGGGGGTCATGCACAGGGGGCACCTGACTCAGGTTCTGGATTTTTTTTTCAGGGGGAGGTAATTAGGTTTATTTATTTTAACGGAGGTACTAGGGCTTGAACCCAGGACCTCGGCCTCATGCATGCTGAGCATGTGCTCTACCTCAGATTCTGCAAGAATCACCCTGGCTACTGGCTTTTGCATCACATTATTTGGATGGAACGCGCTCACGCATCGGGGAACTCGATCTTTCGACTAAAAGTGCTGTAAGCTAATATGTGTGTGTGAGAGCTACCAAACCCTTGGCTGGGCCGGAGTGGTCTTTATTCTTGACTCTTGTATGTGGAACCAAGACGTGTCAGAACTAAATTGAATTTGTCCAGCATGATTAATTCTTCATAGTTCCAGGCTGATTGCTATCTTGTTTCCGTTGGACATTCATTTTCCTATCTTCCCGTCTAGAGATGTGCTCAGCTTATCAGGCTGTCATCCTATGTCCCCAACTTACTTCTTTTTGTGTGTGTGGAGCCGGTCTTGTTTCCGGCTAGTCCGTCAGGATCCTGCCCCTCCCCTCACCCCCAACCCCCAGGACTCTTTTTCAGCGATTCTCCCATCAAGTTGCTGATTCCTCTGTCCTTCTGCAGGAAGACGCCGATGGAGCATCCCAGGTGAGTCAGCAGCTTCCACTTGAACCAAAAGGGTGCACTTCGACCCAGGGGAGCGCTCTTCTCTCTCTCCTTTTTTTTGTTTAATTGAGGTATAGTTGATTCACAATGTTGTATTAGCTTCCGGTGTACAACATAGTGATTCAGTTATGTATATGTATATTCTTTTTCATGTTCTTTCTCATGACAGGTCACTACAAGTTACTGAATGTAGTTCCCTGTGCTGTACAGTAGAACATTGTTGTTTATCTATTCTGTACATAGTAGTTTGTATCACCCAATCCCAAACTCCCAATTTATCCCTCTCTCCTCTCTAACCCCCTGGTGACTGTAAGTTTTTCTATCTCTGTGAGTCTCTGTTTTGTAAATAAGTTCATGTCATTTTTTAAGATTCCACATATAAGTGATATCATACGATATTTGTCTTTTTCTGACTGACTTCACATTTTTTGTATTTTCTATTTTTTTATTGAATTGTGGTTAATTTACAATGTTAGTTTCAGGTGTACAGCAAAGCAATTCAGTTATTCACATACATATATGTATATATATTTTTCAGATTATTTTCCATTACAGCTCATTACAAGAAATTGAATATAGCTCCCTGTGCTCTACAGTAGGTCCTTGTCGTCTGTGAGTGGCTCTTCTGATTAACTGGGGGTTACCGGGTTGTTTTTTCCCCATATATGCAAATTTAAAAGGTCCACCAGCTGGAGTCATGTGACGGTGCCTGGCAGACTGCAAGTCCTTTGCAGTGACTTAGCTGTCAGTGTGGAACCTGGCTGCAGGGAGGGAGCAAGTGTGACTTTTTGATCATTAGTCTGTATTTTATGTGTAAGAATCATGACGGTTTTTTGTTTTTTGTTTTCTTGCTTTGTTTTGTTTGCTTTGTCAACATGCAGGTTTTAATGGGATCTCAGCCACTTTATAAAACTCACACTTTGAAGATGTAAAGTATTCTGGAAAACACCCCTCGGTACGGGGGTGGCAGCAGATCCTGGTGCTGAGGGCTCTGTGGTTGACCTTCCAGCAAAGGGGCAACTGGTCCGCATCCCCAGAGCTCAGTGCCTGGCCCGTCATGAGCACTTGAACTGTGCAGCGTGTGGCAGGCAGCCCTGCATCCAGTGCTGGCTCTGCCTCTCCTGTGGTCCCATTGCTAAGATGGGCTGATGGCGCCTACCTGCTGGGCTGGCTCTGAGGATGAAGGGAGAGAGTGAATGTCACCTGCTTAACAGTGCTTGGCAACGGCAGTGGTTGTGGTTGCTGGGGTGGGGGGGGTGAAATAGTGGCAGGGGCTCGGGGAATGGATGTGTTCTGTAGCTTGACTGTGGTGGTCATTACAGAACTGGACACGGTCCTCAAAGCTCATGGAACTGGGTGCGTGTTCAGGTGTAGACAAAGGTGTCCCCTGCCGCTGCCCCCTTCTCTCCCGATGGCTCCTCTCCGGCCTTGGCCCGTGTCCCTCTGGCCCCAGAGCCCTGGATGACCACATGCCCACTTCTCAGGTGCTCGGCCCACCCTGTCTGCGCCCCAGGCTGCAGGCTTCCTGCTGGGGTGTGGCAGGGGTCCCTGAGCTGGTCCTCCCTGCACAGAGGCCAGGCTGTACCTCACCCATCAGTATTGGGCAGAGCCTGGGCCCAGGAGGGAGAGGGCATGCTGGCCCTGGAGTTCCCGGCGCCTGGTGTGGAGTGGTCAGTGTTGTAGAGTGAGGGGTGAACGTGAGGGGTTGGGCAGGTGACTGGCTCCCCTCCACCTGGCACAGTGACCCTGGGCTGAGCCTCAGTGTCCCCACCTGTAGAATGGATCTGCTGTTGCCATGTGGATGAGTGGTTCACCCATGAGATGGGTGAGGTGGGGGTCTCTCTAGCAGCTCTTGGGCTTTGGGGGCCCAGCCACAGACACTGGGGGTGGCCCCAGACCACAGTGCCCGCTGGCCTAGGGAGCCCACGCAGCACATACCCCAGGTGCTCACCCTGGAGACCTGCTGGGGGTGGGGTGGGGGCCCCTTCCCTCTCCCTTCCTCCCCCATCCTTCCCCCCGAGCAAGGGCCGCACCCTCTCCTGCTCTGTTCTGGTCCCAGGTGCCTGTCTTTCAGTGGATGCAGGGCTGCACCTTCCTTCTAGAAGCCTGGGGACCCTAGAGGGGTTGGGCAGGGACAAAACCCTGGCAGGCCCAGCTGAAGGGCACCGGCCACAAGGCTTGGCCTGACTGTGGGTGGGGTCTCCACCCTCCATGCCCCAGGCTTCCTCCCTCTTCACCACCACAAGAGGGGTTCCTGAGGGGAGGCCAGAACCATCCTCAGAGCTGGAAGTCCAGGGCCGGGTCTGGGCTCAGCTGCCAAACAAGGAGGCACTGCAGCCCCTACCCTGGCAGCCAGGGTACCTCTAGTGGACCTGGCATGGCACTGGCCTGGGTAGTGACTGGTCACTAGGTGCCGCCCAGAGGGGCAGGGTGGGAGCCCTTCTGGGGCTCTGGGTAGAGGGTGCAGACGTCCCCTCAGGGTTGGTGGGGGGAGAGGAGCCTCCAGGTGACTCTCCTTCTGGGGCCCCCTCCTGCCCCTCCTCTCAGCTCCACTGGGCTTTACACCCCAAAGGCACATCCCTTCTCCAGGCACCTTCCCATCTCACGCTCTTTTATTCATTCGTTCACTCCACCTTGTGTCCCTGCTGTGCCCCAGGTACTGCCATACTGGTGCATTGGTCTGTCTCCTGCTGGCGGCAGGTCCCTGGCCTCAGGCCCCGCCCAGGACACAGCACAGTGAACACCCACCCGTGTGCTGCCCCATCTCTCCCAGGAAAGCACTGCTGTTTCAAGGCCAACAGAGACAGCTCCAGCTCCTCCACCCAGAAGGTGCCTCCAGCCCCAGTAGCGGTCACAGAGCCACCGTGCCTGCCACCTGCCTCTTCTGCTGGCTCCTGGTCACTCTGGTTCAGGTTATGGGGGCATCTGTCTCTCTCCTAACAAGGCTCTGGGGCAGGGGGCCCTGGGAATCCTGGTACAGGGAGGATGGAGCTCAATGAAGTGCTCCGATGAGAGCAGCTCTGGGGTGGGACAAGAACAAGGCCCCGTGCTCTGCACCTCAGACTTCTCTTCTGTAGAAAGGGTAGGTTCTGACTCCTTCCCTCGGGGTAATCCATGGCAGCGTCTGGCAAGTGGCACTGCGGGTCCGTGCGCCCAGCCGGAGGGCCTAGCCCTCTTGACATGACACGGACAGTGGGCTGGAGCGCTGGTCCAGCGTGCTTGGTGTGCACGCGGCCCTGGTCTGACCCTCCATGTGAGAGCCAACAGTGACCTCTGGTCTGCAGCTTCTTCACCACAACTCCCTCCTCGGCTGCAGGAGGGTTTTGAGTTGCTTTTCAGTTTTACATGAGATCGTCAAACCCAAGGAGAGCTGTTAGTTTAATGGGGAACAGACTGTATCCCCTGATCCACTGGAAACCTTCAGTGGTTATCCACGTAAGTGCTGAGGAGCAGGTGGATAGAACTTACTCGGTCATAAGACTTCTGACAAACACAAAGGTGACCTTGGTGCCCTGAGGTGGTTGTCATGGGTCCAGATGGGGTAGAAGACCCAGCTCCCTTCCCCAGCATGGGTGCCCCCAGGTGCCTGTTCTGGCCTGGCTCACAAGGAACCTGGCCAGCACCGCTTGACTCATGGAAGGGATGAAAGGATGGCCGTGTGGACCCCTGTGGCTTCGCTGGTCTGCAGAGCAAACCTCCATCCCCTACCCCACCCCAGCCCATGTGTTGCTGGCCCCGCTCCCTGCACCAGCCACGCTGGCCTCCAGCTCTTACAGGAGGCTGCAGGGAGACTTCTTCCCACCAGTCACAGTGACAGCTGGCTTGGCTTGGCTCTGAAGTCTTTATAGGACCAGCCTCACCAGGCCCAGAACCTGCATGGAGGCCCTGGCCTGGCATTTGGGGGCTGCATCCCTGGTGTCTCCCCTAACACCCAAACCCAAGGATGCCCAGGAGGCTATGCTCTCACCTCCTTGGGGTTTCTTCCCAGTGTCACTCCCTTTTCGACCTAAAAGAGCCCTCACCCCATCTGGTCCCTCTCCTCCTCTCAAGCGGTACCACCTGATGCATTAAGCATTTGTCTGACCTCAGGGCCTGGCCAGCTTGAAGCCCCCACTTCAAGTCCAGCCCTTGCCCCCATGCGGAGAGTGAGCACACAGGTGCCAGGCTGCTCTTCCCAATCTGACCCCTTCCCACCTCCCCCACAAACCTCAGGGTCTGGGGACTCAAATGAGAGCGCTCTGGACCACATGGTCCCTAAGGCCTCTCCCAGCCCCAGTGACCCTGCTCACGTTCCCCTGCCTGCACCCTTTAAATGAGCTATCTCGTCTGAAACAAACCCATGAAGACAGCCGCGGACGAGACGTCCGGCCTCGGGGCTGCCCCGTGAGGTGGGGGTAGCAGGGCGGTGTCCGCTGCGGGGGCCAGTGGAGCGGGGTACGGCCAGAAGCTAGCATCCTGGGTCAGGCGCTCATTTCATCCCCCGAGGATGGAATGCTGGCAGGGGAGGCAGGGCCCCTTCCAAAGGCCAGTCCGCTGACCGCCAGCCTCACCTCCCGGAGACCGCCCCCAAGAGGTCCGGCCACAGCCGGACCACGGTGCTCAGACGAACAAGTGCCCACCCTTCTCTCCTGCCAGTAGCCCTGGACCACGGACTCTGGGCACCCGCCGCCCTGCCCGTCACTGGGCCGAGCCTCAGGGAGACCCGAGAGGGCGAGCGACCTGCCCAAGGTCACACAGCGAATTACAGGCAGGGCGGGGTCGGCGGCGACGGCGAGTTAGGGTTCCGGGCCGGATGGTGCGCGAAGTGGGGCCCGGAACCGCCGGCTGGGCCAAGCCCTTGGCGCTGGCCAAGCCACCCAGCTCTGAGCCCAGCGTCCCCCGCGCCAGTCGCCCCCACCAGCCTTGAGTCGCCGCCTCCGCCCGCCTTCGCAGCCAGGAGAGCGACGTCACGCCCAGCGCCCGCAGGCCCGCAGGCGAGTCGGGCTCCGACCCCGGGGGCGGGGCCACCCCGGCGCACGCGCTGTTCGCCTACCCGCCTCAGAAACGCGGTCTGCGCAAGTCCCGCCCATCTGCTCGAGGCCCGCTCCCGGCCGGCCCGCCCCTCCGTCGGCACACGGCCCGCCCGCCCGCCGGCAGCAGTCCCGCCCCCGCGGCACAGGCCCTGTCCCCGGCGGGCGGAGCGGCGCGGCTGAGGGACGGCAGGCGCGGGCCAGCTAATGGGAGGGGCCGTGGCGCGGGGCGGGGCCTGTGTCGGGGGCGGGGCGCCGCCGCGGTCCTGTTCGCCGCGGCTGGGGCGCGTTGTCCTTGGAGGGAGGAGCGCGGCTGAGGGCCAGCGCCTCCCTCGCTCAGCCCCCCCTCCGCCGCGCTCAGGTACCGGCCCGGCGTGGCCCGCGAAGCGCCCGTCCTTGCGTGCGCGCGTCCGGGGTTGTGCGTGCGCGCCCCGGCGCGGGGCCGCGCGTGAACTTGGGCTGGACGGTGCCCGCTCCCGTCAGCGCGCCGGGCCCGGCCCGCGCGGCCCGATGCTTTTCCACCCGCGTCGGTGCCGGTGCCGAGCGTTTTCGCCGCTGGACCCGGAGAGCGCGGCGGGCGGGTCACTGAGGGCGCGGGGACCCGGGGGCTCGCGACCCGGGGTTGGGACTCCTGCCGCGCGCACGACCCCCGGGCCGGCTCAGGCCCCGGGCCCCCCGCGCCCAGGACCCCCTGCGCCCCGAGACCCCGCGCAGCCCGGGGCCCCGTGCGCGCCCCAAGAGTCCCAGGTCTCGAGACTCCTGCGCCCCAGGAGCCGCGCGGAACCCTGGGCCCCCTGCGTCCCAAGAGCCCTGCGTCCCGGGTTCCCTATGCCACGAGACCCTGCGCACCCCGGGGCCCCCTGCGCTCCCCGAGAACCTGCGCACCCGGGGCCCCCGTGCACTCCACGCACCCTTTGACTGTGAGGGGCCGCGCCTCGGGCGCGCTGCCACTTGCTGAACCGACTTTGGGTGTCGCCTTTGCGAGCTGTTGTCGTTCCGGTGCCGAGACGCGCGGCTCCAGCGGTTCTTGGGGCTCATGTGTCTTGTCATCTTGCAGCGAGAAACAGGAAGTCTGATGTGATAAGCTGTGCCCTGACGAAGCCCCAAAGGTGGGCCCACACGACGAGGGGAGGCCGGACCCCCCAACAACCTGTGGAAGGTGATTGGAAGTCGATTCCGAAGCTGCGTTCTCTGCATAGACGAGAGGTTTGAGTCTTAAGACTTCCTGTCGGTGGAGAAAGGTGCGTTAGGTGGATAGTGTGTGTTTTTACTTTATTTCTACTTCATTTTCTCTCACTCTGAGTACAGCTGCAGATCTGAAATGTGTTAGTCTATGTTAAATTGGCTGAAGTGTTTGCATTTTATCTTAGGCTACTTCTGCTGGACTCTAAACTTCCCTAATGTCAAAATACATTTTTTTTTAAAAAGTCAAACTTGACTCATTGCTTAGTTGAGTTTATAATGATCTCTCAGCATTGAAAGCTTTCAGGGTGGATTAGCTTGGCTTCAAGACTGCACTTCAGTTTCACAACATTTCAAGAATTTAACTTGAGCATATAGATTCTGTTTCTTCAGCTGTGACCTCACTGTCTCTTGAGTGTGTCCCCATCAAAGCAGGTCCCGACAGGGAAGCCCAGCCTCGCACTCTGATGGTAGAAAGCAGGGGAAGAGTTTGTCTCAATTTTGACAACTCGAAATTGCCCCCAACTTGAAATTGAAACAGCAATTGTTTAGAAGCAGTGGCTTTTCTTTAAACTGGCCTCCTCCCGTGGCTCACTGTGCAGGGAACTTAGACTTTGTTCTGGAGCTCAGTCCCTCTTGTGTGCTCTGTGGTGCCACTTTAAGGCTCTCAGGAGGGTGAACAAGAGCCACCGTAACAGGCATGCCCTTTGGTGGACCCTTACATTTTCTTGACTTTGAATTTGGAGCCACAAAGGGGAGCACTGTTCTTGTAGCTACTGGAAACATGTACTGGAGAGGATGCCAACGTTGTTGTCTTTTTCTTCTTTGTAAGTGGGCACATCAGGACCTTCCCTAGTCATAGAGACATCTGCTCATCTGCACAGTGTGCACAGGGAACAGGCTGCTGTTTGTTTGCTGGGAGGTGAAAGGACCAGGAGAACAGGTATTTTTTTACAGGTGCATTTGAAACACTCAAAAACTTTTTTTTAAAAGCAAATTAAAATTTTATATAAACCTTTTTGACTTTTTCTGCCATAGTATTTTTCAAAGGAAAATTGACTTTCACAGTCATTTCAGCATTTGTTATAAGTGGTCCTAATTTAACGTGTGTGCCAGGGACCCAGCACTTTCCTGCATCTTCCTTAGTCTGAGTCCTTGCAGCCTCATGAGGTGGGTGGTTCTTCCCCAGAGAGGTGAGGTCACTGGCCTGGGAGAGCCCAGCTCTGAGCAGGCCAGCCCGGGTCCGACCCTGGGTCTTCTGTGCAGCCAATCAGAGCCCACCTTGTGTCCTTTCTCAGAAGGAAGTTTTTGGGTGCAGTCTCCACGCACTAGGAGAGACGTAATGACGAAAATCTCCTTTTTAAGATTTGAGTTTCTTTTCCTTTGTTGGCTTGCAGAGATAACGGTTCAAACATGGTTTCTGGGCACTTTTAAATTAATAGTCCTGTTGTCTAAACCCTCTAGTTGTGGGTTTTAACATTAGTAAGATGTTGGTTAGTTAGGACATGTGATTTTTGTCTTATTTTCTTGTTTCAAAGTCTTCTCAAAAAGACTTCCATGGTCCTGTGCACAGGGCTGTCTCTGCCTTGGGCTTTTCTAGGGATCACTGAGTGTGGCACCTACTGTGTTCTGTTAGAGAAGGTACTGAGCCCCTCAAGTGGAGTCGTACCTGCATGCCACCAGTGGGAAGTGGTCAAGCAATTTTGGCAGGCTGCAGTAACCTCACCTGTGTGGCTGGTGTTGATCTTGGGGACATGGCCACCCCCCCCCTTCTTCCCAGCCTGCTGTAACGCAGGACTGGTGACTGTGACCCACTCCAACAGCGAGAAAGGGGCATTTGGCTCCGTTTGCTTTGCTAAGTGTCCCTGTTTTGGTTACTATGGCAGTGTAACAAATGAACTCCAAAACTGGTGGCTTCAGACAACGATGATCATTTATTACTGCTCAGGATTTCGGGGCCTGGAATTTGGAGCAGCCTCGTGCAGCTTGGTCAGATGGGGGCTGGGGCTAAGTGTCTCCTCTGGGACATCCTCACTCTGTGTTGGGTTCCTGGGCTGGGAAGATGTGAACAGTGGGGCTGCCTGCAGCATGGCATCTTCGAGGCGTATCCCAAAAAGGACCAGGCCTTTGTGGCACCTGGAAGTCACTTTGCATCTGGTCAAGGGGCAATTAAACTCCACCTTCTCATGGGGGGCGTGCCAGAGCGTCTGCAGTCATGTGCTAAAAACCCTGCACCAGCGATTGCTAGTTAATAACTAATGTTCAACCAGGTTATGAGTTTCTGTTTAAGTGCTCTTTGAGAGAAAACTAAATAAAAAGAAAAGTCAGAGAAGCTGGAGTTGGTGCCGCTGTGTTAGCTGCGAGGTTGCACTGTGTTAGCTACAACGCTCCTGGAACTTGGGATGTTCTCAGCCTTGAGGTGCTGGTGGGCTTCACACTTCTTTTTTGTGAAAACCGCCGGAACCTGAGGCTTTCATGTCTGAAACCGCCTGGCTTTGGCCTTCCGTGTGTGCTGGGGTGGGCCCTGGCCCAACAGCTAAGTGGGTACTGGAGAGTTTCTCCCCACTTCGTGGGTCAGAAGCCAGCCAGCAGGAGCTGGAGTGGCCCGTCCAGAGCTCAGGCTTGAGTCTGGTGTCCGATTCGCAGCCGGTGGCGGGGTCTGGCTTGGGTGGCAGAGAGAGGCTACGTGTGGAGGTGGCTCTGCCCGTGCCCCAAGGCTGCCGCTGTTGGAGCCTCCGTGTCCGCACAGATTCACTGAACTGCAGGTCCTCACTCACCACCCCAAGGGCCAGGCAGCCTCGAGTCTTGGCCTCGAGAAACCCTCTCTTAGCAGGAATGGAGAGCAAGGTGATCGGCACACAGGAACCTCCGGCCCGAAAGCAGAGACCAGCGAGGGAGCTGGGCTGGGCTGGCCGGGATGGGAAAGCTGTGAGGAGGAGAGCCCTGTGGTGGGTTCAGCCTTAGAGGAGCGCGGGCCGAGGCTCAGGGCGTTCAGAGGTGCGGACGCCTCTGAACGTGGTGGCTAAACAGGAGGTACAGAAACAAGCGTCATTGGAGGACGACGTCCAGGGCCGGTCGTGGCAGCAGTTCAGCAGCAACAGGAAAGTAGCAGAGGTGGAGGCCTGGGAGGGCTGGCTGTTCTAGAAACAGACCTGGGAAAGGGGGCTGGCGGATTCATCGATGAAGCCAGCACATCTCTGAGGCCTCGGTGGCTCAGTTTCCCCCTTCAGAAGACCCTGCCCAAGGCCCCTGCACACTTCCCAACTCTGGGAGAGGGAAGATTTGGGGAGCCCGGCTGGCATCCAGGGAGGAGAGAAGGGGTGCAGGCATTACACGCCCGCCGGGCCCCCTGCTCTGGGAGCCGCAAGCGGAGGGCGAGGCCCAGCCCAGCTGCTGGCTGCACTTGGACCTGGGGGAGGCATCCCTCCCCAGGCTGGCCTGTGCCTGGTCCAGGAGCGTAAGGGCTGCAGGCCGTCCCGATGGCTCTGGCCAAACGAGGCTTGCTTGTCGAGTTACAACTCCTTCGACGGGTTGGTGGGAAGAGTGTGTTGGGCAGAAACTGCGCGGAGGAGGAGGAGGAGGGAGTTACTCACCTTGGGAACCAGCCTCCCCTGTGTGTCTCAGCTGGAGGACCGTTCACAGTGACAGCGTGTTGTCAGTGATGACCTAGCGGGAGGCTTGGAGACCTGCGCCATGCTGCTCCACAGAGTCTGTAGGTAATGTGTGAAATGGAACCATCGAGGACAGCTGTGCACGTGCACTGCTAAGTGTGGACGTAACAGATACTGAGGGCAGGGCTGGGGAGGGGGTGGGTGCTGGCCTTCTGTGTGGTACAGAAACGCAGTGGCATTGGTTTTTAAAACAACGCGTTGCCACAATGGAAGGGATGTGCCTTGTGGTTTGACTTGTGTCCCCTAAAAATTCGCACGTTGAAACCCTAAGCCTCAGGGCCTTGGAAGTAGGGCTGTTGCAGAGGCAGGTAGTTAAACTGAATTCACACTGGAGTGGGGGCCCCGATCCCAAATGCTTGGTGTCCTTGTAACGGGGACTTTGGACACAGTCATGGGGAGGGATGCCCTCACAGGCGAGGGAGTGGCGAGCAGCCAGGACAGAGCCTGGAGCAGACCTGCCTGCGCCCCCAGAGGGAGCTCGGCCCCCAGAGCCAGGAGACCGTGTTTTGGCACCGCTTGTGGTGCTTGACCGGCTGCCCCGGGACACTCACTACGGCTTTATGAGCGCTGCATCTGACTCTGTTAATAAATGGAAATGAAAAAACAGAAAAACAAAGCCCACTTTGGTGCCCTCTTGGAGGGTGGAGTCCAGGGAGTGGGCGTGGCCAGAGCAGCCAGCGAGAGGTCCTCGCCGCCCAGGCTGGCCTGTGCTCGGGCTCATCCCCGCGCAGCGTGCGGGGCGCCTGCTGCCTGCATGACATGCCTGGGCCGGGAGGACGCCCTGTGTGGCCTGCGTGCTGAGTGCAGAGGTGGGTTGGGACCAGGTGAGCAGGAGGGTTAGGCCTTGGGGGCCTGGGGGCCAGTGTGATGATTCTGGCCTCTGTCCTGCGGCCACCAGTTGCCCCTGGGGGCTGGAACCCTGTGGTTGCTTTCTGTTGAGGCCGAGTGGATGGGAAGGAACAGCCTAGTGACTGCACCCACCCGGGATGGCGGAGGTGGCTTGAGCCTCACAGGGGTGGAGGAGAGGGGAAGAGCCAGGGGAGGTCAGCCACACAATGGCTGGCTTGGTTGCAGAGAAGGACCAGCATCCTTGGAGGTGAGGATGATGTGTTTGAAGTTCTTATCGCAGGAAAAGTGGAGCTGAGTCCTTTATCCTGCTTCCTCTGGCGTGGGTTCACCTGACACAGGAAGAGGGTTCCCTGGGGCCCGTGGGGGTGGTCTGGTGCGTGCGCGTCGGATCTCAGAGGGCTGCTTCCTGTGCAGGGGCTGTGGTGGGAGTCGGAGGCCACCTGTGCTCCCGGAGGCCGTGAGGAGCCCCAGCTGCCCGGCCTTCCTCAGTCCATGCAGTGGCTTGTGGGATAGAGCCCCTTTCCTTCCCCTCCCCTCCCCTCCCGGTCAGCAGGGCCGGTCAGTTTTTTCACGACTGGCATCTGCATCCCCCTTGGCACCCAGGCCTGGCTTTGCGCCTCTCTCCTGGTATCTCCTCAGCTTCCAGTGTTGGCTTCATTGCCACCCCTCCTGGGGGCTGCCCTGCCAGGAACGGGGTCCTGCTCCTGTCCTTCTTTGCACCTGCCACCAGCTGGCAGCATGACCCCGGGGCTGGGACGCTGTCCTGAGCTGCCCATCCTGGGCTCATCACGCTGCGTCTGGAGCAGGGACGGGCTGTGCGTTACTGACCGTCCGTCCTGGTCGTTGCATCTCCTGTGAGGGGAGCCGGCCTGGCCTTGTGTTGGGACCTGAGAATATGACCGTATTTGGAAACAGGGTCTCTGCAGATGTGGCTGAGATGTAAAAATCAAGATAAAGTCATACTGGGCTAGGGTGGACCTCAGTCCAGTCACTGGTGTCCTTATAAGAAGAGATGGAGAGACAGGACACCCAGGGAGAAGGCCGTGTGCAGTGGGGGCGGAGGCTGGCATGGGGATGCTGGCACAACCAAGGGACACCAAGGACTGCCGGCCACGGCTCCCTCCGGAAGCTGGGGAGGGACAGGGGTGCCCCCTCGGAGCCCCAGGAACCATCCTGCTGACCCCCTTGACTTCTGACTTCTGGCCTCAGAACTGGGAGGAAGCGGATTTGGGAGCTCTGTGGTGGCAGCCCCGGGGAGCTGGTGCACGGGGTTGTGAATCTGTGATCGTCACCGCGAGTGGTGCGCCCCTGCTCTGGGAGGGAGATCACAGTGCTGCACACGAGGGTCCGGTTCTCTTCCACGCAGCCCCAGCCCCTACCCCCTCGGAAGGGGCTGCAGCTGGTGGGCAGGGGTCCTCTCCACGTGGTCATGTTCCCGCAGCTGCCATGCCTGGTACGGGGCACCTGTCTGCCCGCTGGCCAGCCTGTGTTTGCGTTAAGCGGTTCTGTTGCATTTCCCTGCACTTCTTCCGTGGTCGTGGGAGGGCCATTCCACCTGGCTGTGCGCTGCTTTAGGGCCGCGCGTCCCCCCTAGCGTCCCCCCTGACGTGGAGCAGTGTCGGGGTCGGATCAGGACACACAAGGCTAGTGCTGGGTCTGACCCCAGTGCCCATGCAGGCTTTGGCCACTGTCCCCTTGAGCCCTGTCACAGACCCAGGACCCCATGACGCGTTGGCCGCCGTGTCCTCCTGTGTCGTGGGCGGGGCGGGGCCTCCACGCTTGTCTTTTTCAACGGCCCTGCCGCTGCTGACTGCTGCTGATGCTTTGCGCAGCTTACCTTGCTTGTCTGACTTTCCTCACAGCTAATTCAGGGTCTCCGTTTCAGGCAGGAATCTGGGGTGTGGGAGGGCTGCTGTGTGCTGACCAGCGTGTCCCCAGTGCCACTTTGTCTGGGACTGGCCATGCCCGCCCCGGCCGCTCGGTGCCGTCAGGCCTCTCTGCTGTGCAGTCAGCACCTCCCTTTGTGATGAAGGAGCGTCTTGCCGGGAGATGCTCTGGGGCTGTGTGATACCTGCTTCTCCTCCTTCCACCCCCCGGTGTTAGCTTCATTGATGAATCTTGCCTGAAACATCATGGGATGTTTGTCAGATGGTGATTAAAAACACACTGTCATTCCATCCACCTTTCTGAGTTGGCATCATACCCACAGGGAGAGCCTCCCCTCCCCCGCTTCTCTATTTTTTCAGTTACTTACATCTGAGTGGATTCGTGGGTCTCATTTTCCCTGTGGAGTACGACCCACGTGCTGCCCCTTCTCCTTGGCTCCCGGGCCCTGTCAGCACTTTCTGCACCTGTCCTGGACCTCTGGCACCTGGAGGTGCTCCAGCCTCTGCTGGTTCTTCCCCGCCCTGAGCCTGGAAATCAGCCAGGCCTCCAAGGATGTGGGCTTGTTTTGAAAGTAAAATACTACTTGTTTTATAATTTTTTCAAATTTTGTTGTGATTGCTGTCACCTTTCTAGGATTATGTTGACTCAGGAGGGGGCGTCACAGGAGGGTCTCAGAGACCCTGAGGAGCTGGCACGGTGGGCAGAGGGCAGAAGAGGACGCTGCCCCCTCACCATCTGTTGGGGGCAGTGCGTGGCCGTTGTGGGCTGGCCTGTCCCACGTCGGGCTGAAGGGGCCCTTGTAACGCCCCTCTCCTGTGCGGGGCCCAAGTGGGTGTGTGCAGAGGCAGGAAGAACCTGGCTGAGCTGTGGGTGCCATTCCATGGCCTGGCTGGCCCTGCCCACTGACTTGGGCTGGTGGTGTGTCTGTGGCTGGCGGTGCCGTGTGGCCCCCTGTGATTCGTCTCCCTGGTTCCAAACATGTTGAAGTAGAGCCCCTCATGGTACAGAGCTGCCCCTCTGGGGAGCTGGCTGGCCCTGGCCCTCCTGTCTGAGCCTTGGCGTCCCTGCTGTGCCCCTGTCCAGACGGTGGGGCCCCGGGAGTGCTGTCAGTGCTGAGCACACCAGGTGCTGAAGAGCTCGTGGACGGGCTTCAGACCAGGGGACGTGGCCATGGACAGTGCTGACAGCAAGTGCCTCTCCTGGCCTCGAATATTCCCCTACTGTGGATGGGGCCTGTGGTTGGGGTGCACGCCACCTGTGGGTCCACACGCTCCTGCTGACAGGGGGGCCCCATGCCTTCCTGCGTCTGCCCGGCATGCGCCGAGGTGCGGTGTGACCGTGGGTGCTCTGTCCTGCCCCTGTGTTTTCTGGAACACCTCCGTTTCCCCACCTGGGAGGATGCTGGCCTCAGGCCTGGTGTTTCAGAGCCACGCTGAGGAGGCCTGTCGATGCCAGCTGAGAGTGCACGTGTGTGTTTTGGGAATGGAAGGTGTGCTGTGTCTTCTTAGCATCTGTGGAAGCGTCGTACAGGTTCCTCCCGGATCTGCCGGTCTGTTTTGCTAATGCATTTCAGGACGCTGAGTGCTCCCTGAGGTCCTGGCAGGGGTCACGGCAGGGTTCTGTCCTCATCCACACCGGGGCTTGGGGGCAGTGATGCTGCCCAGAGGGGGACGGTCAGTTTGAGGTGGGACCTGGCGCCTGCCGCATGCCCTCTGCCTTGGACAGCCTGCTGGGCCCGAGGAGGCCTCTGGTGGCAGTTAGGAACCTAAACTGAAGGTTCCGGAGGTCCCCTCACTGCTCGAGTTTCATCTCCAAGAGCTCTTTTCCTTTCTCTCTAGGTGTTCCCTGTGCAGGGTGCTCTGACCGTGTTCTGTAGGCACACCACCTTCCCCTCTGAGGTGGGACTGAGCACGCTGCTGAAGGCTTCGTCCTCCGGTGCCTGTGTCTCCAGGTTGCTGGGGTTTTCCTGTCTGTGTGGCGTCTGTCTACAGCTTCCTGGGCTGGTGGCCCTTGGCAGCTGCTCACAGGCAGCAGGGCCACCAGGGAGGGGTGAGGCTGTGTGTGGCGGTGGGGTGACCAGCTGCATGCAGACTTGGGGACTCTCCCTGTTGGTCTCTGTGGGGAGCTGGGTCCTGTGCGGGCCCCTCTGTCCCTGGTAAGGCCAGTGCCCCTCCCTGCATCACCGCCCGCTGGGCCTGCTGCAGACCTGCATCCCCCGGTTCCCCTCCTGGGAGGAAACCCCACCTTGAGTTGGGGGCGGGGCCCTGGCCTGGCTGGCTGGAGTTGGGGAGGGGTGTTTAGTTGCTGCAGCCAGTGGCCGGCGGTCAGCAGCCAGGTGGGTCCAGGTGGTCCCTCGGGCGTCCCCAGTGCTGGCTGAAGGTCCGCTTCCCAGCGGCTTTCTAGCTTCCGAGGCGTCGCAGGGCCTCCTCCCCGCTGTTTGGAGCAGGGGTGGGGAAGACCTCCGTGTTGGTTCTCACGTGAGCGTTCACCTGCGCCTGTCAGCCAGACCCCTGCTTTCGTTCCATTTTCCAGGAGAGGACTCCAGTGGCAGTTTTAAAGCGGGAGGGCCTTTGTCAGGTAGGAAGACCAGGAACATTTGCACGCGTGGAGCCGGCAGGTGAGTGTGGCCTTGGCCGAGTGGTTTTGCGCGTAGTCACTTGTGACAATTTCTCTTCAGCAAAAACCAGACATGAAGCTCTGAGGAGCCCTTGGGAATGGATCACTGATTTTTAAAACAAACGCGGCCTGGCGGGTTGGCTCAAACCTTGCAACGGCCTGGGCCTCCTGAAGCCCGATGTTGCAGAACCCCAGGGCCTGCTGGTGTGGACAGAGAACACAGGCCCTGGACCATGGTCACCCTCATCACTGAGAAGCTGCAGAACCAAAGCCTGGACGACCTCACCCACAAGAGCTACGATGCTGGCCCGGTAAGCTGCCCACCCCGGGGTTGGGGGACGCTGCCCAAGCTGGGCCTCAGCCAGGTGGAGGGACATGGGGGAGGCCAGGGAGCCACTTTCTAGGGTCATGTTACTGTGACCTTCAGGCCACCAGCCCCATCTGGTTGGATCATAGGCCCAGAGGAAGGCAGCGGAGTCTCTGTACCTGCCTGATGCTGGGGGCCTGGCCCCAGGCGCCTGCGCCCAGCCCTTGGCCTGTGTGTCACCCATGGTCCACGAGGAAGGGGGCCACAGGCAGTTCTCTTTATAAAGAGACCATGACGAGAAAACTCTGACCTGTAATTCTGCCCATGGTGACGGAGAGGATTTTACTCTGGTGAAAGCCCCACGAGTCTCTAGGACACACGTGTTTGGAAGACAAGCCCCACGTGTACCGTGGGTGTTCACCGAACTCCTGGGGAGGCTTGCCGGCGGGCCCGCGTGGTCTCGGCACCACGCGTGGGCGCACAGCCTTTGTTCATAGCACCTGCTCTTCCTGACGTTCACCTCTTGAAGACCAGGAATCACTTACGTAGTGAAATACACAAACGATTGTGTCTTGGAGCAAGGACTCCCCGTCACCTCTCTCACCTGTTTGATTTCGGGCTCGAGGCTCCCCGAGAGCAGGGATGGGGCTGTTCTGGATGCTGGGGGTGTTGAGGGGAGGCAGACGGTGAGCAGGGTGCCTGGGGGGTCGCTGTGGCGTGCTGGGAGAAGCAGAGTGGGTAGAGGGTGTTGAGAAGTGACGCAGGGCTGGATTTTGGTGGCGCCGAAGCGGTGGGTGGTGAGCCGGGTGGAGCCTGGGGAAGGGTCTCACAGGGTGCCTGTGCCAGGGGCCCTGTGGGGACAGGTGCTTGGCGTCCATTCTCAGTGAGGGCGGGGCCAGAGCAGAGGCCACAATCCGGGTCAGGATAGCTGCCAACTTTGCTGCAGGGTGGGGAGTGGGGCTGGGGCCAGCGGCCGCCGTGCGGCCTCCAAAGGGTGCGGGGTGGAGGGGCGAGGGGGCAGGGGCGAGGTCAGGGAGGGTCACGTGCGGTGTGTGCCTCTGGCGTGCCCGTGTGCACAGGTCCAGACTTGGGGTTGGTGCAAAGCTCAGCTTTCAAAACTCTTAAGTTTAAGGGAGATTTTTCCAGTGAGGTATAATTTGCATACAGTGACGTGTGCAGATTGTGTTTGGTGTTGAGTGGGTGACCTTTGCCAGCTGGGTACACAGTAACTTCGTCCCTGCCACACCACACGTCTCCGTTGCCCCGGGAAGTCCCCGTGGCCCCACGTGGCTTGGCGGGTCCTGGAACGTTACAGAAGTGCCGTGGCGCAGCACCTGCTCTTGGAGTCTGGCTTCTCCTCTCGACGCGAACGCTTCTGGAATCTGCCATGTGGCTGGTGCTTCGGTGGTTGTTCCTTTGCCCTGTTTGCTGGACAGACACTTGGGCTGTGTCCACAACTGGCTGTTAAGAACAGTGCCACTGATGGCATTTACGTGCCAGCTGTTTTGGGACGTCTGCTTCCACTTGTGGGGAAGGTCTGCCCAGCGGTGTCCGTCAGCAGCACCTCAGCCTGTACTTTCTTCCGGTCAGGTGTGGTGTCTCCTTGCGGCTCTGACCTCACGGCCTTGACCAGTGAGGTCGGCACCATTTCCTGTGCTTACTGACGGTAGTGTGTCGTTTTTGGTGTCCTTTTGCTCCTTTTTCCTGTGGGTGGTGTGCACTTCTTATTGGTTTGTGGGAACTCTTTATATATTCTGGCTCTGAGTCTTTCTTCGGATGTGTGTTCTGCATATCTTTCCTCCTATCCTATGGTTTGCCTTGTCATTCTCTTAATGGTGTCTTTTGATGAAAAGAAATTCTAAATTTTAGTGTAGACGAATGTATCCATGTGAGTGTTTTCTGTATCCCACTTATGACGTCTTTGCTAACCTGAGTCTGGAAGATACTCTCTTATGCTTTCTTCAGGAAGTGCTGCCGTTTTGCCCTTAGCTTGAAGCCTGCACTCTCTGAACTGAAGTTCACGTGTGGGATGAAGCAGGTCAGGGTCGGACTTTCCTTGTCTTTTTGTGTGGATGTGTGGTCGGCCCCACACCCTTTCCAGAAACGTCTTTTCTCCATCACGGAGCATGGAGGGTTCCTGTGTTCTTATGTAACCCTAGCAGCAACCCTGCCGTGTGTGTTCCATGGTCACTCCTGTCCTAGGTGGGGTATTCCAGGCTCACAGAGAGGAGCTGACCTGCCCTGGTCGCAAGCTGGTCAGGGGAGCTGGACTCAAGGCCTGGTTTGACCAGCCTCAGCCCTTCCGCTTGGCTGTGCCCTGCACGTAGACAGAGATGGAGCCTCATTGAGTGTGGTGGGCCAGGCCTGCCTCAACGTGAACCTGTGGCCTCAGCTCCTGCGTGTCTCCAGCGAGTGTGCAGAGGCCACCTCGTCTGTCGGGGCTCCTTCGCACGAGGTGTCGTGTAGACTGGTCCTGGGAGTCGCCAGCACACAGCCCAGCGGCCATCCTTCCACGGAGGCCAGGGCCAGCCCTGCTCTGCTCTCAGTGTGGCTCCGTCCAAAACCAGGGGTCCTGGGCTGTCCTACATGGCCCTTGCCTGTGTAGCTCTATGTTGGAACCTGGGCTCCTGTGTGGCACCATTTGAGCTGGCCCAGTGGGCGCCTGCTAGGTGTGTGCCCCACTTTGGTAGGACGCTGCTACCTGCTGGGGACGCAGCCTGAGGGGGGTGGGCTACGCTGTACATGAGAACATGGTCCCTGGTGCTCGTGTTGGGAGGGTAGCCCAGGGGAGGGCTGATACCCCCAGGGCTAGGCGGGTTTGCAGCAACAAAGGTGTGGATTTCCACGGCGTTGTGGGCTCCGTGTTCACCGCGGGCTTTCTGTTCCTTGACAGAGCTGCTTTTTCATCGGCTCCATCTGACTGGGGCTCTCTGGTGGAGAACCTCATGGTCACCAGGTGCCCACGCTGGAGCCAGGCTCTTGAAATCCTGTGCGACAAGGTCTCTGCTCTGCCCAGCCTGACTGTTGGCAGGCCTCTTTTTTCTGAGCGATGACCTAGCTTTTAACTTATTTTATGAGAAGCAACAAAAGATTTCCTTTTTTTATCATGACTTTGGAAATCCAATGAAACTGTCCCTGAGAAGCTAGACTCCATGACTGAGAGTCTTGTTGTGATGGAGAGGACTTGAGGGGCAGGAAAAGGTGAGCGGCCGTGACCGCACGCGAGGTCAGGAGAGCGCGAGAAAGCAGACAGACAGACAGGTGTTGAGTGGCCCGCAGCTGCACGCAGCCCCTTCAATTGATGGGCAGATTATGGCCAAGAAGAGAGCTGCGTGGGCTCGGGCAGGGCCCCGTGGGCCGCTGCGCCCTGCAGCTGGCCGCTCGCCAGACGGAGGGGTCGGCCGTGTGGGCACCACGGGCGGAGGGCTTCCCGAAGAGCAGGACGGTCCTGGCGCCAGTGAGTATGCTGGGGGCCTTTTTATGGCCTTTACTCGGTGAACATCGTTATGCTTCTAAGAATCTTGATTAAGAGAAAGACATATTCCAGGGTCCGTGCTGTTCTTTTTACTCATCACAAAAGACAGTGCTGGGAAAGTGCAGTTGATTGTGGTGAGAAAAACACCCGCCTGAACCGTTTCTGAATCAGCACGCGTGAGTCCACAGTACTGAAACTTCCTTCTTTTCACCTTCAGTGTTCTGCCGAGAACGTGAGCTCAACTGGCTGCTTGTTCCCTTTTGAGACCAACAGTAAGTGTTGAAAAGCCCCAGCAGGTCTTCCTGGGCTGCTGTGGCCTTGGACCCTGAGCCGGGGGCACCAGTCTGCTGGGCGGAGGGGCACGGGAGGCTGCCTGTATAGCCTGGCTACGCTGCGGCAGGTGGCCCCGCAGCCGTCCTCCCACTCCGCTGGCCTGCCGTCCGGGCCTGGCCAGGCCTCTCCTCTGGGCAGCAAAGTGGGTGGGGTCTGGGGCTGCTGTACCCTTTCTGGAAGGTGCCTGGCAGGGCCGAGCTGAAAGGGCCTCCTTTCAGATGGGGTCCTGCAGTCGCCGAAGGGCGGGAACAGGACGGTGTCAGGCAGTGTATGCGGAGCACACGCAGTCAGCGGTGGGTGTAGGGGGACCTCTGTGCCTGGAGGGTGTGGGTCTGGGGCGCCCCCCTCCCTCCAGTGCACGCCCCTCATGTGGGCCAGGAGGCCTAGCTGCCTGAGTGTGAGTCTGTGAGAGTGAGTGTGAGAAATACTGGCTCCTGTGATCCTCTGTGGCTGGTGTCCATCGTCAGAGTGGGGTGATTTCAGGTGGGACAGCCTGAGTTGCGTCCAGGTCCTCCCCTGCAGCCCTGCTCACAGTTGTGGTGATGCTGTACTAGCTGCTCTCTGGGCTGCTCGGTGAAGGCTTCCCTAAGCTCTCCAGTGACCAGATGGGAGGAGGAGGTGTGGGCCCCGCTCCTGGCCCTGAGTGCCATGTCTCTCTCCCACAGGGGGCCAGTCCGGGCTCAGAGCCCCTTGGGCTGCCCCCAGGCCCACAGAGCTCTGCTCTCCCCTCTGACTGACCGAGCCTTCTTCGACCCCAGGGTCACCCTGGGGCCTTTGTTCGTGCGTCTCCCTGCCCGGGCCTGGTCTCCTCCCAGGGTCCTCTGGCCTCTGTGCCAAGGCCCCTCATCTGGTGGTGACACACAGCAGTGGCCAGCACAGGGCTGCTGGACACCCTCTGGGCCAGGTTAGCAGGGGATCTGGACTTCCACCAGCCCCAGACCTGCTCCCAGGCTGCCCCGTTCACTCAGGTGCCGTCATGTGCGACCATCAACTGTTGACTCCTGGATGCTCGGCCTCGTCTGACCCTCACGCCCCTGAGGTTCAATGGCGAGGAAGCGGAGGCCGCAGTGTCAGGGTCTCTGTCCCAGCGGGATCCCCACCGCGGTGTGCGCTGTGGCTGCGCAGGGCGGGGAGAAGGGAGGAATTCGCTACTCCCGGCGCGGTGCGAAGAGCCCCCTCGGCGCCTGTGAGCTGATCTGGGCGCACCCCAAGGCCAGGCAGGGGCCGCGGGTGCGAGGAGGATGTGCCTGGGCCCCCCTCACCCGTCTCTCCTTCGTGTTTCCCCAGAAGACAAGCACCCCTGGAAGGTCGTCAGCCGAGGACCGCCCGTCGGAAGCCAGGCGGCCGCGGGCCCCACCGTCCCCTTCTCGCCCAGCAGCCTGGGCGCCGTGAGCGCCCGGGACCTCAGGGAGCCTGGGGGGCCGCCCTCGGCACCGCCCACCAAGCGACACTGTCGGTCCCTGTCGGAGCCGGATGAGCTGGCGCGCTGCCGTTCCCCGTGGCGCCCGGGCGGCTCCAGGGTCTGGACTCCGGTCTCCAAGAGGCGGTGCCACAGCGGCGGGAGCGCCACGCTGCAGGGCAGCCCGAGCGCCGGCCCATCCCGGAGCGCCTGGTCGCCGGGCCACGCCCTGCCTGCGGCCGGCCCCACCTCGCCCCCCGCACCCCGGCCGGCCTCGGCCAGCAGCGGCTTCTTGGATTTGGGCGACGGCAGCTTAGGCCCGGCCTGGCGACCCGCGGGCCCTTGGGCGCTGCCCGCGCGACGCCGCCTGTCCCTATCGCAGGAGCACCTGGTGGCGGCGGGCGCGGCCCCGCCCTCGGCCGGCAGCTCGCCCACGTCCACGCCCCAGCTGGGCCGCAGGCGGGGCCTGCTCCGGTGCCGCTCGCAGCCGTGCGTGCGCGCGGGCGGGAAGAGCCGGCTGAAGCGCAGGCGCGAGGAGGACCGCTGGCCGCGCCCGTCCCTGGACTTCCTGAAAATGACCCGGGTGAGGCTTCCTCGGCCCTCTGGGCGCCGCCGCCGCCGCCGCAGGGCGGTTCTGGGGCGAGGTGGGGCGGGGCGGGGGCCGTGCTCTCTGCGCTCGCGTGGGCGGTGGCAGCGGGGGGTTGCGCCCCGTCCTCTGCGCCGGCACCCTTGCCGCACAAACCTGGGGGGAGTGGGAGCCTGAACTGCCCCTTTCAGGGAGGAGATAGTTTGGGTCGTGAGGAGACGTCCGGGTACCCAAGGCTGAGCGGGCACCGTCTGACCCCAGGCTTCTCCTCCACCGACGCCTCTCAGGAAAAGTGGTGTTCTGAGTTTGGGTTGCGGACCAGGTTGAGGATTCTGGTGTCCGGGTGACACCGCCTGCGCCTCTGTGCCTCGTTGTTTGCTGACAGTGGGCCGTTTAAAGCAGACTTAGAGGAAAGAGCCGGTTTCTCGAGTACCGGCCCTGGGTTTTGCAGGGAGAGGGCGGGACCTTCTTGGGGGGAGGTGGGCTGAGGAAGCAAGTCCTGGGTGTGAGAAATGGACGCCCGTGCTCCCCGCATCGCATGGGGTGGCTGCGCGGGGGTCCTGGTCGGGGGCGGGTGAGGGCGAGCAGGACCTTGCAGATGGGTTGGGGTCACCGTCGTCAGACAGCATGCAGACGGAGTCAGGCTGCACGGTGCTCTTGACAGAACCATCAGCCTTGCCTTTCTTGACTGGTGAGTTTCCTGAAGATTCTTCCCAGTGGTTGGGAGAGGGCTGCCCACCCAGACTTGCTGGCTGGGAAACTTCTGCAGAGCTGGGGTTTAGGAAGGAAGTGTTCTGAGCTTTGCGGTGAAGGTGGGTGTCCCTGAAACCAGATGGCACAGAGGAAAGCAGTTCATGAGCCCCACAGGCACCCCCCACTTCCCAGTGCCCGGTGAGGGTCTGTGGGCCCTGAGGGGGCAGGACTGTGGGAGAGGACTGCAGAGTGGGCAGGAGGAACAGAGCCGGGGGAAGCCTCGCTATTGGGTGGTTCTTTGCTGGAGTGGACGTCCCGACCCCTGGGGCAGGAAGGGGCAGTTGTAGGGTGATGGGCTGGAGTGAGCCGTGGGCCCAGCGGGCAGCAGGGGTGATGCAGGCACATGCGGTGTGGGGCAGCTGAGGGCCGAGGGGCTGCTGCTTCTGAGTGCCGTACCTTCCAGGGGGTTGCAGCCCCCAGCCCCCACGTGTGCAAGTGTGTATCTGCATAGGGCGTATGTGTATGTGTGTGACTGTGTGTGTGCTGTGTGGACAGCTGCAAGGATCAGGATCCTGGTTCTCGTGTCCCCTGCCCTCTGCTGGGGTGGGCGGTTCTGCCCTTGTGGAATTCTGGGCCAACGATGGCCGTGACCACCTTCTGCCTCGGAGAGGCCGCTCTGCAGAGAGGCTGGGGGAAGAGCGTGGAGGAGCCGGCAGCTGGGACGTAGGAAGAGGTTTGGGGGTCACACTGGCCCTCAAACTAGAAACGGGAGTTGGGGGCCCGGCCAGGCAGGACTGAGACGCCTGCCTCCCCAAAGGGACAGACCTGTCACGTGATCCCCAGGCTTGGTGGTCCTGATGCGTCTCTCCTTCCTTCTGCAGTCGTCCTGCCGGGCTCCTGATGACCCCTGTGCTACCAAGACGTCGTCCTAACCCGCCTCTGACTGATTCCACCCTGACCCCCAGCAGAGCGGTGTCTCGAATGAGAGTATGAGATAGTAGGTCAGCCATCTGCGGCCACGTGACAAACAGCACCGTTTGTGCTGTGTTCCCCAGGGTCAGGCCCCCAGGAGCAGCTCAGGCCCGCTGGTTCTGCTGAGGGTCACTGCGAGGTGGCAGCCACGCTGGCAGCCGGGCTGCAGGCACCTGAAGACTGGGGCTGGGCCGGAGGGGCCACCGCCAGGCTCCTTTGCGTGTCAGGTTTGGTGGAACCCACTGAAAAGCCACCGGGGCCCGGGGTGTGTGTGGATTTAAACAGCCCACACGTTCAGGGTTTCCTTTTGTTTCGGTTTGTTTCAAACTGTGTATTTCTGGGATATGGTTTATTTAAGGTTTCAGTTTTGGGAACAAATTGCTCGTTGTATTTCTCAGGGCCTCTGTACTTGTCTTTTTTATCCCTGATGTGAAATGATCGAATGTGTGCAGATAGAAACCTTGTGAGCAAATCACAAAATTGACTGTTTAAAAGAGTCTTTTGTGAAAAACTTCTTCTGTCAGTTCTGATCATCTTTCTAGGGGATGGGGACCAGGTCTGGGCGGATGCAGAGGCCAGTTTCCAGCCCTGCCCCTCGGTCAGGCTGGCAGCCCCTCTGTCCCTCACCAGCTCCCAGCTCGCGGCCTCCTGAAACTGAGCATTTGAGTGACAGTTCTTTGGTGGGTCAGGGGACACTACTGTGGTCTGTGTTGACTCACACCACCTCTCACACCTGACGTGTGGGTTTTCCCCACCGCACACACGTCTCCAGTTCTCTGCAGACACCAGCTGGGTGTCCGACAATTCAATTCAGTTCTGACACTTAACTGCCTGGCGTCAGTGCAGACCCTGCAGGGTGAGGCTCAGCCCCACAGACAGCCTCACCTTGGGCACTAGGCCCGAGTCCCCGGCCTCCTGCACTTCCCGCCGACCAGCTGTAAATCAGGGGTTCCCTAATCCGCTGTAACAGCTCACAGAACTCGGGAAAGCACCGCCTTGCTGACACCTGTTTACTCTAAAGGCTACCACTCTGGAGCAGCCAGCTGGAAGAGATGCGGAGGGCGGGGCGTGGGGAGGGGGCGGAACTTCCACGCCTTCTCCAGGCAGCCCCACCTCCCAGCACCCTAGAATCCCGCCATTTACAGGGTTTTATGGAGGCTTCATTACGTGGGTGCAGTCCATCAGGTCGTTGGCCACCAGTGACTAAGGCGTCCCTGGAGTGTGAGCGGGTGGGTGGAGGGGAGGCCCCTTGTCCTGCTCGTCTGTCCACTGTTTGTGGGGCAGCCCGCGGCAGGGTGCAGGGAGGGCGCTGTGAGCAGGTCCCACAGGCCCAGAAGTGGCCTGACCCCTTGTCCTGGGCCTGAGGGAGGCTGTGACCATGTGGGGCTGCTGCGGGGTGGGAGGGGAGCCTCGAGGCACCAGTCCCCAAGGCCCAGGCAGCCAACTTCCTGGTCACCGTCTCATTCAGAGGATGGCTTCTTGAGAAGGGAAGTGAGGATGTGGATTCGGAGGCCTCGCGTGTCCCTGAGCGTGTTTGTTCCCTCCTGCTGCCTGAGTCGGGAGCTGGCCCTGGGGGCCCAGCCTCTCCGGGCTCGCAGATGCTGGCCCTGGCTTCCAGGCCCCCGCGTGTCCGCCTGGTCCTTTGTTCCCAGCCCCTCTCTGTCCTGCAGGTTCTGGTGCCTCGTGACGGCAGACTTTGCGTGCATTTTTGTCGGTCGTGCCGGGTCCCCAGGGGTCTGTCGGGCCCGCGGGTTCTCGCGTCGCTTGGGAGGTGGCTTCGGGGCAGGTGCGCAGCCCCCTCGGCCTCTCCCTGTTTTCTTCGGTCCACCTCTGGGAGCCTCAGCCTCCAGATGGGGTCCCTGACTTTCTTTCTTCCTGTGTCCCTTCCTCTCATTCAGGGTGAGGATCTTACCTCTGGATGTTGGTGACTTGGTTTTCAGGATGTTTTTTCTTCCCGCGTCGCGTGTTTCCTTCAGATCTCCTCTTTGGGTTTACCCTGCCGCTCTCGCACAAGAGGGGCTCCCCAGGTGTTCGGCAGCATGGGGGTGTCTGCTGGGGTTCCTGACAGGACCAAAGTGCCAGTCAGCCCCCGTGCCCTTCACTGTCGCTCTTCGGCCGTGAGCTTTTCGTGGGGGCCTGGGGCCCCTGAGTCTGTGTCTCTTGGCGTTTCCTTTGGGGCCCAGTTCTGCAGAGAAGCCTCTTCCTACCCTGCCTGGGGAGGCTGGGAGCCCAGAGAGGGGGACTGGCCTGGAGGGGCTTGGGGGCCCTGCAGGGTTCCACCTGAGGCCTTGGAGGTGGGTGTTGCGTGGTTTGCTAAGTGGGGGCCACACTGGGCGTGGTCCGGGGGCCTCTGGCCAGTCCTCCCCTGAGTACTTGCTGGGCTTGTGGGTACAGCTCCACACTTGAGTCCCTGGCATCTGGGGCTGCGCTGGGTGTCAGGCCCCCACCCCCTGGTGCCCTGGGTCCGAATGAGGCAGTGGACAGTGCAGGCCTGGCCAGCCACCCGGCAAGGCAGGGATGGGGGTGGGCGGGACCCTGAGAAGGCAGCCCCCAGGGAGGGAGGGAGTGCGGCTGACACCCAGGGGACCGAGGACGCCTTGTGTGAACTTGGGGACCCCTCTCAGGGTCGTTGGGATGCTGCCTCCCCTGTGGCCTCCTGGAGGTGCTTTAAGCCTGTGTCTTTTCTGTTGCAGACTTTAAAAAATTCAAAAAGCCTTTGCTCCCTTGATTACGAAGACGAGGACGAGGATGACGCCCGAGTGAAGACGGCCGTGTCCTCCCCACGTGACCCCCACGGCCTGCAGCCCCGGCCCGCCGGCCTTAGCCCGAGGGCCTCACCGGAGTGGGTGGCCGCCGAGGGTGAGGGCTGGAGTGGTGGGGACCCTAGTGACTGGGACAGTGCTGGGGAGGAGGGTGCCTTCCCTCTGGACCGCAGCCGTGAGCTGGACCTGGAGCAGATCGAGAATAACTGAGCGTCGGGCAGGGGGAGTGGTGTGGGGGCTGGCGCTCCGTTTCTTCCCCATGAACGTGCTTTTCGGACACGAGGTGTCACTTTGATGCAGTCTCTCCTAAAGAAGTATTTTGCATTTTTATGGCTTTTACAGTTCTGAGAAAGCGTCTCTATTTTGACAAGAATTTTCGAAAGGGCATTCTGTTAACTGGAGTCTGCGTGCAGACCCCAGCCTGGGGTTGTGTTCCTTTTGTAAACTGCCTGCTGTGAAGTGCCTGTGTGTGGTGTAGCCGTGGGAAACCTGTCCCCCGCGTGCTGAACCCCTGGCCTACACTGCCCGCTCCTCCTGCTGTAAGGAGCAGGGCTGCGGCGCGGGCTGCCGGCCGGGGTCAGTGCTCTCTGTGCTGAGGACTTGGGACAGGCCTTGAGGGTGGTGGCCCTGGCCACCCCACTCTGTCACTTCAATAAAAGGCATTTGCTTTGCACATATGGCTTTTGCTTCTAACTTTTATCTCCTGAGTTGTGGGGGCAGCTTGGTTGAGCCTCGGCCCTGCAGAGGACAGAACGTAGGGTCTCCTTTTTTTCATTCCTAATTTCATAACATCGTAAGATTTCTACCAAAGACATTGATCTAAGGTTTAAGAAGGCGTTTATGATAGTGAAAGAAAACATTTATAATCCTTGGAGATATTTTCTTGATTTTATTCCCCGAGAAAATTTTCGCAGGTCCCTGTCATTAGTGAAAGTGCCTTCTGACTGGTTTGGACTTGGGTCCAAGGCAGGCGGAGCTGGGAGCGGAGTTCTTTCTCGGTTGGCCCCCTCCCTCCGACACTCCCCTGCCAGGTAGGAGCAGGGTCTTACGACGCACCTCCTGCCTCAGCGCCAGGTGGCCACCTCCTGAGATGTCAGGCCGCCCTGCAGGGCACTGGCCAACCTTATGCCGCTCGGATAAAATTCAGCGGTACCTCGTCTGACACATTTACTTGCAGAACTGAAGTGGCCATGATGGTTTCTTTTCCGATTAACATCAAAGTGTTCTTTCTTTTAAAACCTAAGCTGTGGCTCTCGTCAGAGTGCGTGGTTCAGGCCGTCCTGAACTCCTGGTCCTTTTGAGGAAGCAGGGGATTGACGTCTGTGCAACAGACGGGTGCAGAAAGGGCCTCTTGCCCGGTGCTGGAACAGACCACTCAGAGGCTCCCCGCCACCGTGGCGGGGCCCATCTGGGATGTTGCCTGGACAGTGGGGTTTTGGAAGGTCTCCAGGTTTGGTTGAAAGAGGGAAGATCAAAAGTAAGGTGCAGCAGAGCCGGGTGCTCCGGGACTGGGAGCCAGGCCCCTCCGTGGTGCCAACGTGAGCCCAGGGGCCTTCCAGGTGGTGTCTGGGGAGAGCCGGCTCTGCTGATGCCCCGGGCTGTGGGACCCTTCAGCCCAGAGCAAGTCTCATGTGGGGCAGGAGCCAGCGGGGCCACCTGAGATGCAAAGGAGCCTAGCACCTGAAAGTGTCACTTGCCTTCCCAGAGCCACCACCTAGCCACACGTGGTGGTGGGGCCCCGAGGGAGCCTGGGAACCCGTGCAGACAGCCTTCCCTGGGGGCTGGGGGTTTGGGACCCTGCGTCCCCTGTGCTGAACTCCTAACACCACTGCCAGGGTCTACACTGGGAAGTTATGTTTGGGGTTGAACTTCTGGAGACAGACTCCGAGTGGTTACCTGTGTGAGTCAGCAGTCAGCGCCCCGTGGTTTGCTCTGGGCTGTGGGGTGGGGAGCCACAAAGCACACGGAGGCAGGGCCCCTCGGACAGGACGGCCTGCACAGCCCCAGGGGGTGGGACGGGGCCTTGGAGGTCATCGTGGTAGTGGCGTGGGGCTGGCTGGAGGGCCCTCCGGGGGTGGCTTCTAGGCGGGGGATGGACAGAGACCCTGGCCTGAGTGGTCTGTGGCAGGACACGGGGGACGCAGAGGGCAGGGGAGGTGGGGAGGGGTGGGCTCCTCAAGTCCCTGTCCAGCTGGGCCGGTGAGGGGGTGGTTCGCTCCAGGCCACTTGGAGTCGGCCCTACAGGTCTGAGTGGCCTCGGAGGGGCATTTTGGGAGCCCAGGTGAGAACTGCAGCTCCCTGTCTCCTTGGTTCTCCGAGGTAAGTCCCCGTAACCTGCTCACCCCGGTACTGGCTGCCCCCAAGGCAGGCCCAGGGCTTTCCATCCCCTGAGACGTGGGTGCCCAACTTGGGCCGGGTCCCCGCGTCACTCACCTAACCCTGGACAGGTGCAGTCGAGTCTGCCTTCCCCAGCCGTGGCCACATGGCTGCCTGGGGTGAGCCTCGCCCCGGGCCGGGGCTGAGCACGCAGGCGGGAGGCGGCTCCCGGAGCCCTTTCACTGCGGCCACGTGGTGTGGGCGCCTGGGGGCTGCTCTAGCGCTGGGTGGGCCAGGTGTTGGTGGAAGCCCTTCCCCCTGAACTGGGGGAAGGCAGGCGACCCCAGGGCCCTCTGGGGTGGTGGGTGTGTGGGTGGGACTGGGCAGGGTCTGCGAGGGGGCCTGGGGCTCCATCCCTAGGCATCTTCTCAGCGCCAGTCCCCTGCAGGGTCCTCCGCGTTGGAGCAGACCTGGCCAGGCAGAAGTGCTGGAGGGCTGGCACGTCGGCCTTGGGGAGTGGGTGGGGTCCCTCCCGAGACAGCTGCCCCTAGGGCTCCAGGCGGCCCGGGCTGCTCCCCTCAGGGCTGCCTTGAGGCCTCCTCTCCCCTGGACCCTGCCCCCTCTCCTCAGGTGTCCCACACTTCAGGTCCCCGGGGCAGGGTCTCCAGAGGGCTCCTGAGGGGGAGGGGGCTGAGGCCGGGAGGAGGCTGGACGGCAGCCCCCTCCACTTGCCCACAGCACCCCTTGTCCTAGCCAGCATCCACTACACCCCCCTCATCCTCCCCCAGAGACCCCCATCCTCCAGGACTGGCCCTACCCTGGGCTGCCTGGGCCAACCCTGTAGTACCTGCTCCCTACCTATGCTGGTCCCCTCTGTCCCCCACTGTCTAGAAATGTCAAGGGGCCTCTGCAGACCAGGCCTGGAAGGCAGCCCCTCAGGGATGGACCCGGGACCCCTGCCACCGTGCTGGCTGCCTCTCTCTGCTGCCCTGTGCGCTGGGCCTTCTCTGGCTTCTGTCCTGACTAATCGTGCACCTGCTGTTCCCTCCGCCAGGTGGCTTCAGGGAAGGGATGGGGGTGGCCTGGGCCCTGGGCCACCAAAGGCAATGCTGAAGCCAGTGATAGGAGATAGCCCCCCCGCTCCCACCATCTCCCTCCTCATCCTGAGTTCTCTCTGGCCACCTCTGCCCGAGTGCCAGTGCTTGGACCACACAGACCGCCCGCTTCCCTCCAGGCGGGAGCCAAGTGACCAAGGGCAGCGGCAGCCCTGTACTGCTGCCACCCCGCCCAGTGGACCCCGCCCAGTGGACGGGTCGGAGACCTCATCTTCAGTGAAAGCATGAATTAGCCCCTCTTCCTGGGCCTCCCTTGCCTGTCTGGCCTCTGGGTGGAGGGGGACTGCCTGGAGGACCCTGAACCTGTGGGCAGGAGTCTCGTCCTTGTGACCTCCTGACTCCTGGTGCAAGCCTGGCAGACACAGATCCCTCTGTAGAAAAGCCAGAAACTGGGTCTCAGGAAGCCATGCACCTGCTCGTTCAGTAGCTGTTGACTGACCGATTCCTGGGTGCTGGGCCCTGCTGTAGGCTTGAGGAGGTGAGAGAGGGAGGGCGTCCGGGCAAAATGTTCATGCAGTAGAAACAGCCAGTGCAAAGGCCCTGAGGCAGGAGCAGCCTGGGGGTGGGGCTCGAGGGTCAAGAGTGAGAGGGGAGGGGGTCAAAATAACGTACCAGGAAGCATAATGGGAAAAATGGGCTAAGCTCTTCTGTGAGTGGGTGGGAAAGCCACATGTGTAACTTCCCAGTCACTTGCTGCAGCAAAAACTGACAAAATTACAAGCGGAAATTCACTGACCCACCATCCTTGGAGATTTTTTGCTAATCCTCCCATAGTAGTTAATTGTTCAAAAGAACGCAATATGGATATAGAAGATTTGATCGCTCTGGTTAGTGAGCTCCAGCTAACGGACGTCTGTGAAATGCAGCTCCTGACAATTGGGAAATTGCACTAATTCCCAGTACAAAATCAACCATTAATGGGCCAGAAAGAGAATGTCAATTGATTTCAAGGAATTTATATCATATGGATCATATTTTCTTAACACAACTCGGAAACAAAAAGGAAGCACACAAAGCCTCGTATGTTTAGAAATTTCAAAAATACACTTTATGTGGGGGTGTGGGGGTGCAGGGGAGGGTGCAGCTCAGTGGTAGAGCTCACGCTTAGCATGCGGAGGCCCTGGGTTTGATTCCCAGTACCTCCACTAAAACAAACAAACAAACAAACAAACAAACAAACAACTCACGGTCAAAGAAGAAATCACAAGTTAGAAAATACTTAGAACAGAATGACAATGAAAATGCTTCAAATTAAACTTGCCGAATACATCTGAGGCTGTGACTGGGGGAGGGGATTTATACCCCTGTGTGATTATGTTAGGAAAAAAGTGAAAATTAATGAGCTGAGCATATAATTTAAGAAATTCAACAAAGGTCAGCAAACTTCCTCTTGCAACAGCCAGATAGTAAACATTTTGGATTTTGAGGGCCACAGACGGTCTCTGTTGAATATTGTCCTTCCCCCAGAAGGGTTAAATCCATCCTGTGCTCCCAGCAGTCACATTTCAGGGGTTGTTTTCTGACCACCGAATTCGGGGAATGAAAGAATAAAGCCAATGGCAATTTTGCTAATGTTGGTTCTTCCAATCCAAGAGCACAAGATGTCTTCCCATTTCTTTGTATCATCTTCAATTTCCTTCACCAATGTTTTACAGTTTTCAGAGTATAGGTAACCTACTTGGTTAAGTTTATTTCTAGGCATTTTGTTGTTTTTGATGCAATGGAAATGTTTATGCCAGTTATAAATTTCTGGTTTTTGAAGTGCAAAAAAAAAGTGAATGAAGGCCGCAGATGGCAAAATATCCTCTTTTTCGTAGGTGAGTTATATTCCATTGTGTATATGTGCTACATCTTCTTTACCCAATCATCTACTGATGTGCACTTAGGATGCTTCCATATCCTGGTAATTATAAATAATGCTGTTGTTAATAGCAGAGTGTATGTATCTTTCCGAGTTAATGTTTTTGTCTTTCTTGGATATATGCCCAGGAGTGGAGTTGCTGGGCCATATGGTGGTTCTATTTTTAGTTTTTTGAGAAACCTCCATATTGTTTTCCATAGTGGCTGCACCAATTTTCATTCCCACCACCAGTGTACAAGGCTTCCCTTTTCTCCACATCCTGGCCGACATTTGTTATTTGTGTTCTTTTTGATGATGGCCATTCTGACAGGTTTGAGATGACGTCTCACTGTGATTTTGATTTGAATTTCTGATATAAGTGATGTTGAGCAACTTTTCATGTTCCCGTTGGCCATCTGCATTTCTTCTTTTGGAAAAATGTCTGTTCAGTTCTTCTGCCCATATTTTAAATGGGTTGGTTTTTTGTTTGCTTTTTAATTGAAGTGCAGTTGATTTACAATGTTGTGTTTGCTTACGACGTACAGCATGGATGGACCTGGAGGGCATTATGCTTAGTGAAATAAGTCAGACAGAGAAAGACAAACACTGTAAGATATCACTTACATGTGGAGTCTAAAAAAATACAACAAACCAGTGAACATAACAGAAGAGAAACGGACTCACAGATGCAGAGAAGGAGCGAGTGGTGCCCAGTGGGGAGAGGGAGGGGGAGGGGCAAGATGGAGGCGGAGCACTAAGAGGCACAAACTACCAGGTGTGAAATAAGCTGCCAGGGTGTACGCACAACGTGGGGAATACGGCCAACAGGGCGTGGTCGGCATAAATGGAGTATAGCCTTTAAAAATCTGTGAGTCGCTATGCAGTATGCCTGTAACATAGAATATTGTACATCAACCACACTTCAGTTTGAAAATTATATTGTAAAATAAATACATAAGTTAACAATGGTTAAAAGAAAGAATAAAGCCAAAGAAGAAGGAAAGAACAAAACAGGAGCATGAATGAGCGGAGCTGACGCAGCCCGAGGGAGGAGCCAGAGGGAGCAGGCAGGGCCCCACACCGCGGACTCCGCGGAGGTTGCAGAGAGTGAGGGCGTCGTCAGCAAGCCTGGCGAGCGAGCAGGTTCCCAGGGAAGCAGTGCCAGAAACTGGCGCCAGAGGTCAGGGCCCAGCGGTGGGCCTGCAGCCACTGAGCAGCGGCCATCTTCCCGCAGAGACCACACCTGCTCCGGACCACTGTGGGCAAGTCTTACACAATATGCCAGGGGGAGAAAATGTGCCCCGAGCACCGTGTGAGGCCAGACAGGGCCGGGGACCCTGCTGCTGGCCGGCCACTGGCCTCTGTCTCTCTCTGGGTTCCCCGTCTCTCTGGACGCCGTGGAGGGATGGGGGTGGGGTATGGAGCTCAGAGGCAGTCAGGGTCAACGTGCAGGGTGGTGAGGATCCAGGGCGAGCAGAGCCCGGCTCCCCCGGCCTCCACCCAGCCCTCTGCCCAGCCCTGGGGGAGGCCCTGGTTCCCTCACAGGGGCCACCAGCCCGCAGGTGCTGAGCCCCTCACGCCCCTGACCTTGCCCCCGACCTTGGCCCCCATGCTCAGCTGGGCCACCCTCCCGTGGTGCCCACAGCCCTGGACCTCCCAACTGTGGGCTTCTGTCCCGGGATCGAGTGGGAGGGGAAGTGACCCCCATCACATGCCTCTTTCTGTCGCTCTGCAGTTGTGGGTATAGCTTTGTAAACCCTTTGTAAGTTGATTCAGGTCATCTATATTGCCTTAGGAAATTGTCAGTTTCATCAAGAATATCCAGCGTGTTAACTCGGCACTTGTCATCCTGGCGCCCTAGCGCCCTGTCCTCAGCCCTCGCGCTGCCCGTGTTCGCGAGCTCTACTGATTAGACCGGGCAGAGGTTTGTTGATTGTATTTATTTATTTTGAGGAGCCAGCTCTTGGATTTACTGACAAGTTCCCCCATTTTTCTTGTTTCCAATCCATTAATCCGCCTTTATCTGCAACCCCCTCCTGCCTCCCGTGGATTCACTTTATTGTTCTGTTTTCCCTCCTTGTGTCGAATGTTTAGTTCATTTATTTCCAGTCTCTCTTGCTCAGTAATAAAAACATTTAAGGCTGTGAATTCTCCGCCAGCTCCTCCTGAAGCCGCCTCCGCGGACGTGCAGCCCCTCTCCCAGCAGCTGTAAAATCGTCTGTCACGGCCACTTTTATTTGCTCTCTGACCCAGGGGTGATTCAGGAGAGTTGCTGGGAATTTCCACATCGCCTGGCTTCTTTTTTAGATCCTTTTGACGATTTTTAGGTTCATTGCATTGGTTTAAATAACTAGGCTGGAAATGTTTTATGTTTGGGACAGAGCGAGGCATGTGTGCGCAAACGTGTACCTGAGTGCATGCACATGTGTGCACACCTGTGGGCCCACGTGTGTGTGTGTGAGCGCTGCACATCTGTATGCCTGCCCTCATGTGGTCATACACATGTGTGAGTGTGTGTATGGAGGTGCAGGTGTGTACACGCATGCACACACGTGCACGCATGTGGGGATGTTCTGTGGTTTCTGACCCGGGTGAGTGCTGCACGGTCAAGGACGTCTGGGAGAGGACTCAGGCCTCGTCCTCTTTTCAGTTTGTCCACTGCCTTCTGAGCCTCTGGGGGAGGTCGGGGCACTGCTGCCTCCTCACCCTGGAGCTGGTTCCCCTGAGGTGCCCAGGGGGACACCCCTGGTCTCATACCCCTTGTTTGGGTCTGGATTAATAGGCCACAACCACATCTTGGAGGCCCACCCATGGGTGGCCTGGGAGTGGCTTGTTGGGGATTCCTGTGTGGGCAGAGGGGTCGTCCTGTGGCCCCAGGTCCTCCCTGAACCATGAAGACAAGGAATCGAGGGCTGGGGGGAAACCAGGCCTGGAGGCGGCAAGCTCCAGCCCCACGAGTGGGCAGGCGTGTTCTCCTGGGAGTGTAATGGCCATCTCCTCCCTGTGTCCCCATGCGGCCATCCCTCTGTGTGTGTCTGTGTCCTAATCTCCTCTTCTCATAGGGACACCAGTCAGATTGGATCAGGGCTCCCCCTAAAGACTTCACTTTACATTATTCACCTCTTTAAAGACTCCATCTCCATTTTTTTAAATGGCAGTAAAGTACATATAACAAAACTTACCATGTTAACCATTTCTAAGTGTGCAGCTCAGTGGCATTAAGTGCATTCACACTGCTGTGCAGCCGTCACCACCACTCGTGCACAGAGCTTCTCCATCTTCCCAAATGACAGTGTCCCCGTTACACTGACTCCCCATTCCCCCAGCCCTGGAACCCACCACCCTACTTTCTGTCTCTATGGATTTGACTCCTCTAGGGACTGCCTGTAAGAGGAATGAGACAGTGTTTGGGTTTTTGTGCCTGGCTTATTTTGCTCAGCATAACACCCTTCAAGGTTAATCTGCGCTGTAGCAGGTGTCAGAATGTCCCTCGTTTTCCAGGCTGAATAATGTTCCACTGTGTGGGTGGACACTTGTGTTTCTTCTACCCTTTGCCTGTTGTGAACAATGCTGCTACGCACATGGGGTTACAGATACCTCTTTGAGACCCTGCTTTCAATTCTTTTGAGTACATACCCAGAGATGGAACAGCTGCATCCTGTAGTAATTCTCTGTTTAAATTTTTGAGTAACCACCTACTGGTTTCCACAGCAGCGGCGCCGTTTCGTGTTCCCACCAGCAGCGCACAAGGCGTCCAGGCTCCCCACGAACCGACACTTGTTCTGGGTGGCTGTCAATCCTGGTGGGCTGGGATCGTGCCCGTGGAGTTTGTTTTCTGTTCTGTTGCTGACATTTAACTCCCTTGCATTAAGGCAGGAAATTTGCTCAAAGTCTATGGCCTGACATACAGCCACTTTTCCTAGATACTCCACCTGTGCTTGGAAAGAACATACATTCTGCAGATGTTTGTAGCATTCTGTATATGTGTGTAAGACCTAGGCTAATTGCACAAATCTTCTACATCCTTATTGAATATTTCGTCTCCTGAGACACCGAGTAGTGACAGCCGTGTAGGAGTTGACAGTGGCTGACGGGCTGTTTCTCCTTGTGGTTTTTGTAGGTGCGTTCAGGTTGATGATCTATTTCTGTTGAATTGAATCTTTCATAATTACAAATTGACCCTCTTTATCTCTAGTGATAGTTTTGATTAAGTTCTGTTTTGTGTGACATTAATCTAGCTGTAACACCTTTCGGCGGCCGCGGTTCCATTTTTGATGCCATCCAGTAGACCTGAGCTTCTGCTGGATGTCACTCCAGCCTGAAAACCCCCTTTTAGCAGGTCTTGTAGTTGAGTCTGATGACTCAGCTGTCATTTGTCTGAAAATATCTTCATTTTGCCTTGACTGTGGAAGCGCAGTTTTGCCAGACGTGGAATTCTAGTTCGTCTCCTTCTTTAAAGATGCCGTTCCATTGTCTTCCGGCTGGCATAGTTTCCGGTGAGTGATCAGAAGTGAGTTTATTGTTGCCTCTCTGGATGTAATGTGTCTTTTTTTCTTTTTTTTCCTCCCTGGCGGCTTTTGAGATTTGTGCTTTATTTTTGGTTTTCAGGAGTTGGCCGTGACATACCTAGGAGTGGTTTTTCTTCATATTTATCGTGCTTGGTTGCTGCTGTTTCAGCCAGCTTGTGAACTCGACGGGTTGTTAGACTTTGTTCTGCAGTCTTCTCTCTCCTGCCCTCTGGGCCTCCAGCTCCAAACACATTAGACGTGTGGTAGTTTGGACTGTGGACCAAGCCCATTGCCTCCCCTGGTCCGTGGGGGAGGACCCACTGTGCCAGCCAGGCGCCCACCCCAGGTGCCCACTAGGAAAGCCTCATCTTACGTGGACGTCAGTTCCTGAAAATTCCCTGCAGACGCTGCCCTTCCGGCACCCCTGGCTGTAAGTGTGATGCGTGTTCTCTTCAGGCGCCAAGGGCTCTGACGTCCTCTGCACTCTGACCAGGTGTATGTTTTTGTGACATTCTGCTTTGAATCTTTCTGCAGCCTTGGCTGTCAGGCCTTTGGTGAACCGACTGGAGTGGTTCTCTTAATTCCCCTTTCCACTTTACCTGGAGTGCTTGGTGTGTCTCACTCACTGTCAGTCTTCTGTCACTGGATTCTGTGCCTCCTGCTGCCTCCTCCCGGCTGCGATGCTGTGAGTTCTGTTTCTGCTCTGCAAATGGGCACCCAGCTGTCATGACGAGGCCTTGCCTTGCAAAGTCTGAAACTCACACAGGTCTTTACCTCCCGCACCCCCACACCAGTGCTCTGTGGCCCTGGCACTGCCCTGCCCTCCTGGCTTTCTGTCCTGTTGTGTGTGGGCAGGCTCATTGTACCCACTGGTTGTGGACAGCTCTGATGTGTGCAGTCAGTGGCCATGGTGTCCCCACATATGTCCCACCCGGACTGCAGGGCATATGTTTCCTCATTCCTTCTGCCAAGGCCTCTCTGAGGAAGTGGGCACTCAGCCGACTCCTGTGGGTGGGCCAGCCAGCCCCGAGCTCCCAAGGCAGAGGCACTGTCTCGGAAGCCTGATCTTGGAAGTGCCTCTTGTCTCCTCTGCCACTGGGTGCAGCCCACACTGGGCTTGAACCCAGGAGGTGGGAGTCGTGACCAAAGGCCAGCAGCCTATGGCCCCTGGGCCACGCCCAGCCCACTGTTGCCTCTGAAGTGGAGTGTCAGATGGCAGAGGCAAGAGGGAGCTGGGGGCTGTCAGGCTCACAAAAGGAGATACTGACCCTGGTGCTTCACAGAGTCTGCTACCCCCTAGTCCGTGCCCTGTGCGCCCTGGCACCCAGCCCTACCACCAGTGCCTGGCTGGACGCAGGGTCTTGGACAAGGGCTGGAGCCCCAGTTCTTTGGGCCCCAATGTAATGTCTATCCAGTGGGGCTGGATGCCCGTTCTGCCGGCCTCCTGGGAGTGTGGCCAGTCTGCTGTGCACTGACTGCATGGTGCAGCTCAGCCTGGGACGGTTGAAGCCCTGCACGTGGTGCTGGTGTCCAGTTACAGCCCATCATCAGCCTGGCAGGTGAGTGGGCAGGGCGACCCATTCATTAACGTACACCAAGGCCCCTCCCTTCTTGTGGGGGCTGTGGGTGGCATGGGGGAGGGGGGCCCTCACACAGGCCCCAGGGCCTGGCTCCACTTCCCAGCATGGCCATCTCCTCTGAATGAACCTGGGTTGTGAGGGTGAGGTGGGCTGATCGGGGCAGGGTGTCCAACGGCTGTGCTGGTTGCCCCTATGTGGTGGTCCCTGCGTGTGCTGGGGCCTGGTGCTTAGAACTGCCTTGGGGACCCAGGTGGGTTTGCTGTGTGAGGATAGCCCTGGGACTGGCTGGGGTTCAGGGCTGGGTCCCCCTTCCTGAGGGCCTGCTACTCCATCTGGGGAGCCCCCCAGCATGTTCCCACAAAAGCTGGGCGTGGGCAGGGCCTGCCCTGAGCACTGGGCTTCTGCTGCCGTAGGCCCGCTGTGTGCCAGGCCCCAGGTGGCCATCCACGCCGGGCCAAGGCCACACAGCAGGGGCTGTGGGTGAGGCTGGAGGTGGTCCTGACTGGAGTCAGGATGTCTGCACAAAGGGGCCACTGAGAGGGAGGGGCTGATGGTGTGGCGGGCTTAGTCCCTTTGGGGTCCTGCAGCCAGCAGGGCCCTTGAGATGCTCACTCGGTGACATCCCAGCCCCTCAGGCCCAGATGCGGGTGAGGCCAGAACAGCCGGGGTCGAGGGCTGGGGCCGGGAGGGGCACCTCCCTCCCGCCCTCCTGAGGTTGTGGACTGGGGCCCGAGGGCTGGAGGGGCAGCAGCTGTGCGTGCGCTCCGCCACGTGGCCCCGCAGGCTGGGCAGGGGCTTCTGCTCCGAGAGCCCGGCGCTCGGATCGAGGCCTCCTGTTTCTCAGCTTGAAGCCGATGCCAAGTGTCAGTTGAGTGCACGGAGGCATGAAGTGTTCCCAGTGATGAGGGGCTGGGGTCTGGGCCTCGCGGGGCGGTCAGCTCCCACGGGCAGGAGTCGGAGAAATGATGATCCCTTCTCCCCAAAGCTGGAGAGCCAGGCCAAACTGAGGCACTGACTGCTCTGCCTAGACCCTCAGTGGCCCCAGGTGCTCTCTGGCTGGGTCTCTGGGGCGCACAGTCCAGGCCCAGAGTGGGGCTCTGCTTCTGCTGGCCGGTTCCAGGAGGCCCCTGGTGTCGCACCCTGTGGCTCTACCCGCACTGCCCCTGGTGGCCACTGGGTGGCAGCAAAGATCGCCCCCACAGTGGCTGACACAGCAGCCTTCCTAGGGGTGGGCAGGCCTGCAGTGGTCTGCAGCCCTGGGCAGGGGTGCAGATTCTGGGGCCCAGAGGTGGTGGTGATGGTGTCCCCTGTCGGCCCCACCCACTCCTGGGCCCTCTGGGCCTCTGGTGGCTCCTTCCTCTTACCAGTCAGAGCTGGGTCCTGGGAGGGGTTCAAGGGCACTCCCAGAAGAGTGCTGGGGGATGCGGACAGGACGAGGTGCCCCACCCCAGGGAGGCCCAGCCCTCCAGGGGCTTGTCATGGGTGTGGGGGCTCCGGGTTGGGAAGGGCAAGGGGAGCTGTGGGTGTGGCCCAGGTCATTGGACACTGCAATGTACAGATGGGTCCCTGAGTCCAGAGAGGGTCAGGGACTTGCCCGAGCCCACACAGCTCACACAGCCCGAATCCCCCAGGGAGTCATTCTTCAGTGGGTGGGTTCCAAGGGGTTCTGGGAAATTGAGATTAAGCCCCAGGCTCCTACGGACTTGAGGCATGGCCTTGGGAGGAGCCAGCTGCTGAGTGAAACCCTGGGAGCAGGAGTGACTGCAGGGACCAGCGCTGGAGGGGTGGGGGCCTGAGGCCCCCTTGCCTGGGCTCCCTCTGCCAACTCCCGCTCTTTCCCCGCGGGCCTTCGCTGCTGCTGAGGCTTCCGCAGGGTCTGGCCAGATCAGCCGCAGCGCTCCAGGCTTGAGGAGTAGAGCTGTGTCCCCGCCACTGCTGGGCCAGGCGGACCCTGTACCCCTGGTGCCTGGCAGAGCTGTGTCCCCTGCACCTGCTGGGCCAGGCGGGCCCTGTACCCCCGGGGCCTCCCCCAGGCCTGGCCTATGGGGACCTGGGCAGGCTGGGGTGGGCTTCCTGGCCAGGCCCTGAGCAGAAGGCCTGGCAGGACCAGAGGTAACAACCGGGTGGGCAGACCCTCGGGAGCTTGGGGCCTAACAGCCCAAGGGCAGACGTGGCCCCACTCTCTTCCCTCCCAGTGATGGACACCACGGCCTCCCCGGAACCCCAGTCTCAGCACATGGTGCCCCAGCGCTGACCCCAAACCCCACCTGAGCCCAAAGCCCAGCCACAGCCCCCACTGGTCCCAAATCCCCAACTCTGAGGTGCCCACCCACAAAAGGGAGGGCAGGACCCCCAACCCCCAAGCCCCACCCTGACCCGCCTGACACCCCACTCCTCTTGACTCACGTGAACTTGGCACCAACAGCCTCCTTGCTGCCCGTGGGGTCCTGCCCACCCCTGCCCCCAGCCTCTGCTGTCCAAGGGCCGAGGGCCCATCCACATAGGAGCCAGCTCTGCTAGTCTGACTAACGGTGAAGCTCTGGGACTCGGCCCCACACTGGGGGCCGCCCACGTCCTGATTTTGGCCTCAGGACTTGGAGGTGGAATCGGCCCAGGTGGGGGCTGCCAGTGACCTGTTATCCCTCCTCCCTCAGCCTTGCGGGGTCTTGCTCTGCCCTCTGGGGGCCACTCGAGGCCGAACCACAGCTGCCCGGCCGGCCCCTGCCCTTGGGCACCTGTCACCTGGAGGCCTGGGGGAAGGGTTGGTCTGCAGGGACAGCTACCTTGTGGGAGGAATGTGAAGCAGAGGCTGAGTCTCTGCTTATGCCGGGACCCTGGGCCAGGTCTTCCGGAGCCTCCTCTGGGGCGGGTCTTGGGCCACTCGCGTAGTCAGATGTGTGGGGCCACCCTCTGGGGACCTGCCCTCTCTGTCTGTGTGCTGAGGACCATTTACTGACCCTCCCGAGGGGCCGAGGGGCCTGGGGGCGCCCGGCCTGCAGCACCCTGGGCGGTGGATGCCTCCATCCCCTTTCACGGGCGAGGAGATGAGGCCTGGCTGGGCGAGCAGGCATCCAGGCGGAGACCTGAGTGGAGGGTGGTCGTCACCCTACCTGCCCCCTCCCCCCTATCCTGCAAGGCACAGGGCTTTTCTGCTCCTCAGCGACCCGGGGGGGGACCTGGCAGGAGTGACCGATGTCCTTGTGGACAGCGAAGCTGGACAGTCGGGCAGGCTGCCCCGCAGCTGGCTGGGAGCTCCTGAGGCAGGAATGCCGGGCCTCGCACCCCTTCCCAGGTAGGGGCCCTCGGATGTCCTGGGGGTCCCTGGGAGGGGATGCCCTGTCTCCCGGGCCCGGGTGGCGCCCAGCCGGGCACCCAGCTGCTCACCGCCCGGCAGAGTCGGAGCCCGTCAGTGCTGCCCCCTCGACTTTTCTCTCCTCCCCAATTAATTAATTTAAATTGACCATTAAGTCAGCTGAGTTTTTGATTGATATTTTCATTAGCAGCCCTGTCCGACGCCCCAGGAATGTATGGTAATGTCCAATCTGCGGGCGGCCCGCTCCTCCCGCCGTGCTGAGTTATGGCTGGCACCGCGCGCGTCTCCCAGGGTAATTTGAATTCAGATGAGCTGCCGCAGTGTTCCGGAGCCTGGCGGCCGGCCGCTGACGGATGGCACTCGGGTTATCACAAGGTCACTGGCGCAGCCGCCACCCGCCGCGGGAGGGGCCAGCTGGGCCTGGGCGCTGGGGAAGGTGGGCGGCCAAGTGGACTCCTGAGAACTGACGGACAGGAGGGCACATCCCCAGGGAAGTGGGGCCGGACCTCCAGCCGCTGTCCCTGGAGGGACAGAGAAGCCCACCCTTGCTGGCACCCACAGCAGCCCCTCGGTGGGGCGGCCGGCTGGGGGCCTTGTCCCTGGCCAGCGCTAATCAGCACATCCCGGAGAGCTTGGCCGGTGCCCCTGAGCCAGTGAGGGAGGCGGGGATCCGCCTGCAGCTGCATGTCCCCATCCCGGTCACACCAGTTCCAAGATGGACTTGCCTTACCTGTGCTTCTCAGGGCAGGGCAGTGGCCATGCAGAAGGCTGTCTAGCTGCAGGGCATGGAGCCTGGCTCGTGCCCTATGTCTCAGTTTCCCCATCGGTACAGTGGGTGACGTGGTGCCCCCTCTTTGGTTTGGGGGAAGAGCAGAGAAGCTGGTGCAGGCAAAGCGTGAGTCCCTCCGGGCACCCTGGGCCCCCGTGTGGGCCTCTCCACCTGCTCCTGCTTACCAGGCCCCTCCTGCCGGGTGCTGCCCTGCGGGGCGAGGTGGGAGCTCCCGTCCGGCCCCTCCCTGGGCCCTCAGCCCTGGGCAGGGGCGCTGGGAGGCTTTTCTGCTCAGAAATGTGCTATGGGCTGTGGAGGAGACCCCGAGGACTGGTGTCCAGGCTGGGCCAGCATGGGGCGGAGTGTCTGTGATCTGCAGGGCCGCCCTGTGGGCCCACTGGGTCAGGGAGTAGGGCCTGGGCCAGGGGCGAGGGGCCCGGTGGAAAGAGGTGGTGGGGCTAACAGGGAACCCCCGTTGAAGGGCCACTCCAGCCAGATCTGCCCTGGCCCAGGCACCCAGGCCCTAGCTTTGACCGTCATGTGGGGTGGACCGTGCAACCCAAGGCTGGTCTGGTGTCCTGAGCCCACTGGGTTGGCCAGACCTTGCCCCTGGGTGCCATGACTGAGACCGTGGGAAACCAGATGTCTGCTCCAATCCGTGAGCCCTGCTGGTCCCAGAAGAGCCTCCTGGGTTCTTGGAGCAGCAGAGGTGGGGCCTGGGGATAACCAAGGAGAGGGTATGGAGTCTGTCCACGTCTGGGAGGGAGCGGCTGGTCCTGGTCCTGGTCCTGGTCCTTGGCTGGGACTCTGTGGGGCTCATCCTGGCCCCTGTACCTGCTCTTTGCTGGGTGAGGGGCAGACTTGCCCCACAGGGCTCCCTTCCCCAAGTTGCTGGGCCCTCGCTTGTCCTGGCTAAGCCGGACACCCTCCCTGGACCCTTTTCCCCGATATTCCTTACAGCTGGTTGTGGCCATGTGACAAAGTTCTGGCTGACGAGATGTGAGTAAAAGTGCTGGACAGAGCTTTGGGAAGGCTCCTTAAAACTAGCTGACTCACCTGGGAAAAGCACCCTTGTTCTTTGCATTTCTTTTTTCCCGCTTCCTGAACAGATGTGTGATGGCTGGGGCTCTGGCAGCCATGTGAACCATGAGATGATCTTGAAGTGGGAAGCCATGTGCAAGGAGGTGGAGCAGAAGGACAGAGGTACCTGGGTCTCTGAATGACTGTGGAGCCCAGACTCAGCCCCGGTTTCTTGGTGGTGGTGGTGTGTATGCAGCCAGCACAATCCCTGACCGAGGCCGGGACTAAGGAGAACCCACCGTATGTGGAAGCAGCTCCCAGAGAGGCCTCCCTTGTTCTGGGACAGACAGAGTGAGAGGATGGCTCAGGGAGGACCCTGTGGGACGTTTATCCAACAGCAGTAGACAAGTAGGCTCGGCAATGATCTATTATGGGAAAATAAAGTGACCCTTTATGAGGCATTGATTTGGTTTTTGGTATAATGTAAGGGACATGGAGACGAGAGACAAGAGACGGTGCTGGGGTGATGGGGAGGAGAGTATGAAAGGATGTGGCGCTGAGCTGGAAGCCGGCTGGAGGGAGAGGGATGTGGGGCTGCTGGGCCTGCCCCAGGGTCCTCTTGGGCCTCTCCGCCCAGCTCGCCTGCCGGGGCTCATCCTGCCGAAGGGCGCTCTGCTCTTCAGTGTTCCCTGCTGCCTCCCGCAGGGCCCTGAGCTGGGCAACCCCTACTCCTCTGCATCTTGGCGGTGGGTCCCCCCTCGGTAAACCCTTCTTCCTGATCCTAACGCAGGCCTGCTGCTGTGGGGCCCCAGTTGGTACAAACACACAAAATGTAGGAGCAGAATTTGAATCTGTGAGAAAGAACTTCACTCAGATTTGGGATGGGGGTGGGGTGGCCACCCCGTGTGGCCCCAGAGGTTAGGGCCAGAGGTGCTGAGAAGGGTCTGGACTGCAGCAGATGGGCAGGGTGGGTGGCCCAGAGAGCTGCGGGGAAAACAGCAGAGCCAGCAGCATGGGGGCAGGAGGAGCACGCGCCTCAGAGGAAGCAGCCCCCTTCTCCCCCCGCCAGAGGTCACACGAGGGCCAGGAACCCTGTGCAGAGGCCCAGCCAGCCTCGCATGGCTGGCCCTCTACCTGCACCGCCCCGCCCTGGGTCCTGCCCTCACCGCATCCCTCACCCCACACCCTCTAACAGTCACGGGGCCTCGGCACCCCAGGGTCCAGCTGCCCGGACAGTGGTCCCGGCCCTACTGCATGGGGTTCCCCTGTCTCCCCCTTGTTCCGTTTCCTCACCTGGGGGTGCTGCCTCTGGAGCCCGCTGGATGGTGCCCTGGGCAGGTCCCTCCCTGCTGCTCACCCACGGTGGGCGGGTTGTGGGTGGGGGAACCATCTACACCAGGGAGCTGGGAGTTCAGAGGGTGAAGAGCGGTGGCAGTGGGTGGGGGCCCGTGAGGCCTTGCCAGGCCCCCTCGTGTCTCTGACCTTGTGGAAGGATGGGTCAGGGCAGCATGATGGCGGTCCGCCTCTTCCCCATATGATGATCTGCTGGTCCCAGCCCTGTTTTTGGAAAACGTTTCCTTCCTCCATTAACGAGAGTTGATGTCTTGTCAAAAATAAGGGGGGAGGGTATAGCTTAAGTGGTAGAGAGCATACTTAGCATGCAGGAGGTCCTGGGTTCAATCCCCAGAACCTCCCCTAAAAAAATAAATAAACCTAATTACCTCCCCCACTGCCAGAGTAAAATAATTAAATAATACAATAATAAATAAAATATTAAAAAAAATAAACAGACCACGTGTCTACATGTCTACTTCTGGACTCACTGTCCTGTCCTGCTGTCTGTCTATCCACTAGTGCTCCTGCAGCTTTACAGTAAGTCCTGAGATCCCTATGTGAGCCTTCCAGTTTCCCTTCCTTTCAAAAATTGTAGGCCACGTTCAAGCAAGTTTTACAAAAAAGGCTGCTGGTGTTTTGACTGGCTTGTGTTGACTCGTGCACCAGTCTGGGAGCACGTCCGTCCCAGCGGGGCTGAGTCTCCAACCCAGAGATGCGGTCTGTGTCTCCGCTGCGCCTCTAATTTCCCTGTTACTGGTGTGGCAGTCACACACATTTTGTTAAGTTTATGCCCATGTATTTTGTATTTTATTTTTAGCGCTAATTTAAATAGATTTTAAAGTTTCACTTTTAATTGTTTACTAGCAGCTTACAGAAAAAAAATCGGGTTTTGTGCATTTCCTTGTGTCACGCCAGGTCCGTTTGTTGGTTCTAGGAGTGGTTTTCTGGGTTCCTTGCTGTATTAATTATCTATTGCTGTATAACAAATGCTCTCAAACTTGCTTGGTTAAAACAGCAGCTATTTACCATCCCGTACTTCTGAGGGCCGGTAGTCTGTGTGTGGCTTACCTGGGGGCCTCCGGCTCGAGGGCTCACAAGGTTGTAGTCCGGCTGTGGGCTGTGGTCTCAGCTGATGGCTCCACCGGGCTGGGTGGGGATCCACTTCCAACCCCCTCCCCTGGGCCCCCCCTGGTGCCTGGCAGCAGCCCCCCAAGGTGAGGGGCCAGTTCAGGGGGGAGGAGGGCAGAGATGGTCCCAGGATGGAGGCCAGGCTTTTATGGCAAATCCTGGAAGTGATGTCATCCTCGTCTGCAGGTCCAGCCGGCCCTGAAGGTGCGTGCCTCTGGGGCAGGCTTAGAGGACCCTAGTCGGGGAGGGTTTTCTGCTTAAAGAATTTCATCAGGGAATAAGCTATAAGATTTGGAAACAGCATTCTGTGGTCCTCCTAGGCAGAGCTGTTTTCGGTAACAAAGATACTGAACTACATCCTCAAACACGGAGGCTCTGAGGCCACCCCTCCCACTACGTCCTTCCTTTAGAATCACTGAGAGGTGTCCTCCTGAGGGATGAATCAAAATAAGAATAACCAAGAAACGGAGAGATGGTTTTTTTCTGGGTTCAGCTACTCTTTGATTTTAGCAGCAGTGACGGCACCCGAGGACAGAGCTCTTACGCGCTTGCCCCTGGGTCCCTGGGCTTCTGTTTTCAGGGCTTCCGGGTGGAATGACCTGCTGGCCAGCAGTCTCCTCTCCATTGTAATTCTGCTTCAAAAGTGCGCAGGACGTCCCTGCCCTGCCCTTGGTGATGTCCACTCACGGCGGGGCCCCCAGGGGCCATGGCCAGTGCAGGAGGATGTCGGTGGGGCTGGGCAGTGAGGTCTGGGTGAGGCTCGGCGTGTGGCATGGGGATTGGAGACACGTCCTCACCCCAGCGGCGCGGCCGGGGGTGGAAGGTGGGCCTCTGCTCTCGGTCGTGCTGGCCTGGCCTCAGCCTCGGTCCCCTGGCCTCAAGTTCGTGTTTTTAATGCAAATACATTTAAAAGCACAGGGTGCCTGTTTACTTTAAAAATCATGAATGAGAGAAAAACAAAGAGAACTAACTCCTAAGCCAGGGATATGAGCAGAGAGAGCAGGAAGCAAGTGTGAAAGCATACTGCAAACACACGCTACAACAATAAAGGTAAGTGAGCTACACGCCCTGTGAAAATGGCTGTGACTGTGAATGAAGTCAGCGCTGCGTGCAGTTGCAGGAGGGAGCCCGAGCTGGGAGCCCCCCTCGGCCCCCACGGCTGCCCCCACGCCTGTGTGTGGCCCTGGCCCTGGTCCTCCCGGTGGGCTGGGCTGCCACCTGCTTCCTGCTGGGATCCTGACCTTCACACCGTGGAGAGGTCACAGAGGAAGGAGGGTGAAACCACGCCAGGTAAATACTGAGCCAGGAAGGGTGGTCGGGTGCAAATAATGCTGTCAAGCTGGACTCATTATCTTTTTCTGTGTAAAGGATCTCCCCCAATCTGAGCAGCTTGAAAAACCAACATCCACTACTTCACGGCTTCTGTGAGTCTGGGGTCTGGGAGCAGCCTAGGTTCTGGCTCAGGCCTCTCACGAGGTCGGGCTGTGGGCAGGGGCCGTGCCATCTGAAGGCTCGAGTTGGTGGGGGGCTCCCTTCCACGTGGGCCCCTGCAGGGGCAGGAGGCCGTCCCTGTCTTTTGCTCTCTGAGGAGTCGGTCACCACATCCAGCCCACACTCCAGGGAGGGGAGGTGGGAGCCGCGTCCTGAGCAGGAGTGTCTGTGGCCTTTACAAATGTCCACCGATCAAGTAAGATTAGATGTAGAAAGCGTGAAAACGGAGAAAAAGTAAATTTACATTGACAAGCAGTGAACCGCACAGTAAAGAGATCAGAGGGGAAACTTTCATGTGGCAAATGTGTAGCAATATGAAGTGTTTTAGAGGAAAACCTTCCAACAGCAAAGCAAAGGCAACGGGGACACAGTTGTAAGGAAAGTCTTTGAACAGACCAGGGTATAGAAGTCCCCTCGTGTGCATAGGGTTTGAGTAAAGCTATCCAGAGGTAACTTGACATGCGCTTGTGTGTGTGCACCAGACTTCCTCCTCTACATTCAGAAGACCCTTATGCTAAGCAATTAGGGAAACTTCTTAAAAACAGGTGTCTAATGGCCCATGAGGCAAATCTCAGTCAAGTCCTCCCACAGGGGTGACTCCGTCCGCAGCCTCTGGCTGCGGTGGAACAGTGCTGAGAGTCACGCGCAGCAGCTGAAACGGCTGAGCATCCTGGCACCATCTGAAAATGTGATCTCTTCCTTTCTCCCTTAAATATCCATTGATTCAAAGAGGAAACAGAAGCCCAGTCATTAGGGCAACTTAGAAAATGGTGATATTGAGATGATTACACATCAGAACTCAGGTGCTTGGGTGTTATATCTGGGTATTAAATTAAACACAAGAGGAAAGTAATGAACACCTTTGAACCACTCCCTCCACCTTCCCTCCTGGCGCTCAGCCAGCTCGCACGTTCTGGAGGCCCCTGCTCGGTCTGGAAGCCCCTTTGTCAAGGATAGCCAGGCTCACCTTCCCTTTAGTAACAGAAGGCCTTGAGTTGCAGTTTGTGGCCCAGGCTCTGAGGTTCTCCCTGGCTTCCTGGGGGCTGGGTGGGAAGCCTCCAGGCCCTGGGCCCCAAGGAGGGTGGACGGCAGGCCCAGGAGCCTGGGCCCGATGGCTGGCACCCCAGCAGTCTGAGCCTTGAGTCTCGGTCAGCTGGTCTCCGTTAAAACAACAGATGAACATCCCTGAAACATCGGCCCCCAGCCCTCTCCCCTGCTCCTCCCAGCCTGCCGCCTGCCACCTGTGTCTTTTTGTGTGGGTGGCTCTGTGGACAGGGCAAGGCGCTGCTTCTGGATGGAGGGCTGGTCTTCAGTATTCCTCGGTCCTGCCTTTGCAAAGATGCACTGTCCCCACGGTCCACCCTCACGACACCTTCGAGGTCACCTGTGGCTGTGTGCTGAGCATTAGAAACCGAGGCCTGGCCTTCCTGCGTCCACTCACCTGTGACCGTGTCCTCCTCCCGCCGGTTCGGTGCTGAGTTTCCACTCCTGTGCTCTCGGCTAGTGATTTTGCTGCTTACATCGGCCCCAGCCTCGTGCTCGTTCCACCCAGCGTTCTGCGCAAGAGATTGGGCCGTGCCTGGCAGAGGAGCTCCGGCATCGGGTGAGCTCCGTTCAGCACCAGGGACAGCGCCGCTGGCCGGGGGGTCAGTGCTGGTGAGTCAACAGTGTGCGTCCAGCAGGCGGCCCTGAACGGAAGATGCACGCAGCGGGGTTCCATGTTGACCCATCGGTGACCACGCTGTGACCAGAGGCTGGCGGGAAGCCACCCCGGATTCCCCGGAGCGGCTGATCAGCACTCGAGGACTCAGGGACTCTGCGCTCTCGGTGACACTGGATCAAGCAAAACAGCCTCAGGTAGTGAGTGGTGAGAACGGCCGCTCCGGCTCATGTGTGGCCTTGGGCGGTGGTTCCCTGCTTCCCACAGAACCTTGGCGGTTGAGATCCACTGTGAACCTGGGGCTCCCGCTCGTGCTCTGGGGGCATCTTCTGCTCCCCCAGCCCCTGGCGGCAGGTGCCTGGCTGGCCTAGCTCCACAGAGGACGAGCCTATCTGTGGCCCCCAGGAGCCTCGCCGTGTGGGCCCTGGGAGTCTGCATGCGCCCCGTTTCCCTGGGCTCCGGGACCTGCTGTGTAGACTGCCTGCCACCGGCCGGGCTCTGCCAACACTGGCTCTGAGCTGACCTTCTGAAGCCCTTACTCCGTGGGGCACCAGGTGTGTCTGATTTTGCATTTATCTGACTCCTATCAGGGCCGACCTCTTCATGAACACACTAGCCTGTTGGCTCTCCCCTCTGTGATTTGCCTGACCATTTATTCTGTTGGGTTCTCCAACTTTTTCACATCAGTTCCCCAAACTTGCTGATGTGACCTCAACCCCTAGATCTTTGCATGCTGCCTGAGCTAGGAAGGTAGTGGGAGGCCCTGAGTCTGCAGATGACTGGCTGGGAGGCCTGGGAGAGGGCGACCAGCCCAAGGTGGCAGGCAGGCAGGATGCAGCACCCCCAGGACTCAGGGGCCGGTGGGCGTGGGCTCAGGAGAGAATGGGTGGCAGCCGGGGGCAGCAGTGCAGCCTGGGGGGCTGACGGGAGGAACTTCGAGTGCCGCCCCTCCTGGGGGAGGTTCCAGGCTCTGGATGAGAGTCTGGAGCTCTGGCTCCACCCTTCCTCCCTTCCAGCCTCAGCTTCCTCATCTGACGTTTCTAGACACTCACATCACCGGGTCCCCTTCCTTAGGGGACTCTGCTTCTGGCAGGCCTCAGAGCCCCCTCCAGCCCAAGTGGTCAGCTGAGGGCCAGGAGCCCTTGAGGCTTGCCCATGGGCCTGGATGGAGGCGAGCAGCACAGACAGGCCTGAGAGAGTTTCTCGAAAGGGTGGTCCATGCAAGACATGCCTGCTGGACAGGAACCTAAACCGGGGAGGGGAGATTGCTCATACCTTGGGCTCAGTGCCACGGTTGCCTCCCCCAGGAAGCCTTCCTGGATGCCCTGCTGGCATCGTCAATGACTCAGAGTTTCCTAGTGCCTGGCCCGGTTCCTCCTGGAGAACTTGTAGGTGTGCAGGAAGGTGGGAGCTACAGGGAGCTGGGAGGCACCTGTGTGTAGATGCCAGACATGGAACCATGATGGGGAGGCTTCTCTCTGCTCCCAGAACTGGGCCAGGTGGGTTGGCGCCCACAGCGCTGAGAAGGCACCACGACGTGGGGAGAGAGCCCCACGTGGCCTCAGCCCTCAGGTCCTGGGGAGAGCCTCGAGGGGAGTGCGTGTGAGTGTGTGCTTTCCTGTGTTGTCGGATTTGTGCTGCTGTGCACAGTTTGTGTCCGGTGTGTGTGCTGCAGGAGAGCATGTGTGCTTGTGGCTGCTGTGCGCTCATGTGTGTTCATGGGTGTCCAGGTGGGAGTGTGTGAAGTGCCGGTGCCATGTGCAAGTGCTAGTGTGTGCACGTTTGTTCACACATGCCCGCCTGCACACATACGAGTCACTCAAGCACGCTCAGCCTCATGAGCACATGTATGCTGTGTATATTTTCACGTGTGCACATTGGCATGACTCTGTGCTCCGTGCAAGAGTGTCAGAGGGGCTGAGCTCGCTCGGAGAGGGGCCCTGGCTGCGGGCGTTGGCCGGCGCATGGGCTGGGCTTCCCTGGCCCCTGGTGGGCTTCTCTGGAGGGGTCTTGAGGTGGGAGCCCACGCATGGAGACCTTTACCTTCCCTGGCAATGCCATCCAAGGCCCCACGCGACCTGGTGTAAATACAGCAATTCCCACTTCAGATAAATACAAGATGCATCAAAAGATTTAAGGCACCTGTTGTGTATTTAAAAGAATTATATCTTGTTTATGGTTCAGTATAAAACGCATAGCTGATTTATATAGCGGCTGGTCCATCGCAGAGGAAATCTCATTTCAATCATAAATGGCAGGATTTGATTTAAGAATTCATTCTTTAATGGGTCTGCAATGTTCAAATTTAAACCCATTCAATTCATCAGCCAAATATTCAATATGGGGCACAGGGAACTCATTTAGGCAAACAGAGACTTTTAATATAAATTTTCCGGGAGATTTCTCCATCGATTCCGCAGTTTAGTGCAAAATGATTTGTGCGATACATTCTCGGGGATCAATGCGCCCGGTCAATGGCTCCTATAAAACGGCCTCCCCCGCCCGGCGTGGGTCAAGGCACTCCGGCTTCTGGGGAGCTGCTGGAACAGACAGTGCGGCTGGCGGCCTCCCACCTCTCTGCACGTGCATGCCGCCGGCCTGCCGGCCACGGGGCCCTCACCGCCCCACAGTGGCCTGCTGTCCACAGAGCAGGCGAGACTGCTGGGCTCTGGAGCCAGGCCTCCACGGTGGACCTGCTCTGCCCGGGGCAGCCGTGCCCACCCGGGCCTTGGGGCCCGTCTGTCCCAGGGCCCAGAGCGGTGCACACAGCCAGGGCCGCTGCTGCCCTCTCGTGCGCCCAGGGCCCCCCAGGAGAGGCACTGGCCACTGTGCTGGCCAGGCCAGTGGGTCACCACCCTAGGAGCTGGTAAAAGGCATCTGGGGCCAGGCCAGAGCTGCCCTTTGTGGCCAGTGCCTGGGTCTAAGGGCTGGTCTCTGGGGCAGACGGTGGAGTGGCCTGACCGCTGGTGTCAAGGCATCAGACTGGGGTGGCCCTGAGTGGAGTCTGCCAGCAAGAGGGTCTCTGGGGGCCCAGGGGCTGGACCCCACAGCCCCACACCTGGCCCAGTCTGAGCAAGTGAACAGTGTGTGTGTGTGCGTGCGCGCGTGCGCTCTGTTGCCCCAGTGAGGGAAGCACCGCGCACCTAGCCGGGCTGAGGGCCAGACTGCTCACCCAGAAGCCCGGGGCTCTGTCCTGTGTCCCCACATTCCAGGCAAGGTGCCTGGGCCTCAGGGACCTGCCCAAGGTCACAGGCAGAGCTCAAAGCCACACAGGTGGCATCAGGAGGGGCCGCAGGGCTGGTCACAGTGACCAGGACGGCAGCCCTGCCGATGCTCTGGGGCCGAGCAGGGGCTCCGACCTCTGGGAGGCCTGAGAGGGGCCTGCTGGGCGCTGCTGCTGCTGCGGGAGCAAGGCTCCAGGGGAGTGGAGCGGAGGGCAGCTCTGCAGGCCTGGGCAGGGCAGGGCAGGGCAGGGCAGGACGTCAGCCTTGTGCCCACATGGCCGGAGTGCATGCAGTTGGGAGGGCATGTCCAGGCGGGGCTCTGGGACAGCTGAGGGGGTGGATGGTGGGGCGGTGGGGTGGCCTCCTCACTGACCATTGACTGTGAACGCTGAAGGCCTGATACACTGAGCCCTGGGGATGGGTCTTCAGGATTTGTCCCCCTATCCCCTGACCTACCCTAGCCCGTTGGGGGCCTCCTGCCCGCCCAAGCCCCTTCCCTGTTCTGAGTCTCCTGCCCCCACCCCCTGCACTCTCTGTGGTCCCCTAGACCCCTCCCCCTGTCTAGCATTGGGGCGTGCCTTGCTGCTCTGGCCCCTAAAACTGGGGCTCCCCTGTGTCCTCAGGTCACCACCCCCGTGAACCCTGGAAGCATTTGTGTCTCTGCAGACTCTGTTCGCTCACTCATCCCCTCACTCCCTCTGCCCTGGGATGAACCTGCAGGGCCAGCTCTGGGTCTGGTGGCTGGATCTGCAGGACCGACGCCACCCTTCTAACCCCGAGACAGGAGCTGGCAGGCCGGGTGGGGAGTGGGCTTCCTGGGAGCAGCGTGGGGGCTGCTGCGCCTGAACTCTGTGCACGGGGGTTGGGGGGTGGGCAGTGGGCAGGACTGGGGGGGTCCTGGGGGAGGGCAGAGGAGCTAGTGTGGAAGCAGCCCCAGCCCCTGCGTGCTGCAGCCAGGAAGCTCAGCAGCAATGATCGGGGGGTCGTGGGGGACCACAAGCCCAGGGAAGCTGCAGGGGACGTGGCTGAGCACCCATCTCAGCGGCTTCAGTGACTGAGAGGGAGGTGGGTGGGTGCAGACCCAGGGCTCCCTGTGGGAGTGAGGGACAAGGGGAGATGGCCAGGCCCACTGGGACCCCAGACAAGGGACATACCATCCCTGCAGGGGCCCTGGGGTGAAGGCGGGACAGGTGCCCTTCTCCGAGGTGAGACACCAAGGGTCTGCAGCCCGCGGTGCTTCTGCTTCTGCAGAGAATTCAAGGTGAATTCAGGTCAGCAGGTCTGCGTCAGCCACACCACCCCAGCCCCATCGGGGACTGCAGCTGCCTGGGTGGCGTCCCTCTGCACAGGACACTCGGGGAATGAAAAGCAGAGCGTATTGATTTCATTTCCAAATTATTAATCAACTTCACAGCTCAACAGAAATATTGTATTGTTCAGCTTGGGCAGGTCCAAATGGCTCTCCCTCGGGCGAGGAGCGGGGGCCAGGGAAGGACGTCGGGTGATGCACATCCCCGCCTCCTGGAGGCCACCGGGCGCCGAGCGGGCCAGGTGAGTGCTGGGAGGGGACTGGGATTCAGGGCAGGGCAGGGTGCTGCCAGACCCTGGGCGTGGGACTGTGACCAGGGGCTTCTGCTGCCTTCCAGGAGACTGTAGGTGGAGCGTGGGGGCAAGTGCACCACACCCTGGAACCTGGCCGACCACCCAGTCTTCCCATCCAGTCCTGCTCTGCCGTCCGCCCACCTGCCCCCTGCCTCCCCCACCAGCCAAGTCCCACCCATGGCCAGCTCAGGGGCCTCTCTCCGTCCACCCTCCCCCGCCACTGGCCAGCCTTCCAGGGTCCGTCCCAGCCTGTGGCAGAGGGGACAGGGGACGGGGCGTGGGGTGGGGAGTGGGATTGTTCTCCAGGTGCCTGGAGGATGACAGTAGGGGTGACTTGATTTCCCCGTGGCTTGTGCATCAGGAGAGGCCTGGTCAGAGGTCCTGATGTCAACACGCTGGGAGGAAAACCCCGCAGACACGGGGGACCAGCACGACCAGGATGTTCAGTTTGCTGGGAGTTGGTCGGGTCATTTTTGGTGAATGGTGCACTGTGGTCTTGTTCAAAGCCCCTTTATCTTTTAGAAATATGCCCTGAAACACAGTGGATGAAAGGGTTTGTGTGGAGAACCCACTTCTAGGTGACCTGGGGGCGAGGGGAGGTAGAGATGAAACCAGATTCCTGAACTGGTGACTTGAGGGGCAATGGGTCCCTGGGGTCCTTGACACAGACCTGTCGACGTTTGTGTTTGTGTCCACATTTCCACAATAACGGAAACAAATGCAAATCAAACCACAACGAGCTACCCCCTCACGCCCATGGGGTCGGCCACTATGGAAGAGCCAGAAAATACTAGGTGCTGACGAGGACTCGGAGAAACTGGAGACTTGTGTGCACTGTTGGTGGGAATGTAGAATGGTGCAGCCACTGAGGAAAACAGTACGGAGGGTCCTCAAAAATTTAAAAATTTTGTTGCCATATGATCTTGCAATCCCACCCCTGGGTATGTGTTCAAAAGAATTAAAAGTGGGGTCTCAACAAGATACTTGCACACCCATGTTTACAGCCTCATCCTTCAAGACAGCTAAGATGTGGAAGCCTCTCAAGTGTCCATGGATGGAAGAACGTGGTCCGTCCACACGGCAGAATGTTATTCAGGCTTAAAAAGGAAGGAAATTCTGACACCTGCTACAGCAAGGATGAACACTGAACACGCTCTGCTCTGGTGTCTGAAGCAGTCAGCTCCACAGAGGAGAGAGCAGGATGGTGGGAACCGGGGTGAGGGGATGGGGAGTCCGTGTTGACTAGGCCCAGAGTTTCTGAGGAGGTGACAGAAGAGACCTGGCGACGAACAGCGCTGGCTGTGCAGTGGTGGGAACGTATGTAACGCCCCGACGCGCACACCTAAAACAGTTACGATGTAGACACCACATTACGTATCTTAGCTCAGCTCAAGGGGGAGGGTGTGGCTCAGTGGCAGAGCGTGGGCTTAGCGTGCATGAGGTCCAGGGTTTGGTCCCCAGCGCTTCTGCTAAAAATAAATAAATAGACCTCACCTCAATTCAAATGCTAGTGTGACGTACCAAAGCCATCGTATGCGGAGCTTAAACGGGTGAGCTGCAAGGCGTGGGAATGACATCCTGATAAAATTCAGGAAAGCGCATGCAGGTAGGTCTGTACGTTAACTTGGACCCAGCTCCTGGGTCAGGGCCCGGGGACTTGGAGGTGGACCGGGAGCGAGGACCTGGAGCCCGCAGGACGGGAGGGCATCCTGGGCCAGGGGTCACCTGGGCCGCAGATTTCAGGGGCTCCAGGTCTGGGTGTCACAGCCCTGGGTGGGTGGAGCCTCGCCCCAGTAAAGCTGCCCCAAAAGAGGAAACACTTTCGATTTGGACGAAAGGGCAGTGCAGGCTCACAGGAGGAAGTAAGGTGAGGAAACCCTTTAGAGGATGCATTTTACAGAAACAAGGGGCGACCAGAGGGCTGACTGGGAGCTGAGAGGGTCTGTGTGCCTGCCATGTGGGGCAGGTGGACGGGTCCACAGGGAGGAGGCTGGAGCTGCCCGAGAGGCTGCCCCAGGGAGTCTGACCCGCACCTGGACCCAGAGGGGACGAGCATGTGCCGAGCCTGGCCTCTGCTGCCCTGGGTGAGGCTCTGGGGTAGGACTGCCGGGTCACCTTTCCAGGTGGCCACAAGGAGGCCTTCCGTGGGCATGGACGCCCTACCCAAGGAGAGGGGCTGTGTTCCCACCCCTCAAAGCAGACGGATGTGACGCAGGGTGGCTTCCAAGTTAATTGAAAGGGAGGCCACTCCTTCGGGGCACTCGGAGAGGCCGTGTGGGTCCCGGCTGGCAGGTCCCGGCCACGGCCAGTGTCGAGCACAGGTGTGGGGGGACACGGGGGAGGCAGCCCAGCCTCTGAGTGTCTCCTGCTGAGGTCAGACATGGGGGCAGGAGGTCAGCCAGCCTGCTGGCCTTGTCCGAGCTCCTGACCTGAGCGTCTGTGAGCAGAACCGTGGCGAGTGCCGCAGGTGTAGGGTTGTCACGCTGCAGCGGACAAGGGACCCCACAGAGGGCATGTGCATAGAGAAGGGGAGGGGCTAGACCGGGTCTGGGGGAGCTGTCTATACTCGCGGGAGGAGGTAGGTCTGGCTGAGGGGACAGGGAGGCGGGTGAGAACCAGACCTGCGCCCAGAGCCCAGAGGAGTGTGTTCAGTGGGAGGAAGACATGGTCTCACCCCAGGGGCTGGACAGAGGGCCAGGGTGTGGTGTGGGCTGTGGGGGCTGCTCCCTGTGAGGCTTCAGGCAGAGATTCTAGGGCCTGTCTGGTGCTTCATGGGGTCTCCTTGAGGTCCAGCCAGGATGCACTCCCCTCGGGGAGCTGCTTCCTCCCCTGAAGGCCTCACTCGACCCCAGGACCGGCCCACACCTTCTCTCTCCCCAGACGAAGCCTCTCCTCCCTCCTGGGCCCCTGCCTTCCTGGCCGCTCGGCACAGGGGACTCACCCCTCCTGACCGCACTAGCACTGTGTCCTCGTCCAAGTGAATTCCAGGCTGCGGCCCTTCTGCCCCTAGAGGGTTCCTGGTACCACAGGGCCCCTTCCAGGAGACCCTCCCCTGCCAGAACCCCCAGGCCTGGCCTCACCCTGCCCTGACAGCTGGCAGAATGGGGTCTTCCTGGAGGAGGTGGAGTTGGGGATGATGCTGGATGCTGGCTCCCTGGCTCCAGGGAGCCCCAGCCAGCTCAGGAGGCGCAGGGAGGGAGGGCACCGCGCTGGGAGGGGGTCTAGGCTCAGCCCTGCCCGCCGGGACGTCCAGTTTCCACCTGCCAGCGCCTGCCTCAGCCTCCCTGGCTGGCCAGGGTCCATGCAGGGGGAAGAGCCTCCCGCCCACTGTGCCTGTGGCCCCTGGCCCCGCGGGGCCCTCTGCTCCCCTGAGGAGGGTATCCGTTTCTGGGCTGCATGGCTGGGTGGCACTCACAGGTGAGGCAGGTCTGGGTTCGAGCCGCCTCTGCCTGAGATGTGACAGAGACATGGCTCGAGCGCACAGCTCTGCCCACCACTTTCTGCCCAGCCCCAGCGTTGCACTCCTGGCACATGTCCTACTCGGGGAAACTGAGGCACAGGGGCTCCCCAGTGCCAGCCTGTCCTTGGGGAGCTGGGCTCCAGTGGACGTGGTTGTTGGGGAGGACACTGCCTCTGCCCCGAGCACCCAGCCTGTGAAACAGGAGCTGGTCAGGGAGGCCGGGGGTTGGCAGAGCCGGAGCAGCCTGGGGGGTCCTGCGAGGCCGGCCTGCCAGCCCCGGGGGAGGGCAGAGCTGTGGGCTTGAGCCATGGCCCGAAATCACTCCCACTCCCCTCGGTGTTGAAGCCGTTCAATTTTTTCAAACCGCATTTTCTGTCTTATTGTTTCTTTTCGGGCAGCAGCAGCAATTTTCGATACACACCTCAGATATGGCTCGGGTCACCTGTCATTCCAGAAAGGTCAGCGACTCATTTAAAGTTTCATCACTCTTCACATAAGCAGGCAGACACCATTTCATCTGCCGCAGCCTTTGTGTGGCCGGGGCCCCGCCTGCCGCCTCCTTCCTGGCCCTGGAATCGACAGCCAGGCGGTCACCCCCGTGGGTGGGTTGCACCCTGCGGCTCCGGGCTCCCCTTGCCCCCTCAAACACACTTTCACTTAGTGGATGTTCCAGGGGCTGGGCCCCAGCCAGGCCTTCCCAGGCTGGCTCTTAAGATGGAATCATCCAATTGTGTGTCCCCCACCACACTGAAGTCTTGCAGGCCCCCTGGCCCCAGGTCCCCACCCCGAGCAGGCCCTGCCCCCTGCACCTGGCTGGCTGTGCTGGGAGACTGGCACAGGTGGATGGGGGGCCGGGGAGCCCTCCCCAGAGGCTTGGTGGAATCCCAGTGTCTTTGTGGCAGCTGGGGCCAGGCTGGGCTGGCAGCCCCATGCGAGGCCCGGGGCTGGGAGGGGTCTCTGGCCCCGGAGGACAGGCAGCCCTGAGACCCAGGTGGCCCTTGTCTGGCTGCCCCAGGAGTGGCCCTAGGGGCCTTGTTGACGCCCCCCTGCTCCAGGAGGACTTAGCATAACACTTGTAGATGCTTCTGAGGCAGGAAGATGTGACAACCGAAGGGGCACGGCAGGGGCGGGGGCCGCAGGGCAGGTGGGGCTGGGCTGCCCGGCTTGGCTGCACTTGGCCTTCTCGCCCGGCTGGTGGGTGACAGCCTTGGCCCCCAGCGCTACTGGGACCTGGAGACCCAGCACTGCCCCGACATCCTTCACGGAGGACTCCTGGACTCAATGCAGGGCTGGGCAGGGCGGGGCGGGTGATGGGGTCGTTCCTCTCCCGCCCTGTCTGTCTGTCCTGCCCGCCCACGTGGTGTTTCTTGTTCCTTGCGGCCTGGGTGGCTGTCGTGCCTGCCTGTTCACACGAGGGGCCACCCCCATGGGCTCCTGGGAGGGTGAGGTGAGCACACAGCCCCTGCCCTCCCACCCCCAGGGCACAGCCTCCCACTGCAGAGGACCCACGCCTCCCCCGGCTCCGACCTTTCTAGGGTAACGCACCTGTCCCTCCCCACCTCTCTGCCCCCGCCCTCCAATCCCCTGACACCCCAATGGGGTGTGCCTCCTGCAGCTGGGAACCAGCCCACCACCCTCACCGTCCCTTCACCTCCAGTGAGGAGCTGATCAGTGCAGCCTCAACCACCTGGCCAGGCCGCTGACATCGTCCACGTCTTGTAGTGACTGGGCCTAGCCTTCTGGATCGAAGGAGTGTCACCTGGGCCACCTGGGGTCTCTGAGGCCGGCCACCAGTGCCCAGTGGTCTGGGGAGGCGGGTGGGAGTTTTCCTGTGAGCTGTTCTCAGGGGGTGGGTGGCGTCGGTGGCGGGGGGCAGCGATGAGACGTAGGCAGAAGGGGTAGCCTTAGAGGCCGCCCGGCCTGGGTTAAGGAGGCCCAGTGGGGCCCCTCCTGGTGCCTTGTGCCCCCCAGGCGGCCTCACCTTGGCTTCCTGCCCGCTGCCCGCCCTACTCACCCCACCCACTCCCGGCTCCTTGCTTCAGGGACCCCTGGAGCTTCTCCTTCTGGGCGTGCTGTGGGAAACCGTGGGGTCCCAGAAGTTAGCTGAAGAAGGGGAAGATGTGCAACATCCCTGCTTGGAGGCTTGGGTGGGGGGGGTGGGGGTGGGCTGGGCTGGGCTGGGCGGGAGGCGGACCCCTGGACATCGTAGGGGCCGAGGCCTGGGTGAGAGCAGGTAGGTGTGCACGGTGGGAACGGAGCTGGGGCTCTGCAATGAGGGGTTGGGGGAGGTGTGTGCGCACGTGTGTCTGTGGCGTCTTTGTGCCAGGAGCACGGCCTCCCAGCTGGGCCAGGCTGTGTGTGCCGGCCGAGGCTGCCTGTGGTTCTGGCAGAGGGGCGGCGAGCAGGGCGGCGAGCGGGGTGGGGGCCCCCAGGGTGAGGCCAGAGCAGTCTTTTCAAATGTTGCGCCACCTGCACGACTCTTTTCATTCAGAGCTCATTCTGGAGCTGGCCTCCTGCTGTGGGGCTCTGAGCGCACCTTCCTGCCCAGCTCTGGTCGCCAAGGTCACTCGCTAGGCCTCTCTAGGCCCCGTCTTCTCATCTATGAAGTGGGCGTGTGTGCCCATCAGCGACCCTCTGAGGTCTAGGGGGCAAGCCAGGCAGGGAGTTCCTGGCTGGTCAGCCCATCCCCCAAGGGTTGGAGCATCCAGAAGTTTCCAAGGCCTGTTTGGGGCCCAGGGATGGTGGTGGTGTGCTGAGACAGCAGAGGTCTGGCTCTGCTGACCCCTCTCACCCTCACTCTGGCCACGCTCATCCCTGCTGTGTGGCCCGGGACTGCCCCTCCTGCCCACCTGCCCTACTGACCAGCGAGCCCCTTTCCCACAAAGCCGGCCTGAGCCCTTGAACCCCCTTGGGTGCCCCAGTCAGTCCTTGCCAGTCTACCTGGGCTCAGAGCTCACCTGTCCGCTTCCTCTGGGGCCAGGGAGCAGAGGGCCGGTGGAGTGAGCAATGCCTGCAGGGCCGTGTGCCGGCAGGCTGGGGGCCGGGCAGAACCGACCCTCCCAGAGGGGGCATGAGCCCTCAGGGAGAAGGCCTCTGCCCGAGGGACAGGGGGCCCCTCCTGGTCTGAATGCAGGCCCCCCAACACTCCGTACAGGGGATCCCCCAGCCTGCTGCAGCACCAGCCGACCCTGCCTGCTCTGTACCATCCATACACCCTCCTGCCCTCCACCACCCACCCTCCCACCCAGAGATCCACCCCCACCCCCACCCACCCTCTGAGCAGTGAGCCCACTAACAGGACACGGAGGCGGCCAGGCCATGGTCTGGGCCCTGGGGACACCCAGCTGGCATGTTCTGGGTCTCAGCCGCTGGAGAATACGGCCAGGCTCGTGACTCCACCTCTGCCTGCTCCCTCTTGCCTCATGAGCCTCCCACGGGGGCTGAGTGAGGGGGGCTGCCCCAGCCCTTCTGAGACCCCACGGGCACAGAGAGCTTGCTACGGTCCTTGGGGACATCGGAGCACAGAGGGCACCCCGCCTGAAGGACACCTACCCCACGTGTCCTGCTGCGTGGAGTGCCTGCTCCCGGCCGAGGGCCAGGTGGGGTTTGGGCGGCTGCCTCTGTCCCCAGGCCCCTGGTCCTCTCTCTCGGTGAGAAGGGCCTGCTGCAGGAAGCAGGGCAGGGGCGGAAGGAGAGGCACCCCCGTGCCCGTACGCACCCCCACGCGTGCCACAGAGGGAAGAAAGGTAAGTGATGGGCAGTATTTTAAGGCATATTAACCCAATTACAAGTATATTTTTACAATCGTGGCTCCGACATTTATCACGCGGCGTTATTAGCCCCCGGAGCTGGGCTGTGTCAAATGAAGGCTATGAAACAGGAGCATTTCATTACGTTCTGCCGCGCTGGGCGCTCCAGCCCGCGACTCTTAAACCGCATGATTTTATCAAAATCTTCGGAAATTGAAGCAATCACTAAAAGGTGTCGGGGAATTAAAATGCTCTGTCTCGGTGAAAGAGATACACTTCTTGTAACATATAGCAGGGGTCTTTTTTAAAAGACACATCACTGTGCAGAGAAAAGGCATCAAACGCAGGAGGGGCTTTCCAGCAGGATCCGGCAGCAGCCGTTCTTCACGCTTAAACATCGGCTCCGGGGATGCAAGGCCTGAACCTTCTCCGTGCGCCTCCCTCTCCCTCTCCCCCCCACTGTGGGTTTTCCCAGTGTTTTTTCTCTCCCTCGCTCTCTGGGGTGCATCAGGCCCCACCAGCCTCGGGTCTGAGGGATGGGAGCCGGGCGCCCTGGGGTCAGGGCCCGTCGGCACCCCGGGGGGCCGGGGAGGTGGTGGCAGGGGCTGCTGCCGGGAGCCTGCTCCCACGCCTCTCAGACATGCCCGAATGCGGCCGCCCTCCCTGGGGCTTCTTTCTGTGAGGTCGGTGGGCAGGCCGGTGGCCATGGGACTGACATCTCGGAGCTTCACTAGGGAGTGTCCCCATCTCCTTCCATCTCCTTCCTGCCTTCATCGCCCCGCCGGATGCAGGAACGGCCCAGGGCTGGAGGGCCCCAGGGCCGAGGAGCTGGCCCTCTTCAGCCACGCAAGAGCCTCGGCTTTGCTGGAGACAGCTGGCCATGCACTGCCCTGGTCACTCTGTCCTGGAGGGCAAGGGGGGCACGCTGGGGTCTCTGTAGGAGCACAGGCCCTGGGCGGGGGGCAGTGCCCCACACCTCCTCCACACCTGCCCTGCTCAGAAGTTCCAAGGACGGGGCTGGGGTCAGGGCTAGCCGGTGGGCAGTCCCCACGTGGGCCCCATGATCAGTACCAAGCCAGTCTCTGCCACATGCAGGGTCTCCAGACTCCTGCAACAGACAGGTTGGTTGAAGTACAGTGTTAGGAGTGGGGCTGGAGGAGGACACTGGCCCGGCCCTCACGGGTGGCCTCACCAGAACAGTGAGCTGGGGTCTGTGGCAGAAGGGACGAGGCCGGATTTGGGTTTAGCAAGCCCACCTCCAGTCCCTGCCCCTGCAGGAGTGGTGGGGAGATGCCTGAAGAGGGGTGAGGGGAAGAGGAGGGGAGGGAGATGGGAGAGGGACTGAGCAACCCCCTAACTGGACCTGAGTGGCCCAGGCCTGGCTGCAGTTCTGCTGATGTCACACGGGAGCTGGGCATTGCTGGACGTGGGGCCATGCAGAGGCCAGTGGACCTCGAGGGCCCAGGAAGCCGGCGGGGTGCCCGCTTTACACAGGGCCTGTGGACGTTCTTGGAGGAGCCTCCCTGCCCGCTCTGGGCCTCGTGTGGGTGATGGATGCTGGGCCGAGTGCCCGGCTGATGGCAGACTGCTGCCCAGGGCGGATCCCAGCACAGATCTTCTAGGGCCACTGGCTGGTCTCTGTCTCTCTCTCTGTCTGCCTTTGTCTCTGTCTCTCCTTTTTAAAGAAGCGTTATCGCAGAAGCAACACAGGTGAAGGGCTGGGAACAGCTGGTGTCCCTTGGTGGTGAAAGGTCAATATCCTGTGAACGGAAGTGTGAAGGTTGGTGGGAGCACCCGGGGGCCAGGCAGCATGAGCCGGGTCCAGAGACACACTCCGCCTGCGTCTCTCCCTCGGCCTCCGGCACCTGCTCGGTGATGCGTGAACTGCAGGTGGGCTCAGTGCTCCTGGGGCGGGGGGCTGGGGGGCCTCAAGGGCACGCATGGTCTGGGGAGTCGGTCTCGGCTTTCGAAGCCGGTGTGCTGGCTGTGCTGGCAGTGCTGGGCTCAGTGGGCAAAGGGTACGAGGGGTCTCTTGGTACAGTTTCTTACAAGTTCACGTGCTTCTGTAATTTTCTCCAAATCAGAGTTTACCTAAAAACAAGTAGTTTTACAGCAGTTGTATTTAAAAATTCGAACATGGAAAGATGTAGAGGGAAAGCAAACCCCTCGTCCCACCTGCTGCAGGCCCCTCTGTGCGGAGCTCGCCACGGGGGCAGGCGTGTGGCCAGGCCTGGCCGCTCCCTCGGCCACGCAGGGGGGCCTTTTGGGCTGGTTGCTGCGGCTGGTCCCCAGGGTGGACAACGTGGGCTTGGGCGCCGTTGCGGTCACGGTGGGGGGAACTTGGGCCCCTCTATCTCCATCCCTGCTGGCGTCTGCCTCTCTCATGTGCATTGAAGCCCCTGGACCCCTTTCCCAGAGGCAGCGTGGGAGCCCAGAGTGGGCAATGGGTGGTGGTTGAGGCCAAGGCAGCCAGGGGGCCCGGGGAGAGGCCGGCCTACGGGCGTCCAGTGTGGGGAGGGCTCCACCAGGCCACACTGGAGCCCTTCCCTTCCATGAGGGGCAGACTCTTGGCCATCCTGCCCAGGCCGCCCCCAGGACCCCCTTGCTGGGCAGGGAAAATGGGTGGGGAGTGTAGGGCTGTGTCTTCTGTGGGGAGCAGCCGGGACCTGGTCAGGCCAGACAGGCCAGTGGGAGGAGCATGGGTGAGGGGGCGAGGCCCGAACAGGGGGGCATAGAGAGCATGGGGTCCCCTCCCGCCCTGCTGCTGCGGCCTTGGCTGCGGCCCTCACCACGAGGCCCAAGGGTATGGCTTCTGGGATGTGGCCCTGGGGACTCCTGTAAGGGTGGCCCAGGGGTAGCCCAGAGGCGCCCTGAGCCACTGGGCATCCTCCCTTCTCTTGTCCGTCTGTCCCCAAGTACACCTTGAACCTGGCTCAGGAGCAGGGGCCTCACGTGCCACATCAGCAGGGATGGTGCAGTAGACGGGGACAGCTGCCCACTCCTGCCCCCTGCTGGGCTCAGCCTGGCCTCAACTGACAGTGGCCCAAGAGCCACAGCCAGGCCTGGGGGCCCCACTCGGCGTTGGGTGGCCAGAGGAACAGCCTCGTCGCTGGGCGGGGCACTTCTTTGACAGGTCAAAGGGGAAGAGGAGCCAGCTCCCGAGGGCGCCGCTCGTGGGCCCAGCCGAGGCCTCTCAGCTCCTTCACGGTCTGGCTGGGCTGGGTAGGGACTGGGCCGGCCCCTGGGAGCGGCCCACTTCCCTCCCGGGTGGAAGGTTGAACTCCAGGGCCCTGAGTAGCTTGTGGTGTCGTGAAGGGCTGGTGCCAGGCTGGGGTCTGACAGGAGCCATTTATTTATCTGCCTCTCAGTGCCACTAATTTATACCAGTGAGCTATTTCCCAGAGCCCCACCCGACTCCCCGCCCTGCCCCAACAGCCCCTTAAAATGTCCATTGGCTCCGGGTACAGCAGCGCCCCAGAGGCTGTGGGAGGCGCAGCTGTGTGGGTCGTCCTGTGGTGGGAGCTCCAGGGGTGACCGACCAGAAGGACCGAACTGCCGCATCGCCCCTGGCCCAGGACGGGGCCTGGTGGCTGTGGACCTGCTCCACCCCTACTCCTCCCTCAGTCTTCCCCACTCTGTGACCCCGTCCTGCCCTCTGACCCCCAGTAGGTGCTGGGTCCTGTGGCCGCCTGCGTGCTCCTCCCGGCTGGGCTTCCTGGGGCCAGGCCGCCTCCATCCCAGAGGTGAGGCGGGGCCGCTTGCAGAAGGAAGAGTGTTCTCCTGCCAGCGAGGGCCTCCCATGCCACAGTGGACGCTGGAGAAAGGGGCGAGAACCTTCTGGACCCCACCCCTCCCTAACTGTGTGGTCAGACCCGCGGGCGTGTGAGGCTGCTGTGCAGCGACAGCCTCCACCGCCTGGGCGGGGCCTCCTTCTCAGGCCAGAAACCGGAGCTGAGTCACTGGCTCAGCAGAGCCCTGGCCCCCAGGGTGCCTGAGGGCTGCGTCCGAGCAGGGGGTGTGCTGGATCCCTTCCCTTCCTTCCCTCACCCCGACCCCATCTGTCTGCCCCTCCAGACCAGCCACCAGCCTGCTCACCTCTGCCTCCAGGAAGCCTTCCAGGCTGTGCTGAGTCCTGTAATTTCCTGTGTTTGCCCACCCAAGGGAATGAGGGGGGCGTCTGCCCCGGAAAGGCTCAGGGACAGCAAAGGTTCCTCTCACTGTGCTGCCCGCCTGGCTCTGCCGGTCTGCAGGGGGACTGTGAGGGGCCGTGCAAGGCACCCCCCGTGGCCAGGCCCTCCACTCCCGCCCGGGGCCCTGGGGCGGCCGCAGTGTTGGTGGCTTGCCAGCCGGGTGCGCTCCGTCCCGCACATTTCCGGGGGTGGCAGTGCTGCCGAGACCGTGTCTCCTGCTTGTTGGTGTCACCGACTTTGCCACGCTGGGGTCGAGAGTTATCCCGCCCGTCTTTGTTTCTAAGTTTAATTGTCGCACTCCTTTTCTCCCTTAAAAAGATCAGTAAAAACTGTTAATTTGATCAATACTTAATTTTTTCACCAGGAGCGTGTTTCTTCTGCTGGCCCGTGATAAGCAGGCGGTGGGGCAGAGGGACACGTAAATTGTCAGGAATTTCCCCACTCTCCCGCGGCCACTCCACCACTTAGAGCCGTGTAATTTATACCCCGGCAGGCGCTCTGCAATTACCCTGTCTATTGCTGTCGACAGTATCGCACTATCTTTTAAATAGATCCGGCTTGGCTGGTGCGGACGCGCCGGCAGGACGAATGGCACCATCCCTCATCCCGCGAGCCCTGAGAGATAAGTTCTTTAAAGAGCGGCCCATCTATCAGCTGATACAAGCCGGGTGCTTACAAACCCACTGCTTTGTTTGGGCTCTTTTTGGATTTCCAAAGCTATCGATCCACCAAGGGGGGCCGGGCCAGGGTGCGGGGTGGGGTGCCGAGGGGCAACCTTGGAGACCCCTAAGGGGGCCGCCTTGCAGCCCCCACCGGGCCATCTGCAGGCGCCGGCCCTCGGCCACAGGGGAGGCTTCCCTCCCTCTTGTGGGTGAGGGGGTGCTGATGGGGAGGCGGGGTAGGCCGGAACTGAGGGGTGCCGCCCACCTGGGGACACCCTGGGGGCAAAGGCAGGGCTGATGTGGCTCTGCCCACTGACAGGCCTGGCACAGGTGTCTGGTGAGGGTCCCTTGTGTCCCCACCACTCCCTCCCTCACTGCCCTGCCAGGCCCAGATGGGACCCCTGCCTGTGGAGCAGCCCCTGTGAGACACAGGTGTGACAGCAGACCCGCCGCCACCAGCGTCATGACCATGTGCAGGGCCAGGATGGGATGGGGCACCCGTGCCCCTGGCCCGCCCCTCCCAGCCCTCTGAGTTGGGCCTCTGCATCCAACCAGGCTCTCCCAGGACCTTGGTGGTGGGGGTGGCATGCAGACTGCCCTGGGTCCCCTGGGGCCAGTGTCTTTGGGATGACAAGCGGCCCTGGCAGAGCCTGTCTACCTGCTCCCAGCTGGACTGGAAGGAAGAACGGACCTCCTGAAGCTTCCCCAACAGCTGCTTCCACGAGGCCAGGGCCAGGCCAGGGCAGGGAGAGCCCAGAGGCAGGGCCAGGCCAGGCAGGGAGTGCCAGGAGGCAGGGCAGGGAGAGCCCGGAGGCAGGGCCAGGACAGGGCCAGGCCAGGGCCAGGCCAGGGCAGGGAGTGCCCGGAGGCAGGGCCTGGCCAGGGCAGGGAGAGCCCAGAGGCAGGGCCAGGCCAGGGCAGGGAGTGCCCGGAGGTAGGGCCAGGCCAGGCCAGGGCAGGGAGTGCCAGGAGGCAGGGCCAGGCCAGGGCAGGGAGAGCCCGGAGGCAGGGCCTGACCCTTGGGGTGGCAGGAGGGTGGGCCGGCAGCCTCTTTCAGCCCTTGGCCATCCTCCCCGCTCCCCGGAATGCTCCCACTCAAGTCCCCCTACGGTTTCTACCTCATGTGTGCTCCGGGCGGGCTCAGGGTGGGAACACTGCCAGGCCGGGGACTGAGGCAATGAGCTCTCCTGGAGACCCAGGTCCCAGGTGGCAGGGCACTCACTCACCTTCACTACACGGACCGGCCTGGGTCCTGGCCTATGGGGGTGGCTTCTGCAGAGCCACCTGGTTTAGCAGAGAGTGAGCAGGAGTGTCTGACAGGGCTGGCATGATGTGGGCGTGGCCTGGGCACCTCAGTAGCTGGAGAAGGCTGCTGGTGTCTGCATTTTCTGGGTTACTATTATCATCTTCCTGGCTTCCCCCTGGGGTCCCGTGAGGTCAGGGTGCAGAGGCAGGCAGGAGGGTGTCCAGGCTCCTGGGCGCCTCCCAGCTGCAGAGCCCCACCCGAGGGCCAACCTTGCACAGATGCACCAGCTCTGAGCCTTCATTCTGTCTGCCTGCCTCGGGCCAACCCCTCGGGCAGGGTGGGCTCTTGCCAGGCCCCGGCCCATAGCCCTTGGGCTGACAGCTGTGGCCGGTGCCCCTGGAGGGCAGCCCTGACCGCAGACATGGGTGAGGGCAGAGGGAGCTCTGCCTCTGCCTCAGGCGTCTCTACAGCTGCAGGTCTCTCTTCCCTCTGGGCAGCCTGAGAACTGGTGGCTGGTGCCTGCCTGCCCCTCTGACCTTGTGGCCTCTAGACTGTCTGGGTGCTGCAGCCTGGCTGGGTCTGGTGAGGGGAGCTGGGCCCGGGGGTGCAGGAACTTGGGTGACGCGGGGCTGCGGGAAGAACGTGGCCAAGTATAGCACAAGGGGCACAGGTGCTGTGTTGGGGGCTGTCACACGGCTAATTGTCTCCAAGTGGCTTGGAGCCCTCCAGGACACCCCCCCCGCCCCCCACTGAGAGAGCATTCAGGGAAAGAGCAAAAGGCCAATCGGGACCAGGCAGGCCTCTCCCCTCTGGTCAGTCTGGGGACGGTCTGTGTGGTCTCTCCTCCACGCTGGACACGCCCTGGGCATGTGGGGCAAGTCCGCCTCACTGAGCCATCACTGTCCTGGAGATGGATGGCAGCACGGCTTGGGACGTGGCTGATGGGGGCGATACGCCGAGGGTCATCAGTTTGGTATTAATTTAGGAAACCTTCAAGAGGTTATTACGCAGCATTTCTTCCCTGTGGTGCTTGATGGTATCAGGTGGGTTCAGGGCTCAGCTTTTTCCCGTTTGTCTTCCTTGGAGAGCAGCATTAATGCGTAGGCACCACAGCCCAGACGAAGCCCCACAGAAACAAATAGAAGTGGTCTTTGCTGCGTCTCCCTTTAAAAATAGCACCATTTTTCATCCAGCGAACGGTGCTAGGCTCACGCCTGGGGCTGGGGACGGCCAACTGCCTCGGGTTGAAATGTCTGCTCTCCCATCTAACTGTCCCTCCTTCTGTCCTGCACCCCAGAGGGAGGCTCTGAACACCTGTGCTGGCTCCCAGGCAGGGATGGGTGTGGAGCAGGGGGCTGCCGGCCAAGCATCCCCACTTGTGAACAAGGAGAGCCCAATGGTGGCCTCAGGGTGCCCTCTGCTGCGGTCCCCGTCCAGGGTGCTGGTTCCTTCCTCTGCTGAGACCCCTTCTTGGCCACCTCTGGAGGGTTCACATTCTTTCCTCCAGGGACTCCCAGGCCCCTGAATGGACCCTGAACCTACACCTGGAGGAGCCACAAGTGGGGTGGACACAGGCCCTCAGGGCATGTCGCATGTCCAAAATGAATGAGGACTCATTCATTCATTTGTTCACTTGTGATATACAAACTGAGGCCTTAGGTGTGCGTGTGGGCACTGTACTGCAGATGCCCTGGCAAACAAGACTGACCACCACCACATCCTTGCTAGCCCACCTGATGCAGGAATGGCATCCTGTGGCACATGGTCACTCTCAGCTCCATTCCTGGCAAGTGCAGTGATGGCTGGCTTTTCTAGGTGGGTCAAAGATCCTTGAGAGCAGCGGCCACAGTGTGTCCAGAGAGGAACCAGCCTGCATGGAGAGCAGGGAGAGGCAGGGTCTTTGCAACCTTGGAGAAGTAGAAAAGAAGAAAAGAAAAAAAGAAACCAAGTAGAGAAATTAGAAAACACACAAGATGGCACAAATCAACTCTAATATAAAAGGAGTACAATAAATGTAAATGAGTTAGACTCAGTGATCTGAAAGCAGAGACTCATAAATGGGATGAGAAGCAAGATGCTGCAGTATGTTGCTTAAAGAAGGAACATTTTACAGGAAAAGGCACAGAAAGGTTAAAAATCAAGGGATGGAACAGGCACCCAGGTAGCAAGAGTGCCCCCCCAAAACAGACTTTTCAACTTCTAAAGCAGCTTCTCTGTCCAAAGGAGGTCTTGCCCAGCCCTTGCTCCAGGCACTGCCTCCCTTGGAGGCAGGCTATCCCAGGAGAAATACAAGAATATTAAGGACCCCCCCAACACAGCAGTTTTTGGGTAGGAGGTTTAAGGGTTGCTGCTGCAAGGTTCTCCACTCCACAGACCAGAGCAGCACCTATAGTACACGAAGCATGGTCTGCCAGGGTGGCAGCTATACCGCCTCTAGCAGCCAGCCCCCCAAGGAGGCTCTGATTGTGACAGACACTGCAACACCCACCTGGCCTCCATGCACCTGAAAGCAACCCATGAAAGGCAGGACTTCCAACAGCTGAAGCCCAGCTGTTGTGATCTGGAGAGCCTCCGGGTGACCCTGTGCCTGAGCAGGTTCCCCTTAGCTGACAGCTGCTGCTGGGCGCCAGCATGTTGTGGACATGGGGCCTTTGTCAACAGGCTCTAAAGGCACACAGGTGAGCATCTGAATGCCATGTGCTGACCTTTGAGGATGACCTGGTGTCTGTGAGCCTCCAGCTTTGAAACCGTTTGTCAGAGTTTGAGCATTAGCAGATAGAGTTATTCCTCAAAGATTCTGGAGATTTCCATCTTTGGATGGAGCAGCTCCACCCAGGGTTGCTGAGCACAGCTCTGCAGAGTGTTTCCTTCCCACACTGGCCATCACGGGGCATGAAGCAGTGTCTTAGTCTTATGAGAGGAAAACTGGCTCTTCTTAGAAAAAAGAGTTTCCTCCTGGGAAATGCATGTGAAAAAACAGTAACAATACAGTGCTCTCTGTGTGGTTTCCTCCCATGATTTATTTGACAAACTGTAAAAACTTAATTATAAAGTAATACATGCTGGTTACAAGATTTCATAAAATACACAATTATAAAGTAGACACACACACACAACAACAACAAAAACAAAACTAAACAAAAACAAGAAAGAAAGAAAGAAAGAAAGAAAGAAAGAAAGAAAGAGAAAGAAAGAGAAATCAAGGGATTAAAAAAAGATACTAAAAGGAATATGGAGTAGCAATTCTAATATTGGACAAAATAGAATTAAGGCCAAAAAAATAATAAGGGACAAAGAAGAATATTAGACATTGATTCAAAGGAACAACAGATCAAGAAGATATATTGATCATACATATGTATTATTCAATAATATAATCTTAAAATAATATAAAACTACAACTGAGAAAATTATCAGGAGAAATATAAGACTAAACTATGGGAGTTGGAACTTTGAACAAACTCCTCTTATAAAATGATAGATGAAATACACAAAAAGTAAGTATGGATATTTAAATCTGAATGGTATAGTAAATTAATTGAATTATACCTATTGCTTCTCTATGAATCTACATATCTCATGGAGAATGTCAATTCTTTTGTGTGTAATTATTCACAAAAATAGGCTATGTAGTAGGCCACCATTATGGTTACTTGCAGAGGCAGGCAGATCCTACCCCAAATTTGGTTCAAATATTGAGACTGAAGAAGCCACACACACACACACACTCACACACCCCAAGAGAGTATGAAAAAGTTTGGATTACTTAAATAATTCATGTTTCTGAGGAGAGCAGCGTAGGCTTCCCAAGCAAATCAGGAGAGACCAAGAAAAGATATTTTTATTAGGTTAGGGGCTGGGGCTGGGGTGAGAGTTCCCATGTGTGGGCAGAGGCTTGCATGGTCTGCATGTTCCATCAGCATCAGAGGAGGGAGCACCCAGGCTTTCTTGTCATTTTGTCCAGATATGAGACACAAAGGGAAGAGGGAGGGGTGAGGCTAAAAGCTGTCAAACACCAAAATTGGAGGAAGACACCAAAACTACAGACAAAAAGAAAATGTAATGAATTTCAAATAATCAACATAATACTGACTGTGTTGTCTGACAGTAATGCAAATAAAATAAATAAATAAATAAATAAATAAATAAATAAATAAATAAATAAGAAAAGAATAGTGAAGAAAATTCCAGATGTCCAGGAAGAAAAAACCCTAAATAATCCTTGGGTTAAGAGAAAATCATAAGTTAAATATATAAAATATTTAAAGTACTGCAAGTTATGAGTTGTGGGATGTACCTAAAGCAACAACTAAAGAAAAATTATGACTTTAAATATATTTATTAGAAGATAGAATGATTGAAAATAAGTGAGCTAAACATCCAGCTCACGAGGCTATAGAAAAACTAAAGTATATATCTAAAAATAAGATAGAAACAAAGAGCAGAGATCAGTGAAGTAGAGAACATTTTTAACATTAAAAAGCCGGAAAATATTTACAAAACTAAAACTGAATCAGTTCTTATCAGTATAATAGAACAGGCAGACTTCTGTCAAGACTGAGAAGAGAGAAAAAGAAGATAAACAGAGGATGAACAATGGAAAAAGACTGAAAAAATAATAAAGGCAAACTACAAATGACCACACATATATTCAGAATATAGATAAAACTGATAAATTTCTAAAAATATATAAAATACTGGAATTGACACCAGAGTAAATAGAAAATTTAATCAGACCAAAATCCATTAAAGAACCTGAAATAGGAGACAAAAAAATCCCCACTAAAAACCTTCAAGAAAGATAAATTATTTCTTATGAAAACACTTCCAGAGGATAGAAAATAAAGCCTCTCACTTCATTTTGTGGGTTAGTAAAACACTTACTCCAAAATCAGAAAAGATAATTATAAGCCTTTTAAAAAATCATAAATAAAATGTAACTAACCCCAAGTGCATAATTAAATTTTTTTGATATTTAAAAATGTATCAAATGGCTTTATTCAAGGAATGCAAAGATGGTTCAACATCAGAAAATCTATCAATGTGATTGCCTTCATAAATGGACTAAAGAAGAAGAATTCTGTTATAGTCTGAACAGATCCTCCCACTCCACCCCCTAAAAAGAGGATCTGATCACTGTGATGGTTGATTTTACACATCAACCCGACCAGGCTGCGGGGTGCCCATGTAGTCAAACATGACTCTGGGTGTGTCAGCGAGGGTGTTTCCGGGTGAGATTAGCACTGGAATTGGTGGACCGAGTGAAGCAGGCTGCCCTCTCCAGTGTGGGTAGGACTCACCCAATCAGCCAAAGACCTGGACAGAACAAAACTACTGGGTCAGCAAGAAGTCCTCCTGCCTGACTGTTTGAGCTAGGATATTGGTCTTTTCCTGCCTTCAGGCTCAAACTGAAAATCTGCCTTACCTTGGTTCTTGAGCCTGCCAGCTCTGGGACAGGAAGTTTGACCACTGCCCGCTGACCCCACCCCATCCTGGGCCAGAACGACACGCTGGCTCTCCCAGTCTCCGCTCGCCGAGTGGAGCTCTTGGGACTTGTAGCCTCCACCCCTGCATGAGTCAGTGCCTGATAATAAATCTCTTGTTAAACACATGACAAGGACGTAACATTTCTATTGCTCAAACTATCACCAAGAAGAATAGAATAAGATAATGAAAAAGAAAAGTTCACTGGATCGGGGAGGGAGAAACAAACTGCTATTTTATGCAGACGATATGATTACCTACAAAGAAAAACCTAACAAAACCAACAGGGAAGTCATTAGAGAATCAAGAGAAGTTAGCACAACTGGCAGATTCAAGGTCATTGTGTTAGTTGCCAATTGCTGCATAACAAGTTACCACAAAAGCCAGCAGCTCAAAACAACAAACACTGGTCATCTCCCAGCTTCTGTGCATCAGGAATTTGGAAGCAATTTAGCTGGGTGCTTCTGGGTCAGTCTCTCATGAGGGGGAGACAAAGCATTGGCTGTGGCGGCGTCATCTGAAGGTTTGACTGGGGCCAGAGGATCTGTTTCTAAAATGGTGGACCACTTAGCTGTCGTCAGGGGACCTCGGGTCCCTGCTGGCTTTGGTAGGAGGCTTTATTTCCTGACTATGTGGATCTGTCCACACGGCTACTTGACTGTCCAGAGGACATGGCAGCTGGCCACCCACCAAGCCAGTGACCAGAGAGGAAGATGGAGAGAGGAGGAGGGGGAGGGGTGGCCTAAGGCCTTCCGTGGTCTCCTCTCAGGGCTGCATTGCCGCTTCCGCCACAGGCTAGTCAGGAGTGAGTCGCTAAGCGCTCCCCACACGCCAGGGGAGGACGGCCAAGCTCCAAGTCTTGAGGGGAGGAGACTCAAAGACTCTGCGGGCCTGTTTGTAAAACTATCACAATTACCTTACAGAAATCTTTAGTGTTGCCCTGCGCCAGCGCTGTCCAGCTGGAGAACACAGAAGGCAAGGCCCCGCTGCCGCAGTGCGGAGCAGCGCAGCACCTGCGAGTCACCCTAAGAGGAACGCGCAGGACACTTATGCGGAAACCTGGGAGCCCCAGCTCGGCCGACAGGCACGAGTGAGAGGAGAACTCTGTCGTGCGTGTGTGGGTGGCTGGCTTCACATCAGGAAGACGCCAGTGTTCCTGCAGTTACTCTATGAACTAAATATGATTCAAATCAAAGGTGTTTGAGAAATGTAACAAACACTAAGTTGACATTAAAAAGGGATGATACAAGAGCATCCTAGACCTTTTTGGAAAGGAGGAACAAAGCCTGGGGCATCCCTACAGCTATTAAAATACAAAGACATGGGAAGAAAACAGCACAACGGTGGGCCAGACAAGCACACACCCCAAACCCTAAACATAAGCTCCCCAAACAAACCCACAGGCTTGTGGCCAGCCGATCTGTGACCAGGGTGGTACAGGACATCTTTGGGAAAGGAGGTTGTTTTTTTTTTTTTTTTTTTTTTTTTTTTTTTTTTTTAAAAGAACTGTGCTTTTAAAACTCAGCTCTGCAAATACCTTGACACTCTCCCACCGAGAGGTGGGGTCTGTGTCTCCTGCCCTGAACCCAGACTAGTCTTGGTGACCTGCTTGTAACCAGCAGACAAGCGAGGGGACCCCTACCTCACACCATGTACACAGGGGACCCCTATCTCATGCCGTGTACAGAGGGGACCTTTGCATAAGAGGCTGGAGACCTACATGTAAGCAGTAAAACTATAGGAGGAAACATCAGAGAATGTCTTTGTGACCTTGGGTAGGAAAAGATTTCTTCACTTCCCCAAAAGAACAAACAATAATGGTGTAGCTACTATGGGAAACATGATGGAGATTCCTTAAAAAAACAAAAATACTTACCATGTGACCCAGCAGTCCCACTCCTGGGCATGTGTCTGGAGGGAACTCTAATTCGAAAAGACACCCGCACCCCCATGTTCACTGCAGCACTATTTACAACAGCCAAGACATGGAAGCAACCTAACTGTCCACTGACAGAGGACTGGATAAAGAAGATGTGACACATGTACACAATGGAATACTACTCAGCCATAAAAAGAATGAAATAATGTCATTCACAGCAACATGGATGGACCTAGAGACGATCACACTGAGTGGAGTAAGTCAGACAGAGAAAGACAAACACTACATGTCACCTACATGTGGAATCTAAAACATTACACAGTGAGCTTATCTATGAAACAAAAGCAGACTCACAGACAGAGAAAACAAACTTAGTCACCAGAGGGGAAAGGGAGTTGGGGAGGGTAAATCAGGAGTGAGTTTGGGATTAGCAGGTACGAACTGCTGTGTAATAAACTAGATGAGCAGCAAGGTCCTGCTGTAGAGCACAGGGAACTGCATTCAACATCCGGTGATAAAGCATAATGGGAAAGAAAAAAAAGAACAAACCATAAGGTGAAAAATGAATGAAATTGATCCTATCAGAAGGAAGGATTCTGTTCGATGAAGGATTCCACAGACCATGTGAGCAAGTGGGCGCCAGACCTCGGCGAGAACACACAGGGAGCCACCGTAAGTCACCCTGAGAAGGACGAGGCCTCCAGAAGAAAAACGCGCAGAGCGCAAGAGCCCAGGGGAACCGGGGTGGCTGCTGAGTGAGTGAGGAGTCACCTGCTTCTCCTGGACCAGAAGGACACACACCGGAGCAGCAGCGCACGCACCAGCGCGGCAGGACTTGGGTCATCGCGGAGAGCTCGGGTGTGGACGAGGACGCGGCGGGAGGGCCCCGCCTGGCTGCAGCGCACCTGCTGTTGGCAGCCCGGGGGGAGCGGGGGGAGGCTGGCCAGTATCTCCTCAGGAGCCAGCGGAGGAACACAGCTGGCCTTGGCATCCTCCTGCTCTGGCGTCCTCCGAGGGGATCCTCACAGGCTCCAGCCTGGAGTCATCCAGCCCACAGGCTCGGGGGTCACCACATGGCACCCGGGGGCCAGCTCTGGCCCAGCGGCTGTGGGACGTGGGCAGCTGGTCACTGGCTGTGCCTCTCTCTGATCTGACATGAGCAGTGGTAGTGCCCGTTGTGTGTGGGGCTGGAGGCAGGGAGGATTCCATGACATCATTTATGCAATAGGAGACAAAAAAATCCCCACTAAAAACCTTCAAGAAAGATAAATTATTTCTTATGAAAACACTTCCAGAGGATAGAAAATAAAGCCTCTCACTTCATTTTGTGGGTTAGTAAAACACTTACTCCAAAATCAGAAAAGACAATTATAAGCCTTTAAAAAAATCATAAATAAAATGTAACTGTCCCCAAGACACGAAACCTGGGCAGCCTGCTGGAGTCTTGCTCAATCCACCAACCAGACACGCGGCAGGCCTGCCAGCCCAAGCCCTGCCGGGGTCTCCTCCGTGGACAATCAAGGCGTCTCTCCCAGTTTTTGGGCCTAGCCACGTTCGTGGGGCTCAGAGCCCCAGGATGGATGGGGTTCCACTTGAGGAGGGACCCACGCTGTGTTTGCAGGAGGGACCTGTGGCCATTCGTCCGTGACTGTGCACTGAAGGAGACGAAATGCCCCCTAAAGGGGGTGACTGGATGTTGGCTCTGAACTGATACTGGTCCCCGGGGACCCCTGCTGACACTGGGCCCACCTGTGAGGGTGTGGACAGGCCCTGTCGGGCCCCACGACACACAGGGGGCCCAGTTGGTCCGTGGCTCCGACTGGGCTCCTGCTATGTGTGCCCAGGCTAGACAAACTCGGAACAGGCAGTGCTCCCCACAAATGGCTCTGAGCAAGGGGCAAGGGCCAGACTGCAGGACGGGGAAGCGGAGGCCCCTTCTGGCCAAGGCAGGAAGTCAGGGGGATACTGTGTCCCAGAGGACCTGAAGGCCACTGCCTCCCCGACTGGAGAGTGCGGGGGCGGCGGCACCTCTCACACCCGCAGCGTGGCTCCCAGCGTGCAGTGGCCGCACAGGCCCCGGACAGTGACGGCTGATCGTCGGAATCTAACCCGTGGCCCCTCCAGTTGTAGCCGCTGTTCCAGACGGAGAGTCTTCACGGGAGTCTTCACGGACACAGCCCAGGCCCGACTCAGCTGCTGAAATGGCTCGCACCTCCCCTCCAACCCAGTTTGCAGAGGAAGTTTGCTCTCACCGGCGAGGCCCAGAAGCACACGCTCGCGGGGCCCCCACGTGGTGCCGACCCGGCCCGGCTTGCCCAGCTGGTCCCGGAGCACTGCCCGTCCCTGTCACGGCTCCGAGCAGACGCCTCAGTCAGATGCGCACACCAGAGGGTGGGAGGCAAGCCCACGACATCCAGGGGCCAGTGCTGACCAGGGCTCTGTGTGTGCCTGCTCCTCGGGGGGTGTGGCGATCACCCCTCCTCCAGGGCTCCGCGTGTGCTGGCCCGTGAAAGCTTTGGGTGACCCTCCCCGCCCAGTGTGTGGTTCCCTGAGCCAGTGGCCCCAGGTCTCCTTGGGGAGGGCTGGGGAGTTGGGACACTTTGGCAAGGTGTGGAGACCCTTCCCGCTGGGCACCGGCCTCTCTGAGGTCGGTGGTGTGCATCCGGAAAATGCTGGGGCGGACACTGTGCAAGGGACCCTGCCTTTCTGGCTCCTGCCCTGTGTCCTGACCCCTCCTGCTTCGTTCTGAGGCTCGGACTGAGCGCACCCTCACTGGGACCGGGGACCCCATGTCCACGGCCTCCCTGGTCTCTGCATCAGCCGTGCCCCACTTGTGCTCAGGGCTGACCAGGTTACCAGCTGGCCTCTGCTATCTGGGGATCCCGCACCCCACTGCTATCAGGGAGCCCACTTCTGTAGGCCTCTCCTGCCACCCGCCGGCCCCTGAGGGTGTTCTGTGTGAGAGAGGCCGAGCACACGGGATGCTAACTGGGTGGGGCGCGTGGGGTTGATGAGGGGGTAAAGGAAGCAGGGCAGCTGAGGAAGCAGCAAAGGCCACCGGCCACCCTGCCAGGAACTCTGTGACCAGGGTCTTGGCAGACTGCTGTTGAATGTGGCTGCTCAGGGCAGGGGTGGGGTACTCAGGTCCTCCCGCCTGGTTGGGGCCCCACGCTCGGCCATACGTGGGCTGCGCCATGATGGGCAAAGCTGTAGCCGAGTGCTGGCTGGCTGAGCCCTGGTCCCCATCCTGCGTGACACCCACCACACAGGCTCCAGGTCAGCACCCAGTGCTGCTGACACTGGTTGGAGTCCTCCCTGAGGCCACGGGCCAACGGGGGATGGGCTTACTTTAGGCCCTCACTGGACTCCAGGGCCCAGCTCGAGTCTGGTCTGGGACGCATGTCAGCAAAGCTTTCCAGAGGAAGGAGGGTGAGACGGAGGGGGAGGGGTTCCCCCTCAAACCCGGGGCCGCCCTGGCGCTGGGGGTGATCCACCCACGATACAGAAATACTTGCGCTTGGAAGCCCATCCCTCATGTGTAAGCGAACACAGCATCTCAGGGGTCGGGGGCCCAAGGAACGAACACAGCAGAGCAAACAGTCCCCAGGGCTCGGCCTCACAGCGCCAGCGGGGCCGGGCGCGGAGTGGCGGAGATCCTCTCCAGCCGCCCCCACAGTGGTCTCCCCTGGGGCCGCTGTGTTGGCAGCACCGTGCAGGTTGGCACTCGAGGTGCCAACTGGGTGGGCGGGGAGCAGCTCCAGACTTCAGCGCAGGGATGTTTCCAGCTTTCCCGTGCACAGAGGAGAGGAGGGAAGGTGCCCTCCAGGTGAGGAGGTCGGGTCTGACTGGCTCAAGGGTAACCATGTGGGGAGTGCTCGTTGTCTGGTGGGGCCTGTTCTTTACTCCCCGTGACGCTGCCCAGCACTTCCCCGTGCGCCTGTGATTACCTGCTGCTGAGAATTAATTACAGGGTCTGCTGTGGACTGAGTATGTGTGCCCCCCAAATTGAAACGTTGGAACTTTGGCCCCCAAGGTGATGGTGTTTGGAGGTGGGGCCTTTGGGATGTGATTAGGGTTGATTGAGGCCATGAGAGTGGGGCCCCATAATGGGACTGGTGTCCTTATAGGAAGAGACCAGCCTGCCTCTCCCTCTGCTGTGTGGGGACAAGGAGAGAAGGTGGATCTGCAGGCCATGAAGTGGGCTCTCCCCTCACCAGGAACCAAACTGGCTGCCACCCTGATTCCAAACTTCCAGCTTCTGGGATGGTGAGAGAGAAATTCCTATTGCTGAAGCCCCTCCCTGCCGTCTGTGGTGTTTTGCTATGGCAGCACAAGCAGACTGAGACTGGCTCTGTGATGGTCAATTTTACATGTCCACTTGCCTGGGCTATGGTCCCAGTCGTTTAGTCAAACACCAGTCGAGATGTCACTGTGAAGGTAGTTTTTAGATGGGAGTAACATTTAAATCACCAGACTTTGAGAAGAGCAGATTGCCCTCCAGTGTGGGTGGGCCGTGTCTAAGCAGCTGAAGACATTAAAACAAAATAGACTAACCTCTCCCAAAGAGAGGGAATTCTGCCTTCGGTAGCCTTTGAACTCAAGCTGCAACTTCATCTCCTCCCTGGGTCTCCAGCCCGCTAGCCTGCCCTGTAGAATTCAGACTTGCCAGCTCCTGCAATCACATGAGCTGATTCCTTAATATACCCCCCCCCACACACACACACGTGGTATGCAGGTAATACCTGTATCTATCTATGCGCACCCCTCTATCTGGTGTGCGCTGCTCTCTATACACCCTGTTGGCTCTGTTTCCCTGCAGAGCCCTGAATGCTGGGTCTGCCACGGTCACCCCACTGTTCCTGGCTTTCCTATTCTTGGTGATTTAGTCACTTTCGATGTCCAGTCAGAGGACTGGAAGATTGCCAACTCCGAGTCATGCTGTCACATTGCTCTCCAGGAGCACTGACCACCTGGAGGACGCCCCTGATGGCAGGGACACCATTTCCATCAAATAAACCCTCGATGCTAAAATATCCAAGGACAGTGTCTCTGGCCATTCTAAGGTTCCTTTCTGGGATCGCTGAAAAGACCAATCTTTCCCCTCAATGTGCTATTTCCACGTAGTCGATCTCCATGTGGCTGATGAAAGACTCTTGTCTACTTAGAAGCACAGACATACACTGAGAGCCCTGCTAGGTTTTCCAGTAACAGTTAAAGATGCGGCAGGACCATAAGGAAAAGGAAACCAGGTAACAAACATCACGACTAAGCGGGGAACGTGTTCAGAGAAAAGAAAAACAGACTGGATTTTGTTTCTCTTTAACTTTTACCCCTAAGCTGGGGAGCAGAATGATTAAATTCTCTTTGGCCTGGGTACCCCGTACCAGGCCCCAGCACAGGGCAGGAGACAGGGCCTGCCTGGAGAAGGGGGCTGCCTGCTCGACCCAGGGTCTCTTTCTCTCCATGCTGCCCCCTCCCAGCTAAAGGAGCCCTCTTCTGCTGCATGGTTCTGGGCACCTGATGCCTGTGATGGTTTGCAGTGGGGACTGGGGCCCTGGAGCAGGCCTGTCCCTCCAGCTGGACTGGCCAGGGTGACCAGGTGACCGTCTTCCGCCTGGCCTGGCGCCCAGGCTCCTGCGGGTTTGACTGGGCTTCGGCTAGGCAGCAGCTCCTGGGCTGGCAGCTGCGGGAGCCCCACTCACACTCCATCATCGACGGATGACAGCACGAACGGTGGGAGTTCATTACAGGGACCATGAATTGTTGGAGGTAATTTAGATTACAATTTAAAGTTTAATTTAAAAATCTATCAACAAATGTGAAAGTACTGGAGGAACACTTTAAAATGCACTTTAATCTCACCAGCACAAATAGCTTTTCGGGGCTCTAAACACCGTCACCTGGAAAACCAGTAAAACTTTACTGCTTCTTTAATTAAATTACAAACACAAAGGATAATTAACTTTTTCATTTTTATTTTATTCGTGCCATTGTTTCTCCTCAGAGTCAATATCTTGCGGCTGCAGGAGCGGGCTGTTATGCGGAAGTTTACAGCCGGGGCTGCGGCGTGCGCGGCAGCCTGAGGGATGGATGCCCCCACGCCGCCGCTGGGCGCGGGGGCCCCGCCCGCGTGGGAAGCACAAGCTGTGCGAGGGGGACCGTCCCCAGGTGGGCGTCCGCGGGCCCCCATGCGCATCGCCCCCTCCCTGCAGGCCAGGCTGCCCCACCCTGCACCGTGTGTGCTCAGAGCCAGGTGGCTGTGGGGACGTGTGTGACCACAGCCCACGTGTGTTGTGGGGTTCCCCCTGGCAGGTGGTGCTCTGGGCGTTCTGCCCATTAACTTGCTCATTCCTCTCAGCGGCCTGGGGATGTTGTCCCCTCCCATTTCACAGACGGGGAAACTGAGGCACCAGGACACTGGGACCCTGCCTAGGTCATGCAGCTGGTAAGTCCGCCTTTAAATCCTGTGGTAGCAGCCCCAACCCCGACCCTGAGGGCTGGGGTGGGGAGGGGGCTCCTTGAGGACCTTGGGCAGCCGGCGCCCTGTTGCAAGGCCCAACTGGCCATGGCGGGGGGCTCCCTGGAGACACGGTGGGCAGGTCCCTGAGCCGGGAATGGGGGTCCTGGTAGGGGGCGGGGGAGGGCGGGCTGGCTCTGGGAGTGATGGAAGAGGGCAGTCCTGCAGGGAGCCCAGGAGGGCTGGGGTGGGGAACCCAAACCCTAGGGAACCTCATGGGTGCAGCCCCTTCTTGGGCTGGGAGGGTTCACAAGGGGTGCCCCTCAGGTGGAGGCAGGCATTGGTGTCGGAGATCGGGGGAGACTTGCCTTCCCTGCGCCTGCGGACTCTTGGGGCTTGGGGCAAGAGGGCGGAGCCGCACCCCTCCTCCATCCTCCTCCCTCTTCCCTCCCTTCGGGTCCCTGGCTTCTTTCCTTCCTTCCTGCTGAGGGGAGGGGGCCTGTGATTTGGGCACCTCCCTTTCCTGGTCGTGCCCTGTGCCCCGAGTTCTCCCTCACCTGCTGGGGGAGTTGGGGTTGGGGTCCAGACCTCCCAGGGCGTGGGGGCGCAGGGAGTGCTCAGCTGGGACGAGAGCGCCTGGGCAGGCCAGTGAGTGTGGCTGTAAAGCTCTGGATGGCCCTGTAACCACTTTCCCCCCAGGTCTTCCCAGAGCCCAGCCCCAGCCTGGTTTTTCTCAGGAGCTGTTCTGTTCGCCCCGCCCCAGGCCTGGCAGCGGGGTGTGGGCATCACCCTGAGAGTCCCCCCACCTCACACCCCCCAGCAGACTCCTGTGGGAGCCTGCACCCACACTCACACTCACGTGGGCAGCCGCACACAGGTGTGCCCACAGCCGGCTCCCGCCCCCATGCACACGTACACACACACCCTCACCACGTCCCAGACTCGTCCTCACTGCGGGGCCACGACTCAGCCAGCAGAGTGATGGGTGGCAGCGGGCGTGACCCTCGGGAGGGGGCCAGGCGAGGGCTGAGGAGGTCCTGCCACCCCGTGTCTGAGTGGTGTCCCTGCTCCCCCCGGCCCCCTACTGGCTGGTGCAGCCCAGCCCCTGGTGCGAGGAGGTGGGGGGCTGCAGCCAGCGGGTGTTCAGTTTTAGTGCGGTGGCTGCTTAATTATTGGTTAATCTCGCAATTTAGCACGCTTCATTTAATTCTAATTAGGAGAATTAATGGGCAGGGAATGGGGATTCCAACAGAGTGGCACAAAACAGGACTCAGAATGGACGGTCCAGCCTGGGGGCTGGTCCTGGCGGTGACCGGGCCAGGAGGGGCCGACCTTGGGAGATGCCCAAGGTCATGGTGGGGGCTCCAGGGGCTGGGAGGAATCTCTTAGTTGCCTCCAGTCCAGGGCCTCCAAGGGCACAGGGGACCACCGATAGCCGGGCTGTACCCCGGGGCAGAGCCCCTGGCCCAGGCCCCCACTGCCTCCCGGGCCTGGCGATGCGGGTGTGTTTGTCTGCTCATCAAGCCGGCTCCCTGACAAGGCCCGGCGTTGGACAAGACTGTTCCTCTAATTAAGGTGCTAATTGAATTAAATGGCTGTGCTGATGGGCAGATGAGCAGCATAAAAAGTAAAGAGTCAGATAGGCCAATTAACACGGCAGAGCATAATTATAACACTGGAAATACACGCGCCGCCTCCAGCAGTGTTAATTGTTACCGGGGGATTTATGGTAATTGGCCCCACAGCAGGCAGCAGCCAAACCTGCCGGGGGCCGGTAATTAAAAAAGTGATATTCCACACAAATGCCGCACTGGCTAATTAGGCTTGATTTACATAAAGGCCTGTGAGGAGACCTGCCCATTGCCTGGCTCAGGGCCACTGGCAGGGCAGGGCGGGAGCCCTAGCTGGCTGCCAGGCCGTCCAGGTCTCCCTCAGCTGGCTGGGGGCTCCAAGGCCACCCCTGAGCCCGAGGGCGCTGCCCAGAGTGCCCCGCTCTGAAGCAGGCCCATGGGGCCAGCAGTTGCCCTTGGTCCAGCCGGCCTGCTGCCCAGTTCTCCCCAGCTCTGCACCTGGCCCTCCTCCTGCCCCTCACAGGGCCCTGCCACCACCTGGGGAGCCAGGTGGCTTCAGGTCCTGCCCCTGTCGCCCCCAGCCTGGGTGTGCCATTCTCCTGGGGTTCACGGCCACCCTTGAGGGCCAACTCTCCCCACTGTTCCTCTCTCCCAGCACTGATGCATGGGTGTCCTTACTGAGTGTCCCCAGTGAGTGTGCCTGGACCAGGAGACAGGCCAACGACGTGGACACACGGCCAGTCAGGCTGATCTAGGCCTCCTGCCCCCAGCCCCCGAGTTGGGCTGTGCATCCTGAGGGAGCCCCAGACTCACCCCCTGGGGTCGGATGTGCCCCCTGCCCACCTCAGTCAGAGAGGACCAGAGGTGACATGTAGACAGGCAGACAGGCTGCAGGGAGATGGCCAGAGACATTGCAGGCAGGCCTGTGCCCTCTGGACTGGGCGGGGGCACCCCAGAAAGGTAGAGGGGCCCTCAGTACAGGCTGAGACCTCTGTCATCCAGTCCTGCCCCATCTCCCACAAGGAGGCCACCCTGCACCCCACTTTAGAGATAGGAAGTGGGGTTCAGAGATGCTGCCCAGGGCCCCCAGGTGGCCTTCTCTCCCTGCAGCTGTCCCCTGGGGCCAACACAATTCTCCTCTCCCAGAACCCAGCCCCCCGGGCCAGGCAGCGTCCCAACTGCCCCTGTGCCACCCACTGCCTCTGTCGACGACTTCTCAGGCAGATTTGCCCTGACGTTCACACTCTGAACAGAAAACTCTGCCTCATTTACAAATGTAATTTCAATTGAGGGCAGTTTTCCAATCTCCTTTCATTTGCGTCCCAGTTGAGCCCCTTCTCGCCGCGCTGATGGCATGATTAGACAGCGCGCACGCACGCCGCGGCAGACTGCTCAAGCGCGGTCCCGTAAATTGGGAAGGATGTTTTATCAGGACACGTCACCGCCGCCGCCGCCGGCAGCTGTGGGGTGCTCCGGGCTGTCCCCTCGAATCACAGCTATGGAATAATTTAGCCCTCGATTCTCCCCGATTACTGCCGCCACTGATCATGCTGTCACTCCGAGTGAGCACTTCATCCTGCGTTTATTCATGCCAGATCTGTTTTGCTTTCGTAATGAGCACATATTACCCCGGCACAAAGAGGGTGAAGACGTCCGCGGTGATAGATAGACGCGAGATTAAATGGGATCTTTATGGCTTCTGCAGCCATCAGTTCTGACTGTGTGATAAGACCAGTCGACTTGGGTCCTGATTTGCTCTTTATTGGGGCCGGTATTAGCATGCGCTCACCGGTGCACGGGCTGATCAAACCATTTAAGGTGGAATCTTGGATGCGGGAGCGGGGAGCTGCCCGGCAGGGCTGCTGTGGCTGTTGCCTGGAGGGAGGCCGTAGCCCAGGCCCCCAGCAGCTCAAACCTGCGGACACGATCCCACTCGTGGGGCAGCTGCAGGTGGGCCGGGCCCCTTCTGCCTGGGGCCGCAGGGTGGCCAGCTGCACTGCCAGCCCCTCTCTCCCAGCCCACCCTCAGGGCCCCAGCTCCCCATAGTGCATTCTGGCTGGGAGGGAGATGGTTCATTTAGGACCCAAGGGTGCCAAGCCCCTTCCTGGGCGGGGACAGGAGATTGCGTGCATAGGCTTAATGTCCTCTGGCTCTTGCGGGGAACGGGTGAGATCCCAGCATCTGATCACCTCCCACGCACTTGGAGCGGACACTGCACAGGCCCACAGCTCCCCACAACCTGCACCCACAGCTGCCCTTGGGACCCCACCCCTGGACATGGCTGTTCCCTTCTCCCCTTGGCTGCGGGCGAGGCCCACCAGTGAGTGTTGCTGGCCCAGACACAGACGAGAGTCCACGCCGCACTCCAGTCGTCTTTCCCCTGAGGGAGATGGCCAGACCAGCCAGGTGACTGCTGTGTCCCTGTTCCCAGCAGGGCTGGGGACTTGCTCCTCTGGGTGGGGCCAGGGTGTGCAGCGGCTGCCGAGAGGTCCCTGTGCACCGTCCCTCCTGCTGGGGTGGATGGGCCTGGCTGGAGAGAGATGACTGTTCTCGCCTGCACTTACACAAGCAGAATCCAGGCTGAGGCCATCTTATCAGAGCCCCCGTGGACACCTTGGTGTGTGGTGTAATCCATGTAATCCATCTGTGTTTGTCCAAATCATACGTCTGTAACTCCTCACGCCACATCTGTGAGACCGCGGGCGGGAGGAAGGATGGACTCTCCTTGTGGCCAAAGGGCCAGGCAGCCCGAGCCTGCGGGCATCCTCTTCCCGGGCCCCACCCGGCGTGCTCTGGGCTGGGAGCTGGCACGTGCAGTCCTGCTCAGCTGCCCTGGGCCTCTGTCCTGACCACCATCCGTCCACCCTGCCTGTCTCTGGTCCCCTCCCCACTTACCAGACCTGTGGTCTCTGCCCTCCACACTTTCTGCTCCCCGCAGGGCTGTCTTGAGAGATGGATGGCTTCCCACAGGGCCAGCGCATGTGCACATGGACTAACAGTAATGCCTTCTCTGGGTGGCCCAGAGCCTGGTGTGGGGGCCAGTGTGACAGTGACAGTCCCTACCACTCCACAAGGGCGGATGCCGGCAAGAGAGCAGACGGGCCTGGGATGGGTGGCAGGCAGGACACAGGAGTGGAGTGGTGGTCAGCAGAGGCCGGGGATGGTGGGGAATGGGTTCAGGGAGATGGTGCTGAGGCCTCAGGGTGTGGGTGGGGGCACTGGTGGGCTGTCTCTGAAATGTACTGGACACTCCCCCAGGAGGAGGAGCTTAAATCCCCTGAGTGGGGGCTGTACTTAGTGACCAGTCCAGACTCAGGGCCCTGAGGGGGAAGCGGTCACTGCCCCCGGGGGGACCCAGCAGAGCCACTACCTCTGGGAGGAGTGACAAGGGGGCACGTGACCCCCCGTCTGCTCTGCCCGAGGCGATGGTGACAGGAGCATCAGCCCAGCCCAGACTGAGGTCCTGAGGGCATGGCTGTCCCCAAGCTGCCAAGGCCTGAGGACACGGGCGTCCCCAAGCTGCCCAGGCCAGAAGAGAGACTAGGGGCCCAGGAGTCAGAGTGGGGTCTTGGAGGGGGTCTGGGGGGCCTGGGCCAGGAAAAGGACATGGGTCGGGACACGGGAAACCTGAATCAAGTCTAGGGTTTAGGTGAGGGTAAGCTGCCGATGTGGGGTTCTTAGTTGTGACAAATGTGCCCGTAATGAAGGTGAAAGGTGGGGGGGAAGTTGGGTGGGGGGTACGGGACTCTCTATACCACTTTTGGGACTTTTCTCTAAATCTAAAATTGCTCCAAATCAAATGTGTGAGAAAGTCTCTGGCTCCAGTGTGGAGCGGCTGCTGGGGCGGGGCAGTGAGCAGCGTGGGGGGGCAGGGGGGAGTCTGGGGGGCATCGGGGCAGCCTTCCAGCTTGTGGAGGGCTCAAGTGAGTGTGCTGTGACCCCCGCCCCTATTCGGAGCCCGCCTGGGTCCACGTGGGGTCACCTCCACTCCCGCCGCCTGCCCTGAGGCCTGAGGGAGAGCGTCTACGGATGGGGCCTCCTGGCTCCCAGGAGTGAGTGGCACTTTGACCTCTCCTCTGGTGCTGGGGACCCTGCATGTTGAAATCTCACCCCCGGAGGCAGGCTCCCCCAGCCTAGGCTGACCCGCAGGAGTCTGGGGTGTCTGGTCTGAGGGGTGGCTGGAGCGCCTGCAGGCTCCCCCCTCCAGCCTCCGCCTTATCTGGGCTCCCTAAGGCGCCGGCCTAGGGCACAGCAATCTCCTCCCGCGACTCCCCCACCCGTCACCCTTCATAGAAACCCATAAATATCTCTACTTGCTAATTTAAAAGAGAACGGGGCTGTTTATGGGCACCCCAAGAATGACATTTATGAGCCTGGAAGTAAGTGATTATTGACAACGGACAATGGGACGGCGCTTCAGGAGGGTCGCAGCCGCTCTGGAGGGCTCCCTGAGTGATAAGAGAGAGGCCACCCCCTTTCCTTTTCTCATGCTAATTGCAGACCCTACTCTCGCTGTTATAGCAGCAACAGTCCTCGCCTTTTCATCTTAAATGTCACTGCATCGCCGGGTGCTCCTCCAACGGAGGTGCAGGACAGACATCTGTCCTTCGCCAGAGGGACGAGGGGCCGCGTGGGCAGGAGGCTCGGGTTGCGGGGGACCCAGGGGCGTGGGGAGTGGCCAGAGCCTCCGACCTCACAGCCTGAGGGAGAGGGCTGATGAAGGCGCGGGCCTCGCGGGGTGGTGCCCCCAGCGCATGTGGGAGAACGAGAGGTGGAGAGCTGGCGGGGTGCCCCCCTCTCGCCTGCCCGACCCCAAGGATGGCTTGGAGCGACGTAGGAGCAGGTCCACTGAGGCAGCAGACTGCGGGGCAGCCCCCCTCCCTCTGTCCCAGTTGGCATCAGGCCTGGGAAGGTGTGGGAACCACAGTATTCTCCCGGGACAGCCTGGAGGTAATGGGTGGGGTTCCCGCCCAGGACGGACACAGAAGGGCTCACCTTCGGCCTCCCCTCCCCCACTGCACCCATACCTGCAGAACCGGGAGGCCCTCCATGAGGACCCTCCCTCTCCCCGTGACCTGTCCCTGCCTCCACTGCACGGACGCCTGCACGCCCGCAGCCCTGTCCACGACTTCCCGGCCGGTCCCGCCGCGCTCAGGCTGGGGGCGGCGGCGGGCCTCGCACAGGCGTTAGGGCAGCCCTCGCGCCCCACAGCCTCGCAGATCTCGTTCCTGGGGCCTCTCTAAGGTGGCCACCCCCTTCCCTCGGCCCCGCCCAGCCCCGCCCTTTTCGTCTTGCGCCGCGCACAGGCTGCCCCACCCACACCGGGAGCGGCGCACCCCCCCCCCCCCCCGCCCTCCGAGACAGAATGTCCGGAGAAGGGGCGGGAGGCGTTACTCCTGTCTGGGGCCTGGAACGGAGAAGGGGCTCCGGGACCCGCGGACGCGGCGCACACGAGGGAGTAGACCGCTGGGGAGGTGGGGAGGTGGCTGGTGCTGGGCGCTCTCCGGCTCTGGCTCTGATCGTGGCCCTGACTGCATGGCGGGGGCCTGCGGCAGGCGCTGACCCCTAGTGGGCAGACCCACTGGCCTTGTTCCCCTGGTGCGGCTGCCTGGGCTCACAGTGTTTGCTGAGTGACTGGTGGGTAAACCCTGGGGCATGTGCGGATTGACCACATCTCAGGGCCTAGGCAGGAGCCCTGTGCAGTGGGCATCAGACCAGCTCTCTCCCACTAAAGGCCCTCCAGTCACAGGCCAGGCGTGTGTCCCTGCAGAGGGTCCCACAGGCACCAGAAGCTGGATGCACCCAGGAGCTCCCACTGCAGCAAGCCGCTCAGGGGAGGCCTCTGGGGACAGGGGCCGCTGTGGAGTCTCCTCTGGGCCCTTGGTCCTCTGTTCTTCATGGAGAGCTTCTTGTGAGAGCTTTCCACCTCATCTTCAGACCCAGAAGTCTCCCTGAGGCAGCGTGTCCCCAGCACTGCTGCACTGCTAGGCATTATCCTCCAGGGCGCGGGGGGGGGGGCGGGGGTCCTGAGGGTAAGGCTCACCCCCAGGATGCAGTGGCTCCCCTCCCACCTCTGTCCACCTGCTGCCCTTCCCTTCCTACCAGAGGCCCTCTCCAGAGCCACCAAGTACTGCCCCATTGCAAGCCGCACCCCCAAAGTCAGAGGAGGGACTGTCACACTCAGCTGGGATTGCATGGAGGCTGCTGTCCAGACCCTGGACCCAGCCTCCCTTCATCTTGTGTTTTAGAGTCTGTGTGAGCTGCAAGGCCTTCGAGGTCATGGGGTCATCCCGGCCATGGGTTCAAAGCTTTCTCAGCGGGAATGCCGGTGGTCCGCACTCCTCAGTGGGGCTGCGCAGGGATGGGGCCCATTAATGACCCCAGCCAAATCTCCTCTGGGCATCTAGGGGCAGAGCCCAGGTTCTGCAGGGGGCTGAGTAGAGACCCTGGACCACCCCGCATCCTGGTCCTGCAAACTACGCCTCGGGCCCGAGGGGCCGATAGGCCCAGAGTGCAACTCTGGCCAGAGGCCCACAAGCCTCTGGGGCCCGAGATGCTTGGCTGCCCCTGCACAGTGCCTGCCTTGGACCCGCCGCCAGGGGCCTGGCCAGCAAAGCCTCCCAGGCCAACTGGCTGGCCAGGCCTGCAGCCCCCGCAGCCAGGCCCTGTGCCCAGGAGCACCATTCCATCCAGATGTCCACAGCCACCAGCCCCCGAGGGCAGGTCTCTGGGGCCCCACCGGCATTTCAGTTTCCAGTTCCCGCCGGAGCTGGGGCTCGGGGAGTGGAGGAGACGGTGGCGAGCACTGGAAGGCAGCTAGAAAATTGAAGGACAAGGATGGGGTTCCCCTGTGAAGTGCAGTGGCCCCTCACTTCTCTTTCTGCCCGTTTCCTCTCAAACAACTTCCAGAGAAACGGATTGTGCGGGGCTGACAGTGGGATGACAGATGGCCGCAGCACACACCTGCTCCTTGCTCCGGAGGGGCCGGGAGAGCACCCTCTGTGCTGGAGGGTCGGGTGGGGGTGGTTGGGGGGGGTGTCTGGGGGCTCTTTGGGCTGAGGTGGAGCTGGAGGGAGGTCCACAGGATGGCGGTGCAGCCCTGGGGTGGCCATGGGTGCCAGGGCCCAGGTGAGTGGTGCTGAGGAGCAGCCCTGCGACGTCCAGGGCACCCAAGTCGTGGAGGACCAGATGGACCTTGGGACACTGGTGGCCAGTCTGGGCACAGTGGGGAGGGGTCCAAAGACCTGGGCCCCTGACCACCCAGTGGCTTGAATCCAGCACATCTCCAGCTGGACGTCCCTGGACTGGTTCACTCGCCTGTCTGTGCCTTGGTTTCCTCACCTGTAAGTGGAGCCAGGCTGGCCCTGCCCCTGGGCTGCCTGAGCAGAGCCTGGGGGGGGGGCCAGCTGCAGCCACCCGCCCCAGAGACTTCCACCTTAAGGTGTGAACAGTCAAGCCCCCCTCCGCCCCCCGCTGCCCTGGTGACAAATACTAATGTCTAATTCAGCAGCCCGCCCGGCTGGCCCGCACTGCTCATGTTCTTTGCTGAAATGTCACCTGTTCCTATCTAACGATTTGCATAATGCAAAGCTTCTCACTCGTAAAATACAGATTAAGAGGGGAAGGGAGTCATTCTGGAACCAGGGAGCCATTTCAAGGGAAAGGGGAGGGAGGCTGGGAGGCATGCTCTTAACCCTGTCCCTGCCGGCTGCCGCTCTGCCTGGAACATCACGTCGCCCCGGAGCCCGCCTCCCCTGGCCAGCGCCCTGTGGCCACTGGGGCTTGCCTCTGACTGCCAGGAGGACCGGGTGGGCGAGGCCATGAGCCCCGGGCCTGCCCAAGCTGCCCAAGGCCGCCCTGCTGGGAAGGGGTGTCTTCCACTTCTCCCCGGAGCCCACGGCTTTGGGGCGTGCGTTACACCTGCACGCGGAGGGAGGGTCAGAGGAGACTGAGGGGTGATGCACCCCAGACTGGCCCTCAGACATCTAGGAGGTGTGCCTTGGGCTTGGGGAGGGTAATTAGCCAAGCCCCACCTTGTCATCAGGGGCTTCTCCAAACCCCAAATCTGGCTTGATCTGTGGTCCCAGCAAAGTTGGAGCAGATGCCCAGGGAAGGTTTGGGTCGTTCAGCCTGAGTGAGGGGGCAGAGCCTGGGCTGGCTCAGGCTGCAGGGCCAAAGAGGAGCAGCACCCTCCCCGCCCTCCCCAGTCACCCCAATACTTCCTGCTGCCATACTGTGTGGCTGCACCCCTGAACATCCTCCATGTTGGGGGTCAGCCTCACTCCCACCCACCCAGCCCCGGGACCCCGCCTCCCTTCTTCCTGCATCCCCAGGGCCCCTCTCTGTGGGGGCAGTAGCCCCTCCTGCCGGCTGGCCTGCCCAGGGTGGGGGTGGCAGTGCTGCGAAGGCAAGGACTTGGGGTCAGAGTGGAGCAGGGCCAGCGGGGCCACACAGAACACGGGTCAGGAAGGGAGTTGGGCTGAGGCTGAAGCCAGCTCCTGAGTCTGGACCATGTGTGGGTGGCCCCAGGGAAGCTTGGCTGGAGGGACCCTTGGCCTAGACCCCTGCTCAGGGAGGTGACCCTGACTTCACATCACACAGGAGGGCTGACTTACTCCCCGCCTTCCCTACAGCCCAGGAGAGTGGACCAAAGCTCTGGTTCCCCGATCCTGGCCTGAAGCCTCGCCCCTCTGCCCTGAGGCTTCCCAACCTGCAGGTTCCCTCTGAGCACAGCCCAGGGCAGCCTTTCCACCCACAGACTCACCCAGCCTTCCCCTCACCTCTAATCCAGGGGAGTAAATGGGCTGGGCAGCCTCTCCCTGTGCCCCCCCCCACCACCACGTCATCGTCACCGTTCCCGGCAGCACCGGCAGTGGCACCGGTGGCTCTAACACTTACTTAGCTTCACTCTGCACCATGTGTGGCTCTTGGAGCTGTTTGTATGCCATCTTGTGTGGCCCTCACAGCCCTGAAGTCTCCACCACCCTCTTTCCACAATCAGGGAAGCAAAGGCAAGGAGGGCTCAGTTGCAGTGTGGACTCGGGCAGTCTAGGCCACGACCTCACCCTGCGCAGGGGAGGGGCACTCAGGGACGTGTGCGGGCTGAGACTCTGCAGTGAGCTCCTCCTGATCCTCCACCTGAACTGTCCCCACTCCTGCCCGTTGTCTGGGAATGGGGTCTGATAGAGTTTGTGGCCCCAGCACCAGTAGAGTAACCCATCTTCTCTCAACCCCTGGGAGAAATTCGAAGTGCCATCCTGTCCCTAGCTGTCCCCAGCTGTCCCCAGCTGTCCCCAGGACAGGCAGCAGCTGCACCTGCTGCCCAGACTCACCCTTGCCTTCTGCAGGTGCTCCTCCTCTGCACATGAAGCTCCCTCTCTCTCCAGCCCCGGGGCCAGAAGGGTCATTTTTCTGGGTCTGAAGTCCTGCCCGGTGCTCGGGACTGTAGGCCCCCAGGCGCCTCGGCTGCACTCACCAGGGATGAGCTGCTGGGTGTTGGCCCGCGTGTGACTTGGCTCGCACTTCTCTGCACCGTAGAATGCTGCGCTCTGCCTTCCCCACCTGGGCCTTCGTGGGTAACAGGCAGGGCTTCTGACCGCTGCGGGGTGCATCCAGGTCCACGGTTTAGCCTTGCCCAGGCTTGTGCACAGTCCGAAGGTGGTCTCAGCCATCTCCGAGGACACCGAGAACAACATTCCTACACCAGGGTTTTGGTCAACATCTGGCCAAGGGGTCACTGGGTGAGTCACAGCAAATCCGGTTTGTAGGTGTTGATTTGTGGCCAAGGTACTCTGCAGGTCTTCTGCAGGGCCATGCCAGGAATCCAGTCCAGGCTGGGACCCTCACCCACTCAGGGGCATCTGCCCCCTCCTTTCCTGAAACAGGTGACAGTCTGCAGGAGCAGCGTCCCCTGAGTGGGCGTGTTCCCACCTGGCATTAATGTAGCTATTTCTGAGCAAGTGAGCGGTGAGCTGCCAGGTCTTGGAGACTCCAAGGGGCAGGACTTTGGACGGCCCACCTTTGCCCGGGGTCACGAAGGTGGAGGAAAGGATGTTCTGGTGGCTCCAACCTGCTCCTGGATGTCCACCACCAGGCCTGAGACAGGGCCAGAGAACAGCCAAGGATGACTGCCATATAGGACCTGTTGAGTGAGACCATGGTCCCCAGGGACTCCAGAGGCCTTGAGCCACATGACCCCTGACTCTGGCCCAGCTATTGTGGGTGGTGGAGGGGACAGGACTGCAGGAGGGTGTGGAGCTGGGGTGGGGAGGGGTCTTTGTCCACAGGCAGGCTGGCTCACTGGGAAGCTGAGGGGCAGGTGGAGAGTCTGAGGGGCCCAGCTCAGCCCTGCTGGCTGCGTCTGCAGGATCCATGGGTCCGGTCCTGCCCTCTGGCCTCCCCAGGCCATGGGACCCACAGGGTCCCCTCTTGGTTCTGTCATCACCGCCTCCCCAGCTTCTGGTCAGCACAGCTGGGCTGGTCCCTCTCCATCTTCCAAAGCCATACCTTGTCCCCGCTGCGGCCACCCTCCTGCCCCCAGCCCCTCCAGCCCCCACTCTTCCAGGGGGTGGTTTGGCTTCCACATTGCTAAAGCTCACGGGCAAATCAGCCTTCAGCCCCAAATTACACCCCAACGCGGGGTCGTCTCAGGGTCGTTTGGCGCACCGGACCTCTCCCTCCTCCTGCAAATGCTCCTCCAATGTCCTCTCCTCCACCCCGCCGTCTCTTTCCTCCTCTTCCCGACCTCTTCACCTCCAGGTGCCCCAGACCTGGCCTGGGGTGCCCCCACACGCCTGTGGGCTCCACAGTGTCACCCTCCCCCACTGTCACCTGTCTCCTGGGTCATGACCCTCTGCGCAGAGTCCCTGCTGGCCCCACCCCAGCCCCAAGCCAGGCAGGGACCATTCTTCTTGTGTGGCCATCCCCCTGTGCTTCGTGTCCACGCCAGTCCTTGTCACCTTGGACAAGTGAGGCATTTGGACTTCTTGACCTGTTCATGCCACCTCCTGCACATCACGGGTGCCCTCAAATCCTTGTCCCCTGAGCTGTGGGAGGGACTTCACAGGGCTGGGGCCCACAGGACTGTCCCTTTCTGGGCAGCTCAGTGAGTCTGGGGCTGTTTCCTGGGACCCCAGATCAATTCACCCCAAGTTCTGGGCCTGGGTGTGCCCAGGGCAGGAAAGCTGGGGACAGACAGGGCTGGGGCAGAGGGTTCAAGGATTTGAGCCGCTTCCCCACTCCGCGCCAGGTCACACTGGTTGGCCAGGTTGTTACCTGCTCTACCGCTGGGGACTCGACGATGGGTGAGTGGAGGCAACCCCGAGGGCGGCCGGAGGAGGTGCGCAGGGCTGTGATTCTTCACTGCTGCTGATAAAGCCGGTTAATGGCTTTTTGCTAATGAGAAAAGCCGGGCTGATTATGACAAATCGCCAGGAGCAGCAGGCTAAGCGGCTACACGGGGCGCCTAGAGCCGCCAGGAGGGGCTGGCCCCACCTCCCCCAATCTCGGCAGAGGGTGCCCCAAATTGGTCCTGGGTTGGGGAGGGGTACGGGAGGGGCTGGGGAGGAGGGAAGGCAGGGGTGGGGCCAGGAAGAACCTGCCTTCCCTGAGCAGCCAGCAACCCTGCTCCCCTTGGCCTCCATTTCATCCCCCAGCTCCCCTACACCCAAAGCCCCAGCCCCCTGCCACATTCCCCACTCTCCTGGTGCCCCCTCCACCTGCTCTGCTGTTTTCTCACATGTGAGTGCGGTCCATCCCAGGTTGGTGTAGGGCGCCCTGGGGTGACCGCACCAGCTGCCCACGCCAGGCCCAGGGGCTGACCAGACTTTGCCAGGTGGTTCCAGGCAAAAGGAGCAGCGAGAAGCCGGCTCAGCCAGAGGCCGGGCTGGGGTGCAGGGCTGGGGGCAGACAGTGGAGGTAGCCCAGGACTGCAGGGAGGGGCCGAGGGCCCGGGCAGCCCTGCGGAAGCCGAAGCCGCTTGCAGAGGTAGGAAGGCGTGACGGGCTCTTCCGTGTGGAACGACCATCTTATCTCGGGCCGAGCGCGTCATCCATTACCGCTAATTGCTCCGGGCTGGGCTGCGCCTGGAGCCCAGCCGCGCCGGCCCGGGTGGGCGGCTCGTCCTCATTGTCCTCTCGGGCTGCCCCTCTCGGCCGTGGGAAGGGCCCGGGTCCCCTGTCGTTCTGGAGCAGCAGCCAAGTGTCGTGGGCACCCCGGTGATAGATGGAGCATGGAAATTAGTTCCAGAGTTTACCTGATAACCGCGGAGCACGGCTGCATTTGGTTATGGCAGCCCTAATTGATGAGCTCATTAAGTCCGTTATTAGAGAAATTGATTTCAAATAGGCACTTAGAGCGGGATGCGGGAGGCAGGTGGGGCAGGAGCACGGAAGGCAGAGGAAGTCGCAAAAATACATAATGAGGCAAGTAATTTTATAGGTTTGTTTAATGAAAAGCCTCAACAGCGGACTCGTGGCCGTGTGGGTTTTAAACACTCATTTTATGTACTAATAAAGCTCCCCGTGGTGGAATCCCACCCCAGGCCCAGCCCACTGGCCTCCACCGCCGCCCCTAATTAATTAATTAACCCCGGCGAGGCAATCAATGAGTCATTCACGCAGCATCAACACTCTGGCAGCCTGGCTGGCTGGGAGGGGAGGCCCAGGGGTGCTTGGCTTCCAGTCCTTGGGCAGCTCGGCCCCCAGCCCCACCCGGCCCCGAGTACCAGCCCCAGGACAGAGGCAGCCGGATGGTGGCCAGGAGGGGCCCCATGGTCCCCCCCTACGGGGGGACTCGAGCACAGTCCCTCTGACCTGTGCTCCAGGCCTTAAGTGGCTTTAACCTGACTTGACCAAGTCCTGCAGGTCTAGACCCTCAGGGCTCAGGTCGGCTCAGTCTGGGTGGCCGTTGGGATCCTGACCCCAGCCCCGCCCCTGCTGCCCCCCAGACCTATGTGCACCCCAGTGGATGTGGACACACAGACACACGGACACATGTGGATGCACGTGGCAGGTAACAGTGACAGAGCCACTCGGGCATACGGAATCTCACAGGCAGATCATGTGGACACATGTGTGAGGCACAGATATGACGTGTGGACATGCAGAGACGTTGACAAGGAACACGTGGACTCCCACACTCAGAGGCCCGTGCAGACATGAACACATGGACACACGGTGGATGCACGCAGGCACCCACCAGCACACGCACAGGGGCACACATGCGGCTTCCTTTCTGAAGCCCCCTCGGGCCTCTCCTGAGGCTCCACACTACCTGTGGCCATTTCTCTTGTCCCTTTGTCTATCCCCTCCCAAATTCAGAACACCCAGCTCTGTCCCCGGGTCTCTTCCTGACCCTGAGCCCATCCTGGCTCTGACTTCCCAGGTGACTGGTGGCAACAGCCCCAGCCATTCCTCCACCAGCCATTCCCAAGTCCCAGGCCCGTGCAGCTGGGGCCCCTTGGGTGTCCGACGTGGCTGACACCAGACCCTGCCCACCCCACCTGCTCCCCCTCGCTGCCACCCCTCAGTCAGTCCCAGGGGCGTGGTTTTCCAGCCCCTGGCCAGCCTCCTGTCCATCTGCATTGCTGCAGGCCTCGGTCCCCAGCCTTCGGCCTCCCCACATCTGCCCTCGCCCCCCTAGGGTTCATCTCCCCAGCCTCCGGGGGCAATGGGGCCCCACATGGCCTGGCTTCTGGGGGCCTCTCTGACCATGGTGTCCGTGCTCACTCCTCTTTGGCCTAGCTCGGGACACCCACTCGGGCCTCTGCTCTGCTGACCCCTGTGCCTGGGACCACGTGTCCCCTCACTCCCTCCCCATCATGGCCCACGGCAGCCCGCCCCACCCCATCTCCCTTGCTCCAGGCCTGGTCTTCGCTGTCGGGATGTGAGGTTTCTGGCGGCACCTGTGCCCGTCCCACCCGCACAGGGAGGGTGGGTGTGTCCGGCTAGTCTTTCCTGCTGACTCACGCCCGGCCCGGAACAGGCCCTGGCACCTCGGGGGAGCTCAGCGCAGTCCGGTGAGCAAACTGGCGTGTGTGATTACTCAGTGTCCACGGCGGGTCCACACGGCGGGAGAAACTGCCCTTGTGACACAGCAATATGCTGACATTTGTTAAGTCAGTGTCATTTAAGCAGCGACGAGCCGCAGGGGGGCAGGGGCGGGGGGTCTCCCCTTGGGGACAGGATGCTGATGTGCAATGCTGAGAACAGATAATTCCAGGAAAACAGAACACGTGTGTGTTTGACAGAGAGGTCACAACTGCGAGAAGTTCTTGGGTACGGGAAGACTCGAGGCCAGGGTCCTGGGGAGGCACCACCGCGCTGTGTCTGCCCATCGGGGTGGGGGCTGGATGGGGTGGGGTGGGGGGAGCCAGAAGCGAGCTCTGCTCCCGCCGCCCAGGACTTTCAGTGGCTGAACCACGTGGGGCGGGCGTCAAGGTGCCCAGGAGCCGGGGCTGAGGGCGTCCTGCTGAGGGTGTGGGGCGGAGCTGACCGCAGCAGCAAATGATTGTCACCCCCTTGTGTGTCGCCTGAGTTTAACCTCCATGTCACAAAACCTCGTGTTGCGGCAGACTGGGGGAGACCCCGGCTCATCGAGTCATTCCTCTCCGGTCTGCTGATGTCCTGTCACCTGAAGCTGAGAAGTCAAGCGGCCCAAAAAGAAAACGTGGGGGGGCAGGACGGAGGGGGCGGAAGAGGTGCTGGCCAGAAGGAACCACAGCAGGCGCGGTGGGGCCATGACCACAGGTCACCTCCTCCACAGCCCTGCGTCCCCTCGCCCTCAGGTGGCACTGTGGGCTCTGGCGGCTCCCTCTTCAGGGCCATGGGGCCCAAGAGGCCCACGAGGATGCTCAGAGCCATGTCCAGCTGCTTGGATGGGAAGATTAAATCCAGACTCCGGGCCAGTGTGCCTGCCTGGTGCCACGTCCCGTCCCTGCTGCAGCCCCTCGTGGTCCACGTCCACACCTCTGCCCCTGCCCTGCACCCTTGCCCGCACCACTGTGCCTCCCTCCCTGCTGCTTCGGTATCAGCACTCAGAGGAGACATCACGGTGTCTCCGGTGTGGCCAGCTCTGGTTCTAGTCAGGGGTCAGGAGCGAAGCGGGTGGGCCGGGATGCCGGTGTGGGGACATCTCTGCTGCCAGGGGAGGCCTTGGGGTCAGAAGTCCCCGTGCTCACCTGAGTCCACCCAGATGTCTCTGTACTGCCGCAGGAGCACCCCCCGTCAGTGCCCCGATTGTGGTTGGGGAACTCAACTCGTATGTAATTCTGAAAGCCACACATCACATTTTGGGTCTGAGCTTCAGCACATCCATCTTGACGCCACAAGTGAAGGAGACTGATGAAAGACACAGCAGGAGCTCCCCGGCTCTGGCCACGCCTGGGCTTTTGATGTTAAGCCTTTCTACGCTCATCGTGTTTTTAACCCATACAAATATCGCGATGAAACAAGTAGCCCAGTTAAAGAAAACAAATGTCGCCAATTAGAGGGCGTGGTCCTGGTCCTGTCCCTCCTGCCGCCCGCCCTCCGGGGAGAAGGGCTGAGACCTGGGACCCCAGAGTGGCCCTTCGTGCTGGAGAAGTGGCCGTGCTCCTCTCAGGCCCTCCTGGCTTTGACGGTCCTATTGGAGAAAGACCATTAAGTCTGCTTCTCTGTAAAACCCAGCCTCTGACTCTTCCTTGGTTTCGGGGGTCTGTGAACACCTCCTGCCCTCTGCACTCAGAGTCTGTTTGCGGGACACAGGCAAAGGTCGTTCTTCCAGCTGCGGCTGGAGGGAGGGACCCAGGGGGCGGTGAGGGCCGGTCAGAGTGCGGAGCCAGCCCCCAGCAGGCCGGCCTCCCTCTGAGTCCTGCGCTTCCGGACCGGCGTGGAGACGAGACAGATGACAGAAAAGCGATTTACAATTTGGCCCGTTCTCTTTCCAATTAAACCGTGGACATTAGCTAATACGCAGGGCTGGGACTCGCCAGCGGAGATAATATGTGGATAGCTCCATAAAACTACGCCAGGAGCAAATAATTTTGCGCAGATTCGCAAGCGGCACGGTTTTTGTAAGTAACCGTCATCTTCCTACCAGCCCTGCTGCCGATCACGCGTTTTTCCTTCGAGGTAATTTAATGATGCCCTAATTTTCCTGTTGCTGCTGGGCCTTGGGCGCAGCCTACGCGACTGTCCAATCTAGTCCAAAATCCGTCCCGACGGCATTAATTCATATTGGCCAAGTGTTCACAAACTGAGCTTCCCCCTCCTTACGCCTGATGGTGGACTCTGCTAACTAGCCTGTCCGTGCCCGTCGGCTGGCTCGGCATCGGCCTGCTCACCCGGAGCCCCCTTGGTGGGGCTGTGGGGGCCCCAGAAGCTTCGCACCTTAGATACACAAGGTGCCAGTCCTGGGAAACGTGGGGAGGTCCAGGAGGGATGGGGGCCCTGCTCTCGGGAGACAGCGTGGCCAGGCAACTGAGCAGGAGCCTGACTGGGTGGAGGGGAGGAGAAGGAGGCAGAGGAGACCACCACCATCGCCCTGCGGCCTCAGTCTGCTGCTCTGTAAAATGGGCCGACAGGGCCCCTGCCCCGGGCATTAGTGAGGGTTAGAAGGCATGTGCCTGGGAGGCCACCCTCCCCACTACTTTCCCCGGGTGAAGTTGCCTCGTTCATGTGTCTGTTTCCTTCTAGAACACCAGCAAGATGGGCTGGATGGGGTCAGCTTTGCCCATAGGCTGGCCCAGATCCACACTGGCTGAGAGTGTGGACAGTTTCAGTCATTATTTTGTCACGGTTGACACCCTGCTCCCAGAAGAGTGCTGGGCCGCCCGCCCCTAGCCAGGGCACCGATGCTGCTTTGACATCTTCAATTTTAACTTTTCATTGGCCTTCGCACACTCACAGGGGTTTGCTGAGTGAGTGGAGAGAAGGGGGTCCTCGGGGCGGGCAGTCCGGGGGTGGCAGCACCGTGGGCGGAACGAGCCCTGCACAGAGGGCTTACATGAGGGGTGAGTGCGTGGACGGCAGAACGCTGGGGTGTGAGGTGATGCCTGCGGCTGGCCGGGGGGTTGCTGGGGAGAGAGGCACTGGGAGGTGGTCTAGGGGATGGAGAGCTGGGCACGGATGGCCTGATGGGCTGGTGGCGGGGTAAGTGGAGGAATAACGGGTGGGTGGGTGGATGGCTAATTAGCGGGGTGGGGGGGCTGAGGTTTAGTGGACAGGTGCATAAATGGATTGCGACGAGCTGGTGGGCGGATAGACATGCACTGCCCCGTACGTCCCATGGTGTGTCTGAGGCACAGGGCAGAGAAGGTAGTGGATCCTCCACACCTACTGGGGAGCAGGGGGCCCCCAGGCCTGAGGCGGTGCTGGCCTCCCCGGGAAACAGCTGACCTGCTCTCGCCCTAGTCCACACTGCAGGGTCCTTGCTGTGCCCTGGCCTCAGCCTCAGCGGGCGGGTGGGGGCTGCTTCCCAGGGCAGGTGGCAGGGCATCGCTCAGCCCCGCGCAGGGAGCTACGCTTGGGGTTGCCGTTATGACACCCTTTAAAATGGTCCCTTGTAAACACGGTTGTGACAGCAGTGTTTGTAGCTGCTCCAAACAGCTCCCAACTCTGGCAGGACACGCCTATCTGCGGCTCCTGGCCGGCCACAGAGAGCTGCCCCTTCCAGGTCTGCGTGCTCCCTCCACAGAACCTCCTGCAGCTAACCGAGTCCACTCGCCGGCCCCCTCCTGAGCCCCTTCCCCCAGCCACTTCCTCCTGCTAAAAAGCTAGACTTTTCTACGATTTGTGTTGCTTTAATCCATAGGAAGTCGATTTTCCACTCATATATTAGTTTATTTTACATTTTCAAATTGATTCGACTATACATTGATTTCCTGTTGTGGGCATTGTGTTCTGAGCGAGGATTACGCGTCGGAAGGAGTGGAGACGAGTGGCTCGCAGAGGTTGCTCTGTGCCGGAGAGCTCTTATCTTGAACAGGGAGAGTCCAATTTTATTGAAACAGCTAAAACCCCACTTAATTGAATTTTTTTTCTCTTTAAGATGTACAGGCTTAGAGACTTTTGCTTTCCAATTCGACGCAGGCTCCGTGGCGTTTAAATTTCCAAACCCATAAAGGCCTTTATGAAAAAGACCCAGCGAATATTGTATTTCTGAGCCGAGCCACCCCGGGCGGAGGTGCGGCGTCAATATTCTGCAAAACATCTTTTGATCCCGCGCCTTCCGTGCTGGCTGACGCAGCCCTGCCGGGAAGGCCCCTGCCGGACTCCCCCTGTGTCGCGGCCCCCAAGGACCGGGACCGCCTCCCCTCTTCCCGGGGGCTGGGTGTCTCCCTCTCACCCCCAGACAGAGCCAGCGAGGGGCTCATCACCCATCACTCACCTCCCTGAGGCTCAGAGCCCCGGTCAGGGCTGCTCACTCTGTGCTCCCTCAAGGTTTTCCAGCACTTAGGGGCACTGACCCACAGCGTCCTGGCCAGGGAACTCTGCTTCCTTTCCAGGAGGGTCCCTGGCGTCTGGCCTCCAGCCAGCCCCCTTGACCCCTGCTGCCTCGTGGGGAGGAAGGACCAGGCAGGCGCCCCCCACCCCAAAAGCTCTGCAGACCAAGTTGTATGGGAGGGTGGCCCCTGACCTGCAGCCTGGCCACGGGGTGGGTCACACCCGCAGCAGGTGGTGGGTAAGTGCGTATGTGGGTCCTGGGTGCCAGAAGTGACACTTCTTCACCTGCCACCCTCCCATTCTGTCCTGGACGTAGGCCCCAGGCCCCTTAGGCAGAAGCCACAAGTGGGTGCTGGGTGAAGGTAGGAGCCTCTGTCCTGAGGAGGTCACACCTTCATCCTTGCCGTCCAAGACTGGCCGCCTCCTGGCCCAGCGGCCCGGCCCCTGGTGGCTCCACATCTGTGCTGCCCGCACGTGTGCCCTGTGTATTTGCCCGCGTCCCACATGCTCCGTGCAGACAGGACTTGGCCTTCCCGCCAAAGGCCTTTGTCCTGCTCCGACCACATTGCCCCTTCTTCAAAGCCCAGCCCCACTGTCCACGTCCCCTCCCCACTCCCACCAGCCTCCTTCCCGACCTGGGGACTGAGCGCCTGGCGGCCAGGTGGGACAAGGTAGGGTGGGCCCTGGGGCCCCAGGGAAGCTCCCACCTGCCTTGGAGTTTCCAGAAGCTCACCCAGCCATGGCCCTTGGGGACCCATCCACGGACTGGAGCTCCCACGCTCCCCCAGGGTCCCAGACCCCATGGCCCCGCACATGCTGAGGGAGGCAGTGGCTTTGAGGAATGTTCCATCCTCCTGGGCAGCCCTGGGGGCGGGCTGGGCCCAGGCCTGCCTCGCCTCTGGCTCCTCACCCCAGCCTCAGTTTCCCCATCACCTCAGGGGGCTGGGGCCACACTACATTTCTGCTCCCCACTAGACAGCGGTCTGAAGGCCTGGCTTGGGGGGAGGGACGACTCTGGCTTCCAGCCTCGGGCTCCCTGCTTGGGGCCGTGGTCCCTGGAGAACACTGGTCTGTGAGTGAGCAGAGCCCCTGGCTACTGGGGGGCCCTCAGCCCCTGGGGATGCTGCAACCAGCCCTGGCCTGGACTTTCCTCCTGTTGGTCAGACACCTTCGGGTGGGTGTGGAGCCTTCCTGCCTGGCCCGCAGAGGCCGGGGGAGCATGGTGGCCAGTGGCCGGGCTCTTGGTGGGGCCGCTCCTGTGACTCCTGCATAAGGTGCAGCACGGTCCCCACTTGGCCAGGACCTGACTGTTACCTGGTGCCTCTTCACTCATGGCTTCATGGGGCTGTTCTGTGTCTCCCCCGGAGAAGGGGCTGAAAGCGGTGACAAGGGGAGACAAAGCTGCCCGCTGTCCCCATGCCACCGCCCACCACCCCTGAGCACTCGCCCCAGACCCCCGGGGGAGGCCGACACCACAGGGTCAAACCCACGAACGGGGCTCAGCCTTACACACGGTGGAGGCTGGACTGCAAGTGGGTCGGATGTCATTTGCAACATTTTGTTGGATGGCTTCACGTCCCCAGATCTGTCACAAGAGGGAGTGAGCGTAACTCCAGACCTCCCCTCCTGCCGGAGACAAAGGCCACAGGACCTGAGGGCCAGCAGGGGATGCCCAGCAGCCCAGAGGAGACAAGGTGGGGCCTGGTGGTGTGGACAGGGCAGGACACTGGGGAGAGCCTGGGTTTGGGTTCCTTTGAGTGGCATGTCTCAGCAGGGCTTCCTGGATAGCCTCTGAGTCTGCCCAAGGTGTCCCCAGTGATGGAAGGGACGGATGTGAAGGTCACACAGGCAGAGTGGCCACTCCCAGGGCTGGCAGAGCTCAGGGGTCGCTGCTGGGTGGGCAGGCTTCCTGGGGGAGGTGTACTGCATCTGAATGGGGGGGACCCTCACGTCCCACTGTCCTTGCTCGCCCACCATCTCCTTCCCTGGCAAACGCCCAGGTGCCTCTTCTCTGTCTCCCCCAGGTCATTTCTCCCCAAAATGCCACCGTCAGCCTTCCTCCCCGCACCACCTCTGCTTTCTGGGGCTGGGCGTTTGTTTCCAGCTCACCCACTCCTGGGGCTGGGGCTCTGGAGGGGTGAGGATAAGCCTTGAGGTCTGTAGGGGGCTTCCTCAGGAGACCCAGATGAAGGCCTCTCCCGGCCACCCCTGGGAGGTGTTTGTGACTGTGACCAGGCGAGTCTGAGGACCATGGCCCCTCCGGCCTTCTGCAGTCGCCTGGGGGAGAGCTCACTGGCGCCTGCCCTAGGGGCCAGGGGAGGGGGCGTAGACGGGGCGGCCCTCTGCCCAGGCTCCGAGCCTGCGGCTCCCCCTCCCCAGCCCACAAACCCGGGGCCTCCCCTGCGTGTGCTTCCTGGGCTGAGGGGCAGCACAACTCGGGCAGCATCCTGGAGGGGGGTCCCCACAAGGGACCAGGCGTGACTGCTGCTTCTCCCCGGCTGTCTCCTCGCCGGTCGGTGGCCGGGGCCTCGCTCTGATTGCCGCGTGCGAACGAGGAGACGGCGGCCCTGGGGTTCTCACCCGCAGTGCGGGGAGCTGGCGGCTGCAGTGCGCGGCCTCTCCATCGGGGGCGGTGCTGGGCCGGCCGCGGCTGAGCCGTCCACACCCACCTCCTCCGCTGGCCGGGCTGGGGCCGCTCCCTTGTGTCTGCACACGCGGAGGGCCCGCCCGGCCAGGCGGTCACAGCACATTTTAATAGTGGAACGTAATTCCGGGGCAGTAGAAAAATGAAAGTGAAAAGTCCATGAATTATTACAAACGCACTCAATCTCCGCGGCTATGCGGCGGGCCCTGAGCTGGAAAGCCTTTTTCTCTCGTGTTTAAGTCAGCGTGGAAGATGGAATCGTCACAGAGACACGCTGGCCACGCGAACCTGTTACTGCTGCTGTGAGTCCCTATAAATACTTTTCTGATTTATAGCCTCGCTCTGCTTTATAAATGGAAAACCAGAAGTGCCTTCAAGAGCAACTATTCGATGCCCATGCTGTGTCCCCACGTCCTCGTGCCGCTGGGGGAGGCGCCCGCCTGGAGCCGCAGCCCTGGCGTCGGGGCGTCGGGCCGTCGCCTGGGGCCTGCTCGACGTGGGCTCGAGCAGGTGACCAGCTGTGCCTGTCTGCCCGCCCAGGGTGGAAACCCGGAGAGCTGCTCACCCCTACCAGGGTGAGACCGTTCACGGACACGCTTTCCGTTTCTTTTGGAAAGAGGACTGATATGCTGGCATCTCTGGGATCATCTTGGTTTCCGTGGGCTTGTGTCTGAGAGGGCAGTTAGTGTCCGTGGCCCCCAGACCCCTCGCCACACCTCAGGTCCCCACAACCCCTGAGCGGGACCAGGTGCTCACGCGGGGCCAGGCACGCGGAGACTCCCCAGAGGGATGGGCACAGGGACCCCCTCTCCTGGGGCCTCAGTGGGATGGCGGGTGAGCTGGACACTCCATCTGCCTGTGGTGGCCGGGCTGGTGCCTGGTGCAGAGGGAGCCCAGGAAACTGACTCCGGGTGTCACAGTGACTAGCGAGACAGGGACAGTGAGTCTCACGGAAGCCAGGCCACTTCTCCCCGTCACGCAGCAATGCGGAGCAGGACCAGCACCGCACTGGAGCCGGGAGCCAAGGGGCTGTGTCCCCTCCCAGCAGGCAGTGCCCCTAGAGCTGGCCACGTGGGGGCCACCTGGGGTGTCAGCCCCCAAGAAGCAGCCCTGGGGTGACGCCGGGGTGTCTCTGGAGCACCCAGAGCCTCCCCAAGCCCAGGCTATTCCTCATGACTCTGAGGATTGGCAGGAAGACTTGTTTGGGGTTAAAGAAAGAAAAGGCTGTGGACTCGCGCTGTGAAGCTTTGAATCACCTGGAGGAGAGTGTGAGCTTCTTGGTCAGAGAAGCGCGATTCTGCGTTACGGGCCAGAAAGTCACGGGCTGGCGGGCCGGGGGGTGGACCTGAGGCACCTCATCTGCCTCCGACTGTAGACACGGCCACTTCCGGAAGACAAGGTAAGCAGGCCACTCACCCCTTCCCTGTGACGCCCCAGACCCCATACCCCCTAAGTCTGTGAAGGAACACGGGGGTGGGGTGCAGACAGAAAGCCCTGAGGCCAGAGGAGACTTCTCCACCCAAAATGTGGGGTCGCTCTTGTCCGTGAGCGGAGGGTCTGGGGTGCGGCAGGTCTGTCTCTGATGCCCAGAGGGGCCGCTCTGCTCCTTGAGGCCCCGCTGTTCCCATGCCCTCGCCCTTGGCAGGGCCCGCGCTGGGGATGCTCTTGAGTGGGAGGTAAAACTGGAACCTCCCTCCAAACGGAGTTCTCACACAGCAGCACACAGGGGACTGTTTGTAGGGCTTGGGAGCCGGGCGGTTGGGAGCTGGGCTCTCACTAGCAGACCTGTGGCAGGACCCCTGTGCGGGAAGGCCACACCCATGGGCCACTCTGATGGCCACAGGCACCAGGCAGCCAGGGAAGGGCAGAGGGAGCACCATCCCCTCGGGGCGCCAGGCCTCGCAGCCCCGGGGAAGGCACGACGACGGGGCCCACGTGCACACCCCGGCCCAGCTCTTTCCGCTCAGTTCCCACAGCTCAAAGGAAAGCGAATCAGGTTCTGGGACAGCCGTCTCGGGCTGCGGGGTGCCAGCTTCCTGTGCTGGGGGACCCGGGCCACCTCCAGACTTCTTGCTTCCCCTTGCGCAGGTCATAGGCACCTCCTCATCTCAGCTCCCGATGGGGCAGCGGGCAGGCAGGGAGAGTAATGACCACTGTTCAACGCGGAAGTGGGGCTGGGGCAGCACCGACTGACCAGGCCCTGCCTATGGGCATCAAATGAGCTGTGGTTTGGAGACAGACCCCCTCTGCTGCTAGGGGCAGCCTCTGGCCGAATCTCACCAGGGGACGGCTGCCGTGTCGGCACTGCTCCAGCTTGGTGGCAGGGGGCCCTGAAAAGGGAAAGGTGACAGAGCTGGCGTCCAGGGAGATGCCAGCAGCAGCTGGCTCACTTTGCTCAGGCCCCTGGAGCTGCAGTTTGGCCTTCGAGGACAAGGATGCCCCGGGGCGGCCAGAGGAAACTGGGCAGAATGTGACTGGGCTACAGATGGCGATGAAAGAATGGAGGGGCTGGGGCTGCTCATTCTGGGGAAGAGTTCACTTGAGAAGAATTGAGAGCTTCCCTCAGCTGTTCAACAATCCATCCATCCATCCACCCCCCATCCATCCCCCCCCCACCCATCCATCCATCAAACCATCCGTCCGTCCATCCATCCACCTATCCTTCCGTCCATCCCCCCCCCACCCATCCATCCATCAAACCATCCGTCCGCCCACCCACCCTTCACCTATCTCTCCATCACCCGTACATCCTTCTTTCTCCCCATCTTTCCGACCAGGCACCCACCCTCCTGCCAGTATGGGTGGGAATCAGCCTACCCTGGTAGGTGTTTCTAGTCCAGCCAGAACACACAGGTGGGGTGTCCTTGGTGAGGTGGGAGCCCAAGTGAGGAGGCCTGCCCACGTCATGGATCTAAAGCAAACACAAGTGTCTGTTGACATGTTTTGATTTGGTTTATGTCACTTATCATAAGAACCCTGCAAGAAAACAAGAATAGAAAGGGTTTTATGAAAGAAATTACATAAACTCTGGGTCTTAAGAGCTGAATTTTGCCAACCAAAGGAAGGCAGCCCAGGGGGAGGAAATATGCAAAGGTGAGTCAGCCTGAAACCGCAGGCTGGGTACCAGGTGATGTTAGGGTGGATACAAGGTGGTGGTGGGTGGGAAGCAGGTAGTGATGAAGTGGGGTAAACAGCCAGCTCCCAAGGTTTTTGCAGGATCTGAACCTCACCCAGAGGGTGCCAGGCAGGACAGGCTTAGGCTTCCTTCTGGAGAACTCACACTGGCTGTCGCACAACTGGACGTATGGGAGGCCTATAGAGGGAGACAGGTGAGGAGGAGGACAGTTGAGGAGGGGGACAGGTGGGGGGACAGGTGAGGGGGACAGGTGAGAAGGGGTACAAGTGAGGAGGGGACAGGTGAGGAGGGGACAGGTGAGGAAGGGGACGGGTCAGGAGGGGGACGGGTCAGGAGGGGGACAGGTGAGGGGGGACAGGTGAGGGGGGACAAGTGAGGAGGGGACAGGTGAGGAAGGGGACGGGTGAGGAGGGGGACAGGTGAGGGGGGGACAGGTGAGGAGGGGACAGGTGAGGAAGGGGACGGGTGAGGAGGGGGATGGGTCAGGAGGGGGACAGGTGAGGGGGGACAGGTGAGGGGGGACAGGTGAGGAGGGGACAGGTGAGGAAGGGGACGGGTCAGGAGGGGGACGGGTCAGGAGGGGGACAGGTGAGGGGGGACAGGTGAGGGGGGACAGGTGAGGAGGCCTGTAGGAGAGGAGGCTGTCAGAGTGATTCAGTCAGGAGAGGGTGGGGCTGGCTGACAGTGGGCAGGGGAGAGGGAGATGAGGGTATCCTTGGGCCCCTACCCCTGGTGCCCCCAGCCCTGCCCCCTATCCCCAGGCCTGGTGGCCCCCTGTCTCTGCCAGCCCAGAGCTGGGAGAATCCAGTCCCTCCATCAAAGCCCAGGTAAGACCCAGGGGCCTGGAGACCTGGGGCTCCACCCTGTCAGCACCTGGCCGATGGGCCCCAGGGAAGCCTCTCCGGCCACCCCCTCTGCCGGAGCACTTCCCGGAGCAGCCCCTCTGATGTCTTTGCTCTGCACCAGCTGGGCTTGCCGACTACGGTTGGGCTGAGGGGCTCTCGGTCTACACCTGTCTTAGGGGGGCAGGACTTCATCAAACAAATTGCCCTGCTTCGTGAAAAATCCTGCCCCGGGAAAACCAGGAGGCCCTAGAAGGCAGACCTGGCTGGTCACACTCTCACCTGCTCACTATGGCCCAGCCCCTCCCCAGGCCTGACCAGCCCCCGCACCTGGCAGCAACCCGCCCCCATGCTGTTGACTTCTGGCCTGCTTGGGGGCCCAGGATAAATTTATGACTTTGGCAGAACTGGGTGTAACAAACAGAAGTCTATTTTTATGGCCGTGGCCACTGTGTCCTCTTGCTGGCCTGGGAGACTGGCCCCTCCCGCATCAGTTAATCAGGGAAATTGTGGGATCCAAGAAACCCAGCTCTCCCAATGTCCCCCTCCCCAGAGAGGGGGCACCCCCTCCACCTTCCCACTGAAGGTTGAGTGCAGATCGTAAAGTTCCAGCTCAAATGCCATGAAAAAACTTTATCTCATCAATTTCCTAAGTCACTGTTTCCCTCATTTAAAAGATGGAACAACCCCACGTGTGGGGAAGTGCCGGGGTGGAGAATGCGCTTCATGCTCGTGGCAGGTTGGAGGGTCACCCTGGGGCCCTGAGACCTGGGATGGGTCGGCTCGGGGCTGCGCCGGACCCCTGGCTCTCTCAGGAGCAGCAGTCAGGTGGCGCCATGGAGTGCCCTGTGACGCCGACTGGCCTTGGCGACTTAGGGAGGGGTGGGGTTCTGGGTAATCTTGCTGGGTGCCCCCTGAGAGGGCCAGTGTGTTGCCTGGTCTCCCTCACTGGCCGGGTGGCCTCCTTCATCCCACAGGAGACGGGCAGGGTGACCGGACAGTGTCTTTGGGAAAGTGGCCCTGGGAGGGCAGTGCCCTGGGAAGCTGGGGGCTCAGACCACAACCTGCACTTGAATGTTGACAGTGGCGCTTTCCTAGTGACTGAAAGGTGGGAGCACCAGGGGTCCCTCAGCCAGCAGGTGGACAACAGTGCAGTACGTCCGCTCGAGGGAGGATCACGCAGCCGTGAGCAGGAGTGAAGGCCTGATGCGTCAAACCTTGGAGACCCCGTGTCAAGTGGAAGGGGCCAGACGTAAAAGGCCGCCAGCGTGTGATCCGTCTACACGAAAGGTCCAGCACTGCAACCTGTGGGACAGAAAGCAGATGGTGGGGGCTGGGGGCTGGGGGCGGGGATGAGAGTGACCACTGACGGGTGTGGGGTTTCTCTGGGGGATGACGGAATGTTCTGGACTCCGGTGGTGGCGGTGGGAGCCCTATGTGGGGAATGCACTTAATGCCATTACACACACGGTTTACAGTGGTTCATTTCAGGTTATGTGAATTTCACTTGAATTGAGAAAATAGGTAAGTGGAAGAGCACATGGGACTGAGGAGGGCAAGGAGGACGTGAGGCGTGGAGGCTGCTGAGCAGGGTCTGGGCTCCCGTGGACTTGTGGGGGGGGTGGGCTGGAGGTGCCTTCAAGGGGCAGGGCCCAGGCTGTGGTGGTGGGAGGCAGGTGGCAGATGTGGCTGCCCCATGCGGCTCTGGGTGCCCATCCTGTGGTCTGCATCCCCTTGGGGTCAGAGTTGGCTGAGCTTCGATTGTACCTCCTCCCCAAACAGAGGGACAGGGAGTGAGATGTTGGGGGTGCTTAGGTGCAGCCCACCTCTCTGAGGGAAGGCCCTCCTCCCACTGGCTCCTCACCGAGCACCACTCGCAGCTGATGAGACCCCGAGGGAGACACAGTGGGGACGGAGTGCCCCCTGGCCTGGGTCTGGCAGGCTAGAGCCTGGCCATAGGCAGCATGGCTGCCCAGAGTCAAGGAGAGCTTTGGCCTCCGCAGCACAAGCTCGGAGACCCCGAGTGTCCTCGGGGCTGGACCCTGTGCATTTTGGAGAACACAGAGCGACCCCAGGGCTGCTGTCTTGGTGAGAAACCCATAGGAAGGACCTCAAATCCACTGGGGCTGTGGGAGCAGGGCTGTGTGGTGGCCCTCCTCCAGGCCCTGGTGGTGGGGACGCCGGGTGGGGTCTGGCGGTGGCCCTGCCTGCGCAGGCATCACGGATGTGTCCCGAGCCCGGTTCTGCCTCTTGTCCTTGCCACTGTCCAGGCGTGGCGCTGAGAACAGGCTGCGCCGTGGGGGGCGGGAAGCTGCAACCCCGCTCCCCAGGGACTCTGTTTCCCCATTTGACAAAGGAGGTGGGCGCCACCCTCCTTGGGTGGTTTTGACGGCTAAATGAGGGAGCGGAGCCCCCCAGCGGGGCTGGTGCTCCTCCAGGCCCGGTGGGACGACCGGCTGCGGGGATGAGAGGAGGAAGCCGTCTGGTGCTCCCGGGGCAGCCGCCTTGGCTCTGACGGGGGAACTCCAGGCGGAGCTAATCGAAGCTGAAAAGGTGGCATCAGCGCGCGTCCTCTCCTTTTGCCGCCTTCATCAATCCCGCTAACTGGGTTTGAGCTGCGCCGGTGGACGCTCCGCGAGGGGAAATTAATATGTAAGACGTCTGAGGCCTGATGCGGCTGCGGGGCCGCCAGCGGGCGCTTGGCCAGGGCGGCCGCGGGGCTGGGGGGGCCTGCGGCCTGGGGAGGGCGCCGCCCGTCCCCCTCCCCATCATCAATTCAATTACCCCACGGCTGATACATATTCAGGCCCGCTGCCGAGGGAAGGGGAGGCCGGACAAAGGCGCCTGCATTTACCCAGTAATAAGTTTCATTTGGAGTAGGTTTGAAAACAATCCCCCGTCACATTTGTCCCTGTCAGATCGCATTATTCACAAATGAAGTTCACAAAGTATCAATTCAATTTCAATGAGGCGCCGAGGCAGGGCTCTGGCTGGGGCTGCGTCCCCACCGGGGCAGCGGACAGCAGTGGGTCAGAGGTAATCAAAGCCTGGCCCATGGTAACACTTTCCATTTCACCCGTTTTGTGCACATCTGTTCCTGGGTAATCCCATTTTCTACACTTCCAAATCACCGAAGACGGTGGCGGAGGGGGGCCAGCGCACCTCCGGGAGCCTGCCCCCGCCCCCGCCCGCCTGCTCTGGCCGCCTGGGGCCCTGGGTCACACGCGCTGCCTTGCAGGGGGCCCTGGGCACTTTGGCGGCGCTGGTCAGCCTCTTGCCCCCCAACCTGGCAGTCCCCACACCCATGCGTGGCTCAGCCGACCTGGTCAGGGACCACGTGGCAGCCCCCGACGTGTCCCCAGCCTCCTGGAGCCCTCTCCTCACTCACCTGAGGCTGGCCCAGCCCCCTCCCTGAGACAGACTGGGGACTCAGGGACTCCGCCCTCTCTGAAGGGCTCCCTGAAGCTGAGCCCTGAGCCCGGCGGCGGCGGCAGCTGTCTGGTTGCGCCCCAGCCTCTGCTGGGTGATGACGCCCAGCACTGCAGCCCCTCTCAGGGCCCTGCCTCTTCCCTCTGCTCTGGAGCCCCTGCAGCACCCCGGACTTACCCCAGCCTCTGACCGCACATCCCAACCTTGGGCCCTTCCCTGCCCCTCCCCGCCCATCGGAGCACACAGGGGCTCCCCTGGGGCAGGGTGGTGACGGACCTGCCCAAGCTGGCCTTGGCTCAAAGGGTCCACACAGAAGGTCAGATTCCGCCCTCCCGCAGCCCCAGGGCTGCACCTGTGTGTCCAGGCTAAGCACGGGGTTGGGGCAGACACCCACTACCCCGTGTGACCGGCCACACACCACGCCTCAGGGCCCGGGTTTCCCCATCTTGAAGTGAAGGGACAGGTCCTTCCGGGGCTAGGCCTGGGCTGGTCTTGGCCTCACAAAGACTTTGGACACCAAACAGACCCCAGGCAGCCAGAGGGGCCAAGCATCAGAGACCTGGGCAGGAGGTAGCCCCAGATGTTAAGAGCCTGGGGGCAGGAGTGAGTGGCCGGCCAGCCCTCATCCCCCTGACCTTGCAGTCACCCTGGAGGGCTCTGGGCCTGGCCTCCGGAGTGCCATGCACACTGGGGCTGCCCTGGAGGCCTCGCCCCCACCACAGGGACTCACAGGGCAGGAAGGAGGGGTGCTGGGGCACCCTGGTGTGGACACCGTGGGCCTTGGGTGCAGGGCTCTTGGGCACACGGGCGCTCACTGCCCACCTGTGCTCACCTGCGCTGGGGTGTCTGTGGATGCAGGGCAGGTGTGCGCCTGGGTGTGGGTCGGGCCCACAGGGGCAGGTGTACCTGCAGTCGGACACACACGAGCCTGGGGAGTGTGCACACATTGTGTGCCTTTCACGCAGCCCTCACCGGCGACACGCACATGGAAGCAGTGGGTCTGAGGTCCGTGTTGTTGGGGGTGAGACGACCCGCAGGCTGGCTCCACCTCTTCCTGCTTTCCACCTCCCTGGACGTTAGCCCCGGAGTCCCAGCACCCCGAGCAACACTGCTGACTGACTTTACCCTGGAGGCCCAGGCTGAGGCTCCGTGGCTGGGGCAGGGCCGGGTGGGGTGGGGCAGGCCACCTGTGGGCCAGGGTGGCCGGGGGGCCTCAGGGGCACTGTGTACGAAGGGTCCTGTTTCCTAGTGTCTCTGACCACTGAGGCCAGGCTTCAGAATGGGAGAAAATTGCCATTTAATAGTGTCTGTTTGCTTGTGTTTCTAAATTAATAAACTATTTTTAGAGCAGTTTTAGGTTCACAGAGACGTCAAGCTGGTGACACTGAGATTCCCCTCCGCTTCCCGTCTCCCATCCCCCGCTGCAGCCTCCCTGCCGTCAGCACCGCCACGGAGGGCACACTTGTCCCAGACGATGAACCTGCACCGACACGTCATCACCACCCGGAGCCCACAGTTCACGTCAGGGGTCACGCTCGGTGTTGTGCGCTCTGCGGTTTTGGACAAACGTGCGGTGACAGGCCTCCTCACTGCAGTGTCAGCGCACAGTGTTTCACTGCCCTAAACCCCCTGCTCTGCTGGATCACCTCCCCCAATCCCTGCAGACACTGGTCTTGTCGCCGTCGCCATAGTTTGCCTTTTCCAGGATGCCGCACAGGTGGACTCATACCGTCTGTGGCCTTTTCAGACCGGCTCTGTCCCTCGGTGATGTGCATTTAAGGTTCCTCCGTGTCTTTTCATGCCGTGCCAGCTCACTTCTCTTTAGTGCTGAATAATATTCCAGCATCCAGAGGGACCACAGTTTATTTATGCATCACCTGCCAGAGGGCATCTTGGCTGCTTCCAGGTTCTGGCAACGACGGATAAAGCTGCTGTAGACGTCTGTGCGCAGTTTCTTCTGCTCCTTTGGGGACGTTCCCAGGGTGCCATCGCTGGATCGTCTGGTTAGAGTACGTTGAGTTTTGTGAGAGGGGCTATGTCTTCCGACGAGGCCAGGCCTCACCCGTGGGAGAGAACTATTGTCTCACAGTGTTTTCTGCAAAAACTGAGTTGTCTCTTAGCTTCTCCACTTGGCCGCCTCGCCAGGCCATGTGCCCTGGAGACTCTGGACTGAGCCTGTGGGGCCCCCACCCCACGGTGCCTGCACAGGGCTGGGGCTCTTGTTGGAAGGCCCGGCCTGCCTGCACTGAGGCGCTTTGCCCTGGGCGGTGAACACGAGCCTGGGGGCCCAATGGCCGGCCCCCCTCACCCCAAGGGTCCCAGCGGCGTGTGAAATGCCAGGACAGGCGCAGCCCCCCGAGGGCTCGAGGGCCTGCGTGTCTGCTGTAGGAGGCTGTGAGTGGCGCTGCACAGGGCTGGGGGTGCTGCTGGCTGGGCCCCAAGGCTAGAAGGTGGACGCCGTGGGGCGACTCTGGGCCTCGGCCCTGAGGGGCCGCATGGCCCCTGCTGCCCTCCTCTCCTTGGCCTCTTTCCTGGCTCAGCCTGAGTGTACTGCCCCCCCCCCCCGCCCCAGGGCAGGTGGGGCCGGGCACCGTGCGGAGCGGCCTTGGCCTGGCGGCTGCCCTGGCTCAGTTGTCTTGTCCGGACCGTAACCGGCACTTGGCTATCTTGATATATTGATCCCAGGGCTGGAGCATGTTGTAAAATGAGGTGATCATAATAGGATTTAAAGCTATTACGGGTGAAGCGGCAGCAACACAGAGCCAGGGCTCGGTAGCGTCATTCATGGCTGAAAAATCGCGCCATGAGGCTCTGCCAATCCCAGGGAGACCAGCCCTGTCGCGGGACCTGCTGGGTCTGAGGGCCGAGCCCAGATGTTCTGCGACTCCATCTTTGTTCTCATCTTTTTCCACCCATGACAATAAAAGGGCTTTGCTCCAGACTGAAGTTGCTCAGAACCCACGGCAAAGCCAACCACAGCTGTGGGCGTCCTGGGCTGAGGGCGGGTTCAGCACGCACGTGTGCACACCGCATCACCCAGCAATACGCATGGACACGCATGCCCCTCCACACGCCACCCTGGCTCCCCTTCCCGGTGTCGGGGGGCTGAGCAGCTTCTCTGTGCTTCTGAGAGCTCCTGGGCCTGAGCACTGCTGCACCTGCATCCGCGCTCACACCTGGAGCATCTCAAAGGCTCGCGCCCCCTGTCCCTCGAGGCCGGCAGAGCTCCCTTCTGGCCGGCGCTAGCTGGTGGAGGTTCTGAGAGGCTTCCCCACACCCGGGGTCCCTGACAGCACCACACATGCTGGCCAGCACTGAGAGCAGCCGACTCTGAAATGCCTTCCTCTGCACCCCACCACGGGCTTCACTGGGGGCTCCATGCTGGGGCCCTCTGCACCCCTCCGCTGTGGAGCAGAGACCCCTATGCAGCTGTGGTGATGGAGTAGGCAGACCCCTGGCCCTCTGCTCATGTGCTGGCTGGGAACCTGACTGAGGAGAGAGGCTCTCTGGGCCCCCAACCACAGCAAGCAGTCACTCCCAGGAGGAGCTGGGGAAGGCTAGGTCCAGGAGGCTTCTCGGAGGAGGTGGCTCAGGGCTGGCTCCAGCACTGGCCCAGAAGGCCAGCCACCCACACTCTGTGCCCAGCTGGGCACTGAGCGAGGCCTGAGGCCTCCTCTGTGGGCAGCAGAAGCCCAGTGGCTCCCCCTCCCTCACCTCCAAGCTCGAGGGGCACGTGCTGGGGGTCTGGGCACCTCAGCCCCACGTGGCTTGTTCCACTGTGTCACGACAGGCAGTGGGGGCGGGGCTGGCCGGGCTGAGGGGCCAGGAGCGTCCAGAACCTGGCAGCTGCCCATGTGCCAGCCGGGTCAGCAGCCTTCCCGGCCTGTGCAGCAGCTGGACACCAGAAACATAGAGATGTATCGAATTCAGCTCAGCAACCCAGGCATGAATGCCTGGCCTTTAAAGAGAAACTTATCTGTAATTAAAATCATGCACAAGTTTTAGAAAGAGCCTGTTTACAACTGGAAAGAAAGCTGATTGTGAAAATGAATAGGCTTCCGCCGGGGCCCGGAGTGTTTAATTCAAAAAGAAGTCCCCCCACGGAGGTGCTCTGCCGGGGCTGTTTTCCCCTGTGCTTTTGGGGGGCTGGCGGCCGTGGCTGCGGTTGGCGCTGACCTTATCAGGCATGATCGCACCCGTGGGGCTGGTCTGCGGGCTCCCGGGTGGCTGAGAACTTGCCACAAATCCCGCTCCTCCGCGTGTGAGCAATAAATTAGCCCAGTTAAAATCAGCAGGACACGCTTATTCAAAGTTCATGTTTCCCTGTAAGCAGATGGTGGCTGCGGTGTGTGTGAAGCAGGTGGCATCAATCACCAGCCTCGGAATTTAGGGGACAGTCATGCCGGCCCTCCCGGAGGAGCCGCTGCCTTCTGGCACGTGGTAGCCGTGAGAATGTGATTTATGCCTGGAGTGGGGGCTGGTCCCTGCGCCTCGGTAATTTCGGAGGATTGTGGCGCTGTGCCCAAGAACCGGCAGAGCAGTCGATGGAGAACTTGGGGCCACCTGCTCGTGGAGCCTGGTGGTCGCCGACTTTGCCCATCCTCTCTGCTGCCCTTCCGGCTCCGTGGACGACACAGCTGGCCCGGACCAGGCTCTTTTCCCGGGTACTGATTGCAATTAAGAGCGTGAATTTGAAACAGAAGATACGGGGCTCCGGGGCAGGAGCCCTCTTTCTCCCATGCCCTGAGAGGGCGAGCCCACCTCTGAGACCACCTGACCTGAGACAAGCCTGAGATGCCCTGGCACCCCCAGCCCGGCCACCGCACCGAGAGCTCCAGGAACCTGCACAGCTGGCCGCACGGTGTGTTTGCTGCTCACCGAGTTGGGGCAATCTCAGAGCCAGCCGCGAGAGTGCGGAAGAGGCCTCCACAGACCACGGCTCCCCTCCTGCCCAGCAGCCAGACCCATGGACCCCTGCCACCTACCATGGGCAGGGTGGCCTGGGTCGGGCCACCGTGGGGCACAGGGGTCACTGCCCCATGGAGTAGGGGCCCCACTCCAGGTCCCCCATCCTGTGAGGGGGCGGGACCCTCCTGATAGCCTCTCAGTGGGGGGAACTCATCCCTCGTCTGGGGACACACAGGCTGGTCTATGTGACCAGGTGACAGCAGGGACCTCGGAGCCAGGGTGGAGCATGCGGGCGGGCCGGGCCACGGGGGACTCAGAGCAGGTACCACCCAGGTGGTCGGCGGGGGCCTGGCAAGGTAGGCCCAGGGGCCGTCTGAAGAGGCGCCCAGCAGGACTGAGACCACTGCACTTCACCTGCCCTGCTGCTCGACCACACAGGGCAGCCACGCCAGGACAGAGCCCCTCCAGGCCAGTGCCCCGTTAGCCTGTGCTCCCCTCGGCACCAGCCCCTGACCCCATGCAGAGCAAGCTGCCCCAGGTGGGGCCCCTCCTGCCCGGACCATGACCAGTGCGCGTCCAGCAGGAGGCGGCTTCCCATCTGCCTGTCTGCGAGCAGCCATGGCCTCTCACCCGGTGCAGGCATCGGGGCCCAGGTTTCGTGGGGCCCCTTTGGCGCATCCCTGCATTCATGGGCCTGTCCCCACTCTCGCCCCTGCCCCCGGGGCCTTGTAGGGCCACTTTCCACATTTCAAAGGCAGGACTGGGCACTGCTGGTTGCTCTGGGTCACCCAAGGCTGTCGGGATAGAGCAGAAGGCAGCGCACATGAGGTCGGTCCTTCCCAGATCTGCTGGCAGGCTGGGCCTGGGAGTGGGGCCCTGTGGCTGGAGAGGGTGGTGTACAGACAGCTGCCTTTAGAACCCGGACAGGCCAGCCCTCCATCCACCCAGCACCCTGTGGCCCTCTGGCCTCTGCTGCTCCAGCCTGTGGTGTTCACAGCGAAGCCTTTCCTCCTCTGGGATCCCACTGACCCTAGAGCCCCGTCTTGCCCCTCACTTGGCCACCGCAGTCCCCTGTCTCCCCAGGAGGACTTGGCAATGGTTGGTTGGGTTTGGCAATGATTTCTGGGATATTACACCAAAAGCACATGCAAGGAAAAAAATAAATTGGACTTAATCAAAATTAAAAGCTTTGGTGCCCCAAAGGGCGCTGCCAGAGGATGGGAGAAGATACTCACAAACCATGCATCTACTGAGGGAAGCAAACACAGAACACACAGAGAACCACTACGACTCCAGGACAACAACAAACGCAATTGCAAATGGAAAAAGAACTTGGACAGACGTTTCTTCAGAGATGCTACTGCTGGTGTCCAGGGCAGGTCCTCTCAGGTGCAGGGGGTGGAGTGAGGCAAGAAGACTGCAGGGGTGAGGGCGGGGGATGGCCAGCCGCCCCCATGGCAGGGGGACAAGTGGCAGGCTTTGCGCTGGCAGGCGAGACAGCAGTGGTTCCTAGATGTGCTGCTTTCCTGATCCTGGTGGTTATGCTGTGGTTTCTTAAGAGAATGTCCTTAGTTTTAGGAAATTCACGCTGAAGTATTAGAGGGTTGGCATGTCTGCAAGTTACTTTCAAATGATCCCAAAATTCATAAACACACACACACACAGTGAGAGAGGGAGAGTGCAAGCTTGCACCCCCGGTGAAATTAATAATAATAAAAATACTTAAAGCAGTCATATTTTAAAATATTTTCAGTAAGTGGTCTGTGCTGGTAACTGGTAAGCATGTGGAATAAAGCAGTAATTGACCAATACAAAAAGGATCTTCATGGCCTCAGAGTACGAGAATATTTCTTAACTAGTGCAACAGAATGTACTAACTATAAAAAACTGTAGAAATTCAAAGCTGTTATTCCTCAAAAACACCACTAAGACTGTGGGAGAAGGTATCTGTGTCATTGAAGGGTTTGTCATGAAGAATTGTGACAAACCTACAAGAGAACTTGAACAGACACTTCAAGAAAAGGACCCCCACGGCCAGTGAGCACAGGAAGAGGAGCTGGATGTTATCTGCAGGCTGGAACAGCCCACCGAAACCACAGTGAGCCGAGACACAGTGACAGCCCAAACGGCCGCCGACAGACGTCTGGATAAAGAAGCTGTGGTGTATTTGTACAATGGAATACTACTCAGCCATAAAAAGTTAATGAAATATTGCCATTTGAAGCAACATGGATGGACCTATAGACTGTCATTTGAAGTGAAGTGAGCCAGAAAGAAAAAGAAAAGTACCAAACGGTATCACTTATATGTGAAATCTCAAAAAAAAAAGAGAGACACAAATGAACTTATTTATAAAACAGAAGCAGACTCACAGATAGAAAACAAACTTACGTACCAGGAGGGAAAGAGGGTGGGAAGGAATAAACTGGGAGTTAGAGATTTGCAGATACTGACTACTATACATTAAACAGATAAAACGTTCATACTGTATAAGGCAGAGAACTAATGTCAATATCCTGCAGTGACCTACAATGAAAAAGAACATGAGAAGGATTATATGTATGTACGACTGAAAAATGCTGCGTATGTTGCAAACTGATCATACCTCAGTTAAAAAAGAATCAAAAAAGCCCAAAACAAAACAAATCCACAGTGAGATGGGACTACACACTTACCAGATGCTAAAAAGAAAAAGACGAAATCCACCCCCCCCCCCGGGGACTGGGATGTGGAGACAGATCCCCCCCCCTTGGGGACTGGGATGTGGAGACGAAAGCCCCGGGTTTATGATGTGGAGCAGGAAGGAGCTGGTGAATGCTTAACAGTCTGCCCTCCGGGGTGAAAGTGTGCTGTTTGTCATGTTGTTGGCTGCCATGGTGTAAATGCTCCCACGTGACTGATTTCAAGGGACTGATGCGACGTTGCTGACGCAGGGCTGGGAAGGCACATGTAGGAGCTGCTCTTTGAGCTCTTGTGCCCTGGCTCCAGCCGCCACTTTGAAGCCCCCAGGACTCCAGTATGCAGCGGGCGGCCGGGCAGTGGTAGCGGCGTGCAGGAACACTTCGGGCAATACACCCAGAAGCGAAACATATGGACTCCTGGCAGTCTCCCCACCCCCAGGTGCATCCTCAGACTGACACACATGCTTAATGTTCACAAAAAGACTCGTGCGAGAATGTTCTAGAAACTAGGAAATACCCTGATGGCCATCGACAGCAGGGTGGAAAATTACTCGTGAATAGCCACACAACGAAACAGCGTACCGATGAGACGGGCGACTCGCTGCTGCACACGCCACCACCCAGGAGCTTCCTGCACACAGCGTTGTGTGGAGCAGCCAGACACACTCGCTCGCTTTGTGAGTCCTCGTGCAAGGTTCCAGACGAGCTCCATGAACCGTGGAGTCAGAATCCAGGACACTGCTCGTCTCCGGGGGAACAGGAGTGTCTGCAAGGCGGCACCAGGTGGGCTGGGGACAAGCTATTTCTTGACTTGGAAATGAAGCAGACACACCGACTTCATTTGTGGTAACTGAGAGGCTCATTCCTATTTATGCGCTTTTTAAACTACAGTTAAATTTTTAAGGGTTTGGAACATCAGTAAGATTTCTATACACTAACAATGAATGATCCAAGAAAGACACTGAGAATACAGTTCCATTTACAATAGCACCAAAAGGAATAAAACACTTAGGAATAAACTTAACCAGGGAGCTGAAAGACTTCACATTGCAGACAACAGAGCACCTGCTGAAAGAAGTTAAGGGAGGCCTGAATAAGCGGAAGGACATCCCACACTCACGGACTGGAGGATTTTATCTTGTTAAGATGATGATGCCACCCAAATGACCTCGTCTACAATCCCTGTCAAAATTTCAACAAGGCATTCGGCAGAAATAGAAAATTTCATCCTCAAATTCACATAGAATCTCAAAATCGCCAAAAAGAAGAACAAAACTGGAGAACTCAAGGTTCCCGATTTCAGAAGTTACTGCAAAACTATAGTGATCGAAACAGTGTGGTGTTGGCGTAAGGACAGACATACAGACCAGTGGAATAGAATCCAGAGCCCAGGAGTAAACCTGCACATATGTGGTCAGATGATTTTTGACAAGGGTGCCGAGATCTTTTGATAGGGGAAAGGAAAGGACAGTCTTTTCAACAAATGGTGCTGGGCAGACTGGACATCCACATGCAAAAGAGAGATGCAGGACTGTTATCTAACACCATACACAAAGATTAACTCAAAATGGATCAAGGACCTAAAGTAAGAGCCATAAAAGGAAGCGAAGCATAAGGGGAAACATGACTTTGGATTTTGCAATGATTTCTTGGATGTGACACCAAAAGCACAGGCAGGAAAATAATAAATTGGACTTAATCAAAATCTAAACCTTTGTCTCTCAAAGGACACTATCAAGAGATTGAAGAGGCAGCTCACAGAGTGGGAGGAAATATTTGCAAATTGCATATCTGATGAGGAACTGATATCCAGAATACATAGAGAACTGCTCAAACTCCACAACAACAACAACAACAACAAAATAAACAACCCAATTAAAAATGGGCAAAGGACTCGACCAGACGTTTCTCCAGAGAAGACGTGTGAACGGCCAGCAAGAACATGAATCGCGCACGTCACTCATCGTCAGGGAAGTGCAAATCAAAGCCACAGCGAGATACCACCTCACACCCATTAGGCTACTATCAAAAGACTAGAACAGAACCAGTGTGGGTGAGGACATGGAGAAGCTGGTGCTCTCGTGCACTCTTGGTGGGAACGTAAAGTAGTGTAGCCGCTGTGGGGAACAGTATGGAGGTCCCTCAAAAGAGCAGACAGAGAATTACCACGGGATCCAGAAATTCCATTTCTGGGTATACACCCCAAAGAATTGCAAGCAGGGTCTCAAAGAGGTATTTGCACACCCATGCTCACAGAAGCATGTTCACCACAGCTGAGATGTGGAAGCCACCCGAGTGTCCGTGGATGGATTAAGCCAACGTGGCCGTCCACACGGTGGAACACAGGGACATAATCAGTCACAAAGAGGCAAATGCTGTGAGTTTGATTCCACCTAGAGGAGGTCCCTAGAGCAGTCAAATCTAAAGATGGGTGCCAGGGGCCAGGGGTGGCGCTGGCGGGGGACTGGGGAGTTGTGTAATGGGGACAGAGTTTCAGAGTCACAGGATGCTGAGCCATGGGGGGGCAGTGGTACTGGCTACACAAGAGTGTAAGTGTATTTAACACTGCTAAACTGTCGCTTAAAAGTGGTTAAGAGGATACATTTTATGTTGTATATATTTTACTGCAATAAAGAAACGAGAAAAAAAGTCACGAAGAGGTTGTATGTGCCTGGGTCCAATCAGGAGACAGAAACCACCCAGGGTCCAGCAGGGAAGTTCTCAGTGAAGGCTTGTTCACGATGAAGAGGGGTTAACTCTGAGACCCCGGTTCCCACCCCTCGGGCTGAGGGAGGGTCCCACCTCCCTGGGGAAGGGGCTCTGGAGCTGGCCTGTGCTGGGCCTGTGGGGAACCCAGGTGCCATCCCCGGTGAGAGGGGCAGGAGAAACCCAGACGTGCTTCCCCTGCACGTGTGGCAGGTGAGCGAGCGCCAGCCCCCACCTGAGACCTGCGAGGACGCGACAAATCGTGATTGTGGGCACCGCACTGCCCCGGGTGCCCCGAAAGCGTCGTCTTGCATCCCATGCTTGGTGACACCGCTGTGCTGGGGACACCCGGTCGGCTGCATCTCCCATGAGAAGAGTGAATGTTACTCTTTTGCTCTGATCTTCAACAATTAGAGCAATTGCTGTGAAATACAAACGAAGAAAACCAGGATTGACAATGAGGCCGCCCATCTTCCAGGTCCCGGAAGGTGAATTTGGGATGTCGGCGGAGCCGGAAGAGAGAGCTGTGAGCACACAGAGCAGGGGGAGCCCCTCTGGTGGGAGGATGGGTCGGGGGGCCTGCAGAGAACAGCAAGGAAAGGGCGGGTGTGGGGAGACCCCCGCCCCCGGGGCCCCTCTGAGAACTGGCTGCAGTCCCACTGCTGGTGGGCCTCTCCTACCGGGAGGGCAGGGGGAGGGCGGGGGAGGAGCTTGCTGGTAGGTGGGTGGCTGGGCGAGGGGCCCCGCCGGCTGGGAGGAAGCCCCCACGGCGAGCAAGGACGGTTTGCTCCTGACCCAGCCACGCAGCAGATACCACCAGCGCACTGTCCTTAATGTTCCTCTGTTGAATGGCACAGTGAGGCCCTCTGCCCTGAAAAAACATGCCAGTGGGTTGGCTGACTTCTCAGCTTCCGTCATAAAAGGCGCGACGCCACTGGGAACTGGCCCTCAGGCTGGGAGGAAGCCCCAGCCACGTATAGCCCACGGGCAGGGGCTCCAGGCCCTGCTAAGGTCCCAGCCCAGCATGACACCCTTGGCCGTGAGCGAAGCGGCCTCTGGACCACTCCACCCACTGACACCAAGAGCAGGGACCAGCTGCCCACTGAGCCTGCCCACGTGTGGTTCGTGGGCAAAATAGACGTGGTGGCAGTTGAAGACACTGGGTTTCGGGGTGCCTGGTCACTCACCAACTGATAACAAGTAGACACTCTCAGCCCAAACGTCAGAGACCCTCAAGGAGACAACCTGGGGCAGCCCCCGGCCTCCTGACCGTGGGGGCTGCTGCGTGCAGGCCTCCTGGCGCTGGAGGCCGCAGACAGAGGGCATCGTCCCTGCCCCATGTGGGTGAGCACAACGTGGCCTGGCTGCCCCGGCGGTGGGGGAGGGGCCCCCAGGAGATTGCTGAGGACACAATGAATTAAAACTCTGAAGGGGGACTCCCCACTCAGCCCCTGGGCATTAGCAGTCTGGTGATGAACAGGGTGCTTGGCAGACCAGGGCAGGGAGGCCGGCACGGGGTCCAGTTGGGGGGGCTGCTGGCCGTCCATCACTGGGCGGCTGGCCACATGCGGCCAGCACTGCCCTCCACTGGGACTGCAAGTCACCTTGTAGCCAGAAGACAGGTGCCTCCAGCTGGGCCAGTTGCTGGTCTGAGTGGGGGACTCTGGGGCCTGGGGGAGCAGGCTGGCCTGTCTGCATCCTGTCGCACTGCCCACACATCTGCCCAGCCTCGTCCTCCACATTGCCCTGCCCCTGGGCCCTCACCTGCCACTCTGTCCCCTTGTCCGTCCTTCTGCCCCCTCCTCCTCCACTCTGCCCCCATCCGTGATTTTCCCTGTTGCTAAATCCCACCAGCCTCCAGGTCCCCTGCTGTCACTCCGTCCTCCAGGAAGCCATCCCGGGTGTCTCGGTGGCCCACCCTGAACCCTTCCTGTCTCAGCCTCACTGCACTCAGAGAAGGGAGGAAGCTCTCCAGTGTCTGACTGATGCTAAGAATTGGTTGACTGAGGTCCTCAAGACTTTAGCTCCTTACAGGAAGCACAAGTGGGCCCCGACATTGGGGCAGAGTCGGGGGAGCTTCCAGCCTTGGTCCGGGCCCACGGCAGGGGCGGGGTGTATGGAGTCTGGCTTGCTCTGGAAATGCCTGGGCCCAAGCTTTTGGGGAGGGATTGGAACAGTGCCTTGTCCAGAGCCCCTGAGGTCCCCACCCGGGGGTGTGAGCAGTTTGGGGCTGGGGCTCCCCACGGACGGGCACTGTGGAAGGACGAAGGCAGCTGCTGGCAGCTCTGCCTGAAGAGGAGGTGCTCCTGCGCTTTATTGGGACAAAGTGACAGATTCCCTCCTTCTCGCCAGGAAGTTCGCTTGTCCGTGAAGCTCGGGAACGTGGTGGGGCTCAGGGTCTCCCCCGGGATGAGGGTCTGTGGGCTGCTACTGCGTTTTCTCCATTCCCACAGTCCCTGGAGGCCTCGGACAACTGGGGGCGGAGGTGTTGCCACAGACGCTGGATCGGCAGGCCGCTGGGCCAGACTGCCTCCCTGGGCCTGTGGACCCTAGGGCAGTAGTAGGGCTGACTCTCGGGGTCCGGAGCCCCCAGCTTGCCTTACCCAGTCCCCGTGCCCACTGTCACCACCATGCGGCTGGCCCCACGGGGCTTGGGGCCAAGATCTGGGCCTGGGTCTTTTCCCGCCCGGGTGCCCGTGGGGTCCTTTGGGCACACAGTAGGGGTTCTGTGCGGCCTCAGCCCTCGGTGGGACATTCTGGGACTGGTGTTGGACCCGTGTTAACTTTTAATTTAAAGTCTCTAGGCAAAGCACAATGGACTTTTGACATACAAATATTAAAAATTAAATTTCCCGAGTTCATTATCTGATAATTAGAACTAAATAACATCTTAACTGCGAGGCCAGCCCCACACAGATCAAGTCAGTTCCATTTAAGATTCCATTAGACCAGTGTCGGAGCCGTAAGTAATGGACCATAAAATTTAATTTGGAAATGATCTCGCACGGTGATGGAGCGATAGCGTTCACAAAGGAGCCGGCGGCCGCGGCGGCCGGGCCGCGCAGCGGGCGGAATTCAAAGGGAGCCGCTGCCGTCGCCTGGAAGAACATGTGTTCAGTGCTTTCTCCTTTCTCGGGCCCTGTGGTATTTAAAAGTCAGAATTGACCAGTGTAGCTCCGTGTAATTACAAAGACCCCCTTATCGGAGCCTATTTGCCGGCACAGAAAGGGAAGGCGATGGTGGCGTCTGGCAGCTCATTTGCATGCGCGGGAATCCGCACGGGTGATCTCGCTGGGATTAGGCTGCACTTGGGCGGTTCTGCGCTCCCATCTCCGGCTCGGTCTGGCGGCCCGGCCCCCGGCCCCCGGCGCCTGCAGCGGGCCCTCAGTGCCTGCCTCCACCTGGAGTGAACAGCCGTGCAACGTCCTCAGGGGCTCACCCCACCTGCCAGGGCCCCCACGGCTCCCACAAGTGGCGAGGGGTGAAGTGGTCTCCTTTCTGAACTGCCCGAAATTCAGATTGTCCGGCGTCCCACGGGCCCCTGGCTGCCACACCTCGTGGGACCCAGGCTTCGGGTCTCAGCTGCCTGGCCTTGGCCTCCTGGCCCTTGAACCCCAGGATCTGCCCACCCCCAAAACTGCCAGGCACCGGCTCTGCCTCCCATGTCACCATAGCCACCATCAGGCCGTATGGTCCCCACCATCAGGCCGTATGGTCCCCGCCCTCCTGCCACCTCCAGGCCCCAGCATTCAGCTCTGGGGTAAAACCGCCGGGAACACCCTTCTAGAAGGCCCCAGTCTAGGCATGTTGTGGACCGCACTGGGAGTCAGGGTGCCAGCTAGGTGTGCCCGCTGAGGGAGCCAGGCAGCATCCAGGCCTGGTGTGGTCTCACCAAGGACTGACCACAGCAGGGACAGAGACTCAAGACGCCGAGAGCCCTGTTGGTGGGGCACACAAAACGGTGCTCCCTTGTCCACCCATGGAGCCCACCCCAGCCTGGGTCAGACACTGGTGGCCTCCACCATCCACTGACCCCTTCTTTCCCAGCTTCTGTGAGCCGCAGGGCAAGGCCACAGGTGGGCTGTGGGGCTAGTGGAGGACGAGAGGGTTGTTGGGGAGCCACTGTGCCGTCCTAAGTGGGAGCCTGGCCCTGCAGGGCTGTCCAGGCCGGCCTGGGGCCCACGCCCCTGGGAGTCAACCAGGGCCGTCCGTGGATCTCCAGCACTGAGCACAGGCCGGACGCTGCTCTGTGCACCTGACGCTGGGTCCTCCCTTCTGCTGGAACCCGCCCCAGTACTGGATGGTAGCTCTGCTTGGCGGGACCCCAGACCCACCAGCGGATCCCCTTCTTCTGTGGGGCTGGGCCTCCCTGCCCTGCCATGCCCAGCAGACACCTTGGCCTCAGGGAGGAGGTCAGTCTGCAGACTTGGTGCCCAGCCCGGTGGCCCCTAGGGGCTGTGACCTTGGGGCTTCACTCCACTCTGCACAGGCAGCAGGGCCAGGCTCTGCTCCTGCAGGTAAAATGGGGTGTTTTTGCAGAAGCCCTCTCTTCCGTCCGGGGCTGGGGTCTACCTGGAGATGCCGAGGGGCCGCCCCTCCCACCGTCCGTCTCAGCCCTTCTGGCCTCTGTTCTGGACTCTGACACCAGTGCAGCCTCCAGCCCCAGCCCACCCCTAGTGCCCCCTGTGCCCCCACCTCCAGTGCTGAGACCAGGGAGGAGCCCTTCAGCCTCGCTCTGAGCCAACTCACTCTCACGCTAGCATGTTTCCAGTGTTCACAGAGCTGCTTCTCTTGTGCATCAGCAACCAGGCCCATGTGGGAGACATCACGTCCCCAGCAGCCCTGGCCGTGGTGAGAAGTGGCCACGGAGGGTCAGTGAGGTTTCCAGATGCCCAGTGGTGCAGGCTGGCAGCCTGGGGGCGAGCAGCTTACATCAAGGGGCCTGGCAGAGTGGGAGGGGCCTGTGGGGCGGGAACACCGTCCACGGGCTCACAGCCTCAGGACCCACCAGGGCTGAAGTGGACCAGATGGAGGCCAGAGACCCTCCCTCTGCTCCCCCTGCCCTCACCAGGCAGGACCGCGGCTCCTGGCAGAAGCCCCCGCCACCGCCAGGCTCCTAAACGTCGGAAATTAATTCTTGTCCCCAGGCAGGCGCAGGTGACCCGCCGTGTCCTCGGCTTCCACGGGCTTCCTTGGAGCCGCCGACTCTGCGTCTTATCTCACAAGCAGCCTCATTTGTTACTTCTCGCTGAATACACCCACCCCCATTATTTCTGTAATTCTTGGCAGTAACAGCCCTTCCCCTAATGAAACCTGCATTATTGGAAGGTGGCTGTGCTGACCCAGTGGAGATTAGCTGTGTACTCTCTTATTACTACATATGTAATTGTATAATTGATTTTAAAATTTACTTTTGTGTCCCCACATCATAAAGTAAGCAGCCCATTACAGAGAGAATGTAATGAATATATCTCTGACCATTTCTACCCTGGGGAGGAGGGTGTAGGGGGAGGGGAGCCCACCTCATCCCCGTCCCGGGTTGGGGAGGGGTTCTGCATGGGCCTCCTCCCTCATCTGTGGGGTCCCTCCTGGGGCTGTCTTCCAGGCAGACCTGGGACTTGAAGGCGTCCAGCTGCCAGGTGGGGTCCGAGTCAAGTGGACCCAGGCACAGGGCAGGACCCAGGGCAGGGCACCCAGGTCACCTCCCAGCACGCAGGGGCCTCCAGAGTGGGATGGGAACTACAATTCCCTCCCATGGGAACCAGAGGCCACACCCTCAGGCCCCAGACGGGAGCAGGGGCAGCTGCCCCCAGGCCCCAGCCGCCCTGCCTCCTGCTGAAGTCCCTTCTGGGGCCATCTCCCAGGAGGGGCACTCTGGCAGACCCGCCAGCCTGTGGACAGAACAGGGGAGTGAGGGGTCCATGCAGGAGGCCCAGCTGGACTGAGGATGCCCCCTACCCACGGCTCATCCCACCTTGGTCTCCTGGAGACACGGTCTCCGCCTTCGTGGCCTCGTCACAGGTTTACTGAGCCCTGGGCTCACCTGCTTGCCCTCTGTCCTGTGTAGACCCCAAGCTCTGTGGGGAAGGGCTGCTGTCCCCAGCCCGAGCCTGGTCCCTTCCAACCTTCAAGATGACCCCAGTCCAGGAGGTGCCTGAAGGCTGGACATCGGAAAGCACAGGGAGCCGGAGTGTCACATGGTGGGAGGGGACTGGCTCGGCTCCAAGGCCCTCCTTTTGGTGCCCAACTCATTCTTTTCTATTTAAATGGCTGTATTGAGACACAGCTTACATACCATTTAAAGTGTGCAATTCAATGTTTGTTTCATATATTCAGATGTGCCACCATTATCGTAGTTAATTCTAGAACATTCTCAACCCCGTTTCTCCGCCTCAGCCAGGCCACCGCTCATCCACTGTCTGTGCTATAGACACCTGTCTGTTCACCCAGTACCATGTTTGTGCTTTTGTGCTGGCCTGTGTCCCTCGGCACAACATCCTCGAGGCTCACCCGAGTTGCCCTGTGTGTCACAGTTCACCCTGATGCAGGCTGCGCACGATCAGCCTGTCCTGTGCATCTGAATTTCCACCTTTGATTGTCACGGCGGCTCCCCAACGTCTGCTGGTGCCAGGGCAGCACACAGCGCAGGCACGGACACACCCGCGCCTTCGTGACACATGTGATGCCTGTGTGGATGTGAGCACACAGGCAGAGCCCAGGCCAGGCCCGAGCTGGAGCTGGGGGCCGAGATAACACTGAACTGACCCCTGCCCTCGGGCTGGGACTGCAGGGGTCCAGCAGAGGCGTCTCGCCCTTGGGCTCTTAGGGACACTTTCCAGCCGACAACCTGAAGGGAAGGGGTGCTGGGCCCTGCCCGGGAGGGCTGGCCTTGCTGCACTCAGGCCCAGGGCAGTCAGGCAGGGCTGGACGGCCAGTGGGGTGGCCTGGACGAGGCAGAAGCATGGCCTGCTCTGCATCCCTGGGGCAGCCTCTGTGCAGACAATGAACCTGGAAAAGGCACCACTTCACCTGCGTGAAGGTCTGCCTGGCTGGTGCCTCCTGGGGCGCCCACCCCTCTGCCCCCAGAACGTTTGCCTGAGGCAGGTGGGCAACCTGGTCGACCTCAGACAAAGCGTTTGGGTCCCCTTCATGGGAACAAGGCCCTGAGATAAGGATCTCTGGGACCAGCCCTAACGGCCAGCCCAGCCGGCTGGGGCTTCGGGGCTCATTCTTACTGAGCAGGCTTGTCCTACAAGAGGAGCGAGGGAGGGGTCTGTGAGCAGCCCCTGTGGAAAGGACAGGGTGTGAAAATACACGTCATTACAGCCACTTGCACTAAAGGGAAAACTCAGTGACCCAGTGAGAGGCAGTGGTGTCCCTGGCGACCTGGGCTGGAGCCCTGGTTGGGGTGGCAGGGTCAGGACCCTCATCACCCACCAGGGATGTCACTCCTGGGGCCACCAAGGTGCCCAGGACAGCTCTCTAAACGGCTGGAGAACCCTGACACCTGCTTGGTGCCCCCACAGCTGTGCCGGCCTCTGCTTGGGCCCGACTCCTCGATGGACGGGGAAAGGCCACCCCTGCCCTGCATCTGCTCCAAGGTCATCGCCACCATCTGAGATCGCGTGGCACTGCACACAAGGGGCCATGCTGCCCCCAGAAGGAAAATACTGGCTCTCTCCCCTGCCCAGCTGCTGCCCAGTGTCCCCCAGTGCAGTGCTGGTGGCCTGGGGCCCACGGCTGGGGCAGGGGGGGTCAGTGCAGGCAGCAGAAACAGTGGCTCTTAAGCTCACACACCTTGGACCCCACCCAGTCTCCCTATCCCAGGGGCTTGGGATGATCCAAGGTCACCTGGGTGGCCCAGCTCCCTCCCCAGGCACCTGGCCCCCAGGTTGGGAGGAGCCAGCCCACCCCTCCCCTTTACTGGGCAGGGCAAGCTGTCGCCGGCTCCAGGGAGGGGATTCGTCAGATAACCCTGTAAATCACACATCAAAACACTGTTTTTTAAGGGAGGCCTCTGCAGAGAGTGTTTCCTCATCCTGGTTAAGACACATGTAACAAAATATATGTAAGAAAGTCGGCTACTTAATCACAGAGATGAAGAGCCACCGTGAGAGATTGTTCTGCGTAAAAAATGTGGTGGTGACTTGCAAATATGTTTTTAGAAGCAATTTTATTACAAACGGTCCCATCAGGCCACGCCTGGGAAATTATGGGATGCCACGCTCATTCCTCAGCCTGGCTGCCGCGGGCGGGGGCTGCGGGAGGATTTGTCCCATGGGGCCCGAGGGGCTCCACCGGTCCTTCCTGGCGGGGGCCAGATGCAGCCCCTGAGTCACCACCAGGGGTCCCCGTGCTGCCCAGTGGGGCCCTGAGGGCACAAAGTGGCCCCCCAGCAGGCACAGCTGGTGCTGGCTGTCCAGGGGCCTGGGCCAGAATGTCCCCCTGCAAGCTGGCCCTGGGGACTCTGGAGGTTTCTCCCTCCCTCCAGCGGGCATGTGGGACCTCCAGGTGGGACACTATGATTCTGGCTTAATGCAGAACAAAAGAGAAGGGAGCGTAACCTGCAACTCACAGCACATTTCTGAAGGACTAAGGCCCGGGTGGAGAGAGGCAAACAAGACCCTGGGTGCCTGCTCTTCTCTGTGGGGAGGGCTCGGGACCTGGGTCCACACAGACTGTCTGGCCTTCTGGGCGGAGAGGCCCGAAGCCAGAAGATGCTCTCTGGCCCCTTCTTCATGGTCTCAGCCACCACTGTGAGATGGCCCTGACTCCCCTCCTAGGGTTCACGCCCTTGGGAGCCCCTCTTGGGTCCAGACCTGGTAACATGGCAGAGGTTAGGATGTCACTTCTGAAGTTAGGTTGTAAAAAGACTGTGACTCCTGTCTTGGCTATCCACGCACTCTCTCTCCCTCCCTATTCCTCACCCCCCGACCTCCCCCCTCCCCACCTACTCTGGGGGAAGCTGGCTGCCAGGTGGTATCCACACTGGCAGCCTATGAAGAAACCCAAACTGGGGGATGACAGTCAATGAGGATACGTCAAAAGCCCAGGAGCAATCTTAGAAACAAATCCACTGCCAGTCAAGCTTTGAGATGCCTACAGTCCTTGCTGATAATTTGACTGCAGCCTCATAAGAGACCCTCAGCTAGAATCACCCAACTAAGCCACTCTCAGGTTTCTGACTCTCAGAAACTCTGTAAGACAATAAATGTTTGTTGTTCACAGCCACTACCACCACTACAACCATCACCACCACCATCATCACCACCGCCACCATCACTACCATCATCACCATCACCACCACCATCGCCACCGCCACCGTCATCATCACCATCAGCACCACCATCACCACCACCACCATCACTACCATCATCATCACCATCACCACCGCCACCGCCACCATCACCGCCATCATCACCATCCCCGCCACCACCATCAACATCATTACCACCATCACCATCACTACTACCACCATCATCACCACCATCACTATCACATCACCACCATCACTATCACATCACCACCACCATCACCACCATCACCACCACTATCACCACTGCCACCATCACCACCATCACCGCCATTATCACCATCCCCGCCATCACCATCAACATCATTACCACCATCACCATCACTACTACCACCATCATCACCACCATCACTATCACATCACCACCACCATCACCACCATCACCACCACTATCACCACTGCCACCATCACCACCATCACCACCATCATCACCACCATCACCACCATCATCATCACCACCATCACCACCATCACCACTACCATCATCACCATCACCACCACCATCATCACCACCATCATCATCACCAACATCATTACCACAACCACCACCTCACATCACCATTGTTTCTTTTTGGTCCAGAGCATTTTTCACATCTGCTCTCTGAATCAGAAGAGCCCCACCAGGTGAGGATACTGGAACTCAGAGCAGTAGAACAACTTGCTCAGGGCCACCTCACTGACAGACGGCAAAGACTAGGCTGGAGGCCACATCTATCTAACACCAGCTGCAAGCTGAATCTGTCTTGAGACTCAGGACAGCTGTTCCACTGGCCTATCTTCCCTGGAGAGCTTTTTGACTCAAGGGTTAAGGGGTTGACCATGTGACTAGGTGCAGCAGAGAGGTGGGAAAGTGGGGTTGGCCAGGAGAGGGCGTCTTCCCCAGCCCAGCCCTGAGCCCTCAAGCACTGCTTCCCAGAGACCCGGCTCAAGCAGCCCCGACTCCTCACCCTCCAGGCACTGGTTTCCTCTAGGGAGGCCTGGGAGCCAGGGCCCTGAGTCAGCAGCAGCACCATGGCCACCTGTGGCGTGGGAACCAGACACCTTCACAGCGTCCCAGCTTTAACACGATGTTTGGTGCCCAGTGATGATGGAGGAGAGGCTGGGGGTGGGGTTAGAGGCAGGACTTGGAAGAAATGGGACCATCCAGGCCTGGATCTCTATTCATGTGGTGTGTCCACCACACTCGGTGAGTCAACCCCATCAGAAGGGCTTCACCATGCTCAGTGGGAAGCCTTGCGCCCAGCTCCCTGCTCCCCTCAGGACCAGGTCCGCACAGGGCAGTCAGGGTCCTCCCCAGCCACATGCCTGCACCAGCACAGGGAGCATGGTCTGCTCTGAGCCCTGGCTCCCGAGGGGTGGCCTCATGCCATCAGCGATGAGAGTGGGGTCATTTAGACTGGAGCATTGTTTCCTTCCTAGGGGCTGAACCTGGGAGAGGCCGCCAGTGAGGGCCAGACCTTAGGGCAAACCCCAGGCTCCCTCCGACCGAGCATATTCCTGGGCTGTGGGCACAGCTGGGTCTGGGGCCGACACGCTGCCCGGCTGGATTTAAGCCACACAGAGACCTCCCAGATGGTGCTGAGGTCCCCATCACGGCCCCCATGTCACTGAGCTCCAGCCCCTGTCCAGGCTCTGGTGGCCCCAGGCACTGTGGCTGCGGAGGTCTGGCTCCTCCCTTAGATCCCCCACTCTCTCCCAGGAACCATCTGGAATCACGGCATTTCCTGCAGGCCTGACGTCACCTGTGGAAGTGACTCACATGGGTCCCCTTGAACCGGGGCCATTAATTGATGGCACTTAATTAATCTGCCCGGGAGAGAGACCAAACGAAGGCTGTGTCCCCCATGACCACTCGGATTGACGTCCTTATTCAGGTTGACTGTGGCCAGAGGGGCACCCAGAGTCACCCTGCGCTCCGGCCTCAGGCCGCGGACCCAGCAGCCGGCTGGCCCCACTCAGGATTCCACACGTGTGGTCGCCTCAAGGCCGATAAGACGGCCCATTAGAGGAGCTGCTTGCTTGCAATTAATGGCTTTATTTAGGGCATCTTTCCCCTTCAAAGAGCAATTAGATTTCTGCAGCCTTTGGAAAAAGCAAATGAACTGGAGCAGGACACCCTGTGAATCAGGCCGGGGGTGGGCAGGGGTGGGGTCTGTGCCCTGCAGAGGAGACCCCCGCCCTCTCTTGCTGCCTGTCAAGGTGAAGGTCACCAGACTCCGGTCCAGGAGTGACACTCCAACAGGCCCTGGGGCGGTCAGTGCCCTTTGCCTCACGGTCCAGGTTTGGAGCAGCAGAGCTCTGAAAACTGCCACACACCCCATCTCCCCCTGCCTCTCGCTGCCCTCCCCCACCCAACCCTCCCCCACACAACGCCCTGCCCCCTTCCCCTCCACCGTTCCCCCAACTTTCAGTGCTCTGTGCTCCAAGGCACCCTCCCCAACTCACCCCACTAATAAACAACCCACAAAAGTCACTTGAGCCTCCCCCAGCACAGGGAGCTGGAGGGGTACCCCCATGAGAGCCTGTCTGCTGGCTCTGGGCCAGACACAACCACCTCCAGGCCCGTGGCCCCCAGGCCGCCTCCCAGCCCACAGCCTTGAGGCCTGGACGTCCCAGGGCCACCCAGGTGCCCAGTGAAAGAGGACAGACCTTTTCAGGTACAGCAGGTTGTATCTCTGTGAGTGTCAGAAACCAAGCCAGAGAGACAGAGCTGGTTAGTGGGTCCAGGCTGCAGGGCGGGTGACCACTAATGGGTTTCCTTTTAGGACAATGAAAATGTCTGGAACTGGGTGGTGGTGACAGTTGTATGACCTTGGGCGTATACTACAAAGTCACAGAGCTGCACACTTTAAAACGGAGAGTTTTACGTTACATGAATTATATCTCAATTTTTAAAAACAGGGGAAAAAGATCTCTTACAACTTAATACTAAGAAGACAAACAACCCAATTAAAAACGGGCAGGGGATTTGAGTGGACTTTTAAAATTTTACCAGAGAAGATCCATGGGTGCAAAAGACCCCTCTCTGGTCCTCAGGGACCTGCATATTGATGCCATGGCGAGAAGCGGCCACACGCGGCCTGGACGGGCTGGGAGGGCACTGGCCAAACCCGCCCAGGGTCGGGAGGCCGTATGGGATGCCCACAGCTCCGGTGGGGTTTCCAGTGGCCTCACCAGCTCAGAAACCGCTCAGCTGTTTCTTAGAAAGTCAAATGTGCAGCCAGCAGACGGTCAGCCATGCCACTCTTTTACCCAGAAAAACGAAAGCGCACATCCCTGTGAAGATGGTGCCTGTGTGCTCACTGCAGCTCCAGGTGTAGGGGCTACCCTGCCCACTGATGATGCTGGCATCGCCGACTCGGCTGTGCCCCGCGTCCCCCAGTGCACAGGGACAGAGGGGTGCCTGGGCCTGGGGGCCTCAGGGCAGCGGTGCCGAGGGGGGGAGCTGGAGGAACACGCCCCAGCGCATGAGGTCTAGAAAGAGAACGTTAGTCTACGTCGTCAGGAAAACCTTGGCAGTTGCCCAGGATGGGCTTAGAGGAGGGGTGGGGAGGAGGCGCGGGGTGTGTCCTGCACCCCGCGCGCAGCAACGCTTTCGCTGCGGCCGCACATCCACTCCCACCTTCGCCACGTGCGGGGAGCTGTGTCAGTCGCACCTGGAAGGTGTGAGCCCCTCCTGAGGCCGTCCTGCCCACCGCATCCTCTGCCTGTGTCCCTGAGTGGGTCTGGCAGGTGGGCGTTGGTCTCAAACCTCTGGGGTCTGCGGCTGGATAGTCCCCCAGCCCCCTGCAAGGCCGTGAAACCCTCTTCCTGCCCCCGCATGGAACAGGGCCTCTCTCAGTCCTCAGAAGTGGGGGGCCCAGGCGCCAGGATAACAGTCTCCCTGCCCAGAGTGGGTGCCGTGAGCTCTGGGAAGGGGGACAGGCAGTGGTGGCGGCTAGAGAGGACAGCTAAGCAGGTGGCCTGGAGGCCATCAGGGCAGTACGGTCATGCCCCCAGACCCCTGACACCTGTGCTCTGCCCACCTGTGCCCTCCTCTAGGGTGCCTTAGCGCCTCAGCTCTGCTACGCGCCTTCCCAGTTTTCCTGCCTGTAAAATGGGCCCCCAGCACCGCCCTTCTCCGGACCAGTGGGAAACAAGGGAGCTGCCACTGGACAGTCGTGTCTTACTGGATTCCCAGGATCCCTGATTGTGCCCCTCAAGTGGGGTCAGGGGGAGACCCCGAGTCCCAGGTGCTCCCAGAGGGGTGGCCGAGGTCTTGGAGGGAGGCCCCTAAACAGAGCAACCCCCTCCCTCTCCCCCACCCCCATCTGCCCAGACCCCCACCCCCACCCCCGGCCAGGAAAATGGGCAGCAGGGGAGGAGACATTCTTTCCCCGAACTCCCCTCAGCCCAGGCAGCCACTCCATCCCCAGTCCTGGCTGCGTACATCCCTGCCCCTCTGTGGAGGGCCTGTCGGGTGGGCCTGTCTGTGTCTCTGCAAAGCTGAACTTTTCCAGCTGCCAACCCGCCACAGCCCAGGGAAACAGGATTGCCCTAGACAGAGAACAGAGACACCAAGTGTGAAAAATTGGACTGACAGTGCCGCACGGATAGCATGTTGAGTGAGTGAGCCCGACTCGGAGGGAAATTTGCATTTATATAGTGCACTGCACCGGGGCCTGGCCAGGCCCACCACGCTGTGTGCTGCAGGACCCAGGCCTGCTGACTTCACCCATCCCGGCCAGGCCACGGAGACACAGCTGCACGCCTAGGGGGCCCAGGGCGGGCAGAGCCAGAGACACCAGCTCAGGGGGCAGGGGATGGGGTGGAGTGACCCCCACCAGGTCCCCCAGCTTCCCCTGGGAGCCCTCTGCCCTTCCAGCCAGCCCCCTGCCCTCCATCCACTCTCGGGTCAGCCTCATGCCGACCCCTGAGCCCGCTGCCTTTCTAGAGGGGCAGCCTCTTAGCACCTCCCCGACCCTGTGTGTGAAGCTCCAGCCCTGGCCAGCGTGGCACAGAGAAGAGGACACATGAGGACGCAGAGGACACGGAGGAGGCGCCGTCTGCACGCCCAGGAGAGAGGCCTGAGAAGAAGCGAACCCGCCTGATCGCGACTTCCAGCCTCCAGGACCACGAGAGGCTAAATCCTGGTGCTCGGTCTGTGCTGCCCAGTGAGGGTGGCAGGGTTAAATTCGAGGGAGAAGTGACCACTTTGGGTGCTGTGTCCTGGGGCTAAGACCCTTCTCCAGCGAGAACCAGACCCCCTCCCTGCCCCGCAGCAAGGGGCTGGCTCAGAGAACAAGCCTAACCAGCCACCAGCAAGGGAGCAGGCTGGCGGGAAGGATGCAGGTCCAGCGCTCACTGCTGAGGGAGGAACAGACGTGGGGAGAAGGCCTCCCAGGACAGAAGGACGGAGGGTCAAGACGGTTTCCCTTGATGTCACCCCAACAGACAACCCAAGGATGGCTTACAAGTGGACAAGCTGATGCGAAACTGCACAGCAAGGCCAGGCAGGCCCTGAGGAAGGATGTTGGTGTCCGGGGCACAAAACGTCATGGAGCTGCAGGGACGCAGCCCCCGGCGGTAGGGCCAGAAGCCGCTGGGCGAACTCACAGAGCAGGCCATGCGGGTGAGGTCCGATGACGCCAGCAGTGGCCTTTCAGGGTGGGAGGGTGCGGTGACCTCCAGCACCTCCCCACGCCCCAGATCAAAGCCAGTGCAGGTGAAACTCCCACGTTCTTGAAACAAAATCTCCGAGGAGAGGACGCTTTGTAAAGCAACCCAAATCACAGAGGTCGTGAAAGAAGATGAATACAGTTGACGACATGAAATCAAGCATTTCTAAATGGCAAAATCTGCCCCCTCAGAAAGGACAAATGGCGTACAAGGTGGGGGAGTATTTACAACACAACTGAGAGATGAAAAGCTAACATCCTTAGAAAGAAAAAGCTCCTAAAAGATAAGAAGTGAAGAACGGACAACGTCAGAGGAAACACCCTAAGGCCACGGAGGAGGAGGCAGCCCCCACCTGCCAGCCACGGTGCCAGGGCCTCTGCCCACGAGCTGGTTTCCCAGGCAGCGGGCCCACCGTCCTGTGCTGGGCCCGCTGACCCCCACCTCCTCCCCACATCCCAGACCTGCCCGCCCTCTCTGACACGGTGCCTGGAGCCTGCCCTCGCTGCTCTGGGATTGCCCCCCCCGCCCCCAGCTCTTCCTGCCGGCTGGGGCTTCGTTACCCTGGGCTTTCCTACACCTGAGGCCTCTGCCTGGCTGAGTCGGTGTCCTGGGGCACCATACCCCATTTTCAGGGCAAATCTTGCAAGTCAGCTCCTCTTTGGAGCCCTTCTGACCCCAGCTGGCCCCCTTGAGCCCACAGACACATGTTCCAGCCACTGCCCAGGCTGTGGCGTGTAGCTTGTCAGTCCAACAATCCTGAGGCCCAGGAGGGCGGCCAGTTCCCACCCCTATTATATGGGTGAGGGTGGTGCCTGGGAACCGCCCAGGCTAGAACCCAACCGGCACCCGGCTCAGAAGCCCATCCTGACCCCAGCAGCCAGCCTCCTCCTGCTCCACTTGGGACCCCCAGGCTTCCCAGTCTGCTGCCCCTCTGTCTTCCCATGTGAGCACCCCTGGGGGAGAAGGTTGGGCCTGAAGTCTCTCTGTGAGCAGAGGCATGTCTCGAGTGCCCGCCATCGGTCAGCACCCAAAGTGGGCTCCAGGCCCTGCCCCCCCTGCGCAGTTGAGGCTGCCGGGGCCTTGGGGGTGTGTTCTGGGGCCGTGCCGGCCCAGAGTGGAGCAGCCAGGCCCAGCCAGGCTTCCCAGGGGATGGAGCCACGAGGGCCTCGGCTTCTGGGGGGGACAGAGAGGGCCTTTAGCCAGGGAGCTGCCTCAGCCCCAGAAGCCAGCCCTGCTCCCGTGGATGGTCACCCGCGGTGTAGAGAACGCTCTGGCCGTCTTTGAAAGCTCTAGGGGCGTTTTAACTAAAACTACTTCATTTGATTAACTGAGGGGAGAGGGAGGCTTGACACCTCTCAGGGGTGTCCATCAGTTTTGCGGGGACGGGGCGGTGAGCGCTACACCAGAGGGCATCGGGCACGCAGCCATTGCCTCCCCAGAAAGGATTTTTCTCTGGAGGCGACAGAGGAGGTTCATCATGTTGCACACGGAAGTGCATGGCATTTACATATTTTGTAGCAGGAGGGAGAGGGTGGAGGTGGGTCCTGGCCTGTGAGGCCACTGCCAGGTAGGTGCCCAGACATGTCTAATTGCAGTGGCTGAACCTGTGGGTCCAGGCCAGCATCCTGGGGCCCAGGCTGGAGAAACAGAATGAAAAGGGGGATTTTGCCCTGAAATTTGAACTGCAGGCTCCCTTCTCCCAGCAGTGACTCCCCGGCTCCCTGTGGCTCGGAGGTCAGGCCCTGGGACACAGCAGCCTCTCCCCCTGCTCCCCCACCAGGCCCTGCTGGACCTCATGCACAGACACGGGCTGGAGGGCTATGTCTCCATGCAGGGAGGGCTGCCCAAAGGTGGAGGGGTCCCCATTCCTGGGGGACAGTAGGAGGGGCCCAGAGCAGGGGGGGCCACAGAGCAACCAGAAGCCCCTGGGCCTCATCCTTATGCTGACCCAGCTGGGCATCCGGCCAGACCCCAGGCAGGGGCCTGGGGCCCCCTCCAGCCACTCTGTGCATGGCTGCCACCCCAGAGGGCAGGGACTTGGAAGGGAAAGGGCCAGGGAGGACAAAGGTCAGGGAGGTCAGAGGCCAAGGAGGGCAGAAGTCTGGGAGGGCAGAGGTAAGAAGGCTCCTGCCCATCCCCTAAAAACCAAAAGTCATTGCCCTGCTCCAAATGTGGAGCCTGACTGGGCCAAGTCAAGGAGGGAACAAGGCCCTGGTCAGGGGATTGGCTGGACCATGCACGTGACCTCAGCTGGCCCAATCAGATGCAGCAGGAGGCCGGTGGGGGACCAGGCCACCTGTCTGGTCAGGCGTCCAGAGGGGTCAGGAAGGGGGCAGGTGGGGTCCCAGGCAGGCCCAACTTCGGGCAGTGGCCCCAGGACTCTGGAGGGACGCAAGAGTCTGAAGAGGGTTGGCAGGTGTCCCTCTGTGGTGGGTGGGGATGGGAGCAGGCAGAAGGTACCACCTGGGGGCAGCAGGGAGGCTACAGGGAGACTCCACTGACCAGGCTGGGTGAGGGACAGGGCGTCAGCTGCCTCCAGCTGCCCAGGGCCGTGGTCAAGGGTCCAGGCCCCCCACCCACCCCCGCCAGGAGTTGACTCAGCCGTGTGGAGTGAGAGCGGAAGCCTGGCGAGCTCGGACCAGGGCCAGGGACAGGGCTCTCTGGCCACGTGCGATTGCGGTGGGGAGGCTGGGCCCTTGAGGCACACCGGAGAAAAGTGTTCCCAGACACAGTCCCCGAGGCGGGCTTTGGTGTGACGTTCACGCTGCCTATGAGGTATCAATCTTCACTTCCTCCAAGACAAATGCCTCATCAGGCCGGGTGCCCGGACACCTATTTATCACCATTTAATATATATTAAAGTGCTCTCACCTCTGATTGCGAAAACAAACAAAAAGCTGCATCAACCCTGGGGCAGCAACAGGCAGAAGGCAGACGGGGTATGAGCAGGCTGCAGGGCCCCCCTCTCTGCCCTGGCAGAGCCCCAGGGACCCAAGCCAGGCCAGCTCTCCCTGACTGTCCTTCATCACAGTCATCCCAGAACAGAGGAGGAAACAGAGGGGCCCATGCCAGCAAGGGTCCCACCCCCAGGGCCCCACTCTGGGCAGATCTCAGCCCAGGGCACTCGCCTGGCCAGCCTGGTGCTACGTGCTGAGGCCATCTCAGCCCGGGTGGTACAGGGGTTAGGGAACCCCAGTGGAGGCGAGCTCCTGGCTCTGCTCCGAACACACAGCCCAGGAAGGGAGCCTGGCCCTGCCTCCCCTCCCAGGGGCCCTGTGGCCTCCAGGTCAGGAGACGGATGGAGGTCCAGCTGGAGAGAGCTGTGCCCTGGGCCTCTGTCAGGTATTCGCAGGGAAGACTCTTTCCTCGGGAGAAGTGGACTCCCTTCCAGGGGAACACGGAAGTAATCCAAGCATACACTGCAGCTGGAGACAGCGAGGAGTGGACAGACCCTTCCTGCCAGCACAAGGGCCGCTGTTGACTTCTTAGTGTGGCCGAGAAAGACGGATGCTGTAAGGAGACCAACCCCAGAGCCAGGAGCCTCAGGCACAGCGCAGCCCCGCTCTGTAGAGGAAGAGACCCCAGGACCAACGGGTTTGTGCAGCTGCTGTCCCCACTCCCCGCTGGGGACCCCACCCGGCCCCAGCCCTGCCCTCTCTCTGCTCCGCCTCCATCACCCCTCCCTCAGCTGCCATAGTCCTTCCCATCCCATAATAAGCCCGGCCCCTGGGGGTGGAGCCCCTGTGGTCGCCCCCAGCAGTGGGGGCTGTGGGCGCCGCAGTGGGAGGGAGGGGCGCGGGCGCGGGCCACTAAATCAGTCCACGCCTGTCACCAGCTCGGGGCCGCGGGAGCCGCCCGAGCGGAAATAACAAATGGCTGTCATTGTGGAGCCAAAACCTGTGATTATAATTATCACATCCTCGGTGACCTTGCGTAAACTTTAATCCCTCTCCAATGGAGCATTTAAATAGCCTTCGCTGCGCACCGTGGAGCCCCAGCCCGCCCGCCGTGCCCCCAGCCCTGGCAGCTCCCTGGGGGCAGGGGCGTCTCTGGAACCAAGAGCCTCCTGGGGGCGCCGAGTGGGGCTGCCTGAGACCCACCCCGCTCCCCAGCTGGGGAGGGGCCCCCATCACTCCATTTCACAGTGGCTGGCACGGGGATGTCCGGCGGCTATCAGGGATGAGGGGGCTGGGCGCCAGTCCAGGGCCCAGAGTTATCCTCTGTCCTGAGACCCTTGGGGTGGGGACTTGGCCGTGACTGTGGGGCCTGGGGTGCGGCCCCTCAGACCAGGGCTCCATGCGAGGGCCTCCAACACTAGCTCTGCCGACATGGGGAAAAGCTTGGGGGCCAGGGTCGGGGGAGAGGGGAGCCCACGGAGGTTGCAGGTGTGGGAGGCAAGAGTCAGGAGCAGAGGCCGGCCATCCCGACCCCTGTCCCCACCCTTCTCCTGACTGGTGACAGCGGTGGGAGCAGCAGCTCGAGTGGGTGAGCTCACATGCGCACGCGCTCATACACTGCACGCCTGTGTGTGTGAACACGTGAACGCAGACGTGGGAGCAGCACACAGGAGCACGTGGGGCGCATACACGAACACACGTGCACCCCATCTGCACACTCGGTCATGCTGCGTGGGGGCCCGGGACTGAGGCTGAGAAGCCCCAGACGAGGAGGCGGTCAGGAGGAGAGCGTGCTCTTCAGTCGTAGAAGGAGCGCGTGGCCAGCCAGGGCGGGTCCCAGGAGTCAGAGGCCATGGGGTGGGAGGTCCCTGGGGCGTGGCAGAGGAGGTCTTGGGGGCCAGGCCTGAGCCGAGAGCTCCCAGGACAGGGTGGCCTGCAGGGTGGAGGCAGCAGGAGTGGAGACACACTTCCCGGGAGGCCAGGTGGATAGCAGTGGGGAGAGGGGGCTGCTGGGGGGGTCTGTCTCTCTCCAAACAAACCAGGATGGAGCACCCGCAGGCCCGGCACAGAGAAGGAAGCTGTGGCTTGGGGAGTGAGGTGTCCCCAGCTGGGGATCGGGGTGGGCCCCCACCCTACATGTAAGGCTGTAAGGTGGCTGGAGAGCCAGACTCAGAGCTCAGACCAAGGCTGCCGGCCCTCCAACTGTGGAGGCCCGAGGGGCTGCATAGTCGCCAGAGGGCTTTGGGCCACAAGGCTACACACCTTCCCAGGGGCTTGGCCAGCCGCCCGGGTGGGTAGGGCTGTTGCTGCTCAGAGAAGGGCGCCGCCCTGGGCTCCCCTACCCTCAGCCTGGCCTCAGTCTCCCCATCAGCCGTAGGTGAGGGCGGGACAGAAGGCCAGGGCTGCAGCAGCAGCAGCAGGGATGCGCCCGTGGTCCAGGGCCAGGACCTCAATTACCGCCAGCAGATGCAGAAATGTCAGTGGTGCCTCCTGCGCCCTGGCCGCTGAGTTTGGGTCTGAAGCTGTGGCAGCTTTGGCCTGGAATGAGTCTCTCGGAAATCACATAATTGCCGGCTGCCACGCAGTCACCCTTGACAGGCTGTCCCCACCTCTCTTGAGTGATACGTGACCCTCGGCCTCCAGGCACCCCCCCCCCATGGGACCCCTCACCCTGGGCAGCAGGGCCACGGGGCAGACTTCTTCTCTTAGCCTGGAGATGGGGCACAGTAGGGGCTCACTGCCAGATAGCTCTTCTACAGCCCCCCAGACGGTCTGGCGTCCTCTGAAACTTCTGCAGAGAGACCAGGGCGGGGAGACAGGAGGGAGACTTGCAGGGGGAGCACGGACCTCCGCGAAGAGCAGTGGCGGGAGAACAGGTGAGGGATGAGGAGGCGAGCACCGGAGAGTGACAGTCCAGGACTGCACCTGCAGAGCCAGCACGGGGGTCCTGAGGGTCCAGATCGGGGCTGTGTCCCCACTCTCACAGTCTGCCCCTGTTCCTCAGGGCGCCACCCAATGCACACCCTCCTCTGCCTGTGACCAAAGCTCAGGAGGGCCAGTGACCCACACACCCTCTCAGGGGCCTCCACCCGGTCCAGGCTGCCGAGTCAGGTGTGGTCCGCGGGCTGTCCAGCAGTGGGTGAGGATGGAGGAGGCCCTGACACAGTTGTGCGGCCCAAACCACAGGCTTGGGGGGCCCGGGACAGCCCAGCTTGCTCGGACACGGGCTATCTGTTCTTCCATCTGCTCACCCATCCAACCCGCAGTGTAGTCACGCATCCATCCTCTCAGCCCTCCTCCACTTGTCCGTTCAAGCACAGAGTTATCCATCCCTCCAACCCTGGTCCATCAACTCCTCCATGCACCCATCCATGCACACATCCAGCCATCAAGCCCGTCCGTCTCCATATGTCTATCCATCCATCCACCAGCTGTCTGTCAATCCATCAACCTACCTTTGCTTCTGTGTTTCCATCAGTCATTTGACACATTTGTGTGAGAGTCTGTGCCAAAGAGCTGATGCCAGCCTCCCCGAAACACAGGGAGTCCTCCTGCATGCATGAGGGAGCAGGTGTGCAGATGGCTGTGCAGGTAGGAAGGTAAGAGGAGGGCGCTCTTGTTTCGACTGTCCTACTCTGTTGGGGGGTGGGGACATCAGGTCAGCTGTTAAGGAGTAAAAGGGGGTGTTGGCAGCTTGAGGAGAGAAGAGAATGGGAGGCGAGTGTACCAGAAAGAAGAGTTTGTGGGTGGGAAACAGAAATGGACTTGGGTTGCCCCGAGCGCCCCCCTGAGGCTGTGGTCACATGTACAAAATGGTCAGCACAGTGGTGTGTTGGTGGACAGCGGGGCTCAGCTGCTCAGGTGCATTCACACGTCACCCACTGGCCATTCATCCATCCATCTGCCCACTCTGCCTTTTTCTCATCCTCCCATCCACTCTCCCTCACATTCTCCATCCATCCACCCATCGTCCACCGAACGGCTCTTCTATCCATCACACACGCCTCATCCGTCCCCCCTTCCAGGGAGCGGTGCAAGGGACAGAACATTGCTCCTGCCCTCACAGAGGCTTGAAGTCCAGGGTGAGCCGAGGGCACAGTGAGTGAGCACGGAGCGGCGATGCCTGGGGTTGCTGGGAGAGGCAACACTCTGTCCTTCTTGGTCGCTTGAGGCCCGAGTCCTTCTCTTACCTCTCAGCTCAGGCAGGCTGTGGGCTGGGCAGCGGGGGCCCCTTCCTTCTTCCCACCCCCACCCTCCCGGTGATTCCGTCCTTCCAGATGAAGCTCGACCCAGACCTGCACATCCTGTAATCTACAAAAAGGCAAGACAACACAAAAACCCTTGTGACTTCCCGTGACTCCAGACTTTCCTGCCCGCTGTAGGGTGCAGGCAGAGCAGGGCAGGCCGCGGCCCGGGGGTCACCCCAGCAGCCCACACTGACAGAGTTGCTGGCCCTTGGGGGCATGAGTCACCTGGCCGCCCCGCTGGGCTGCCTCTGGCCCCACGGAAGATGCAGCCACCCCCAGAGGAGAAACCTCGCTGCGGGGGCCCTGGCACGAAGCCGGCCGGGCAGCCCATGCAGCCAGCTGTTGACTGGACACGCCAGCCCCAGCCGGCCGGGGGCACGCCTTGGTGGGCAGAGGCGGGGGGGCTGTGGGCCAGGGGTCTGCCTGGAAGCCACAGTGTGGCCCCCGGGGCTGGGGCTCAGGCTGGAGCCTGCTGGGCAGGTGATGGCGGTCAACACCGCTCTCGTCCAGGCAGGGGGGCCTGGCCTCACTCTCACCCTGCTGGGTAAGTAAAAACAGGCTGGGGCGGGGGGGGGGCTTCCCAAACCGCTCGGGATCACACAGCTCCCTCCACCCTGACTTGGAGGCCTCACTGAGCCCCTGGCCCCCCTGGGACCACCGCCCACACGGCCCCGGCCTCTCTCTGAAGACTCTCTTCACCCCGGGTGCCCTTGAAAACCAGAGGCGTCCCGAGTGATCAGGAGGAGGGAGTGTGCTCGGGTGAATTTCATGCTCTTTGAAATGACATTTGTCCGCTACCAGGCTCAGCCCAGGCATGCGCTGGCCCTCCCCGCCCACAATAACCTAAAACCCGAAAAACTCCGTCACTCCCTCTTCCGTCTTAGAAACGCGCCATGTCTCACCCTCGCCACGCCCCTTCTTCCTTGCCACTTCCCTCCAGGGAGGAGGCAGGACCCCAAGTGCTCAGGCCGCGCCTCCGTCCGCCACAGGCACACGAACTGGAGTGGAGGCTCCGGAGGAGGATTCTGGGGGAGACAACCTGGTGCCACACACCTGCCCTCCCCCCAGCCCTCAGTCTCTGAGTCACTCGCAGGACGTCTGGTGGCTCGTCCCCTACCCTCCCAAACTGCGCAGTTGTGGACCCCAGGGCACCCCGTCAGACCGCAGGAGCAGAGGGACAGCTGGGGATCGGAGGGCACAGCGGGGGCCAGCCAGCCAGCTGTCAGCTGGGCGGCCGTGAGGGTCCCTGGCCGCCGCTCCCCGCACCGTTCTGGGCCGTCCCTCACTCTTCCAGCCCCAGCAGGGAGCAGCAGGGCCGACTAAGCCGCCAGCAGGCCCTTTGCTGTTGGCTGTGCAGGTGGGGAGGTAAGAGGAGGGAGCTCTTGTTTCGACTGTCCTGCTCTATCGAGGGGACGGGGACATCAGGGGGCCCTTTGCTGATGCTGCTGGGCTTCCACTCAGAGCTTGGGGCCACCCTCAGCCCAGGGCATGGCAGAGGGCAAGGCCGCAGAGCTCTGTGCTGTGGGCTGGGGACCTCAAATGCGTTTTCCCACAACACACAGAGCAAGCTGGTAGCCGGTACCCCCTCCTCACCTGTCCGTTCAGCTCTCGTGGGCTGAGTGCCCCCAGGCTGGGGCTGGGCCGGGAGGCCCCACCTGGTGCCCCTGGCAACTGACCTCACCAGGCGGGAAGGGCTAGGTGGGCATCCAGAGGGCTCACAGACAGGAGGAGCTATTTCCCCCTGAACCCAGGCCAAGGGCATGAAATGCTCCACTGCCTGCCTTACCCACTGCACCTGCCCCTCACTCTGGGCCTGGGTGACCCTGGGAACACAGGTGAACCAGGCCCCCGCAGGTTGGACCTCGGCCGGCTGGCCTCCCGCGGCCCTGACTGCACCACGGGGCCTCACAGTGGCCACTCAGCTCAGCCGCACAGGACTCCCGTGGGGCGCAGGCCCTGCTGGTTGGGCCACCTCCTGGCCAGATCCCTGGCAGTCCTGGGGCCGCCTGGGCCCCATGCCCTGAGAACTGGGGCATCAGGAGAGCTGAGTGTCTCTAGACCTTAGGCAGCCCTGACACCAGCGGGGAGGGCTGTGTCGGGGTGGGGGGCCTGCAGTCAGGTCTCCTGGCTCCCAGACCCCTCCTTGTCGTCGGCCAGGCCTTCCCACCCAGGCTGGTCTGCCTGCGAGACCGCTCAGGAAGAGCCAGCCCTGGCTGTGTCTGTGGGCAGTTCGGCCCCCAGAGGAGCCAGGAATGGGAGCAGGAGGGGCCGAGCTGCCTTTGCCGGGGTCTCTCCCCAGTGCACCAAAGGTAACTTCTAGAAGCCCACACTACCTCAGGGGCTGCAGGGACGGCGGGCCCACTGGGTTTCGGCCCCGTCAGCACACACATGCACACACGTGGTCATGTGCATACACACGCACACCAAGCACCCAAACACCACATGTGTTCACAGGTAGGCACACATACGTGTGAACACACGTACCGCTGCTCCCTTCCCAGGATTCCTCCTCTGAGAGGTGGTTCTCCCAGGCCTTTGCTGGACGGAGCCGCTTGGGGGAGCTCCCTGCCCCAGACACTGCCCTTCCCCAAGGCAGGTGCCTTCTGAGGACCCAGGACCCAGCACCCAGCCCCACACGGCTCTGCCGGTGGTCACTCCTGCCACCCTGCCCGCACACCTTGGAGTGTGATGGGGAACCAGCCCGTGGGAATCCTCGACCCCCTCTGACCTCGGGGGTGGAAGGGTTGATCAGGTCGGGGTTCACATACGGGCAGGTCCAGGCCCAACACTTCGTGCTATTACCTCCTTGGTAACAGGGCTCTGCGAGGTGTGGCTGTGTGCATTTTACAGATGTGGACACAACTTGGAGCATGCGTCTGCACTTCCCAGGTCGTGTCCTCAGCCCCCAGGCCCTCCCAGGTGCCCTGACTACTGCGCCCCTGAAGGCGTGGCGGCCCCTCCCCCAACCCCGGCCAAGCATGGCTGGACGCTAGACCCCGGGGGGCTACCTGCTGCCCCCTCTGGATGGCGAACTGGGCGAAGCTGAGTCCCCGCTCCGCCCACCCTACTCCCGTCCTGGGGGGCAGCTGCTCGCTGACCATCACGTCATTCTCGGGCCTCAGTCCTGGGCCTGCCAAGAGCAAGCCTGTGCTCCATGGAGAGGGTCAGAGGCATCTTGTGCAGGGGGCTCTGTCAGTGGGACCCCAGTCATGCCTCCTCCCTGGAGACAGCCCTCAAGCCCTCAGCTGCCCCAGGGGCGCAGCAGCCTCTGGGGTCACCTGTGCTGTGCCGGGAGGAGTGGGGTCTCCCCGGGAATGTGAGCTCTGGGCGGGTCACATCAGACAAGGTGGGCACGCCACCTGCTGACACATGAACCAGGCTGTCGCCCGAAGCCCTGGGGAGCCAGTGAGCGGAAGAGGCTGAAGGTGGGGGTAGGGGTCTGGCTCCCCTGCTGCCCCCTCGGGAAGCACTCGAGCCCTCTGACCTGGGCCCCCGGATGCCCCGCTCCCCATGGGCATCGTCACCGTTTGCCAGGGTCGGGCCATCATTGGCAGTCTCGTACCCCCAACCTCAGGGCGGTCGTCTCCGGAGCAGAAGCCCCCATCCTGTGCCCCGGCCAGCCCATGGCTCGGTCCACCCACACTGTGGGAGGCGATGGAGGGGTGGGAGCCTCGTGCCGCTCGCTCCAGGACGCCTCTCGGCCCATCTCCGGGGGCATGCAGAGCTGCTGTCACCCTGGTGGGGGTCTGCAGGGCCCCCAGGGCCTGGGCCTGGTCCTCGCCCTTGGCCTGACTCGGCACTTTTCCCTGGTGCTGGACACTGAAGTAGAGCAACCCCTCTCCCAGCTGCCCTTCCCTGAGGCTCTGTCCCTGCAGGGCCCCCAGCCCTCATGCCTCCTTTTCATCACCCCCTTGAGGGCGAAGATCCTGCCCACCTTCCCTGTAGCCTAGCAACATAAATGAGGCCTTGGTCCTGGCCAGATAGCACACAGCAAGTGCCCACCTGCACGGGCCAGGGGTCCGGGGCGGGAGGAGCCATTCCTTGTGCCCTGTGCCCCTCCCTGACTTCCTCATCCCGCAGAGCCCCCAGCCTTCTGGGATTTGGGCAGACCGCCCTCTCTGGGGTCCAGTCCTCTCAGTGTGGCCGGGCCTTCACCGTTAGGTGGTGAAGCATCCCAGCTCCCCCAACCCCAGCTTGCACAGGCGTTGTCTCGGGTGGGGCGGTGGGCCGACTGGCCGGCAGAGTCCAGGAGAACCGGCACTAGTGGGGTCAGCGGGACTGGACTGAGGCCCCTCAGGGACCCCACCCTTATAGGCCCTGGTGCCAGGGGTGGAGGGACAAGGGTGGAGCAGGCCCGGGGCAAGAGCCTGCAAGGGGAGGAGGGCAGGTCACACACAAGACGAGGATCCAGGAGCCCCCAGCAGTCAGCACCGCCGGCCGTCGCCCTCAAGGAAGCATCATCCGACACAAAACACACCTCCTGATAAGGCTGCCTCTCCCAGCCCGATGCCCTCTGCAGATGCAACGCGGCTCCGACTCGCCGGCTGGGAAGCGAGAGGGCCCGTCTCAGGAAGGGCCCAGCCAAGCCCGGCGGGCGCCACACGTGCCCATGGCCTCCACAGAACCCGGCGACAGCGGCCACTACAGTAACGAGCCTGTGGAGTGGGTATTCAGGCCCCAGAGCTAATTCTGTCTCCATCTCTGCCTCTCCTGCCTGCTCATGAGGCAGAGACTTGGTAGGAGCTGGGCGTGGCCGAGACAGCCCCCTGGGGGGGTGGGGCACTTGGGGGCTGGGCTCTGGGGGCCGCATGATGGGAGCGGGACCCCATGACGTGGATGACCAGGTCTGGAGAGGGAGGCAGGGAGAAGAAAGGGGAGGGGTGAGTTCAGTTCTCAGCTCCCACAGGGACCCTCCACTGTCACTTCACCTGACTTCAGCGGGAGGCACCACGGAAGCCTGCCCTCCTACCCTCAGATGTGAGAGCCAGCACAGCCCGCCCCTCACCCCGCTCCTCACCCCCCGACCAGGCCGGGCACCTGGCTGGGCCAAGCACATTCCTGCTCCTGGGAATGGGCGGGGCCTTGGGCAGAGGAGCCACGTCACAAGAGGAGAGCAAGAGGCCAGCATGGCCCCAGAGAGAAACAGGGGCACTGCCAGAGCTCCTGAGGTGTGAGTGACAGGGACCCTAACTCACAAGGCAGCAAGGGGACTCTGGCTCAAACAGCCAAGTGGGCCAAAGACACCTGCTTCAGGCAAAGTTTGATCCAGCAGCTCAAAAAGTGTCAGCAAGGAGCAGGTTTTCTCTGCACTTCAGGATGACTCAAGAGGCCTTTCTGAGGGAGGGCCAGGACTGTGAGTGGTCATGGAAGGGCCAAGGCAGTGAGGCCCAGCTCACACCCTGGGCTGCTGGGGACAGAGATGGGCCCTCCAGGGGTGCAGAGGAGTGGGAAGAGGGGAATTCAGTTTGGATCACACTGGGTCCTGAGAGCAGAAGGCAGCTGAAATGAGCACTGGCCCCTGAAGATGGTGGGGAGGGGGCTGAAGAGGCTCACGGGAGGCCCCCATGATCCCTGGCTGAGCCTCCTTGTGCCCAGTTTGCGTGAGGCTGGGCACACCCAGATGGAGGGAGAGGCCGCCTCTGTGAGCCTGCAGGGGTCACAGCAGGCCTTCACTCCATGGCAAACCTCTGCAGGAGCAGGAGTCTAGGTGGCTGGTGGACAATGGGTCCCCGTCCCCCACGGCCACTCAGCCTCACTGAGCCTCAGTTTCCCATCTGTAGGGGATGTGTCAGTTCAGAACCTTAAGACAAATCACATGTGAGAGCTCCCTGGGGCCGTCAGGGGATCTGCACGAGCAGGTGAGGGCAGGTTGTGGCGTCCCAGCACCCGGCTGTGCTTGAGCAGGGGGACATCAGGTGGGTGGTGGCTCTGAGTGGGAAGGCTTTGCCTGGATCCCTGAGTAAGCCTAGCAAAGCACCAGGGCTTCAGCCTGCCCTCCGCTCCCCCTACATAGCCAGGGACACAGCCTCCCAGCAGCTGGACTGTGGTTCGCTCTGGCCACACGTGGCCACCTGGGCCCAGGGCCACAGGCCCATCTGTCCATTAAGGACCCCAGTGGTTGTCGGCGGGGGAGCCTCCCAACAGCTGTCTAGGGGAGCCGCTCCGCCCAGACCCTCACTTGGGAACTCGAGTGCCAGGAGTAAGTAAGTTCATTACCTTCTACAACATGATAAGCCCCGTTCTGATTGCTGCATTAAGGGACAGCACTGCAAGATTATAAATTACAGGGGATGTGCTCACGTGTCTGTCTCTCTAGGGCCCGGTGGGAGAAGTTAATTATTTTCATAGGTCCAGATAGGGCACTGGGAGATCAGAACGGCTGCTTCCGGGTCCAGGCAAGAAGGATGCCGCCTCCTGCCCACCTCTGACGGGAGGGCCCCACGCCTGGCCTCCCTGGGGGGCCGCCCAGCCTCTCTCCCGGCTGCAGAGGGCCGGGTTAATGGGAATCTGCGGTTCCTCTTATTCCTGCGGTGAAGAGGAGTGGGCGGGGCTGAGCCCTCTGAGTGGCCAGTGGGGCCGTCAGTAACCCTGAAGGGCGCTCAGCAATCTTCTTTTCCCCCAATTGCCCACCACAGCCTATATTACAAATACATAAATCATAATGTTTCAACAAAAGCAAAATTTAATTTTCTCCTTTCAGCCGTTATCTGGGCTGGCGGTACGTGGCGGGCTGTGGCCGCCTCATTTATTACACCGTTGAATGGTGATGGCAGGCCGGGGGATCGGAGCCAGCTTTGTTAGGGCCCTGAATGTGCAGCCGTGGCTGCCCAATCTCTCCGCATCTGTAACAGACACACAGGGCTCTATTATTCCTTGCCAGAGCAAAATTAAATAGTTGTGTGTGTGCCGGGGTGGGGGCTGTGGCTCCCCGGAGGCGGGTGGGGAGTTTCACGGGGAAGCCTGTTCGCCTGGCAGGCCAGCCCTGAGCCTGGGCAGGAGCTCGGGGTTCCCTGGGGCCCTCGCCGCTGGTGGGCTCGGGGCCAGGCCCTGGGGCCGGGGTCAGGTGCCATCTTGAACCACAGACATGGCCGGCACTGGCTTTGGCTCAGCGGTCGGGGACCCCACCTCCACGGCCTTGCCGCCTGCCTGTACCCACAATCGTGTGATAGGCCCATTTCACAGACCCAGGAGGCTGAGGCCGGGGAGGCCATGACCTGCCTGGGCCGGGGCAGGACCCAGCGCTGCTCTCCTTGTTGGGCGCCTGCCCCGGGCGTGGTGTTTCTGGGAGAGCCGCCTGCCAGGACTGGGTGTCGGAGGTACCACGGCTCCGGTGCATGTGGAGAAGTTTCTCCAGATCCCAGAGCTAGAACCAGGGGCAGTGTGATTGGGGTGGGGGCTCACACCCCCCACAATCGGCCCACACCTGTTTCTGTCCCGTGGAGCCCCTCTCTGCCAGGCAGCCTGCAAACACATGTCTGACCCCTCCAGGTGTGTGTCCCCTTGCCCACGTCCCTTCCGTGGGACTTTCCTTGGCAGCTCTGAGAGTCAGGAGTCAGGAGTGCTCAGATTAAACCCTTGCCACCTTCCCCGGTGAGGAGAGCAGGCACCCTGGCCCCCATTCCCAGGTGGGGAGACTGGGTCCGGCGATGCCTTGTCCAGTGCACCAGGGTGGAGCTCACATCCATGCCCTGCTCAGGCCCAGGGCTCCCCCAGGAATCCCAGTGCGTGGTTCCTTCCTGCAAGCGCCCAGGGTGCAGACAGGGGAAGGGGACCCACCCTGGACCCTCTCTGAAGGGACTGCTGTGGCTGTGGGACCAGTGGCCCTTGTCCCCTTGCCCCTCCTCCAGGATAGACAAACTCAGCCTGCGCCCTGGGCACAACGGGTCTGAAACGAGGGGAGCTGCAGAGGGTAGGGAGGAGACGCCACCCCATCGAGAGGCGGGAGGGACCAGGTGCCGCTCGTCTGGAAGTCACACAAGGAAAGCGTCCGGGGGGGAGAGCGATGCTGGGAGAGGGGCTGGGAGGAGGCTCGGGAATGGCCCACTCACTGGGTTCTAAGGCGTGGAGGCCCCGTGACCTCAGGCGGGCGGTTTCATTGGAAAGAGGGGGCGGCGGGAACTGGTTGAGTGGCTTTAAGGGAAGGGGTGCTGGGCACGGCCAGGTCGGGGAGAGGATCTATGTTTACCCACCTCTCCCTAGAAACAATGGAAAACCACATAGCAAACACACAGCCACAGCTTTGACGACACTGGACATCAGGCAAGGCCAGACGGAGACCCTGAGACAGAATACAGTGAGGGGAGCCCAGGGGGCACCTGGTTTGCTGCCTCAGAAGGTTTCCAGGCCGTAGGTGGGGGGACGCGGGGGGGGGCAGTGCAGAGTGAGCCGCCGGACCCCCTCAGTCAGGTGTGTGTGCAATTCCAGCTCTCAGGGGTGGAGGGGAAGACAGGGAAATGGCCAAGAAATAATGAGCAGGTTTTAGGAAGCCCGCAGGTCCAAGAAGCTCAACAAACCCGAAGCACAAGTTATCAGAACTATGATAAGGGTGAAGTCTTCAGAGCAGGCAGGGCGACAACCACCTTACGGACAAAGACCCGGAGGCCAGGGGACAGCAGGTTTCTCCCTGGAAGCGTGTGGACCAGGAGATACTAGAGCTGCATCTTTAAAGAGAGAAAACCACAGTGGTCAGCCTGGAATTCTTCACTTGGGGAAAATACCCTTCCAACCCAAAGGCAGAATAAAGACTTTTTCAGACACGAGAAGATCTGAGAGCCTCCGTCACCCGCCATGAGAAGGGTCAGGGACATCCTCCAGGCAGAAGGAGTGACGCCAGAGGCAAACCTGCATCTACACGAAGGAACGGCGTGCCAGGAATGGTCGCCACAGTAACTGACTGCTTCAAGCAGAACAACAAAAGCCAATAATGCAACATTTCTAACAAGCATAGAAATATAATGGACAATAGCAGACCAGGCCAGTGCGGTGACGGCCCCGCGACGTCAGGCAACGGCACTTAGAAGTCACACGAACGTGAGATAAACTGAAGACGCCTCCTGTAACCCTCAAGCAACCCTGAAATAGCAAAATTCAGAATGACCACCGATAAACCAACAGAAGGAGTAAAGTCACAAAATACACTCAGTCCAAAAGAAGAGAGAAAAAGAGGGCAAAGGGGCTGAAGGTCAGACAAACAAACAAAAAAAAGAGGACGGACGTGAGCCTGGACATGCTGGCACTGCAGTCGGTGCAAATCGTCAAAACGCTCCGGCTGACCGAAGTGCAGAGCTGTCCAATCGGATGGCCTACACGCCATCTGCGTGGGGCCCGCGGTGAACACAAAGCACAAAGACTGAACGGGTGGCTAAATGCCTTCTGAGAAAGGAAACCCCAAGCCCACACAGGTCTCAAGGAAGAAACAAAGCCGGTTCTGCAGGGCCTCTTCCAGAAGCCTGAAGAGAAGAAAGCACTTCGCAGCTCGTTCTGCGAGACACAAATCACTCCGACAAACCACTGTGCGATGAAAGCAAAGAAAACCACTCACCGGCTTCCATCATGAGCATAAATGGAAAGGTTCTCAAACTTCAGCAAATGGAATCCATCAGTGTTTTCAAAGGATCGTGACCGAATGGGATCTGTTTCAGGAAGGCAAGGTTGGTTTAGCTCTCAAAAATCAAAAATGTAATTCTTCATATTAATAGACTAAAAAAGAAAAACCTTATGACCATTTAAAGAGCCACAGAAAAAACACTTGATAAAATCCAGCAATCACTTCTAAGAAAAACCCTCAGTAAAACAGGCACAGGAAAGAACCTCCTCAGCTTGGCAGGGGGCACCCCGGAAGAGCCAACGGCTGACGCCACACTTACTGCTGACGCCACACTTACTGCTGACGCCACACTTACTGCTGAAGGACTAGCGACCTTCACCCTAAGATCAGGGCAGAGGCAAGGGTGCCGTCCCCAGCTCTTCCGCTCGACACTGCACTGGGCATTCTAGCCAGTGCAGTAAGACAAAAGTAAAAACTGGATTTTTATTAATTTTAGTAACCTGGATTGGATTACCCAGATTGGAAAGCAAGTGATGGAGAGGAAGAAGTAATACTTTATTCCTACACGGCAAGTTTGTCTGCATAGACAATCCTGTGGAATCTGCCAAAGGCTAATTGAACTAACACCTAAGCGAGCGAGCGTAGCGAGGTTGCAGGAACCAGACCGGTGCACGAAGGTCAGTGGTGCTCCTGTGCACTAGCAACAAACAGCTGGAAATTAAAGATTTAAAACAGCCTTTGCAACGCCATCAGAAATATGGAATACGTGGGGGTGAATCTGACAAAACACGTGCGAGACCTGCACACTGAAAAGTACCAATCACTGCTGAGAGGAGTGAAGGAAGGGCTAAGCGAGGGCCAGCCAGACCCCGTGCCCCGGGCAGAGGGCGCGGGGCTGCCGCCACGTCCGTGCCCGCTCTCACCAATGTCCAGGCTGCCTGGGCCCGTCAGGGACCAGGCTGAGGCCCCCCACGGGGCGTGTGGGCCAGCGGGGAAGACAGGAGGGAAATGACGTGACACCGGTGACTGACAGGTGAGGGAAGTCCTGAGAAGGGACCACATGGCGGCCCCAGGAGGCCTCAGATTGGGAGGCCACTTGTCTGGAGGGCAGAGAGGATCCCCACCTGTCTTCCTGAGCCAACGCCACCTCTCACTGTCCTTAAGGACCAGCTGCACGAGGACCTGGCAGCCCTGGATCACCCTAGGATGCTCTGCCGCCCTGCCCAGGGCTGGCACTGGCTCTCAGCCCCGGGAGGCCCCCTCCCCAGGGCATTTCTGGGCTGCCCACCAGGGGCTGCCCCAACAGGAGGAGCGAACCCAGTGGCTCCTGGCCGGGGACGGGCATGGCTGGAGTGCCGCTTCAGGGGAGCATGAGCCTTGCTGCCAGGGGCCGGGGACTTGCAGGCACAAGGAGGGTGCTGAGAGCTCCCTGTTGGGGGTATGGGCACCACACTTCTGGGGATCTGGGAGACTGGCTCTCAGCTCACTTCCATTCTGCCAACTGGGACTGCGATCACCTCTGTAGATCTAGGCGGGGAGCTGGAAGGCACCTCGCCTGCCTGCTCCCCGGCCTCCTGGGTCTGATGGAGGAGGGGTCACAAGTTATCCCAGCACTGCATGGAAAAGAGGGTCAGGCACCTGGCTCAACCCCCCGCCCCCCGTGGGAACTTCCCCTCCGCCCGCCTGTGGTTCCACCCCACCTGCCCCATGTCACCTCTGCACACGCTTCCCTGGCCTCCCTGGCCTCCCTGGTTGAGCACCCCTGCCCTTTTCTTCAGCATGATCCAGGGACAAAAGCCAACCCTAGCTAAGCCCCTCCCAGCCCACACCTGCACCTTCACCCAGGCTGAAGGTGGAGAGAAGGCGGAGGGGGTGGCTTGTCCCAAGACACAAGACAAGTCCTCCGAGTGCAGCAGGGGCTCCCCACTGGGGCCCTGCAGCTCCTGGAAGGGCTCAGTGAATTGGAGGGGAGGCTACTGGTGTCATGTGACTGATCCTGCTTCTGGTGCTGCTTAAGCTCCAGAATTTGTGAAAGCAGCCCCTCCCTCTTGCTGCACCTCCTACAGGATGGGATCCAGTGATCCGAATTCACACTACAGTGTAAAGTACTACCCTCCAAGCCTTGCTCGGAGGTCATGGCAGAGGAGCAGTCAGAAGGTGGAAATGCCCCACAGGAGAGCAGGTGGTGATGAAGAGGCTGGGGGCACGGGGCCAGTGCAAAGACTTCACACACACACCCCCCCCCCCGCCATGGCCTGGGTGTCTCCCAGCTGGGAGGATGGGCACTCAGAGCTGGCTCTCTGGCAGGGAGCCCCAGAGACTAAAATTAAATGGGAGGAGGGAATTTTGGAGAGCGCAGAGACAGGCCCTGCAAGCCTTGGCGGGTGCGCTTGGCAGTGAAGAGGGGGAGGGGGAGGAGAAGCGGGGGGAGGGCAAGGGGGAGGGGGGAGGAGGGCGGGGGGGTTGCCCACTTTATTTCCTAGTAGGGTGGGGGATCATGCCCAGCTGGGAGGCAGTGGTGTCCACCACGCTCCCTTCCTACTTACGCCTTGCTCCGGGTCGTGGCTGTGCCTCTGGGAGCTTGGAACTGCCACGAGCTTTCTAGTGAAAAGGTAGAATGCAACAGGTCCTGAGCTTAGACTCCTGAGTCAGAGAGGCCCCCCGGCCCCCCAGCACTTGGGTGACCACACTCAGCAGTGAGTGTCACCTGGCGCCTCCCAGCATCTATTCAGCGGTCACCATGCCGGCTGGTGTGCCCAGCCTCCACCTGCCCTCTCGCCTCCTTACCGGCTCTTTGCCACACCCCCAGCGCCTGGCCTGGGCGCTGCTCTGGCTGCTGCGTTCCCTGCCCCCTGACCCTCACACCCACCTCCCCAGGGACCTGGCTTCGCTGTAGGCACCAAGGACACAGAAACAGACAAACCTGGGCTCGGGGTCAGTGAACCACACAGATGAGTGTGGACCAGCAGCCACGGGCACCTTCAGGGACACACATGGCATGGGGACCTGTTGACGCATGAGACCCATCTGAAACTGAAGGATCAAGCAGAGCAAAGGGAACAGCATCTCCACAGAGGGAACAGCATGAACAAAAGCAGAGTGCTAGGAGGGAGCTATGAAAACCAGGACTGGACAGGCCAGTGAGGCTGGAGGACAGAGAACAGAGGCTCCCAGCTCAAGGGGTGGGGTTGTGGTGAGACCAGGGTCCTGAGGATCCTGGTGTGGTGAAGCTGTGCCTTCATCCTAGTGGCACAGGGAGTTGCTGAAGGGTCCTAAGCAGGGGTGATGGCAGGTGTCTGAGTCCAGGCTGAGATGGGGTGAGCCAGTGGAGGAGGGAGGGAGAGCTGAGATTCTAAGGCGTGTAGGGCAGTGAGTCCGGCTCCCTGGAGGAGAAAGGGCTGGACAGGGGACCCTCCAGTACTCTGTGCTGGTTGAGTTGTGTTTGGGGTGTCTGGAGACCCTGGATGGAAACGCTGAGAGGACAGTGAGGTCTGGCCAGAGGTGAGGCCGGGTCAAGCTCGCTTGAGGAGGGAGGGAAGAGAAGGGGCTGGCTGTGCCCTGCAGTGGCAGCCCCCCACCCCACGGAGGAGAGTGCGGCCTCCCGGGTGTCCTGTCCTCCTCTGCAGGGCTCACGGCCACCCTGTTGAAGCTGCAACCCCGCCTCTGGAGGGAAACTAAGGCCTTCTGTGGATTCGGGCCACAGGCAGGATCAGGTGAGTGGAGCCTGCGTGCTGGACAGGGCCACGTGGACACTTTGAGGGCGGGTGACCTGAGAGCTGTCCACTTCCTGGCCTGGCTCACCTACCAGATCCCCAGCCAGAGCCCCAGGTACCGGGCGTTTGCAGAGGGCGCGGGAGCCTCCCGGGAAGGGGTCAGCCGTCTCCGCGAGCCCGGCCCACCTCCTGGGAGGACAGAGGCCATAAAGCTACAGGAGAGGCAGCGTGGGCGCTCTTTAATTTGTGACTAATTTGCTGCACAATGAGGTCGCAATTTCCTAATTGTGATTGCCATTTTAATTTTACTCATGGCCGTGCAACCAACAGTGTATAGTCTAGTAATTAAAATTAATTGTACCTGCACCTGCATATTTCTATTAGGCTGTTAAATTTAGTCCGTAAGCTCAATGATTTTGCTCCCTGAAAGATGCCGAATTCATTTCCGCCACACTTGGTGACTCCCCAGCCTTGCCCTCCGAGGGGTGGGGCCGTCTCTGCCCCAGCACCGCGGTTCCGGCAGGGCTGCGGGAGCCGAGCCCCAGAGGCCTGTCACGGGGCACGTGGGTCTACTACTTAATGGATTCCTGATGAATTATTAGGCTTCCAAATTGTATGTGAGGATTCCAGGAATAATCTTGAAAACTCAAATGGTCTTTCTCCAACAGACCGAGCCTGTGAATGACTCCCCAGTGCAGGCTGAACCCTTTCCCAGCAGGGGCACCCGGTGGCTGGTGGCTGCGGGGTGGGGGGGCCTCCTTCTGAATCCCAGGTGCGAGACCTTGGGCTCGGCTGTCTAACATCAGGTCCAGGGAGCCCTCAGACGCCATCGCGGGCAGTCCTCTTCCTGGCAGGTCCCCAGGGCACCTGGAAAAGCACCTCTCCTGTGCTGGGTGAGAGTGGACAGGCCCTGGGACCCCCACCCCCAGCTGTGCCTGGCAGTACTGTGGCTGAGCCAATCAAACGCACCCTCCCAGGATCCCAAACCCACGGGCCGCTCGGGTGGGAGGCATGGGTGTCATGGCAACAGCAGCTGGGCGGCAGAGCCGGCCGGACGGGGAGACTCTGAGATGTTGCCAGGGGTCCCAGCACACCCACTGCCCACTGGAGTTAGCTGGAGTTGGTTTCCATGGTTTGTGACAAGGAATCCCAGTGACCTGGTCACAATCTGGTCTACAGAGTGGCCTGGGGGGCTTGGTTCGGGGTCCCAGGTCCACATCCTCCCCATCAAGAGATGGACAGGGCAGTTGTGAAGGAGTTGAAAGTTCTCAATCCAACTGAGCCAGGAGACCTCCCTCCAAGTCGCTGTCACTTCTTCCCTGAGGCCAGGCCATAATGTGACTAGGGAGGGGTCCGCTGTGACTGCCCTTCCGCTTCATGGATGGAGACTTGGCTCCTGACTGGGCGGGAAGGAGGGATGGGCCATCAGTACCTGCTCAGGGAACCTGGGAACAGATGCCTCTCCACCTACCCCCCACCCCCCATTCATCCCCCATCCTCCTATCCATCCCTCCACCCATGCACCCCCTGACTCACACTTCCACCCTCTGCCTGGTCTCCCCATGCCCCTAGCCCCAGCTTGGTGTGTGCTGAGGGCCTGCTGTGCCTCAGCCCCAGGCACAGAGCAGGGACAGTGGGCAGGACGGCTTGAGGCCTCAAGTTTGCACACCTTTTGGTGTGATCAGCAGAAAAAGCAGATCGTAAACAATAAATCCAGCCAATGTGTAAGATGCTCTGTGGAGATGCGCTAGGAGAAAGACAGTGCAAGGAAGGGGGTGGGGGGACGGGACCTCCCCGGGGGGCTGCCCTGGCAGGCCCCACCTCCTCCCCCCACCCACTGGTGCGACCAGTCACTCTGTGTGACACCCTAGTGGCTCCTGCCACCCACAGGATCAAGGCCAGCCCCTCACACAGCCTTGAGACCCCAGCATACCTGGCCTCATCCCCCACGCCCTGCATCCCACCACCCACAGCCTGCTTCCCTCCTTCCCTGTCCTCAGCCCTGGACTCCTCTCCCCAGTTCTTCCCCTTGTGGTCTCCTCCCCCAGGAAGCCCTCCCTGACCACTCAGGCAGGGCTAAGAGTGCCCACAGGTACCAGGGCTCTGAGTCCAGAGCAGGAGTCCAGTGTGCACACACCGAGGTGGGAAACCCTGCCCACCCTCCTCTCTGGACACAGCCCCAGGGCCCTCGCCCAGCTCCCCCACAGGACCCCACTTCAGCCCCACAGATGACTCTGCTGCCTGCCCCCACTGCCCAAGGGCCCAGACCTGGACACGAGCCCTTCTATCTCAGCTAAACACCTTCCCAACAAGTGGGCCACAAGCAAGGGGTCCTCCTGGACCCCTCCCTCATCCTCGGCCCTGTCCCTCCATGCCCTCCCACCCTGCCTGGCCCCTAGCTCTTGCCTGAACAGCTGAGCCATCTTAGCACCGTGTCCCCACTGCCCCCTCCCCATTATCCCTGTCTGTCTGTCTGTGGGAGACCGAGCCAGAGGGATCTCGGCAAAGCCAGCCTGGTGTGTTGGCCCGGCTACCTACTCCACACATCTGTTGTCCAGACTCTGCCCGCCCCTACCTGCCCACTCTGCACAGCAGCCTCTGGGAGCCCCTCCACCACCGGCGTCACACACCCAGTGCCCTCGGCTTTCCGTGAACTAGCCTTTCTAGCCTTCTCCCCTTGGTGCTCTCTCAGCTCTGGTCACCGTGAGAGGCACACGTGGCTCATAGGCAGGAAGGGTTGTGTCCCCCTCAGTGCCCCAGCAGCCAGAATTCAGTGAATATTGTTGAATGAATGAATGAATGCCCCACAGCTGATCAATGGAACCAGCAGCTTCCTACTTTTATTGTCCACTAACTTTACACAAAAAGCACCCACATATTCTGAGACTGACTCTGCAGTGCCTGGGGTGGGGGGCCTCATCAGTCGGGGGTGCGCTGTGATGCCCCCAAGCCCTGTTGGCACCTGCAGCTCACTTGTGCCCAGAGTGGCGGTGAGGCCGGCGAGGGAGAGCCAGAGCCATGGGGGTCAGGGAGCCTGCCCTGCCCTCTTCTCAGCCGGTGGAGGAGGATGGAAGGCTTTCCCCAGGACCGCGGGGTTGGTCCAGGGAGGCCACAAGGTGGGCTGTAGGGGTGGGGGGCAGGTCAGGGAGGCTAGAGTTCAGGGACCCAGGAACACCCATGTATAGGCCAGTGTCCCGTCCCACCCCTGCCTCAAGGTGGGCCCAGAACCTCTAGTGAGTGCTGGGGAGAGAGGGTGCCCTCCCTGACCCCTGTCCTTCACCTCTCCCCACCCATGCCATCCTTCCCTTGGGTGGCTCCTGGCCTTCATCCTGGCCCACCTTGGGTCCAAGACCTCTGGGCTGGTCCCCTCTCCCGGGCCAGTGCACCTCAGGGTGGGGGGCGACACACCCAGCAGTCAGCACTTCCTGAGCACCTGCTGTGTGCTGACACTGCCCTGGAGCTGGGGACCAGGGCAGACGGCCCCCAGGCTAGCAGGGGAGATGGTGATGACAGACAGACACCACGAGCTGTCCTTGGCTGCGGGGGACAGACAGGGCCGTGGGGAGGGTCACGGTGCAGGGAGGAGGAGGAACAAGGGGAGGAAGATTCCAGGCCTGGAGAGGCCATGGTGACAGAGCACATCTGGGCAGGCGGACAGGCAAGGACAGGACAGGGGGCCTGGGGTCAGGAGAAGGGGTGAGAAGGGGCCCTGCTGGGCTGGGGCCAGGGATGGCCCCTACTCCAGGGAGGTAGGAGCCCTTGGGAGCACTGAACAGAAGACGGCATGAGCTGACCATCCCCCTTCTATGCAGCCAACAGAGTGTGGGGTCCAGGGCCACAGCGCACTGAGCAGGGGGCCTGCCTGGCTGGGGGAGGGCTACAGCTCTGGAGAGATCCTGGAGGTGGAGTCAGGAGAGGCTGCTGAGACAGCTGTGAGCAAGACGTGAGGCAGACTGGGGAGCCCAAGTTCCCATCTGGGGGCACTCGGTGGGGGTGAGGCCAGATGAGGGCGAGGAACTCCCAGCTTTGGATCTAGGGGTCTGGACATCAAGAGAGGCCCTGCCTGGACACCAACATTCCAAAACCAGGGCTCAGGAAGGGGTGTGAGGTCCGGAGGCCAGAGGAGGGGGTGTGGACCCACAGAGGGTCACACCTGGAGGGCCTGCCTTGGACTCTGCGGTGCCTGCGGGACAGGGGAGGGCGGGGCTGGGGCCTGGGGCTCCCACCCGGCGCCCCATCCCGCCACACACCCCAGCCCGGGGCTTCATCCTGCGCCCCTCCCCCCACCCCGTAACGCGCTGCCCGCCGGCGGCCCGGCGGGACATAGGGACACGGGGACGCGCGCGCGGGGACCGCTGACACCCGTCAGGCCCGATAACGGGCGCGGCGCCGCCGAGGCCTCGAGCGCATTAATCTTCCCCAAATTAAAATCTGCAGCGCGGCGTTTAAGATTGAGGCCACCACGGTTCAGCGCGGTGTGACCGCCAATTTTGATAAAAGTGCTCTAAGAGAGGGGAGACGGAGATAAATTGCCTGCGCTGCGGCGCCGCGGGTGAGAGCCGCGCGGACACCGGGTCGCGCCTGGCGCTTCCCGCGGCCCGCCCGGTGACGCTGGCCGCCGTTGGGCCCTCCGGGGGGCCGAGGCCACAGCTGGGGGCGCCCTGGGGGCGGCACCGCCCTAGCCACGTCCGCTGCCCTCCCCTCCCGGCTCACACCCACTTGGCGGAGGGAAGGAATGCAGGCGCCGCCACCGAGAGCGGATTCCTCTGCTCAACAAACATTCCTTGAGCACCTGCTCAGCGGCACCTGTGGGGATGCCCCACCCCCGGAAGTGCCGGCCCCCCTCGCCATCTCGGTCAGGCCCAGGATGGCTCAGAAGCCTCCCTGTCTGCGGCAAGGTGGGCCGGGTAACTGGTACCTGGTACCTGGTCAGGTGGGGTCAGAGGCCTGGGGGAGGAACACCGTGGGCTGCCTCGGCAGAAACTTCACCAGGCTTGCCCTGTCTCCCCAAGAGTGAGGCTTTCTCCACTCTCCTCCAAGCTGACTTTGCCCCTGACCTCCCTTTTCCGTGGAACCTTCCTCATGATGTCCCTCTGCCATGCCATCCCCTGCCTGACCCCTCCTGAGGGATCCATCCGTGCCCCTCACCCTCCTGCACCTGTCTTTGGAGCAGGACCTGGCCTCCCTCCCAGTGTCCCCTGTGTCCTCTACCTGTCCCCAGCATTGATCCCAGCCAGCTCCCCACCCTATTCTACAAACCCTGCCAGGCACAGCCTCACTTCCTCCAGCTTCCCAGCATCGAAGCCTGGCTGGCTAGAGCTGCTTCAGGTACAGGATGGGGTCCAGAGTTGGGGGGTGAGTGGGCCATAGGCACGCCCAGTCTCTGAAAGAAGGAAAAAGCTCTGCCTGGCTCCCTAGTCTGAGAAGGAGCTCTCCTCGAGGGCTTCCTGGAGGAGGGAGCTCTTTCAGCCAACCCTGAGGAAAGAGCAGGAAGGGGCTACCCTGGACAAGGTACAGAGGCACAGAAGTCCCGAGTAGGGCTGGAAGGGGGAAGCCCTGCAGTCAGGTTGGAGCAGATCCAGGATGGGACCACGGGCACTCAGGCAAATCTTGGAAGGCCCCAGAGGAGGTGTGCTGGCACTCCCTCCACCAGACGTGTCTATGACAGCTTCTGCCTTTTCTTACAAAGTTCAGGCCAGCAAGAAACACGCAGTTCGCAGCATCGCCTGCCCGCTTTCTCCTCCCCTGAGCAGCTGTGAAATTGATATTTAAAACTAATTGTACAGTGCCCTCTGGACAGCCGGCCCAGGCAGTGGCCGGACAGCGACCACGTTCATTCCATCTTGCCTCAGGCTCCGTCCGTGACCCCAGCCAGGAGATTAGGGAGCAGAGGATGAGGGGCTTATCTCTGGCGGACAGTGGCTGCCCCACCCCCACCTGCCAACTGAAGCCCTCTCCTCCAGTGGCCTGGCAGCCGCTGAACTGCCCCCTCCTCAGAGAGTGGCCCTCCGATCTCATAACATCCAATTACTGCCCCTACTGCTGTCTGGGGCTCAGATCAAATCACTCAGCTGCCGTGAGGAGCCCCAAACAGGTCGATCTCAGCTGGTTAGACACGGTGTCCGACGCCAGGCAGTGGGCAGCCCACCGTGGGAGCCAGAGGCAGCGTTCACAGCCCTGGGGATTGCAGTGGCTGCAAGCTCCACACGGAGCAGAGTTGAGTTGGCTCTGGTTGTGGTTCAAGGCCGGGTCAGAGGACATGGTCTGACAGTCAGGGCACGATCAGGCATGCACAGGAGGGCAGGGTTCTCTAGAGAGGTCACCAGCAACTGACCCTAGGCTTCCTGACACTTAAGATGAGGTCATGGTGGAGTCAAGGGGCCCTTAATACAATGGCAGATGTCCTTACAAGAAGAAGAGAATAGACACGTACTGAGTGGGCAAGAAGGTTTCCAGAAGATCCCCGAGGATGGCGGGGCACTAGCAGGAACTGGAAGGGGTGGGAAGGATCCTCCCCGAGAACTTCTGGGGGGAACCCGGCCCTGCCAACAGCGCCATCCAGAAGGCTTCTAAAGTCCATGTAGCGGAGCATCCGCCCCCCCGGCAGCGCTCAGCAGACACCGCTCTCGGCCCCTGACAGCTGGCAGCTGCCCAGAGCCCTCTCCAGGACCTTACACTGCAGCTGGGAGGAGCGGGAGGTGTCACCAGGACATGTGGCCTGCTCTCCCCTGCACCCAGGCCCCAAATGCGAGGCCATCCTGCAACAGGCACTGATGCTCATCCAAGGCATTCCAAGCAGGGCTTGGCTCCAGTTTGAGTAACAGCCTCTTGCATTCTGCCAAGTTATTAAAAACTTACTATCCTGTTTAATCTAATGAACAGTGTGCAGTCAGCAAGGCAGGCATTGTCCCCATTATCACTCCCCATCACTTGTCCCCCCTCACCATGCTCACTATCGCCACCTTTGCCTTCACCACCACCACCACCACACCATCACCACCACCATCACCACCATCACCACCATCACCATCATCACCACCACCACCACACCACCATCACCACCATCATCACCACCACACCGCTATCATCACCACACCACAATCACCATCACCACCATCACCACCACCACCACCACCATCATCACCACAACCACTATCATCACCACCACACCACAATCACCATCACCACCATCACCATCACCACCACCACCACCACCATCATCACCACACCATCACCATCACCACCACCATCACCATCACCATCATCACCACCACACCACCATCATCACCACACCACCATCACCATCACCACCATCACCACCACACCACAATCACCATCACCATCACCACCATCAGCACCACCACCACCACCATCACCATCACCACCATCACCACCATCATCACCACCGCACCACCATCATCACCACACCACAATCACCATCACCACCATCACCATCACCACCACCACCACCACCATCACCACCACCACCACCATCACCACCATCACCACCGCCATCACCAGCACCACCACCATCATCACCACCACACCACCATCATCACCACCATCACCACCATCACCATTGCTGTCATTGCCATCAACTCCTTAACTATGTCGTTTGTCATCTCCACTAACTTTACCACCATTGTCAAATCATCACCATCATCAGCCAAAATCAATTATCAGCTGAAAAGTCAAAGGTGCAGATGTTGGATGACTATCCCAAGGCCACTCAGCTGGTTTGTAGGAAAGCAAAGACTCAAACACCTTCCAACCTGACTTCTATTCTAATCCAGGAGAAAGCCCACCTAAGCGGCCCCCGATGCCCCACCCCTTCCTCCCCTCTCCCGGATGCCTGCTGATTTTCTGGCCTGTGCCACAATCAGCTTTGCTTGAGGCCTGTACCCTGCCCACTCCCTCAGTCATTCCCATCTCTGTGAGACTAGAGAATCCTCTTCCATAATACCGATAAATAACCTGGATTTAATTGAATTAATATCGACAGCATGTAATTGCTCCTTGTTGCTCAAGCCTGCCTAGGAGGAGCAGTGAGGGCACGAGGTGGTGAGGTTATTGCTTTAAAAAAATGCCCTCAGCCCCGAGCAGCATTTTGGCATTATTATTATTGTAATAATGAGGGCAGCTGATTGGATCTCTCCTTCCACAATAGTGCACACAGCCCCTATGTAAACAGCCAAAGTCCTTTGTCCCTGTGGGCTGTTTGTGGGTAATTAAAATCAATAGGCCCTTCCTCGAAGACCTCCTTAGCCTCCTCCAAGCTCAGGGCTTGGGGCTGCCAGGTGTCGGATGAGCAGACCAACTGCCCAGCAGAGCACCCTCGCCACCCACTGGTGGCCAGTCCTCCCATGCGCTGAAGTCAGTGTTGAGGGTGCAGCCATGAAACCGATGAGGAGGGGCCCCAGTGACAATCACCGGCGGTGCCCGCAAACAGGGGGCTTCCCTGGGCATGGGTCAGTGAGGAGGATGATCAGAACTGGCCCTCCTCACTGCAGTCTAGGGACCATGGCCCCCCAACTCTACCTACAATGCTTATGGACCTGTACTCCCTGGAGCACCCAGCTCCCCTCCCAGAGCCCTGCCTGCCTGTCACCCCACATCCTTGTATCCATTTCAGGGACAGCGCTGGGAGGCTGTGTATGCAGTCTCTTGACAGCTGCTAAGCCAATGGACACCCAGTGGCCTCCACACACTGGGCCCTGGTCTGGGTGCTGGGTGTCCCAGAGGTGGACAGGCCATGTCCTCAGGGGCTTACACAGAGGGCGAATCCGGCTACTGTGCATGGAGCCCACAGGTGATTCCTGGTGCAGAGAAAGGGCTGACACAGAGCTCAGGCGGTAGGAGGGGGCCACTGCACTCTGCTGAGTGGCCGTGGAGGCATGGCATCCAGGAAACACTCTAAAGACAGAGGTGGGGTGTGGCTATGCAGACAAAGGGGCGAGGGGAGCTGCTGGCAGAGGCAGGTGCGGACATGCTGCACATTCCAAAGAGGATGCTGGGAACACAGGGACCATCAGGAGTGTGCCAGCTGGAGGTGCAAATTTGGGGTCCTCAGATGTGGGATGAGGCCATCAGGAGTACAGACAAAGCAGAGGAGGCACCAGGACTGACCCTGGGCGCCCTCTCAGAGGTCATGGAGGTGGTGACAAGGGCATGGGGCCTGGCCAGCCCTTTAAAGCCTTTCTCCCCACGGTGGGGGGGGGGGGGCGGGCAGGAGCAGCAGGGACCTGGGCTCCCTCTAGCACTGCTGAGACACTGGACGGCCACATCATGGGGAAGATGAGCTCACGGCATAGTCTCAACCCACCAGTGATGCAATCGGGCTGCCCCCGCCTGCCCTTGGGCCCTTGGCCACAGCAACCCTGAGAACACAGTGGCTGAGCCAGCCCTGCCCCTGCCTGGCACCCAGCATCAGGGTCCTCAGCAGGGGCGGGGCTAGCACACCAGAACTGTTCCTGCCCTGACCCAGCTGGGGCACCAGAGGCGTGGAGTCTGGGTTCCGAGTCTGGTGAGTCACACCCTCCATCCTACCAGCCCCCAAGGGGAGGTGTGGACTCCATGGGCGAGCTGGGATGAGGTGAGCAGAACAGGCAGTCTGCAGACCCAGTGCTGGGGGAGGGCAGCAGTACTAGCCGCCCAGGAGCCCCAGGTCTGACCACCCAACCAGCCCACCAACCAAAGACGAGTGGTGAGCCTGGGGACAGTGCGGCTCTGCCTGGGCACCCAGCGCTGGGCTCCGCCCCACAGTGATCCATCCCAGCGGTCTGGGAGCCTGACTGCCCAACCAACTCGTCCACCCATGCACCTGAAGGCTTACAGTGCCCACAGACACTGCCTTGGGTACCAGCTGACCAGCTGACCAGCTTGCTGGGGACAAGGGGAGGATTCGATTCTGTACTAAAAAGGCTCTTCAATGGAAGATCTTCTCTGAACCATCTTTCTTAATTAAAGGAAACTGAATTAAATTGCTTTCAGGGTGGAGGGCAGTGCTGACCAGCCAGAGGGCCACCTCTTCCTGCAGAGCCAGCCAGTGGCCCTCACAGGACAGTGATCCATGGGCCAATATCCTCGAGTCCCTGCCCCGGGTGGCAGCTGTCTCAGAACAGTCATTACTGTTTTTTAATTAACTGTTTGCTGTCCCACCCCAGCAATGGGCCCCCAGAAGTGGGAGGGGTGTCCTCCCCCCGAAGCCCAGCCAGATTGACTGCAGGGCCCTGTCCCACCCCAGTCCTGCAGCTCCTCCAGCCCACGCCGCTGGTGCTGGTGCTGAGAATCCCGCCACTCACCGCAGTTCTTCCGGATCTCACAGGGCCTGCTGGTCACCCAAGTCCATGCCTGTGAGGCTGTGGCAGCAGAAAGGCGGCTCCAAGGTGGAAAGCTGAGGGCGAGGCTGCAGGAGGTTCAGGGCGGAGGGAAGCCAGGCTGTGAGCTGGGGGGCTGCTGACCTCAGCCCGACTGCCCACAGTATTACCTGCTTCCAGGTACATGGCCAGCAAGGGGGCTGCCCACCTGGGGGCCCTGGGGGAGGAGATGAGAGCAGTGCCCTTTCAGCCTGGGCAGACTGGGGAGGCCTCCTGGAAGAGGTGACGTGGAGCTAAGGCCAAGGTCCTAAGGCCAGAGGGTGGCCAGAGGTCCACATGGTTGAAGCACAAGCAGCATCCGACAGGGCGTGTGGAGGAATGGCGGAAGGGGCTGCGGCTACGGGTGGGGGTGGGGGCTGTCCCCTGCACACACACACGCACACGTGTGAGCACATGGCACACACACACATACACACGGACACATGCTCACATGCCCACACATGCACACTCATACAAGCACATGTGAGCACACGGCACACGTGCACACACACATGCGCACAGCTCAAAGCAGCTGCCGCCAGTTCACGCTCAGCACGCCACCACCACGTGGTGCACAGGGGCCTCGCTCACGCCACCTGGATATGCTGCAGACACACGCCCCCTTGTTGACCCACATGCCAGGCCCTTCACATGACAGCAGGAGCCCCAGGCTCGCAGTGCGGGAATGGCAGGGAGGCTCTGAGTGCTGAGGACAGTGCTGGGGAGGACGATGGGTGTGACCGTGGGTGCTGAGGTCCTTCTCCGCACTGACCGCCCTGCGGAAGCTGTCTTCCAGACTGAATACACCTCACATTTGTCGGCCTCATCTTGGAGAAACACATTCCAGCAAATGCCACCACTGGCCCTTGACCAGAGGGGAGCGCCTGGTGGAGAGGTCTAGGCCCGGCTGCTTCCACCTGCCTGGACCACTCCGGGCATGCAGAGCAGCCCCAGGGCCACCTGGGACCAGGGCTGTGCCCTAAACTCCCCAGCACAAGGAGAGGGGGCAGGCAGAGCCCCTGTCCTGGCGGGCATCCTGCAGTTCTGCCCTTTTCCAGCCGGTCCCCGTGCCATCCTGGGCCCCCTGGTGAGGACCCCCTCCCCCGCCTCCTCAGGCCTGTCAGCTCCCAGCCACCCTTCCACTCGCTGGTTAGGCTCCTCCTCAGGACCCTTCCCTGAACCCCAACCCAGGGCTGAGACCACGGACCCCCTTCTTCCCCGAGTTGCACTGGCCTCCTGATGCCATTTCAGGGCAGGAGGGGTCTTGTACGTGGCCCCAGAGTGAGCTGGGCCCAGCTCTGTCCTCTGTATGTGTGCTGCTGGGGTTGGTGGGCACTGGGGCTTGAGGAGGCAGACTGGGTGTGATCTCCCTGGAGAGCAAATCTCAAGTTCCTTAACCCACGTCCAGCATCAGGAACCCCCAGGTGGTCACAGCAGGGGTGGGGTGCAGCAGGTCCAGTCCGGCAGCCCCTTGCCCCCCAGCCTGGGGTAGGGTGAGGGGGACACGTAACCGAAGCCAATCGCCCTGCATGTACTCAGACAGGAACAGGAACCAGAGATGCGGATGAGGGCTGAGGACGCGGGCCTCTTCGGAGCTGAGAGCTGCAGCCAGGCAGAGTCTGGAGGGGGTGGGGAGGGGCGCCTGGGGAGAAGCTGACCCGTGCCATGAACAACCCGTGATTTTCCGAGTCAGGTCCCACTGACGAGCAATCAGAGCCCCCGCCAAGGTTCAGGAGCGCGGACGCGGCGCCCTCCTGCTCGGCACGGCAGCGAGATGGGGAGGCTGCCGCCTTCATGCTTTATTCCCTGACAGTATCCATCTTTCCAAATTGATTTTTGATATCCATAGTGACCTGGAAGGGAGACACGGCGATAACTCTCGGAAAGTGGAAAACAATATTATCGCCACAAATATGAATTACTGGCCGCCAGGTTAAATCTACTGTGCGATGAGTTATGTGACCCCGGCGCTCCTATAATTCTTGGGAATTTTATAGAGTCAAGAGAGACCCGTGGACGCTGACAAGCACTTAACAGCCAGAGCCAGTCCCCAACAACCCTCGGGGCCATTTGATTTAGCCACCCCAGCACCACAGGCCACTCCACTCTGCCTGAGGAGCAGGAGGTGAGGGGCGGTCACTTCTGGAGTCACAGACTTCATTTGTCGAGTCGTGTTGTCATTCTCGGGGCTGGGGACACACATCTGCCGCCCCACCAGGAACAGCAGAGCAGCCTGCCCATCGGTGCTGTCATCAGGGGCCTGGGGCCCTAGCGGGCTGGGGTACAGACCAGCGCGGTGCTCGCTGAGTGGCTGCACACTCTCCAGAGGGAGGGAGGGGCCTCAGGGGTCAACTGGCCACACAGACAGCAAAAGGCCAGAAGCCGGGCCAACAGGAGTGTCCTATGTCCCCACCACCGACAGGCGAGGACCAGGGGCCTCACTGGGGGAAAACTCAGCAGGATGCTGGTGTTAACCCGTGGAGGGGGGCAGGTGGAACCAGTTTTCCCGGAGGTCAGGGCTGCCCCAAGGCAGGCAGCATCCAGGGGTCCAGGCGATGCCTTAAGCCCTGCCTGCAGCTTTGCCCCATTGGCAGGACTGAAGAGAGACAAATGAATGAACAGATAAATGAATGAGGGGTGGAGTGAACACAGGGCCCCACTGTGCAGAGGAGGGTGGGACCCGCCAGCCCACCTAGTCAGGAGGGGGAGCTTAGGGAGGCTGGGAGGAGGACAGTCGGTCTGGGCTGAGATGAACCCTTGGAGGGCACCCTGTTCGTCCCCAGGGGGACCTGGGGCCAGTCACTCTCCGCCTTGGGCACAGGGTGTGAGAAGCCAGGGGAGGGGGAGGCGGTGGGAGTGCATGGGGGAGGGGACGGCCTGGCTGGGAGGGGAGGGGCTGCTGGACGCAGGGCTGTGCTCAGGGGCTCCCAGAAGGATGCAAGGAAATGCTCAGCAGGGATTACGCTGCTAAAGTCACATGGGGTCACTTCCTCCCAGACCCCATCCTCGAGCAGGACTCTGAGTTGGTGTCCAGGCTAGGGGTTGAGGCAGAGGCCTGGTCTTGTCCAGCCAGGACTCCCTGGGCCCTTGGTGGCAGGGGGTCCCCAGCTCTGGGACAGATGACCCGTCAAGCCTGCCAACCTGCTGGCTGCGAGGATGATCAGAGAGGATACAGTGAGCAGGGGCCCCAGGCCAGGGCTATGGGGGTCCCCGCCTGGAGGGTGTCCTGGGGTCTGGCCATGAGGACAGCTTTGGCTGGTTCCAACAGGAACCTCTGGACGGATTTCCCCCAGGGATGCACAGGACTGTCCCTGAGGGGAGGGGCCTCAGAGGTGGCTGCAACCAGACAGGACAGGCTTCAATTTGGGGTGCCAAGGTTTGCACCCCAGAACCCTCAGTCCCCAGGATGCTGGAGGGGTCTCCCTCTGTCCTGGGCGCCACTAGGGTGGTGGAAAATCGGGCCCCCCCTTCCTGCTCCAGGCGGCGGGAGATGGCCTGGGGAGGTCGTGGTCAGGGGACCCAGCCTGGGCTCCTCCCCCTCCTCCCACAGCACTGGCCAGGCCAGAGGGACGGTGGGGACAGGGGCCCAAGCTGGGCCGGCTCACTGCCAGGCCGGGGACAGCAGGACAAGACACCTATGGGCTAACTGTCTCCCACCCACCAGGGAGACAACAACACAAATGTCATTTAATTTACATGACAAAGTGGCACCATTATTGCAAGCTGACAGAACGCTGCTCGGGGCAATTTCCGAAAATTATTTAAACAATGTAATGAGTTAAATGTCGGCACTGGCTAATTATGTTTATGCTAATTGCTAATTAGCCCACAATGGAGACAGTCTTAATTACCAATAGCTGAGAGTGTGGGAGGTGGGCTCGGGTGGGAGACGCGCAGCCCCACTCAAGGAAGCCCGTCTGCCGTCTGTCAGAGCCTCTGGCCGCAGCCAGGATGTCCCCTGGGCTCAGGGCCCGAGTCCTGCCTGCCCCCCCAGGACTCCAGCCTGCCCCGCCCCTTCCTGCCCTGCTCAGCCACGCTCCAGGGTCTGCACCCCGCAGGGTGGCCAGGGGCCCCGTGCTCTTCTTCTCCCCCACTCCTCCTGCTGATTTCTCCCCTCTCCCCCTCCGCCACCCCACAGGGAGCCCCCGCCTCCAGAGACAAATGGGACGAGGGGTCACTCCTGCCCAGCCAGCTTGTGGCCCGACGCTGTGGCTGATGGGGCCCCACAGGAGCCCTCCATGGAAGCAAGACCGGGAGAAGCCCAGCCCTGCCCCGGCCGTGGGGCGGGCAGAGCTCTGGCCCCACAACACACCCTCCGTCTCACGGGCCCTGGCAGCCAGCCCGGCTCCTTGAAGGGACGTCAGGACAGGTAGGGATGGGGGTGGGGAAGGTCCTCCCCCAGGCTTCCCCTTTCCTCCAGACCCCCTTCTGCTGGGCCACCTGGATGGCCACACAGTGTGTCACTCTCGGGGAGCCCCTGCTGTGGCTGGAACTGGACCCTGGGTCTGCTGGACTGGCAAGGCTGTCCTAAGAACAGGGTCAACTGTGCACCGGCAGCTGGACAGAATGCAGGCAAGGATGCCATGTGGAGGACAGCCCAGGGTCACCCTGAGGAGGGGCCAAGCCTGAGACTGGAGGCCATGCGGAGAGGAGAGGGCAGGAGGAAGGGGGCGGGGCCTCTGGGGATGGGCAGGGTTCACACAGCCAAGGGCTAGGTTGGCTGGAGCGCCCAGCAAGGAACATGAGGGAGACAGAGGGACACAAGGACAGAGAGAGGGGCGCAAGGACAGACAGAGGTACATGAGACACAAAGGCACGCAGGCTGTTCAGTTGCTTTGGAGACCAAAGCCCAGCACTGGCACCTACAACCCGTGCCCGCTCCTACGTCAGCCTGACACAGCGCCAGCTGCGGGCTAGGGGCTGGAGGACAGGGGGCCTTCAGTGCAGCTCCTGGAGCGTGAGGACCTGGGCACCCGGCAGCATGTCTACACAGGATGGGCTGCAGGTGGCACTGATGGTCACCGGCCTCCTCTGTTGGACTGAACGGGGCCCTCAGTGGCAGTGGGATCAGGTGGGAACAAAATGGTGGGTAAGCAGCATCTTCCCCTTGCTTCTTAGCAGCTGGGAGTCACACACACACACACGCATGCGGCACCCCACTCCCACCCCAAGCCCCGCTCACACCCTGCCTCGTTCCGAGCTTCACTCTGCGTCAGGGGTCTCCTGCCTCTTTGACCTGGGACCACCCAGCGAGAGGCTCTTCAAGGCTCCACAGATGACAGACAAGCCCCAGGCTCCCAGGCCCGGCAGGGGCCCCTCGTTCAAAGATGAGTGGCAGCGACAGAAAGGGGGTGAGGGACAGAGGCTACCCTGAAATGCTGCCAGCCAGCTGAGGCAGGCTGCGAGGGAGGGAGAGGCAGGCAGGCAGGGACAGAGGGAATAAGTAAAAGCAAAGAAAACTTACCAGGAAAGTGTTGCCAAAGAAGAGAGAAAAAATTTGACCAAACAGTTCTCTACAAAAAGAAAGGATTTACAGACACAAGGGCCTCATGAGATGAGTCAGGGGCTCAAAACAGAAACACAAAAGCTCAAAAAAGAAAGAAGACGATGGAGGGAAACCGCGAACAAGCTGACAGATCTCAGGAAAAGAAGTGAGAGCGAAAAATTGTAGCTCCATGCGAGCCACCTGACCTGTTGATTCAAACAAGGGCTCTTTGGATGCTGAGGAAGCAGACAGGCCGCCACGGGGTCAAGGCCAGGGTCAGGGAGGGGCGGCCGGGACTGGGTCTGGGAAGCTGGCACCCACAAGGCAGCACACGCCACCAGCACCTGCCTGACAGCACCGCCGGGGGGGGGGGGGGAGCCAGCCTGACACACGGCACAATTTCAGGACATTTTTAAAAATTAAGAAAACGTTGCTGAAGAGGGAAGATTTGGAAGGACACAGTGTTCCCCAGGAAAAACAGATACAGATAATCAGCACTGAAGCTTGGGAAATACAGTCCAGGACACCCAAGCCAGAAAAGAAAATGACCAAGTCATGGCTGCGGGGGAAAAAAACCAGCTAACGTCAGAGAAACCATGAGGGGTTGTTGCAAATACCCTCAGGAAAGCAATGCAAGCAGAAGTGACCCCTTCTAAAGCATCAGGTGGACTCTTCCTGAAGGACCTGCTAAAACCCCACTCAATCAGCCAAGAGGGAAGCAGGGACAGTATGAGCGGTGACAGAAGAGAAGGCTGGGCAGCCACACAGCATCTCGGGGAGTGGAGGGGAGCTGGAGGAGTGGGGAGGCCTCAGAGCCCCCAGCCTGGGCACCCTCAGCCCCTCACCCAGACCCCGGCCACATTAGGATGGAAGGAGAAGACAGCTCCCACTTGTGACCTTCTAGTCACAACCAGCCACCTCCTGGTAAGTGGGCCCCACTGGCACCTTACGGCTCAAAGTCTGACCACCCAGGCTCTCCGTGCCTCTCCTGGGAAGGGGTCGGAGGTAGAGGCTTCCACCTTCACTAGGGAGGCCCTCACCCCAGCTGGAGCACGAAGGCCCCACCTCTCAGGCCCATCTCCTCCTGTTTCCCCCAACCCAGCGGCCCCACTCTCCGTGGTTGGGAGAGTGGGACAGACAGGCCCCGATGCCTGCTGATGACACAGGATGGGAGGGGTGGGGGACTCAGGACACATGCCCATGCTGGGCCAGAGGGACAAGGAAGCTGTGGCCTTTGGTCATGGCAAAGGTTCCAGGATCAGATGGATGTCAATGCAAACCGTAATTCCTCCACTTGAAAGCTGTGTGATCTTGAGCACTTTTCTTCATTTCCATGAGGAAGGTTGGGATATTTATTTGCAAAATGAGGATAATAAACACCTCTTTGGCTGGGTTGTTTTATGCTGAAAATGCCATAAGTGATGGTGGTGATGATGGTGGTGGTGGTAATGGTGATGGTGGAAGTGGTGGTGGTGTTGATGATGGTGGAGATGTTGGTGGTGAAGATGGTGATGGTGGTGGTGGTGATGGTGTTGATGATGGTGGAGATGGTGGTGGTGAAGATGGTGGTGGTGGTGATGGTGGTGGTGATGGTGGAGGTGGTGGTCATGGTGGTGATGATGGTGGAGATGGTGGTGATGGTGTTGGTGATGGTGGAGGTGGTGGTCATGGTGGTGAAGATGGTGGTGGTGAAGATGGTGATGGTGGTGGTGATGGTGGAGGTGGTGGTCATGGTGGTGAAGATGGTGGAGTTGGTGGTGGTGAAGATGGTGATGGTGGTGGTGGTGATGGTGTTGATGATGGTGGAGATGGTGGTGGTGAAGATGGTGATGGTGGTGATGGTGTTGGTGATGGTGGAGGTGGTGGTCAAGATGGTGATGGTGGTGGAGATGGTGGTGGTGATGGAGGTGGTGGTCATGGTGGTGATGATGGTGGAGATGGTGGTGGTGGTGTTGGTGATGGTGGAGGTGGTGGTCATGGTGGTGAAGATGGTGGTGGTGATGGTGGTGGTGATGGCAGTGATAGCAGTGGTGGTGATAGTGGTGATGATAATGGTGATGGTGGTGCTGCCTTGGCATCACAGACAAAGAACAAGCCATCCAGCTGCTGAGGCCATGAAGATGTGTGGCAGAGTCACACACAGCCACTTGGCACCCATGTCTCTGCCCAGCAGCATCCACTTTCAGCTCAGCTGCCCACCAGGGACTTCTCTCCAAAGGAAGAGGCATGAAGCACCCTTCCTGTCCCTCTAGTACACAGAATGCAGGGTGATACATCCCACCCTCAGCCTCTCCAGGAGATGGGGCCTCAGGTGTGTCAGGGGTCATCAGATGGCTTGGCCGGAGGGCCTAGGAGGCGGGGGTGTGGCAGATGCACAGGGGTGAAGAGGGGCCTCTAATCAAGACTGACCATCAAGTTCACTCTCTGCATGTCTCACACCCTTGGATCCTTCCCAAGCACCCGAGGACCTTGAGGTCACCTGGCTCCAAGGGCGGGGGATGGGCTCAGGCCAAAGGATAAGAAGTAAAGGGGTGCTCAGCGGGGAACCGACCAGCTCACACACTAATACCTGTGCTGGACATGAATAGGAACATGGTCGCCCTGGTGAGATGGTCCAAGCTCAGGGGGCCCCAGCACCACCCATCTGTGGGCATCCAAGAGCTGTTGGAGCCCCTGCTGGGAGGCCAGTGCCTGGACTACTCAACGCGGGTGGAACGGGGCAAGGGTGAGCCGTCGATGGGCGACTCCAAGCTGTGGGCAACTTGTCAGCCCCGTTGCAGATGAGCCGATAACAGGCTGGGCAGGGACGTGGGAGGACCTGAGGCAGTGGGCTGCAGGCGTCTGGCACTCATGCAGGGAGGCTTGGTTTCAGCACCATCAGTGCTGGACAGCAACTGCATGCTCTCTATCAGCGTCTTGACCAGCTGCTGCGCAGTGAGTCCCTGTCCCAGCAGTGGGGGCCCTGATGGAGGACACGGTGGCAGCCTGGGGTGGAACCCTGTCCTGAGCCCGAGGGTGCTGGTTACCCTGCACCTCTCTCCCCGCCAGTGTCTCTTTGGCTCCCTCATTTCCAGACCTAGCCCTGAGGGTTTCCTGTGTCTCCTCTGCCCTCTGAGGGCCGTGACCCCACCTGGACCAGTGCCCCTGTATTTCTGGCCCTCTCTCCTCTCCTCCAGGGGCAGTAGCCACCACTGGTCTTGGAGCCCCCAGCCGCCTCCTCCAGTCCCAGCACATAGCACCCAGCACCCAGGCCTCCAGGTGTGGTGGGGGAGCAGGGCTCACCATGAAGGGCACATGCACACAACCTGGTGTGTATACTTGCTGCCCCACAGATGGCCAAAGCGGGACCTCCACCTGCCAGGCAAGGTCACAGGTGCCTCCCTCTGAAGCAGTCTCCTTAGGCCACCGCTGATCCCGACTCCCTACCCTACCTGGTCACCGCCCAAAGCCTCAGCCAGGCTCACTCCAGCCTGCGGGCCCCCAGACCCTCAGTGGGGGCCTGGGCACTAGAGCAGTCCTCCGGAGGGCCCTGGGGCCTGAGGCCTCTGCCCCTGCCCACCCTCTCTCCCATCTGGCACCCTGTGGACCTCTGCCCACTGCAGGCTCCTCCAGAGGCCTGGTGACTCTCCCAGGCCATGCAGGGCACCAGCCCCCATGCCAGCAGAGCCTTCTCCACATAGTCTTTCAAAATCCACCCTCCTGGTCACAAGCCTGCAGAGAACACAGCTCCCTGGGCCCTGGCTTGGGCTGGATAGGCTGACCCACAGCTGTGCCAGGCCCCAGGTCTCCCCAGCCCCAGTGCAGCCTTGGGGCCAGACCTGAGCCCCCTCCCCCAGCAGGAAGGAAGTGGGCCAGAGACAGGCCCAAAGATCTGAGAGCCGAGGCCCCACAGCTCGGGCAGCAAGAGGTGGTGGGCGGGCTGTATTTTTCCCTCAATGTGACAGCCGCTAAGAGTGGAGAAGGGAACTCACTGCCCATCTCCAGGCCTTATTTTCTTCCTGGCAATGGTAATAAAAATGCCATTTATAGGGGCTCCTGTCTCTGGGTCCCCAATTTTGAAAAGACACTATTTACAAGGAAGTAACTAATCCACTAACTAGCTCTCGTTCCGGGAGGTGAATGCCCAGGCCGGCAGCCAGCTCCATCTCCCGCCACATTCTGGGCTCCCCGCCTGCATGAAAGCCTGGGGTTGGGCAGTGCCGATTCCCAGGACCTCAAAACACACAAGGATGGTGGCCTAAGGTCCCAACAGCCACCCCACTGGCCACGGAGCTCCTGGGTGCCTCAGCCACACGCCCTGAGCAGTGGCAGCCTGCAGAGGGCCTGGGGGATACCTGGCCCCACACGGTCACACTCTCGGGTTGGGCAGGACAGGAGTCCCACAGGGCTGTCCCCCTTGAACTGGAGACAGGGAGGTTGAGTCCCATCGTGTTACTGGTTCATCTGTACTGCACGGTTACTGGCCCCAGTGCAGGAGCACCTGCTCCCAGGACAGATCTGACCCACACCACACGGCACCCCATTCCATCCAGTGTTGTGCCCCATGGGGTACTCAGGCAGGGCCCCAAGGACAGCCTCCTCAGGCAGTGTCAGGATGGAAGAGGGGAAAAGGTGGGTGGGAGGGGGCTGTGATGCCATCAGGGGAGGGCAGGGGCTGTCGGAGCACCCAGGAGTCTCTCTGGAGGTGCAGTTGGAGGGGACTCTGGACGGCAGGACACCCAGAAGAGGGCCTGTTCAGTGGGCAGTGTGGACCGGCCTGGAGCCCAGGGAAAAGGCCTGCCCTGGAGGGCACACAGGTGGGGACTAGTGACAGGAAAGGGGAGTGGGGTAGGGGGCGCTGGGGTGATGGGAGGAGCACCAAGCATGCAGCCAGCAGCATAAAGGAGGGCAGCAGGGACCTCACCCGCGAGCTGGGCCCACCCTGACCCAGAGCCACATCGGCACGGATGCCTCCGAGCACCTGGACTCCCACCATCAAGCCGTCCCTGCAGCCCAGCCAGAAGGTGGCTCATGCCAGCCCAGCCCTGAGAACCAAGAGGGCCCCGGGTCTGACCCAGGGTCCATAGGGCATGTGAGCACCTCAGGCGTGCATGCTCAGGCCTGGCCTGGCGCTGGAAGGCAGTTTAGGGCCCGTTGAACTTGGCCTTGATAAGGAGCCTGCGCTTTGCTCTGTATCAAAAGCAGAGACACTGATGGCCCCCAGACCGCCGTACGCTGCCACAGAGAATTGATGCTTCACAATTGACTCCTAGCAGCTTCTCCGTCAATTAGCCTCGACCCTGAATCTCCTGCCCACTTATCGTCCCTCCTGTAACTGCAAAATCAAACCCCCGCTGTTCAGCATCGATGTGGACACAGGACCCCTTGTAAATGCCCCTCCTCTACCGCACATCTGTCAAAGGCCCCTGAGATGTACTCCCACGCACAGGAAGCACTGGCAGGAGTCCACGTGGAGCCGGTGACGGGCTCCCAGAGCCGACGCCCCACAGCAGAGACTCGGGGGCTCTGGGCGGGTCCTCCAGGCCCTTGCAGCAGGGTTGCTCCTCTGCCCAGGATAGAGGGGCCGGAGGACACTGTGGTCACTGCGGCCTCCTGACTTGAGGGTACCTGTGCTGCCAGGGGTTCACCACTGAGGGGTTCACTCCGAAGTGGGCCCAGCACCGTGTGTGAGCCGGGACTCTCCGAGAAGACCAGCAGGAAGTGTCTGTGTACCGAGACGCCCACTTCACAGGACGGGTTCTCCTTGTGGAGTCTGGCTGGGCAGGTGAGAAGCCCACAGGTGGGGGGGGGTCTCCCCTCCTCCAGGAGCTCTTCAGGTTACCAGAACCATCTCCTTTATGCCTGTTGGCTGACTCTGGGCGTGACCCACACAGGCTGAGGACCCACACAGGCTGAGGACCCACAGGCATCACCTGGGAGAGACTGCATCACTGGAACCGCATCTGCCAAGTCCACCCGCCTGCACACGGAGCTGGGGCAGGGCGCAAACCCTGGCAGGGTGGGGCTGGGCCTGCTCGGTGCTGGACGGGCGCCGTGCACAGGGAACAGGCCCCGTGGGGCACTCCAGGAGCCCAGACACACAAGCAGCCACCGAGGGCGTGCAGGCCGGTGCAGGGACCAGCCAGTGCCCAGGCCCCCCACCTCCAGCCCCTGCAGCAGAGCCCCCAGGACAGAGCAGCTCCACCTCCTCCTTCCCGTCTCTGCCCTCCCCCCAACCCCCAGCATTTCCCAAGGTCATCACTGACTCCCCTCCCTGGGTCCCTGCAGGTGTCACTCATGTCACCTCTCAGCAGGCTGCGGTCCAGCCGGGCACCCACTCTGGCTGAGACACTGTCTTCCCCGGTTCCAGAAGCTTCACCTCCTGGGAGAGTCCTCTGAGATCAGTGGCCCTGAACCTGGGCCTGGAGCCTGGAAGACGGTGACAGCATCTCATGCCCACTTGCAGGGGTGCCGCGAGGCCTGCTGGAGGCCGATGTGGTGTGGAGCCAGGAGGGCCAGGTCTGCCCAGCACCTGAGAGGATGGGTGGGTTCACTAGCGCCCAGGGCCAGGGCTCAGAGACCCCGTCTACCTGCCACCTTGGCCGCAGCACCATGACCCCTTTTCTCTCTCAGCCCAGACTCTCCCCAGATTCCAGATCCCGAAATCCAGCTGCTTCCTCAAAGCCCCCACTCAGCTGTTCAAGTAAATGTGAGGAAACCAGTTGTCAGCTCGGCCCTCAGCCCCTCCCCTTGCCCCTGCCCACCTCCCATCTCAGGAGGAGGCCTGCACCCCCAGGTCCACCTGCAACCCCCGTGACTGGACCCTGGGCACATGTGAGACCTGCCACCTCTGTGGCACCCTGAGCAGGGCCGCAGGGCCACAGGGCCCTGCTCACGCCCTGGCCCCTTGGGTCAGCCACAGGGACTTCCTTAGCAACCCCTGAGAGTCAAAGATCCCAAGCGTGTAGTGACTGCACTTCCCAACACTGCAGGATCTTTGTTTCATACCAAGGGGGAGACCGACCTGGGGAGAGGCCAGACCCGCTCCTCAATCCTCCCTCCAGCCCTGCAGGCCCACCCTGACCTCAGGCCATGAGCTGTGCCAGCCCCCACCACGTGTGGCCACCCAGACCCTCTGTCTCTCCAAGCATCTCCACTGGTCCACACAGGCTCAGGCTGCTGGTTCCAAGGCCAGCAGGTGGACACTGGGGGCTGCCCTCAACCAGATGCCCTGCCCCACATGACCAGGGGGGTCCCACAGGTCGACAGTCCAGTCTGGGATTTGCCAGGCCCTGGCTGCCGGGCAGAACAGCCAGACTCCCTCCCGGGGGCTCACACCAGCTTTCCAGTTCGCTGCACCTCCTTTCACACCCGCCTCCTGCCCAGGTCTACCCCTAGGTCTGCTGGCCTCAGCGCTGGGACTCGGGCCCTGAGGCCAAGAAATGATGCCGAAGGAGGGGCCAGAGGCGCCCTGGGGACGCGCTCCCAGGGCCGGCCCTCCGGCCTTCTGCCGCTGCAGCCCACCGCACGCAGGGGGCTGGGGGGCAGCCGGGCCCCGGGAGCCTCCTGCGAGTCAGGTGGCGGGGAAGTGTGACACTGTCATGCTCCCAGGATGTCTGACAGGAGGAAGTCCCTCTAATTCTGCAACAGCCCAGTAGGGAGCTTGCATCACCCCCTTTTCAGATTGGTAAACTGAGACTGGGGAGCTATGCGATTGTCACAAACACCACTTGTTAAAGGCCCACCAGGTTCTGGCCGACTCACAGGAGGGATGGCCTCAAAGCCCAGGCAGAGACAAGCAGAGGGCTGCAGAGCCCTTACCCCAGTGGTGGGCGGGCACCCCACTGCCCAGGGGCTTGGCCAGCCCAGACCCAGGCTCGATGGCCCCTGGCCAGACAGAATTAGGGCAGCATGGGCTCCATGCTGTCAGGGCCTCCATCCATGAGAAGCCCTGCACAGCTGCGGGGCTAGGGGACAAAGACCAGGGCCAGGGAGGAGATGGAGGCGGGGCAGGTGCTGCCAGGCTCAGACTGCCCCTCCCAGACCACCTCCCCTCGCAGCTCTCCTTCCCTTTGAGTCCCCCAGAGACCGCTCCCCAGCCGGGGTCTCACCCAGAGAGAGGACTCAGGAGTGTGTGAGTGGGGCCCACAGGCTGTGGGCCTCCCACTGTGAGCCCACCCAGGGCTGGGACGGGCCACAGCGGCACCGGCTCCGTGAGATCGCAGGGGACCCGCGCCATCTCCTCAGCTCTCTCCGCTCCTCACTGTGCTTCAGGGCTGTTTGTTGAAGACATGGACTGACAGCAGCACTGCCCTGACGTGCTGCCACACGGAGGTTCTCCAGGACCTGCCTGGAGGGCAGGCCCAGCCCAGCGCAGGGCAGGTGGCGGCGGCGGCGGTCATTCTGGTAGCTGCTGGTGTTGTATCTGGTGGCTCCATCACCAGCCTCAAGGGCCAGTGCAGCCTGGAAGCAGGCCTCTTACGGGACTAGTGGGCATGGTCGGGGGGTCACTTAAAAGCCAAAAACGAGGGCACTCACTCTCCCATCACCCAAGGGGCCGCCAGCTGAGCAGGCTCACTGGGAGGGAAGGCGGTGGGGAATGCGAGGGTGTAGGGTGAGAAGTGCATGGGATGCTGGTCCGTGCAGAACACGGTGGGCGGCGTCCTCTCTGGGGGAAAGGGGGCTGTGGATAGCAATACTTATTTGCTTGTCTTCAAAGAGAAATTATGAGAAAGTAGATGGAAAATGAGTCAAAACAGTTACCACAGGGATAGAGAGAAAACAGGGTGGCGGCTGAGGCAAAGGGGGACACCATGCAAGGACAGTGGCCTATATATATATATGTTGGGGTTTTTTTACTTTTTTTTTTTGGTTGCGGGGGTAGTAATCAGATTTTATTTATTTATGTATTTATTTACTTATCTCTTAAAAGAGGTAGTGGGGATTGAACCCAGGACCTTGTGTATGCTATACATGCGCTCTACCACTGAGCTATACCCTCCTCCTCACTTTGTCCTAGATTTTGACATCAGAATTATAAGGGCTTTACATGATAAAAATTTCAATGAAAAAGGAGACCATCAATCCACAAAATTTTAAAGCAAGCCGGAACCAGTTATTCTGACCACACAGGAAAAAAAAAATCAGTTCAAGTGACTGCAACACCCAGTGTTTGTATGAATGTGCCGAGTGGATTCTAAGGACAAACAAAAAAAGCTGCATCAAGAAATCTTAAACTGTCCTTGGTGATCCCACTGCTAATAAAAGCAGTGGCACTGTTATTTTGAACTTGTTGTAGGTATATTGCAGGAGGAGGCACGTAAGTGATTATGTTAATGTCATTAAGGGATTTTTAGCATAAGAGAAAAAAAGATGAAATTGCAAAGCAAAGAAATGAAATTTAAAACTGTAATCTTAATAAACCATCTGAAAATGAAATTGAGAAAACAATTCCATTTAAAATTGCATCAAAAAGAATAAAATACTTAAGAATAAATTGAACCAAGAAGGTGCAAGACTTGTACACTGAACACTACCAAACACTGCTGAGAGAATTTAAAGAAGACTTAAAGAAACAGAAAGATATCCTGTGTTCATGTTTTCAAAGAGTTAATATTGTTTTAAGATGACCAAACTCCCCAAATTGATCCTCATTCACTGTAAGCCCTTTCAGAACCCCAACTGACTTCTTTGTACAAATTGGCAAGCTGATTCTAAAATTCCTGTGGAATTGCAAAGGACCCAGAATAGCCAAAACAATCCCAAAAAAGAAGGAAAAAGTAGAAAGACTCATTCTCCCAGTTCCAAAACCTATGAAGCAAGGGTAATTAAGGCAGCACGGTACTGGCACAAGGACAGACACTGAGACCGGTGGACTGGAAGAGAATCCAGAAACAGAGCACGTGTCTGTGGTGAGCTGACGTCTGACGAGGGTACTGAGCCCGCCCAGCGGGTGAGGAATAGCCTTTTTAACAAATGGTGCTGGGAAAACCAGATAACCACGTGCGAAAGAATGAAGCTTGAGTCTTACCTTACACCACGTACGAGGATTAACTCAAAACCCATCCAAAACCATGTAAGAACCCAAACTATGAAACTCTTAGAAGAAAAAAGATAAGAGCAAATCTTCATGGCCTTAGATTTGGCAAATGGCGTCTCAGATACGACACCAGGAGGACCAACAGCAAAAGGGAAAATGGATGAACTAGACTCAGCAAAAGCTGGCGATGTCTGTGCTCCCGAGGGCACTACGAAGACGGTGGAACGACACCCCGGAGAATGGAAGACAACATTTCCAAACACGTCTGATAGGAACCTTCTGTCCTGAATAAAACTCGTAAAATTCAGCAGTACAAAGACCAAACAACTGTTTAAAAACGGGCAAGCAATCTGAATAGAAACTTTTCTAAGGAACACGTACAGATGGCCAATAAACACGAAAAAGATGCTCAGTGTCATTGGTCACTAGAGATGCAAGCTAAAACCACAGTAAAGCATCCTTGCACACCCACTAGAATGGCTAGAATCAGAAAGTCAGAGAACAGCAACAGCTGACAAAGGCATGGAGGCCTTGGACCCTCACACAGGGCTGCAGGGAACGTAAGACGGTGCTGCCACTCTCAAAGCAGTCTGGCAGTCCCTCAAATGGTTAAAGCAGAGCTGTCTTACGGCTCAACAGCCCCCCCAAGGTGGACGCCCAAGAGAAACAAACCTCGTTCACACGTGCTCACAGCAGCATTGCTCACACAGCCATGAAGCTGAGGCTAACTGAATGTCCACAGGCTGGTGACTGGGTAAACGAAATGGGATGTGCCCACACAATGGATGCCTACCGGGCAACAGAAAGGGACGAAGAACTGACATGCGCCACAACAGAGTCCCTGAAGGAAGAGAGAAAGTGCAGAAAGGTTTTTGAAGAAAGAGTGGCTCCAAACCTCCAAAATCTGCTAAAAGACACACATTTACAGATTCGAGAAGCTCAGTAAGCTCCAAAGATGGTCCGCTCAAATCCACGTCCAGAAATACCACCAAACGACTCAAAGGCAAAGACGAAGAAAACGCCTTGCGAGCAGGCAGAGGAAGAGAATTACACATGCGGAAACAAGGAGAGAAGGGACTGCAGATGTCCTGCCAGAGACCGCGGAGACAAGAGGCAGTGGAAGAAGAGATGAACCGTTAGCCCAGGATTCCATCTCCAGCAAAAATGTCCTTCAGGAATTAAGGCAAAAGAAAGACATTCTCAGAGGAAGGAAAACGAACAGCATTTGTCAGCAGGAAGCCCGCTGTAAAAGAAGCACTGAAGGGGCCTCTGCAGCCAGGGTGAAGGTGACACCAGCAGGGAAACTTGAACTTCAGGGACAAAGGGACAAAAATCATAACTGCCCAGGTGAAACGCTGTGTTTCTCTTCTCACTTCTGTAGAACGTGTGTGGTAGTCGAGAGTGAGAGCTGTGGCGCCGCCGGAGGGGCGGGGCTGCGTGCAGAGGCAGTGCCGAGGCGACGGCGGCCACAGCCGCAGAGGGAGGACCGAGGCAGTTCGGTGCTACCTGTCTAGGTCCCACTTGAAGGGGAAATGTTGATTCTAAGTAGCTGGTGAGAAGTTCAGTATCTAGATTATAATCTCCAGAGCAATCAGTAAAAAAATAAGTATACAGGGTGATGTAGTTAAAAAAAAAAAACCCAGTAGATAAGGTGAGGTACTAAAAAAATGTAAGAAATCATAAAGGAAATGGACAACAGAGGAATAAAGACGGATGAACATGCAGGAGCAATAAAGTGTTAGCCCTGAATCCAAATATGTAAATAATTACGTTCAATGTGAACATCTAAACCATCAATTGAAAAAGACAGAGATTTTTACACTGGATTGAGAAAAATCCAGCTACACACTGTCTGCACGAAACTCCCTTTGCCTATAGCTGTGTGGTTAAATTGAAAGGCAAAGGGTGTGAGAGGAGCGGCCACGGTGGAGGAGCGGGGAGACCCCGAGCGCGCCTCCGCCCATGAGCACAGCAAAAGCACAGCAGCTTACGGGGCAGCTGTTGACGAGGAAGACCGGAAGACCAGCAGGAACAACCTTCTACGATTAAGGACGGAACGCAGGGACCGCAGCAAGACACGTGGGAGGAGCGGGGACGCGGCGGTCAGAGACGGGAGGGTGATGACAGCTGCACGGGTTCTCCCCAGGGAGCCACCAGTCCGCGCCTCACTTCGGGCTCCCCAGGCCGGGGGTCCGGCGCTGGGAAGACGAGCCCCCAGAACATTTGTTTGGCTTTGAAGGCAGCAGGGCTGACTTTCGGGAGGCCCAGAGGGCCATGGCAATCAGGGACACCACTCTCAGAGGGCCACACAAAATCTCACACACTCCAGGATGCGGGGCAGAAGCAGTCATTTGAAAGGACCCCAGGCCAGACCCCCTTGCTGATCTTGGAGCGTCTCTGGAGAGGGAGAAGGCAACTGGAGCTTGCCCGGGGACACAGACACTGGCAGTGGCCTTTTCTGGGAGCTGTTCACCATGTGGACACTGGTGCTGGCAAGTGTCCATCTAGATTATTAGCACTAGGACCCAGACCCACCAACCAACAGACCGGATGCCTTAAGACCCCCTGATCTCACAATCTCCCCGGACACAACCCTGTCCACCAGAGGGCCCAGGACCTGGCCTCACACATCAGTGCACAGACACTAGCCCTTGGACCACCAGAGTTCTACATCCAGAAGCCCCAGGACTGCCTTCACCCACCAGGGGGCAGGCACAGTCCTGGGACCCAGGCCCCTGCAGCCAGAGACCGTGGGACCTGGCTCTGCCCACAGGTGAGCCAGCGCTAGCCCAGGAACCCCCGGGCCCTGGCCCCACACACCAGCAGGCTGGTACCAGCTCCAAGACGCCTCAGACCCCTCGGCCAGCCCCCGTGGTGCACTGTTGCAGGGAGTGCAAATTGGTGCAGCCACTGAGGAAACAGTGGGGAAGTTTTTTCTATTTATTTGATTTTGTATCCATATGATATGATGGATGTTCACTAAACTTACTGCGATAATCACTTCATGATGAATATAAATCAGATCATTATGCAGTACACAAGCATATACGGTGTTGTACGCCAATTACAGCTCAAAAAAACTAGAGGAGAAAAAGTTACAGAATGTAAAAGGACATCACGTGGAAACACTGGTGAAGAAGCTGAAGTGGCTACAAAAACATTGGATGGAGGAGAATTACTAGGGGTCAATAGAGACATGACATAACTAAACCAATTAACCAGGACACGAAAGAGCCATCGCCTAACAACGGACCTTCAAAACACACAGAGCAAAACCTGATAGAGCTGGAAGGAGAAATAGCAAACCCACAACTATGGCTGGGACCTCGACCAGCCTCTTAGAGCACAGACAGAAAACGCAGGCGGACTGTCAGCAAGGAGATAGAAGGACTGCACATCACTGTCCACCCACGTTCCTAGATGACCTCATAGGACAACGCCCCTTTCAATGACAGTAGGATACCTGTTCTGTTCAAATGCACACGGGACATTCTCCAGAGACCACACCCTGGGTTATAAAATCAACCTAAGAGATTCAAAAGGATTCAACTTATATAAGGTATGTTCTTGACTGCAATGGAATTAAACTAGAAATCAGTAACAGTAAGATGTCTTTAACCCCCGATGCTCAGAGGTCGACAAACATTTGAATAATCTGTGGATCAAAGAAGAAATCTCAAGGGGAATTAGAAAACATTTTGAACTAAATGAAAATGAAAATTTTTAAATATCAAAATTATTTGTGGATTGCAGTTAAAGCAGTACTTAGAGGGAAATGCGTAGAGTTAAGTGTTCATATTGGAAAAGAAGAAAGATTGCTTTCCCCTTAGGAAACCAGAAGAACCAGAGCAACAGAACCCAAAGCAACCGGAAGAAAGGGAGTAACAGAGACAGAGCCCAGACCAACGAAACCGAGAACAGAAAGCCCTGTATAAAGTCAGCGAAATCGAGAACTGGTTCTTTGGAAAAGGCGATTAGATTGGTTAATCTCTAACCAGCCTGGAAAGGAAAAGAGAGATTTGGCAAATGGATCAATTTCTTGAAATCCACAAACTATCAAAACGCACCCAAGAACTAATAACCTGAATATCTACCTGCTTAAACAACCGAATTCATAATTAATAACCTTCAAAAAAGGAAACTCCAAACCCAGGTGGTTTCCCTGGCAAATCCTACAAAATATGTGAAGATAAAAACAGCTCTAGTTCTACACAATCTTAGAGAAAATAGAAGACACTTTCCCACTTCATGAGGTCAGCGTTACCCAAGTTCCAACAGCAGACAGAGACAGAACCAGGTAAGACAAGACCTTCCACAAAATATTAGCAAATCTAATCCAGCCACATATAGAAAGAACAAAAACACTGTAACCAAGCGGCTTCATCCTGAGAATGCAGCGTTCAACCCTGCAGCCCCAGTTGTGACCCGCCACAAGGACAGACAAGAAACACCACGTGATCGTCTCAGCAGACACAACGTTGTTCACGACGGAGGTCAGGATCAGAAGGGAACTCCGGAATCGAGAGTGGCCGTGAACTTCTGTAAATTTCCGTGTCTAGTTACCGAGGCCGGTAGGTAGAAACGTGATTGACATTTTCAGGTCTTGTCCTCTGGCCCGCCTGACTCCCGAGTCATGGGGACACTCGCAGGGCCGGCGGGATTCCCTGCGCGGGTCCCCCTGTCCTCTAAACTTAGGGCAGTTTCGTTTTCCCGTCCCAATCTGGATACCCTTTTTTGGTTTGTTTTTCTTGCCTGAAATGTTCCAAGTGTCTGGAACTTGCTGTCTGGAGATAGGCTTTAAAATATAACAAAGAAAATTGTGGCTGCGAGTGGATGAAATCCTGGTGACAAACCGTGGATCATTGTTGAATCTGAGGGGCTGATTTTACTCTTCTCTGGATTTTTGTGTATGTTTGAAATACTTTATAATAAAGAATTTTAAAATCTATTATAACAAAACAACCCCAAGAGCGAACAAATAGAAAAGGGACAAAAGCATTTCACAAAAGAGGAGACCCACACGTGACCGGCATCCTCACCAGCGTCTGCAGAAACGAAAGTCACAGCAAGACGCGATCTGCCAGCCTTGCCTGGGAGCTCGGGGCCAAGCTGAACCTTGCTGGAAGCACCGGCCCCTTCCTTCCCGGTAACCCTGCAACTCAGTCTGTTCTCTCTTAAAGAGGGGATCAGACCTAAACCAGAGCCCACACCGCATGCCCAGCGCCCCAAGGCGACCCGAGGTTGGACCCTGCCTCACAGGGGTGGCACTGCACGGCTCTGAGACGCAGGCGAGCCTGTGATGTAATGGGGTACGAGCGCCGCCCCCAAAGCTGTACACATGGCACTGATGCCTGTGTTTCCAAAAAGCAGAAAACTAGTCGAGAGGGAAACGGATGGGACTGAGCGGGGCCCGGGCTGCGCTGCAGGATTGCAGGCGGTGTTGTGGCTTCTCTGGACTTCTACACCTCTGTGTCACCTCTGTGGCAGAAGAGATCTCTGTGCTGGCAGACTCCTTCCTGGCACCCATAGCACGGCCAGGCCAGGGCTACAGGGAGCCAGAGGACTCCCTTCTTACAGCTGGGACTGCAGCCTCCTAAACAGGGCTCTTGCCCCTTCGCCTCACCTGCCTCCACCTAGGGGACCTGGGGGGTGCCGCCAGCTTCTCTGCTTGCAGTGCCTTGAGCTGTTCCCAGATCCGCTGTGACAAGGGAGGAGAGATGGCCAAAGGCTTACCTGTGCTGTCCTAGAGATGACAGAGGGTGCCAGAATGGGGGCAGGGAGGACCCTGGGGGAGACAACAGGATGTCTGCACGGGCGCTGAAGAGTGAGGTGGCCACCGGGGTCGGCCCGCAGTATTCGAGACCACGAGCACGTGAACCCAGCTCTTTCCCACCCTCAGCAGGAGTGAAGCAACCAACACTGAGTGCCAAAGGTGAGGATTTTCTTTTATTGAATTTTTATCAGCAAAAAAAACCTAACTAAATATTACCATGCAAAAAACAGGGAAAAGGGAACGAGTTGGTACTTTTAGATCACAGGAACATAGTTTCCTAAGCTTTTTATCTGGGAATAGTTTTAGCTCTGCGGAAGAGTTGCAGAGTGGACAGAGAGCTCTGGCTGGCGCCCCCCGCCTGCCGTGGGGCCACTGCTGCCAGGCCGCTGAGACCCCAGTGCTGGGAGATGTTAAGGAGAAGCAAATCAGGTTTCCCCACCGTTCTCCCGCTTGTGTCCTTTCCTGGCTCCAGGGTCCAGGGCAGGATGTCACAGTGCACCAGGCACTGATGCCTTTTTGATGGGCAAAGGCACAGGACTAATGCCCCGTGGAGTCCGCACAAGGGGCCGTGGGGACGGTGCCCAGATCGACACAGCTGAGGTGACACAGTCTGCATCTCTGTCTCTTTGTCTCTGGGGCCTGCTGTTGACACGTGGGCTCAAGCAGAACGCAGGGCGGAGACAGGCGAGACCTGAAGCAGACACTGTGCTCACCCCTGGCCGGAGAAGCTGACAAATGTGGAGATGGAAGTTTACAGACACCTCCACCAACTCTCCAGTAACCACAGCCACTGTCTAGAACTTGGACCTACAACATTTTTTTCCTGGTAGGAATATACCGCTACCATTATTTAGAATCGCAGTGCTTGTGAGAATAGGAAACAGACAGCCTGTTAGCTGGTTCTATTAGTGTTTTAAAATCCCTGCAGACAGTGTGCCCAGTACAGTGGGCAGCCTGGCCATGAGGAGGTGGGGACAGAACAAGGCCATCAAGGCAGAGGGCCAGCCAGGTGGCTGACTGACAGGGGAGGGGACACACGAGCTGTGAAGGGTGACAGCCTTGCAGGGACCCTCGCCTTGTCAGGAAGTCCACAGAGGGTCAGGTCCCCAGGCTCCTCCTAGGCCCAGGGCCACTGGGCAGTGCAGATGGAGAGGAGCCCACCTCAGGCAGCTCCTAACCCCCCGGCCCCGCGCTCTCAGGGCCTGACTGCTGAGAACCAGCTCACACTGTGGTTTTGGGGAAGGATCCCAGTGGGGGAAAGGGCTGCCTCCTGCAGCAGGAAGATGGCCGAGGAGAAGGAGTGGCATCACTGAGCGGTGGGGCGGAGGGGGAGGCACCCTGCCAGCCCTCGTTGCTCAGGATGACCATTCCCACACTGAGGCACCTCACTCGGGAGCAGCACCAACCAGCCTGTCATTCCTCTGTTCCACTAGCAAGCAAGTAATCACTGTTTTGGGCTGTCATGGGGGAGGAGTTGAGACAAGGCCTTCAGGGAGGTGCCGCTGGAAATCTAAACAAGGTAACAGCCAGTGCAAAGGCCCTGGGGCAGCAGCAGGAAGTCCTCCTGACAGGGATATGGTAGCCCAGGGAAAGGAGAGGAGAGGTGTGGGTTGAATAGCTGGAGCAGGCCTCTCAGGCTGAAGCAACAGGCTTGGGTTTTGTCCTCTGTGTTGGGGCAACGTTGGATGGCCTGAGATGAAGCCTTCCATCCAGGCTGTGAGCATCTTGAAGCAGGGATCTCCAGTCAGAGAGACAGGGAGGCAGAGGGGTTGGCCAGGGACCAGGACATCCCTGCAGGACTCACAGACCTTCCCCTCCTCCCCCAGCTGCTCAGAGGCAGAGACCCACCTCACAGCAGCCCCACGGCACGTGACGCCACCAACCCCTGGTTCGGAGGGAGCCGGGCTGTGCTGGGCCAGGTTGGGGGCCTAGGCTGCCAGGGGGAGGCCGCGAGGCGGGCGGCAGCGTCCTAGGCCTGCACGCGGGGCCCTCACAGCACCTGTCCCCAGATTAGATTTCTCCTTTCTCATTACCACGGTAATAGGTCCTTCAGACCTCATTCCAGCCCTAGATATTATCTGACCCGTATAATTAATTAATTATAGCCCAAATATTATAGATTATTAAAAATAGCATAACTAATAGTGTAATATCTCAAGCTGTCGACTTTAATAGTCAACATTGTCTTGGCAGCGCTTATCAGCCCGGGACACCCGGTGAGAATATTGATTCCGGGTAATTTTAGCCGTCATCTGCCATCCTGACAGCGAATTGTCAGGTCCTCACCCAAGCCGGGGCTCGTTTGAAATCGTTAAACCGCCGCGCAGCTCACAGTGGATCTTAATGTTTCCTTTTCCTCCCCCTTCAATATGTTTCAGCCACAGAGAAGAAAATAAATAGAGAAGCAGAGAGGGGTGTGGGCGGGGGAGGGGCCGCTCTCCGGTCAGGGGAGGTGGGGCTGATTTGTCTCCATCCCCTCCCCTCCCCACAGGACCCGGACTCCTTCTCCCTGCCCCCAGCACGTCTTCTGGTGGGGGTTCTCCTGGCAGAGCTGTGCAGGGGGAAGCGTTTGAATCACACACGCAGACAAGACACACGTGCTGCATCTTGGCCCCTTCAGGGCGGGCTCCACCCAACCTGCACTCCAAAGACTCCCCAAAACCCACTGGCAGGCACACAGGCCACAGCCATGAGAGTTAGACCCATGCTGGGTGCGGATCCCTGCACAGACACACACACGAATACACCTAGACACACACACACAGACCTACTCTGGGCACCCACACACACAGTCACACACCACAGACGGACACACACAGACGCGCGGACACCCAGACACACACAGGGGTAGACACCCGTGTAGATGGACACAATGACACCTGTAAGTGGAGGACACGGACACACACATCCTCAACCAACTTAGATCACTGAGGGCCTCCTGGCCTCTCGGGTGCGTACGTAGCATGGTGGGGGTCAAAAGAATCCTTCGGGTGAGGGCACTTGGAAGAGGGTGCAGTTGCAAACGTGGGCAGGGGGGCCTCGCGAGAGGAGGGAACAGAGACCATGAGCCCCTCCTGCCGGGTCACCCCAAAGCGGGCCCCCGACACCAGGTACCGCCCTGCTTGAGGGCAGGAGGGCAGCTGCTGGAGGGGACCCTCACACAAACAGCCCCCAAGGTGACGCAGTTCGGCGGTGGGGGAGCCCTGCGGGGCGGGGCTGGGCAGGGGAGGGCCCCATCACCCTAGATCTCCGGTCCTGCCGTGTGATCGCGCCGCAGCCCTCGACTCGCACCCCCCCGCGGACACACCCACGCCCCCTTCTCCCGCACCCGCCAGCAGACCGCGCCCCCACCGCACGCATACCGCCCTTCCTGAGCACACAACACCCTATCCCCGCGGACGCTGCCCAGACCAGAGGCCACCGCGCTGCTCCGGGGCTTCCCCTGAGCGTTACTCAAACTTCTAATTATGATTCATGCGTGTGATAATAATAATTTAATAATCAGGGAGCCGCGCAAGAGGCATTAACCTCAATTAAGCTCATTACGCCGCCCCACCGCCCCCCTTCATGCCCTCGCGACCCGCTCACGCGGCCCCGCAGGCGCTGTGAGTGTGGCTGACGGGGCTGGGTAGGGACGACTTCAGTGAATTCATCGACTAAGCGCCCTCTGTGTACCGATCGGCCCCTCCCTGCACCCCCAGAGCCCCTTCTGGAAGTGCGGTTGGTTCCACCCTCTCACAACCCCATACTCCTCACCCCCTGGTTCCTCCCAGCGACCACCCAGCACCCCCCACCCCCGCTGTCCTCAGAGTCAGAGAAGGGCACCTTCTCACTTTCCCGGCCTTCCCAGTCACCACTGCCCAGCCGCCCTCCTGACTGACGTTCCTCCCACAAGCTGTGTCCAGTGGTCACCACCTGCCCTCCCTTGGTGACTGGCTGGGGCTCCAATACTGCTCACTGCTGCTCCCAGACCCAGCACAGGACCCACCTTGTCAGAGGCCCAAGGTGGAGAGCACTGAATGAACTGGAAAGGTGTATGGAGTAGGGGACACACTGTGACTCGAAGTGCAGTGGCTAGGCTGGTGGACACGTGGAGGCCAGGTCACAAGAGGAGAAATGGGTTAGAAGGTCATGCGAGCCAGGAACCAAACCAATGGGTGGGTGGTGACCAGACCATGGTTTCTCAGCCCTGATGTCTTGGACCATACAGTGTGCCATTGTATCAGTCAGGGTTCTGCTACAATCCTGCTCTGTAACAAACAACCCCAAAGCTCTCAGTGGTGCACAGCGATGGTCATTCGTTTTCTGCTGGTGGACCAGGATCAGTGGCCGATTGGCACTCCCTCCCTCTCCAGGTTCATCAGGTGGGGTTCAGGTGCCTCCACACCTGCATTCCCAGTCTCAGCTGAAGGACCAACAGCACCCTCACTGTGTGCTGATGGTGGAGATTGGAAGCTGCAAGGGGCAGAAACACAGAGGCCTCTTAGGACCTGAGCTCAGAAGGCCTGGTCACTTCCACCCACTGCAGGTCATATGGCCAAGAAGCCTGGCTTCAGCAGGTGGGAGGCATAGTTTCCCCCCTTGGAAGGCCACGGTGGAATGGGAGGATGAAGGGAAGGATAAACTGGGGCTAAGTTATCCAGTTGAGGACTTTTCTGATTTAATAAGGGGGCTGGGGTGGGGTTGAGGGAGAAGGAGCATTACTGCATGTAAGACACATTCAGACCCCAGAATCCTCCAGGGGTGATAATTCCTCACCAGTGCAGAGGCTTCCCAGGTCTGTCTCCACCAATCCTGACCTCCCACCTGACTGAGGGGCCCAAGCAGAGCCAGAGGCAGCGATTCAGGCACCTGGGGCTTATTGAGGCAGGAGGAATCCAGGAGGGAGTGTGGGAAAGTCAGGTACAGAACGCAGCAAGGACGCCCTCCTGTAGCCCTGCCCCTGGAGGAGGGGTGGTCTCCCCCTGCCTGCCCACCATCTCTGGAAAATGTGCTTCTGGTCAGCCAGGGGCAGTTCTCCCAAGCAGCTTGCAGGTGTGAGCATGATCCACTGCACTTGGCAGCCAGAGCCAGGGATCTGGGCAGGGGTCTGGGCAGGGCACCACCTGCATCCACTGCACCAGGCAGGAAACTGAGCAGTGCCAGGCCACACTGTTAGTGGAGGACAGAGGCAAGGTGGCCAGAGCCCTGACTACCAAGCCAGGGCCACTTCCCTATTTACAGGGGTTGAACAGACAGGCCAGGAAGTCAGACCACTACTGGGTGGAAGTGGGGTGCGCAGGCTGAAATGCTCACTCCACCCTTAACATTGCTCCTTCCAATTGTCCTTGTCAGCGTAAACATGCTTTTGCACTTTGCATCCTGCCCCTGCTTTGCTGGGGGATGCAAAACTAAGTAAGACACACAATGTCCAGGAGCCCACACTCTGGGGCCAGAGCCACAAGTGAACAGATAAAGGTCCCATGATGTGTTAAGACATGGCAGTGAAGCTTGAGGTTTGGATTGGCACCCAGGATGGTGCCTACCTCCACATGAAGAAGTCAGATGGCTTCCAGGAGGTGCTGCCACTAAGGTGAGTAGGAAGATGCATGTGGACAATAGCCAAGGACACTGCCATCAGAGACACATCCAGGTACATCAGGAGCTCTGAGCACAGGATGCAGGTTGAAGAATCAGGCAGGACATCCCACAGGACCCAGTCGGGAAGGCCTTGATGCCAGGCTGAAGAGCCCAGGGTCAGTCCTGGATCATGGCAGCCTTAGGGAGTTTCTGGAAGAGAAGGAGTACGATGGGGTTTAGAATGATGGAGCTGGACTGGAAGGGGCCAAACTGGAGCAGGGGCAAGGAGAGGGGGAGGCTGTCGTTAGCAGCAGATCCTGACCCCCAGTGCCCAAGGTATCCCAGACCCTCCACTTGGGAGGGGTCTTCTGACCACCCACCTACACAGAGTGGTCTTGGGCATTAACCTGGGGGAAAAAACAAAGACACCCCAGACGACTCTGGTAACAACTGGCAGTGAGAATGCCTGAGCTTAGAGCTCTGGGTGCTGGCAGGACCCTGGGGGACAGGGAGGGAGGATGGCCATCCTCGGTAGGATCAAACATGGATACCCCTGCTGCCCTTCAGAGATGGACCAGTGACAGGAAAAGAGTCTGGAGAGGGTAGGGGTGGCAAGGGGCAGTCTGGAGGGATAGGGCCTGCAGAGGCAAGGACTGGGCACTCCATTTAAATGGCCACCCCTCTGGTACCCACTGCCTGTCTTCTTTCCCATTAAAAATGCTGTCATCAGGAGGACCCGGCATTCACATCAGAGCTCCACCACGTACTGGCTGGGTGGTCCTGAGCATGTAATCAGTCCTCACCAGCCTCAGTTTACTCATCTGTAAGGTGGTGACTTCTGCCCTTGCCCTGCCCTCTGGTCAGAAAGCCTTTTGAGGCAGGAGGCCCTCCAAGGCCGAGAGAAGGAGCTGGCCGCACCTCCACAGGCCTGACTTGTGGGTCAGGCCCCTGCCCTCCACACAGAGCACCTTGGTCTCCCACAGGCTGAAATCACTCCCAGTTGTTGATTTTTGTTTGTTTGTTTTTGTTTTACGTTTCAAGAGTTTAAACCTCACCTTTGCACCTGACTGACCTCCTAGTTTCAAACCAGGCCCAGTGCTACATGCTCTTCATCTCTGAACTCATGCAGCTTACAAAACGGAGAATCAAGCCAAAGCAGTGAAAAGCCCTGTAAAAATCTTTGGTTTTTACCTCTGGTAGGTCGGTCCTGGCTTGACCTTGGTGAATGGGCCGCTGACCGAGTTGACGCTGCTGGGAGGGCGAAGGCGCCTTCTGCCCGTGGCGCTGTCCGCGGTGCTGAATCTGTTATCATGCGCGCGCTGTCCGCGGTGCTGAAGATGCCTCTGCCGCCTGGCCGCGCGGGGCTAGTGCCCCAGTGTCCCAGAGCTGTAGTGTTCTGGAGGCAATCAGAAGCCCGCATTCCCTCCCTCCTCCGGTGTTCTGAGTGTGGGGTTCCCTTTCTGGAGCAGTCAGGAGACCCCAGGAGACGTATACCTTAGAGAAGATGAGGAAGCCAATATGCAGAAAGTTCCCAGCTCATTTGCCAAATCTAAGTAAGCAAAAGCGTTTGCCATGGGGCGTTCGGAGGTGGAGAGGTGAGAGGAGGGAGCATAGCAGCCTTCTGCCCCCAGGTCTCCACCTCTACCTCCTGTACCCTTCCCACAAGTTCACAGGAGAGTGGCCTCTTCAGAAAGAGCACAACGTCAGCAGCAGGACCCAGCTTGGAGCTGAAGTACTCATTTGTAGATGGGGATGGCAACCCTTGCCCTGTGTAGTTCTCAGGACATGTTGGGAGGACCCAAGGCGGTCTGGGTTGAGGCGCGATTTGCATGAAGCAAACATCATCCAAAGTTGGGGTTATTTATCCATGTGCCCTGGAGCCCCCTGAACACTGCTGCCCCTCCAGGTGCAAGAAGAGAAGGGAGGCCCCCCACCCCCACCATCATGTACAACAAAAGCTGTTACCTTGTGATCCTTTGACCCTCGAGAGGAGGATATAGTGACCTTAGAGGTCACATGGGATCCAACCCCACAACTGACAGATGAAAAATTGAGGAGGGAGTTCATGAACACATGATGAGTTAGTGACAGAAGCGGTGAGGTGCCCTTCCTGCTCCTGCCTCCCAAACTTCTGAAAACTCCAATGCTGAGGAGTGGATACTGGCCATGAGTTGAAAGGGCTGGATGCTCAGCTCTCCCTCATCCTTCTCCCTCAAACACATCTCCCTTCCCTCCCCTGCATAATCTTAAGCCCTCACCCATTCATTTTCCCGGGTCCATTTCTAAGGCCTTTTACCACCAGTCTCTCCCTATTGCCCCTTGTCAATTCCTGCCTTGACACACTCCTCCCCAGCCCGCCAGTGAACCCACCTGGTCCTGACTGATGTGCAGTGGGTGGGGGCTTAGCAATGAAGGGGTGTTTCCCTTCCAGTGGGTAGGTGGAGGCATCCCCGTCTCAAGCACTGATTTCACCTGTCATTGCCCACTTGGGGCCCTGCAAGGGAAACTGGTGACTTGGAGATAACCCGATATGGCAGATGGGCAGAGATTGCACAAATGAGGGTCTAATTGACAATCAATTGTGATTAGGAGTGAAGGACATCTTTATAGCCCCAGACACTCTGGGTTGAAGTTGGGGAGAGGGGAGGTTGTTTCCAGGTATCTGGGAGAGGAGGAGGGGTGTGTGCATCTCTGTGACTTGGGTTGTTCCTTAGAGGTGGGGGAGAGGTCGTGCAGGAGAGGATGAGATGATCTCCCTCATCCTTGTCCACACACAGCACCCCCTCCACACGGGAAAGTGACCCGAGGTCCCCTGTGTAGCTCTGAAGGTCCCTCTCACACCCCACTGCCCCACCTCTCCTCCCTGGGGCCAGACTGCAGGCTTGGCAGTTCACACCCGGCCTCCTGCAGCTCCCATTAGAATGCTTCGGGATGGGGTGAAAGCGGAGGGAAGGACCAAGGAAGGGAATCAGCACCTCCAGACTCCAGGACAGTCCCAATGCTTTCATGCAAGAAGCACACAGCCTGGGGGCAGCCCACACCTCTCAGCAGGGAGAGAGAGCACTTTGCCGTGCTGAGTGCGAGTGTGTGCTTGGGAGAGGAACACCGTGTGGTTGTATATTATGGTATATTATTCCATTATGCTTATTACATATCATATTCAATATACTGTATTCTATTTGCTATGCTTCAGTGAGAATCAGTATACATTATACTACATCTACATTATATAAAACGTCATTTTATGTGTGTTTGTGTTCATGATGAATGCGAGTTGTACCAAGAGAACTCACATTTCTCTTCCTCACATGTGTGTTAATGGACGTGAGAGAAGACCTTGACCCCCTGCCCACTCAGCAGGGTGTGGGGGTTTTGACCGCTGTGTTTGTGCCTCACCTGGTGACATGCGGTAGGGGTGAGTATGCACTTGAGGGGCTTGTGATACGATGTCACACTGAGACTTGGCCACCTAGAGCCGGGTCAGAACCCAGCCCTTGTGACTGGCCCCCTTAGGGCACCACCCAACAGCTGTGCCCTGATCCCCCACCAAGGCACCAGCTCAGGGGACAGGGGACCTGTGTGCCCCTCCTCACGAAAAGAGTTGGATGAGTTGCCAGCACCAGCGCAGAGTTGGCAGGGCAGAGAGTGAGGCTGACTGCAGGGATGTGAGTGTACTTGTGGGTCACGAGCTCCAGCCAGTGCGCCTGGGTGCTCATGAATGGATTTGCACTTGTGTTTGGTGCATGCTGGTGTGTGTGTGTGAGTGCGTGTGAATGGGTTTGCACATCTATATTGAAACTTTGCGGGGGGAGGGGTAGAGAGAGCCTAGGAGTCCCGCCAGGAAGGTAGGGGTGGGAAGGAGATAATTACCTCTCTGTGATGAGAGATTATCCACCCTCCTTCCCCCAGAGGTGATTTATAATTTAAAGATAAAGAATAATCAAGTCCTGGCAAGGAAGGACACAGTGTTGTGGGTCTGATTAGAATCTCGGGACCGACCAGCACGTGGGGGAAGGGACGGTCTGGGGGAGGGGAGGTCTTGCCTCCCCCACCCGCTCTCATCCCAACCCCCGCCCCCGCCTCCCTGAGGCTCAGCATGTCCGAGCTGGGCCCAAATTACAGCCAATCGGTCCCCCATTATTTCTCCCAACTTTTAATTTCTGCTTCCAAAGGATCATTGCCCGCGGTAATTGCAAAGGACCCGTCCTTGTGCGCAGAGCAGGCTCCGGGGACCGCAGTGTGAGGCGGCGCACACCGCTCGTGCGCACGCCCGCGCGCACACACACCCGCCACACACAGCCTCTCACCCTGAAGACACTCGCACGCGCGCTCCCACCGCCGGCTCCCACCTGGGTCCCAGCAGCGGCCGGTGTGCTCGGTGGCGTGTGCAGGGAGGAAGGAGCAGCGGTGGTCCCGCCCTCCGACGCCGGACGCCAGACGCCGGCTGCTCTCTCCGAGGGCCGAGGGCCTCAGGGCCCTTCAGAGAAAACCTCGCCACTGTAGACAAACGTGCGCAAATAGAGACCCGGCCCGAAGGACTTATTTCTCCAGGCATGGGAAGGGGAGTTTGCCTTCATGTTTCCCCTTACTTGAAAGGAATCGAGTTTTGTGAAGGCCTCCTGTCGTTTGTACGATTTTTCTGTCCACATTTTGGGGCACGGAGACCGGAGGGCCGGTCGGCCTTCTCCATTTTCGATTCCACTTTTAATTAGCCAACCTAGGGGCCGCCGGTCCCGCCCCCAGCGAGGACAGGAGGCCAGACCCTAATTTGACGACGCAAAGAGGACGGGGGCGGGAGGAGATGGAGGGCCAGAGACCCTGAGCAAGGGAGACCCCGAGACGCGAGGGGAGACCCTGAGCGGAGTGTCGGAGAGAGGCAGGGCCGAGATCCACGAAACGCCTGGGAAGGGGCTGAAGACGCGGCGAAGATGCCGAGAGTCAGCCCGCGAGGACCCACCCCTCGCCCCGGCCGCCGAGGGGCGCTGGAGCCTCGGGAGCCGGCTGAGCGTCAGGGCCCCGCGCGCCGGGAGCCGGAGGAGAGGCCGGCCGGGCGCCGGGATGCCCCCGCCAACTCCTAACGCGCGCCCCGGAGCCTCCGCGGCCCCTCCGCAGATTGATCCCTCAATTATTTAAAAGCTGGGGCTGTCTCCTCCCCCTCCACCCAGGAGGCGGGAGCTCCGTTTCCGGACGAGCGGAGGCGCAGCGAAAACGCCGCTAACCGCGACAGCCTCTCTGCGGACCGCACTCCGGCTCCGGGCTGTGCGTCTGTCGGTCGGACCCGGGCCTCCATCCGTGTGTCCCGCGAGGGGCCCGCCTCCTCCGCCCGGGACCGTTCGCAGCCAATTAGGCGCGCGCGCTAACGAGGGCGGCGGAGCCCCGCGGCCGCCTGCGGGCGCACGTGTGTGCAGCGAGTGGGCGCGTGGGCGCCGCCGGCGGGGCCGCCATAAATGAGCGGGCCGGGCGCGGCGGGCTCCTGAGGCGGCGGTGGAGGCAGCGCCAGGCAGCACCGGCCGAGCAGGGGGCCGCACCGAGAGCCAGCCGGGCCGCGGCCGCCTGCGCTAGACCGTGCGGCGGCGCCCGGGCCGCGGGGGATGGGAGCCCAGTAGCCAGAGGGGCCCGAGCGGCTGGAGCGGCGGGAGGCCGGCATGAGCGCAAGCGGCCCGGTCGCTCCCGCGGACGGCCCCGCGCTGCCACTGCCGCCGCCCGGGCCCGGCCCGGGGCCCGCACCACCCGCTCCTGCCGCCGCCGCCCGGGACGCCATGGACGGGCGCGCCGAGCTGCCCGCCTTCCCCCGGGCCGGAGCCCCGCCGCTTGCCGCCAGCGACACAGTGCCCGCCGCACCAGAGGGGGCTGGGGCGGCCCGGCCTGCCCCGCCACCGCGCCCCACCTCCTTCTCGGTGCTGGACATCCTGGACCCCAATAAGTTCAATAGCAGAAGACGCCGCTGTGTGCTGCTGGGCCCCGTTGCGCCCTCGGCGTGTGCCCCATGCGCCCCGGCCCCGTGCGCCCCGGCCACCGCCGCCCCGGGACGCGCGCCGCACTCAGAGGAGCTGGAGCGCCGCGCCCTCGCCGCCGCCGGAGGAGCTGGACCCGGCACCGGAGCTGAGTCGCCGCGTGAGTAGGACACGGCCGGCGCCGGGTCCCTGGGGCAGGCCGCGTCTACGCGTTGACGCTCCCGGGGCCCCTCGGCGAACCTGGCCGGCCGGGTGCCAAGGCTCGGTGGAAAGTTCGCAGCGCGCGGGGCTCGCACCGGCCCGCCCGCGGCCTCCGTTCGACCCGGACTCCGGGACCCGCACCGCCCGGTGCCTCCCGGAATGGCTCCCCCGGGCCGGGCCCAAGGCTGTGTGTGCTGCAAGGCTGGCCCGGGTTTGGCGACGCGCGTCTCCGGCACTGGGGACTAGTAGGTGGCGGAGGAGGGGGGATCGTGCGGAGCTGCTGGCCGAGGACCTCCCCACTCCCGCCGCAGCCTCCCGAGGCCTGCCTCCCTCCTTTCCTTTTTTTTTTCCTTTCTTTTTTCTCTCTTTTCTTTCTTTTTTTCCTTCTTTCTTTCTTTTCTTTTTTTTTTTTTGACAAATCAGACTAATTGTGACAAAACGCTGGTTATCTCTGGAAAAACAATTAAATCCCTTCGATTACAGTTAAGGGGAAATGTGCTTAGCGGCGGAAAGCGGCCGGTAATGGGGCGGCCCGCGCCCCCGGCCGGGTCGATATCCCATTACGGCTGCATGCATATCTCTTTCAAGCACCTTGCAAACTCCCCCCGAACATCTAAATTATAGGGTCAAAATTCGGATAATTACTCGATTAAAACCTATTACACTTATTAGGGGCCGCTATTGATCGAGGATTGCATTCGACCAGCTCCTGATTGCTTTTGGTGCCCCCTCCCCCGGCCCTTCCTCCCTCTAACTTCCTGGGCCCTCTGCCTAGCAGGGACAGGTATGCAGGGCCGGCAGGGCTGGGGCTGCTGTTCTCGGGCAAGGGGCCTTGGGGCACCCGCCCTGGGCTTCCCCGGGGTGAGGCCGAAATCAGGGAGGAACAAACCCCCGGGGCTGGGGGGAACCCTTTGGGCTTTTGGCCTGGCCAGGGTTCTGGGAGTTTCTATCCCGAGCTTCCACTCAAGTGGGGAACTCATCTCTGGCAGAAGGCCCAGTTTATTGGTGGTTCAGGGAGGGAGCTGGGTCAGGTCCCCTCCCTCCTCTTGGTGGCAAGGCGCTCTCAGGGTCACCTGGGAAACGGTCCCCACTCCTGCTAAGGGCTGTGGGTGGGGGCCAGGACACTTGCCCTGCTGGCCTCCGTACGGTGTCTGTGTTCGCCCTGGAGGAACCTTCCAGGACTAAATTTGGCCTTTATTCCTCAGTTCTCAACTTGACAGCAGCCTTAGTGTCCGACTGGGTGGCTCTGTGTAGGGCACCTGCCCTGGCTTCTCTCATGGTTCTGTGACCACCTGTGGGAACAGGGGCTGCACAGAGGCACCCCCAGGCCCTGACCAAATTTCTAAGATTCAAATTGCAGCCGCCGCAGGGTCCTCTGCTCGGAGGATCTGGAGCTGCTGCTCAGACAGCTGGTGGGGACTCCCATCTTGGCTGGTCTCAGCACTGCTCTGGACCCCCACCGACAAGGCCAAGTCAGGACCTCCTAGTCAGGACCAGCCCAGACTCACTGGGGCTTCAGTGGAAAGGCCGAGGGCGGCCAAGTTATGGGGCCCCAAGGCTTGAGGAAGGGATGGGGGGCCAGGGCGGCGAATTTGGTCCTCAGAAGTCGCCTCCTTGCCTTCAGCTCTGACCCCACTCCCAGGTCTCTTGCCGCCTCTTAAATGCCCAGTAATTGGCTGGCCCCATGCCTTGCCGTAATTGGAGGGTAATACATGCCGAAATAAATTAAATGGCCGTTAACTAGTTTGTACATTACACAAAGTGAGTTTAATTAAGTTTGTATCTGCCCCGCAGATCGATGGGATCTCTCCTTCCTTGTACACCGGCAGCCCTGCCCCGCTCTGCTCGGGCAAAGGCGCGCGGCTCCGGAGATGGCGGGCCCGAGAGCCTCTGGAGAGAAGGAATGAGCAAGGGGCCGAGACAGAAGCGCGGGCGGGCGGGTGAGAAGGAAAGGAGAGAAGAGAGCAGGGAAAAGAAAGCTAGGGGAAAAGGGCTGCGGCAAATGAACGAAGAGAAACAACGGACACAGGAATGGGACTCGTTACGGGAAGCAAGCCGGCCGGAGGGGCGGAGCGAGCGGAAGGGAGGGCGCCGGGTCCTAACTGTCCCGTCCCCGCCCGCAGACGCCGGCGACCCCTGCAAGGCGGACGAGGCCGAGGCCAACGGCTACAGCAGCGGCGGCGGCGGTGGCCGCAGCCCGAGCGCAGACAGCGGGGACGAGGCGCCCGACGACGACGAGGACGAAGACGAGGCGCCCGAGGCGGGGGCGGTGCGCAGCACGGAGGCGCGGGGAGGCGGCAGCAGCCTCGGGGCCCGCGGGTCGGGCTGCCAGGGCGAGGCTGAGACGCCCCTCGGCGCCGTCGACGAAACCACGGCCCCCGGCCCTCGCGGGAACTCGCCCGGAGCCCCGGGTCCGCCGGGGACCTCGGCGGCGGCGGCAGCGGCGCCTGGGGGCGCGGGGACCACCCCGCAGGGCGCGGCGGCGGCGGCGGCGGCGGCGGCGGCCAAGCCCAAGCGGAAGCGCACGGGCTCCGACTCCAAGTCCGGGAAGCCGCGGCGCGCTCGCACCGCCTTCACCTACGAGCAGCTCGTGGCGCTGGAGAACAAGTTCAAGGCGACGCGCTACCTGTCGGTGTGCGAGCGCCTCAACCTGGCGCTGTCTTTGAGTCTAACCGAGACGCAGGTGAAGATTTGGTTCCAGAACCGCCGCACCAAGTGGAAGAAGCAGAACCCGGGCGCCGACACGAGCGCGCCGACCGGCGGCGGCGGGGGACCGGGGCCGGGCTCGGGGCCCGGCGCGGGGTTGCCCGGCGGCCTCAGCCCGCTCAGCCCGTCGCCGCCCATGGGCGCACCGCTCGCCATGCACGGCCCGGCCGGGTACCCAGCGCACGGCCCTGGCGGCCTGGTGTGCGCCGCGCAGCTGCCCTTCCTGTCGAGCCCGGCGGTGCTCTCGCCCTTCGTGCTGGGCTCGCAGACCTACGGCGCGCCGGCCTTCTACGCGCCGCACCTCTAAGTGTGGCTGGGGACCGGGCGGGGCAGCTCCGTGCAGCTCTCGCGCCCCGGAGACCGCGGCCCGAGGACTCGAGGGTGCCCGCAGGCCGGCTCTTTTGTAAGGCTGCGGTCGCTGACTCTGTACATAGCCGGTTGCTACAGGAGAGTTTTAAATTTATAAACGACTGTACGCGGGCCTCTCAGAAGCACTTTGCTGAACTCAATCAATAAAGCGCAGGAGGCCGTGCCCGCCCCCCTCAGGCTCCCTCTCCGCCCTGGCGGGGTCCTCCTCACTGCCCTTTCGTGGGGACATCAGCGTGGCCCAGGCGCCCCGCGATGCTTGACCTAGCACGAGGCTTGGGCCCCAGTTTCCCCGGTGTTCTGTGGCCAAACTCACCCTGTCCTGGGGTGCCAGGTCCCCCCACCTGCTTAGGGCTGGGTGCACGTTTCAGCGGCTGTGTGGGCTGAGGCCCCTCCAAGAGCCCTGTGTCCCCACGCCTTTCTTTCCCTACCCCAGGCCCTGTAGCCTCGGGGACATCCTCTCCCCCTTCCAAGTAGCCTCAGGGGACCTTGGGGGTAGGGAGGGCCCAGCAGGATTGTGAGGGCGGGGGCAGTGCCGCCCCTTCCCTTCTCCCTGCTCCACGCTCCAGCCCCACTCCCCCTCAGCTCTGCCACTCCGGAGCGCCAAGCCAGCCAGCGTTGGCTCCTGTTGGGTTCACCTGCCGGCAGGCACCATGATGAGGGAGCTCCTGCCGCTTCCCAGAGGAGGAAAGCTGGTGCTGACCCGGGTTGAGCCGCCTGCCCAACAGCGCCCGAGCAGGACCCTAAGCCCAGCCCGCAGGAGTCCAGTTCGGCCCCCTCTCCTCCCAGCCCGCAGCCCTGCTCTGGATGAGGTCCCCACCCGGGCTCCTGGAGACCTGGGAGCCTGGGGCAGCCGGAAGCAGTGGTGCCTGGCCAGGTAGCTGCTTGGATGTGAGAGCCGAGCTCGGGGATGCGGGCATTGCTGTGCAGGGATGAGGGGTCCCTACTGCAGTGCCACCCTGCCCTGGGGTGGGCTCAGACATTGCCAGACGACTTGGTGGGGCTTTGGGCCTGCCTCGCCATGTAGGTGGTCCATGGCCCACCCCTGCACCCGCAGAGGGGCCAGCCACACTGAGCCCGCGCCCCCTCCAGGTGTCCTTCTCTGTGTGCAATAAGCAGGCTCTCAGAAGGACTCGTCCCTGAGCTGGTCAGCCATCACCAGCCACTGTGGGCAAGGCTGGGGCCGAGGCTGGTGTTGGGGAGCAAGACCACTGGCCGGGTGGGAGTGGAAGGGGCACCTCCGCCATCAATGGTAGGCAAAGGGCAGGGGAGGAGCAGCCCGACCACCGGGCACATGGGAAGGGCCAAGGCATTGGAACCGTTCTGCCCAGTGCTACAACCCTGCCCCCTGGACCTCCGGCAGGCTGCCCCTCACTTGCCACAGAGCCGGGTCCCACCCATGAGCCACCCCCTCCTCTGCTCTCCTGATCAGCACAGAAATTCTCTAAGTAACCCTCCTGGGTTACCAGCCCAGGGGCTGGACAGTCCCCATCCAAACTGCACAGCACCACCCAACCTGTGGGCATCCCGTGTGTCCCCGAATCTAATAGGATGGATGCTGAATGGTGGGGACATCCCTGGTTTCATCACTGAGGCCTAGACCTCCAGAGTCTAGATGGCCAACAGAGGAGCCCCAGAAGATTCCAGAAGGCTCTCGGCCTCAAAGCAGATCATCAGCATTACTGTGCACTTAGCCCGAGCAGACGCCAGGGGCTGCCAGGCAGGAAGCCGCAACCTCAGTTCTGGGAGCTGTGGAGGAAGACACACCCATCAGGACCTTGTAGGAGCCAGGTCTGTCCGCCAAGGACCCCGCCTCTAAGCCACTTCTCTGAGCTTGGCGGGGCCTGCAGGAACAGAGGGAGAGGAAGGGGGAGATGGCACTCCTCAACCCTTCCTGCCACACCTGCAACCCCTCCACAAGGCCTGGCCCTTCAACGTCCTCTGCAGGGGAGGGGGGGAGGGGGGAAGAGGAGGGAGGGAGTTTCAGACAGATGTGCCAGCCCTGGCCTCCTGCCTTTCCCTACCCTACATCCTGCCTTCACTCCCCAGGGTCACCCAGAAACACAGCGGCCACACCTTTGGACCCTGCAACACCAACCCTGGCTCAGGCCAGGGTGCAGGGAAAGCATTGCCCCACCACCACGTCTGCTCCACCTCAGGCTCCCAACTCAGCCCCGAGCTGCAACCACAGCCACACAGCAGGCCACGTGCCAGGCACGCACAGGGCGCTCAGGGCTGTTCCAGTCCCTCTTGGGGGCACACCTACTGTGTGCTGGGCCCTTGTGGGTATAGACCTGTGTCAGCCCATCGGAGCATCCACACACACACACCCCTGTCCTGGGGCATCTGTGCTGTGGTTGACTGCATGTGGTCACCTGGGAGGAAAGAGCCAGGGCAGTTATGGTGTTGCTGGGGGCAGCCACACCCCTGGCCCCAGCCTGGGTGCCCCTGCTCCCTCTCAGAGGCGCCCAGATCAGGCCCAGCTCCAGCCCCAGCTCCCCAGCTCACTGTCCTATCGTGTCCTCAGAATCTGCTAGGCACCTGGGGGGCATGGGGGTGCTGGCTCCTCTGGCTGTTCCCCCAGGGACCTGAAGCTAGCCCCCCGACCCTTGCTCCCACGAGGCTTCGGGACCCCCCCTGCCCACCCAGTTCTCAGCCTGGGGTTCCTGAGCCAGAGGCAGAGGTGAGTGGTGGCCTTGCTGGTACCTCTGTCCCCATGGTCCCACCCTGGTGTCAGTGCCATGAGGCCTGTCTCAGCCCCAGAATGTGAGTGCACTCTGGGGAGGCCCCCCTCCAGTCCCTAGGACCAGTCCTGACCTCAGACAGCATCCACCGCCAATCCTGGAATGGCACCCACGGAGTTTCCATCACATCAAAGGAATAAGAAAGGGACAACCCCTGCAGGTGCAAGCACAGGCTCACCTGGAGGCCTCCCTGGAAAGCTCCCCTCCCCACGCCACCCCTAAGCTCCTGCCCAGGGACCACTGAACCCAGTCAGAGACAGAGCACCCCGTGCCCAGCCCTATGGGTCCCCTGCTGTGTGTTAGGACTGGCTTTGGTTGCATGAGAGAGAAAATCTGAATGAACAGAAATTGAGAAGAGATTGTTTATTTTCTCTTGTGTGAGGGCATGCTGGCCTTTGGTGGCCCTGGGCAACTATGACACCTTCTCAGCGTCCTTGGAGAACCAACTCTGTTCAGCTCTCCATGACCCCATGCTGGCTGGGCTGGGCCCTCATCCTCATGGACCCATATGGAGGGTGAGGCTCCAGCCATCACATCCGCATCCCAGGCAGCAAACAGGAAGGGAGAAAAGGTGCACCATCCTCCCTTTCAAGGAGGTTTCCCGAGACCCATGTAACACATTTGCTCACATCTCATTGGCCAGAGCCTGGTCACATGACCACTCCTAGTCAAGGGAGGTTGGGAAATGCGGTTTTTCAGCTGGTTGGCATCTCAGTCCTGGTAAAATGGGGAGAATGGGTGTGGAGGCTGCTAGCACACCTGCCACCCTTGCAAAGTACCCTAGTAGCTTTGCCCTTTTCCCTGCCACCTACCCAGCCTATTCCATCTGGGCATGTTGGGGACTGGTGTCTTAACCAGCCATGGTCACACTTCCAGGTGGACGGTCGCCTGGCCAGCCTCCCACCCTGTGTCCACCCCTCCTCACTGTGGCCCCCACTGCCCCACCCCCACGGCAGTCTCATGGCACCTGCTCCGTCCTGCCACAGACTTCCCTCCGGTGTCACCCACCCCCACCAGCTGCATCAGCGTCCACACACTCTAGTGTCTCCACCTGACCCTGTATGGCTTCCAGCTGCCCCTTGTGTGGCCTCCTATCAGCACCAAAGTTACCGAAAGAGCTGTCCATGCTCGCTGTCCCCCTGGGCTTCTCCACTCCCACCTGGCACAGCTCTCCATCCGTACAGCTCCCTGGACAAATCTGCTGCGACTCCTTCCTGCTGTGGACGCTGCGGGTCCCTCCTCAAAGCCTGGGGCTCAGGGACCCATGGCGCCCACCGCTGTCCCACAGAGGCCAGGGTGAGCCCGACCGGCCCAGCCAAGCTCCTCCCCAGCTTGGATCGCGCCTCTCCCCCACCTCACTACCCACCCCATTGTCCTCCTGCTCCCCACCAGCCTGGCCTTCCTGCCCCCATCCCCACGGTCCTCTCCTCTGTGGCCGCTCCTCCAGCCCACCCAGCCCTCCCCACACCAGTGGTACCCCCCAACTCCCGCATTTCCTCACTGGTGACCACGTGCCCCTGCTCCTGGTCAGCCAGCCTGACCTACCATGCCCCCTATCCCAGGGTGGCACCGAGATCTCCATCCCGGGCCACTGAAGTGTCACTCAGATTGGGGGGACCTTCCCTTGCCACATGCAGGAGCAGGCAAGGCCTCATGGAGGGAGTGGTGTCTCTATGGGGGAGGGCAGGGCTGGACACAAAACCTGGGGACGGGCAGGTGGGTAACAGCAGGGAGGGGTCAAACAGGCCACTCTCAGGGATGCAAGGGTAGGATGTCTGTGGTGGTCCTGTCCATTCCATGCTCCCCCACCCTGCAGGCAGGCCATAACTCCAGGATGCTGCGTCCCACCCCATCCCAGACAGCCCTGTGCAGTGGCCCCTCTGGAGTAGCCCCTGCTGGGCACTGACCCGTTCTTTCTCCCTCTTAACAGGACACAGGGGCTGATGGTAGCTGGGTGCCTATCCCCAAGATAAAGACTTTTCCTACTTTCTGGGAAGTTGGACGCTGCCATGTGACTAGCTCTGGCCAAGATGATGTGAGCAGAGAGTGTGCTGCTGGAGGCATTCCCAGGAAGATGCCTCACAGGAAAGGGCTGAGCCTGAGGCACATTCCCTCCTCCTTTCTGCAGACCCAGACCTAGCTCCTGATGGCTGGAGCTCCAGCAGCTACATTGGGCCAAGAGGTAGCCTTGGGGATGCACAGCCTGGGCTCTGATGCTGGGAAGGGATGAGGCCCGATGGCTCATGCAGCCTCCTCACCAGCCTGAGCACTGTCTTAGGACAGAAGCACATTTAAACCCTCATGCCCTCAAGGCACTGTTACTTGGAGTTTTCCACTCTGTGAGCCAATGCTGACTGACACCCGCTGCTGTGACAGCTCTGCCCTCCTCTCTCCTGCCATCCCTCTGCCACTCCCTGGGCCGGCCCCTACCTCCTTGGCCTGGACAAGGGCCTGGCAGGATTCCACCCCATGCCCTACGGCAGTCACTGTGGCCCCAGGCTGGAGCCAGAGTCCCCAGCCCCATGTGGAGGCCCCACTCCTAACCCCTCCACCCATGGCTCCTGCCCTCTCACCTCCTGAAGGGAGCCAGCTGAATGAACTCCAGCACAGCCTCCCCTTGGTGCATGGCCTGGGGTCTGAGCTCTGCTCTGCCTACAGCGCCATCCAGTGCGGTTCTCATCTCCCCTGGGGTTTCCTCACCTGTGCACCTGGGTCACACCTGGCTCCGCTCCATCAAGAGTGCTCGATGGCTCACTACCTACCCAGCAAACTCCGGCAGCCCCAGGCCTGCGATGCAAAGCTGCCCCTCTCTCCTCTGGGCCAGGAGCCCCTTAGGAGTGGTCCTTTCCCAAGCCTGCCCAGGCTCAGGGAGAGGTGCGGTGGGCAGGGCTAGCTGGGCAGGGCCAGGCAGCTGCACAGGGACGGACCACCCCTCAGGCAGTCCGCCCCGCCCGCCCGTGCCTGTCTCTCTCGGCCTGGGTCCTTCCCAGCCTGCCCTGCACTGGGGGGCCCTGCTCTCCTGCATGCAGGTGCACTCCTGTCCACATGGTATAGCTGTGCCCTGTTGGCTCCAAACCCCCTACAGTCCCAGGCACCCCCCACCGCCCCTTCCTGCCTCTTGGGGACCCAAGCAACATGTGACAAGTACAGGTGGGGAGGGGTGCTAAGGGCATGGAGGGAGGGGGTGGAGCTTCCCTCTGCCTCACCTGGGGCCTCTGAGCAAAGTGGGGCCCACCCCCAGGACCCCCTGGGCACCAAGTCACTTGACAGGGGCCTTGGACTCAAGAGTGGCAGGGCCTGCTCCCCGAGGTCCAGTCTGCTGGACCCACTGGCCAGAAGGGCCAGCCCAGCTCCACCCCAGGTCCCGCCAGCCAGAAACACACTGACATGTGTCTTCATAAACACTCATGGAGATTCTATTAAGAGATAGGATGCAAAAGGCACAGGTCACACATTCATCCTGGATTACATTTTATAAAAGCACGTTTCCTCCTCCATCTCACTCCTAGTTCTCTAATTTTACCTCCAGATACAAGAGGACAGGAATACGAGAGGTCTTTGCCACAAGTGTGTGGTACAAAGCCACAGTCATTAAAATGGTAGGAACGTAAATGGGCAGAAAAGTTGATGGGACAGAACAGAATGTTTGGAAGTAGAACCACTGCGCGAGGGGACAGTAATATACGACAAAGGCGGTATTTCAAATCTATTAAAAAAAAGAATTAATTACCGGTGCTGGGACAACAGAACAGCTATTTAAAATAAAAAACTGAATTTCCAGGGCCAAACTTTATATCAAAATAAACAGTAAGTGTATCAGTGAGTTAAGCATGAAAATGAAACACACAGAAGTACTAGAAGAAAAGACAGAATCTTTAAGTATAATCTTTGGGGAAGGAATACGAAACTCAGGAGCCATGGAAGATTGGTTAAATTCAACTACATAAAAAAATCTATACAGCGAAAAACAACATAAACAAAATCAGAAGATAAAATGAGGAAATATTTGCGACTTGTCATGTAGAGCTATTTTTTTTTTTTTTGCTAGTTTTCTGAATGAATAAAGAGCTTCTGTAGCTTAATAAGAAAGAAACCAATCTGCCAATAGTAAAATGAGCAAAAGACACGGATACAATTCACAGGACAGGATAAACAGTGACTCCTTTAATGTGAAAATGCTCACTCTCACTCCCAAGACAAATGTCAATCAAACCTACAACATGCCACTTTCTCACATAGCAAAGATCAAAACATTCATGACATGAAGGCCAAGGCAGAGCTGGCAACTGGCTGCAGGAGTGCTGAAAGTGTGCCTAACACCCCCCCCCCCCCCCCCAGCTTGTCGGCAAAACCACCAGACCTGCCGGATCAAAGCATGTAAGGAAATCCCTGCCCAATTGTTAGCTAATCGCTAAGCTGACCAAGCAGGGACCGCAGTGGCTAAGCTAAGCACAACAGAAGACATAGATTTTACAGAATCAGTCCAGGAAATACACTCAACAAACAAATAATGACAGCAGCAAATTCCAGGGATGGGAGGCTCTTCCAGAGTTATTACATCATGTTATTTAAAGTGTCCAATTTTCAACCAAAAAAAAAAAATTGAAACACCAGAAGAAGCAGGAAAAGTACAGTCCCATGCATCGGGGGAAAAGAGCAGCCCACGGAAACTGTCCCTGAGTAAGCCCACACACTGAATTTTCTAGACAAATACTTAATTTCCCCCCCTTTTTCAGTTTTATTATGTTGGATTATTATACGTACACATATATTGCACATGTACATTATATTGCGTGTAAATACACATATACAGCATACTGCACATTTTTTTAGTTTACATACATGTACTGATTATTGTTTCTAAGAACAGATTAGAGCTTTAGCTTTTTAAACTTACATAGGTATCAAAGGAATAGAGCCAACCACAAAATAAGAATCAACAGAATGTGGTGATCCAATCATAAAGGACAGTCAGATGTGACCACACATATTCAAGAGATCAGCCATCTTAGTTATACAGCAGTTCGTTTGCGTCCTTATTGTCATTGTTACTATTTTTTAGGTTCCTCATATAAATGATGTCACATAGCGTTTTTCTCTTTCCAGCCCACCTCACTTAGAATGACAATCTTCAGGTGCATCTGTATTGCCGCAAATGGCATTGTTTGTCTTGTTTTATGGCTGGGTAGTGTTCCATCGTGTATACGTACCACATCTTCTTTACCAAGCCATCTGTTGATGGACATTTGGGTTGTTTCCATGTCTTGGCTGTTGTAAATAGTGCTGCTGTGGACACTGAGGTGCATGTGTCTTTTTGAATTTTATTTCCCTCCAGATACATGCCCAGGAGTGGGGCTGTTGGATCACATGGTAAGTCTATTTTCAGTTTTTTAAGGAACCTCCATACTGTCCTCCATAGTGGCTGCACCAAACTACCTTCCCATCAACAGTGTAGGAGGTTCCCCTTTCTCCACACCCTCTCCAGCATTTATCATCCGCAGACTTTTCAATGATGGTCATTCTGGCTGGTGTAAGGTGGTATCTCACTGCAGTTTTGACCTGCATTTTCTCTGACAATTAGCGATGCTGAGCACTTTTTCATGTGCCTATTGGCCATTTGTATGTTTTCACTGAATTGCTTGTTTAGGTCTTCTGCATATTTTTGGATTGGGTTGCTTGTTTCTTTGATATTAAGGTGTATGAGCTGTTTGTATATTTTGGAAATTAGTCCCTGGTCTGCACATCATTTGCAAATATTTTATCCCATTCTGTAGGCTGTCTTTTTGTTTTGCTGATGGTATCCTTAGCTATGCAAAAGCTTAGACAAATACTTTAAGTCAGCTAAAGTATGTTTAAAGAACTAAAAGAAACCAGGTCTCAAGAATTACAGTATAAGAATAATGTTTTACCAAGCAGAGAGCATCAATAAAAAGAAAGGAATCACAGAAGAGAACAGAGTAGAAACTCTGGACTAAAAAGTGCAGTTAACTGAAATGAAGGCTTCACCACAGTGATTCAACGCCAGATTTCCGTTGGCAAATGAAAGAACCTGTGACCTTGAATACAGGTCACTAGTTCCAGTCTGAGAAATAGGAAAAAGAATGAAGAAAAATGAACAGGGCCTCAAAGACCAAAGGACACCATTAACCACACGTGTACACACGATGGGGGTCTGAGGAGAGAGGGAAAGGGGCAGAAAGAATCCTTGGGGAAATAATGGCCAAAGCCCTTCCGAATCTGATGGAAAACAATCTCCATACGCAAGAAGTTGAACAAGCTCCAAGTAGGACGCACCCTCAGGGGCCCACAACCAGACTCGTCAGAGGTGACGTCAAAAGCAGGAGGCGAAGAGCGCACCCCAAACCAGCCAGAAAACCCAGCTCACTGTGCGCGAGGCTTCTCACCAGAAACCAGAGGCCAGAAGGCAGTGCTGGAAGAAAAAGACTGTTAAGCCAAGAATTCCATACCCAGCAAAACTACTCCTCAAAAGTGAAGGAGAGATTAAGACACAAATGGAGAGAACCCTCTGCCAGCAGACCCGCCCTGCGTGAGACACTGAAGGGAGCCCCTCAGGGTGAGGAGAGAGACACCGGATCCAAACCCTCAGAGAAATACAGAGCATTAGTAACGGCAACCACACAGCCAAACAAAGGACAGTGTAAATGCGATCTTGTCTGTGAATCTTTCCTTTCCCTACCGGATTTAAGACAACTACATAAAGCAATAATCACAAAACTATCTTCATGGGCCTGCAAGCTATTAAGATGCAACTTGTATGACAAAAATAGCACAAAGGAGCGGGGAGAAAACAGCTACAATGGAGTAAAGTGTCTGAACACTAATGAAACTAGGTTGGTATTAATCCAAACTAGACTGCATTAAGTAGTTCATTATAATCCTCAAAGCAACCACTGAAAGAATTAACAACAACAAAAAAATAGGGAGACACAAGGGAACTAAATAACTTAACACACAAGAAAAAGCAATAGAGGAAGAAAGATTTTAAAAGACACATAGAAAAATAGAAAGACGGCAGACAAAAACCTTATGGCTAAATGGACTGAAATCAGAAATCAGATAGCAGAAGGAAATTCGGGAAATTCACAAGTATATAGGAATTAAACAACAGACTCCTAAGCAAGCAATGGGTAAAATACGAAATCACAAGAAAAATGAGAAAGTACTCTGGGATAGATAAAGATGGAAATACAACATACCAAAGTGTCTGAGATGAGGCTACAGCAGTGCTTAGACAGAAATTTACACCCATAAACACCTACACTAAAAAGACAGATCTCATTTCCACTCAAACTAGAAAAGAAAAAAAAAAAAACACTAAACCCAAAGCAACCCAAAGGAAATAGAGATTAGAGTGGAAATTAATGAAGAATGAAAAATAATACAGAAAAGCAACTTTGAATAGATCGATAACATTGATAAACCTTTAGCTTGACTACCCAAGAAAATTTTAAAAAAGAGAGAAAAGACTCCAACTTGTAAAATCAGGAATGGTAAAAGACATTGCTACCAAACTTACAGAAACAAAAAGGGTTATAAAGGAATACTGTGGACAACTGCATGTCAACAAATTACAACAAATAATCTAGATGACGTGGACGAAGTACTAGAAATACACAAGCCACTGAAACTGACCACGCAGGGTTTATCCCATGACTGCAGGGTGGTTCAACACACGGAAAACAGCTAATATAATACACCATTATCAGTAGGAAAAAAGGACAAAAATCACACGATCATTCTTCAATAGCTGAAGAAAGGGCATTTGACAAAATTCAACATCCCTTCACGACAAAAATATTCAACAAACTAGCAACCCAAGAGAACTTCCTTAGTCCGATACAAGCCGCCTATAACGCCCACGGCTGCCATCACACTCATTGAGGAGACTGGAAGCTTGACCAGACAAGGGTGTCTTCTCCCTCCACTTCTGGCACTGTACCAGAGGCTCCCAGAGCAACCAAGCGAGACAAAGAAGCAAAAGAAATCCAAATTGCCAAGGAAGAAACAAAACATCTCTCTTGCAGATGACACGACAGTGTGCACAGAAAACATAAGGAATCCACACACACAACCATTAGAGCTAGTGAGTGAGTTCAGCAAGGTTTCAGGACAAAAGACCAACATAAAAAAATCAGCTGTATTTCTATGTATTAGCAATGAAGAATCCAAAAATGAAATTCAGAGAACAGTCACATTTACAACAGCATCAAAAAGAACAAAACACTTAAGAATACATTTAAGAAAATAAATGCAAAACTTGTACACTGAAAACTACAAAACACTGTGAAAATAAATTAAAGAAGTCCTAAATGGAGATATTCCAAGTTCAGGAATTATAAAATTTAACATTAAAATGACAACACAGTTGACAATGTAGGTGTTAGGCACGTTGAGTCTCCATGCACCCAAAAACCCTTGTGTGACTTTACAGTTGCTCCCCCAGCCCCACCCCGACCCCGTATCTGTGATTCTGCCTCCAAGGATTCAACCCATGATGGGCCGTGCAGGACTATAGTATTCATTATTGAAAACAATCCTCGTATGCGTGGACCCGTGCAGTTCAAACCCATGTTGTTCAAGGGTCAACTGTACTTTCCAAACTGATCTCCAGAGTCAACATAATCCCATCAAAATCTCAGTTGCTTTTTTCTTTCTTTCTTTCTTTTTTCTTTTTTTGCAGAAGTTGACAAGCTGATACTAAAATTTATTTGGGAACACAAAGGATGCAGGATGGCCGAAACAATCTTTAAAAAGAACAAGGATAGAGGACTCGTTTTAATGAAGACGTTGTCACACTGGCACAAGGACATACGGGTCTAGGGAAGAGAATTGAGAGTCCAGAAATAAATTCACACATTTATTGTCAACTGATGATCAATAAAGGCACGAGGATAGTTCAGTGGGGGAAAGAATAACCTTTTCAACAAATGATGCTGAGAGACCTGGACGTCTACATGCAAAAGAATGAAGCTGGAAGATTTAAACCACATATAAAAATTAACTCAAAACGGACCAAAGACCTAAATTTAAGAGCTAAACCATGAAACTCTTACAAGAAAACATAAGGGCACAGCTTCATGCCCTTGGGTTAGGCCATGGCTGCTTAGATATGATACCAAAAGCACAAGTGGCCAACAGGAGAAGTCGATATACTGGACATCAACAAAAGTCACAGCTCTTGTGTTCAAGGAGAGCCAGAATAGGAGAAACACCTGCAACGCGCATAAGGGCCTAGCACCCAGCACATACAGAGCGCGCCGACACCTCAGAACAACAATTCAGTTAAAAACGGGCAAAAGATCTGGATGTGTCTCCAAAGACGCACAAATGGCCACTAAGCCCGTGAAAAGATGTTCATGTCATTCATCAGGAAAGCGCAAATCAAAGCCACGAGCTACCGTTTCACACCCACTAAGGCGGCTAAAGTTAGAAAGACTGACAATAACAAGTGTTGGCAAGAACATGGAGAAACAGGAACCCTCACACCCTGCTGGTGGGACGATGTAGCGATGATGTAAGGTGTGTAAAGCTGTGCAGCTGCTTTGGAGAGCATCTCAGCAATTCATCAGAAAGTTACCAAATTACACTTCTAGGTATAAACCCAAAAGAAGCGAAAATACAAGCCAACACAAAAGCCTGTGCACGGGCGGTCACAGCGATGTCACCCATCACAGCCTCAAAGTGTAAATCGCCCGAACGTCCACAGGGCACGGACCACAAAGCGAGGTGTGTTCCCACGTGGAGCATCATCCCGGCATGAAAGGGGTGAAGCGCTGACATGTGCTGCAACACGGAAGAACCCTGGCCGCGTGGTGCACAGTGAGGAAGGCCAGATACAAAAGGCCACGTGTTGTTTGACTCAATTCATAGGAAATGTCCAGCAAAGGCAAATCCAGAAGCAGATGTAGACCAGACAGCACAAGGGCTGCAGAAGGGTGAATGGGGGTCCTTGCAGGGTAATAAAAAGTCCCAGAACTAGACAGTGGTGGTGGGCGCACGACACTGTGAATGTACTGAATGCCACGCTTTAATGGAGTAAACGCTGTGCTATGTGAGTTCAGTCTCCATAAAGCTGCTTTTAAAAAAACAGAGTGAGGTAGTTCTCTGCATTCTGATGCGAAACCACCACCAGGACACCCGTGAGATGCCACAGGTGCCAACTGCGAATGATTCACCCCTTCACGTTAAGACACAAAAGCGGGTTTTCCTGGAGTTCCTCTGAGTGGCCACCGGTGGGGAAGGCTGGGAAGCTGGGGTGGGGGCTGCACAGTCATTCTAAATGCTGAGCGACTCTGATCCATGTCACCAAGCACACGGGCTGTGCAGGATGCCCTGGGGACACGGCTGCTCGAGCCCACCCTGGTTACCAGGCAGGCAAATCTGTAACAAGATGGCAGTGGCCACCCCGCAGGGGAGAGCCCACACCTCTGGGGCGTGTTAATCAGAATGTGTACCACCTCCTTGCGTTAATACATGCTACAACAGCAGCCACGGTCACTGCCCAGACCTGGGCCTGCTTTCCCATCCTCGTGCATCAGCAGGGGAAGAAAAGGAGCCGATGACCAGAGGGGACCACAAACCCAGCCTGGCTCTCTAGTTCAGCGCGTAGTTAAACTGGTTTGCAAACTTCTCGTGCTTCCTCTGATCCATCTGGTTCATGGCTGTGACCACCCTCTGCACGGCCGCCCTGCAGAGAAAGCAAAGCAAGATGCGACTGGGGAGGCCCCAGACTGGGGTCAGGACCCATGCTGGGGGCACTGCTGCACACAGACCACTCGCAGGCTCCCTGTGGATAGGCGACACAGCTCGGAAACCGGCAGAGCATCCCAGTCCAGAGCTGGAGACCACAGTGCGTGACTCTGCTGCAGAAAGTAGCCTTGGCCGTGCCCTGGCACCTCTCCCGCCACTCCAAGCCCTGAGGGTGGCTCCCAGGAACCCCAGTCTTGCCAGTGCCATGCTGTACCCCCAAATGACGGCATAGCCCGTGCAGCAGGTGAGCACATGCAGCCAGGACAAGCCTGATTCACTCAGTCCTGCTGCGCCCAGAGCTGCACGTCTGGTGTCGGGGAAACACTGAGGGACATGCAACAGAAAGATGTGGAAGGCAGACCAAGTGCTTCTTGCCATCCAACCGCTGCCACTGCCTGGATGAGGCAGTGCTGGGGAAGCCAGGAGGCCCCTTGCCAGCCCTGTTCCCGGGGCACCCATGGCCCCCCGCAGGGAGAGCTCCAGGCCACCCAGCTGCCTGCAAGGAGCCCCTCGGAGGGCCCCATCAGCACCTGTGGCTGAGCCACAGGAAACCAGCCTCATGCCCAGAGCCCGGGAGCCAGGCCCTCCTCCGGACACCGACGTGCACAGCAGGCCAGCAGTGAGGAGCAGTGCCCACAGCTGCCGGGGCACTGAGGAAGCCGCCCTCCTGTCCTACCCGACTCAGGCTGGGTCCCTGGTGGCACCTCCTCTGCCTGGTGCGCTGAGCACCTTCTGGGCGTCGGCCCGAGAGGACAGCCTCCTGGACAGCACCTGCCTGGGCAGACCTCGGAAGGAGCATCAGCCACAAGTGTGTTTCTAATCAGAAGCCCCCATGCCTTCCTTCATCCCCTGACAGCAAGGATGCTGGGCTAGAGCCTCCCCACTCTGGCCCTGCCAAGTCACCACCAGCCAGGCAGGTCCTGCTGGGCCAGAGAGCTGCCTGGACCCCAGGGTTGGTGCTTGGAGCAGCACGAGGCGCCTGCTCCCTGGAGCTGAGACTTGCGCAGTAACCACCATCCCGCCACCCTTGGAGGTACCTGCCCTCCCCGAAGTCACCAGATGGACACGCCTGGGCCCTGACCACCCCTTCGAGGTCAGCTGAGCAAGGGGGAGCCTCAGGGCTGGCTCAGCCCCTCACTGGGAACCTCGGGTTCACTGGTTGGCTGGCAAAGGCCCCTCCTCGGGAAGAGGCTCGCTCATTACCCTCAGGGTGACCAGCTCCAGCCTCCACTCTCACCCGCCTGCCCTCTGCCGCCCAGGGGCCTGCTGGTCATGGCAGCCAGGGCCCTGGCTGCAGGTACATCTTGGGAGTGCGGTCAGCCCCCCTCCCGCACACCCAGGCCCGGAGCTGCGGCAGGACCCCAGAGAGGCTCTTACTTGGCGAAGACCTTCTTGGCAATGCGAGCCCGCGCTGTGTCGGCCTGCCGCCTGAGGTCGGTGAGGCCAGGGTGCTTCCTCCTCCTCCCCTGGCCTCTCCCCCTGGACCTGGACGAGCCAAGATCCACCCCAGTGGCTGCCTCCACGTCCCTCATGAACTCGGGGTCCTGCCAGTCTGCAAACAGACCCCAAGATTTCAGAAGACACCCAGCACCAACCTCACCTGAGCCCTGACCCCTCCTTGAAACGGGGGCTGGGAGGGCCACTGGCCACCCCACAGACCCACCCCTTAGGCAGGAAGGCCACTGAGGCTGGCGGCCAGGGGCAGAGCCACACATAGGCTGCTTCCCAGCCTCCAGGCTGGGCCGTGGCCCCCAGACCCGTCTGCTGGCCGGTGGGTGTGTGCAGCAGGGTCAGCCAGACTGAGGGGCCAGGGACTCTTCATCGATCCGAAGACAACTTGGTCGCAGGCGCCAGCAGACAGCCCACCCCTCGTGCAGGGACCACTGCCTCAGCCCAGGCCCTTCAGGGCAGCGGGAGACAGCTCCGAGGGGAAGCAAACATCACCCAGCCCCGGAGTCTAGCCTCGCCAGCCCTAGGCTATACCAGAGCTAGGTCGGTGTGTCCATCTGCCAGGACTAACAGCGTTAACTGTCAAAATGGGGGGGCTCCCAGCCCGGGGTTCCAACAGCAGCCCCACCGCTGCCCTGGCAGCTACTCCCCTCTCAGCCTCTGCTTCTGCTCCTGGGGAGGGGTGGGGGGGGGGCATCTGAAGGCCACACAGGGATCCCTGAGATTCAGTGTCTGTCCAGCCAGCTGGCTCAGGACAGGCACCCAGGTCAGCTACATGACAGCACAGCACCCCCCAGGCACCCAGACCCCAGCCCTGGCTTCCTGCCCCCGATGACACCACCATGCAAACAAGAGGCCCATGGGCCGGGGCCCGGGCCGCGGGCCGGCCACGTCCAGGAAGGGGAGAAGCCACGCGCCCAGACAGACAGATGGCGAGGCCTCCCAAGTTGATTTCCGAAGTGAAGGAATATGGGGCTGCACAACCCAGATACAGGAACCATTAATCCAAGATTAAGGAAAACTGTCCAAACAGTTTATCTCCCAGTAATGAGAAGGCGTCACAGTTTAGGAACCTGGTGAATAGAGCAATTGTTTAAACACAACAGGAAAACGCCGGCACCCAGGAGAGGTGGAATGAGCACCTCAGTAAAATGAAGGAGCAATTTAACAGCCTTTGAAGAAAATCAATAGAAGCCGGGCGTGTGGCCGTCCTGCGTGCTGACGGGCCCGGAGCTCTGTGCGCACTGTCACCGAGGGTCGCGCCAGGGAGAAGAAAATTGCCCGGCCTGCGAGGGAGGCGGGGATCAATACTGTAGTTAGCAAAGAGATGCTATTTCACATCTGACTGGCCAGCGCCGGCCCGCGGCCCCAGCCCGATACCTGTTGTTAACAAGTCACCGAGGGCTGCAGAACCAGATACTCTTCAGGGCTGACACAAAAAATAGGCACTTAATTTGCTCCTGAGTGTGAGCCACCAGGGAAGGCCTCGCCCCGCGGATTAGCGGGTCAAGGCCCCTCCCTGCCGCCCTCCAGGCCCCGGGGGCCCAGGCGCCGACCTTGGGTGTGAGGCTGAAACCGAATCCTTGTCTCTTGCAACAAAGGAAAGAAGCCCACTAATGACAGGTGCCCAGCGGTGACCCCCTGAGACCCCCACTCTGCCCCCCGGGGCTCTGGGCCTGCCAGCTGGGCCTTTCCCAGAAGGGGCCCTGGGCCTGCAGGGCCTCCAGACCCCAGCCCACTTCTGACAAACCACAGACACATCAATTCGGGCCCTCCACCTCACCCTGAGTGTGTCGGCAGTGACGACCACTTCTGCGTGTCACCACCTGGCCGAGCTGTCCAGGGGCCCTCTGGGGGCCAGGCAGCCGCCGGCCCGCGGCACGTGCCAGGACGAGCCACCTGGGGCTCAACTTTTAACTTTTCTTGTTCCAGTTTTTCATCTGCTTAAAAACAGAATTAAGAACCCAGACTCCAGACAAACAAATGGTAACAAGGTAGTTTCTGGTTGTGGGTGTGTCCACATCAGGAGCCCTGTGAAAGCCTGGTGGGGCAGGGGCCTGAAGGTGGAGTGTTCCGGCCACACTCGTGAGTTACAACCAGCAGGCGGCTGCAGGTGACCATGTGCAGGCACAGGGCTGCCCTGGGAACTGACGGGTCCGGGTGTGTCCCTATATGGTGCCACCCCCATCTTGTCCCCCCAGACCTACCCGGGCGCCCCGCTGGCCTCTGCAGCTGCTGCCTCTGCTCCTGGGCCCTGTCCTCTGGGTGGAGGGGCCGTCCTGCTTCGTCTCTTGGGATGATCTTCCCATGGAAAGGGCACTGCGGCGAAGGATAGAGGGATTCTGATGCCAGAGGGGCCGCCAGCCTTCCCCAACAGGCTCGCCCTCCAGCCACACACCCCTCAAAGGAGGGGCCTTGGGCATGGCCGTGAAGGAGCCAGGCAGTGGAGGAGGGTCTGGGGCCTGAGTTAGTCTGGCCAAAGCCCCGCCCAGTGCACAAGGCCACCTCTGCAGACGCTGGGGCAAGGCACAGAACGGGCTCAGGAGGATGTGTGCGCGTGGAGGTGGGGGCCAGGAACAGAGGAGGAGCGTCTCAAGTCCCGTGTCCACGTGTCAGGCCACCGGCCCGCGCAGGAAGCCCAGGCACAGCCACAGACGAGCCCATCCTGTGGAGGGGGGGCTGGCCAAGATGCCCCCGCCCCCCGGCTCACCTTCAGGCGGTCCTGGCGCTGGCAGAGCCGGCCATCGGGCCGGGGAGCGCGGCATTGGTGCTGCACAGGCTCAAACTGCCCCGCGAAGGGGATGCGGCGGCTCCACAGCGACTCAGACACAGCAGCGCCGTCCTCTCCCACGTCCGCCTCGAGGGGCTTCCAGAAGCGGTGCTCAGAGTCCGACCTGCGTGCAGACCCGAGACTCGGCACCACTGCAGAGTTGCCACCGGACGGTGCCAGCAGCAAAGCCAGGCTGGCAGCTGAGGGTGGACCTCTTGGGAGCAGAACCCAAAGATACTCGGGCCTGTGAGTTCACCCAGGACAAGCAGATACCCAGCAAGGCAGGGGCGCCGTCAGGCACCCCTGCCCCCCGCCACACGCTGCCCCAGCCTGGCCTGGGCCTGTGGCCTGTGCCCCTCTCCTCTACGACCCTGGAGAGAGGCGGGCTTCCCAGAAACTTCTTGCAGAGCCTAAGCCAAGCCTGGCCCAGGCAGAGGTCCGAGTCAGAGGACCACGGGGCTGTCGTGGCAAGGGCCTGGGTGGAGAGGCTGGAAGGAGCGGGACGGGTCGGGAGGGACCCCAGACCCTGGAGGACAGCCCTCCAGGCCACCATGAAGCCCGACGATCAGGGAGGACAACACAGGATGTCCCACTGAGGAGCGACAGGGAAGCTGAGAAAAGGACACAGGACATGTGAGGGGCCGCCTCCTCAGGCCACTCGTGGTGCCCTGGGGGCCCACAGCAAAGCTGGGCCGAACCCAGGCTGAGTCCCCGGGCCGGGGCAGGAGCAGCACAGGGCCCACAGGACCACGGACGCCGCACTCACTGGAGCATCTCCCTGGCCGGCAGCTGCTCCCGGCCCCAGTAGCACAGGTCCACCCCGAAGGGCACGACGGGCGCCCGGGCCCGCTCTGCAGCCTGCGCCTTAGCCTCCTCTGGCCCCCGTGGTGCCCTGGAGAGCACAACACGAAAGAGCAGGATTCGGTGACGCGGCGCCTGGAGCCGGCCAGAGCCACCCACCCTTCCCCTCCACAGCCCGCTGCAGCCCCAGTCAGCACACTGGAGCAGTGACCTCCACTACCTCCGGCCCGGGCCCCGGGGCAGCTGCCTAGCCCCTTTCAGAAGCCTGGCCGTCCTGGGACTCCATGGGGAGCTGGCTTTGGATCCAGTCGTCATGCTGGGCCTGGGGGTGCCCTGTGGTCGGCCCCTCAAACCCCAGGGCCTTGGGCCCTTGTGCTGCTTGCACACCAGCTCTGAGGACCCCCTCCCCCAGCACAGCAGTGCTTGCGGGCCACGTGTGCAGGCAGGGCAGCCTCTGAGGCCAAAGGTGGGCCTGGCCTGGGCAGAGGCTGGCGTGCGGGAGTCACCTGGGGCTTGGGGGCAAGGGCACAGGCAAGTGTTGCCGGAGGTGATGCAGCTGCGCGGCCACAGAGGTGGGGTCAGACGCCGCCTCCTCCTCGGTCCTTGTCCTCCTCGCCTGCAGGCCTGGCGCAGATGGCTTTTTCTCCAACCCTGGGACGGAGACATGTCTGTTCTTGGCCACTGTCCCATGACCCCGGACAGACTTGCAAGGGCACCATGTCCCCATCCCACATGTAAGCGTGCCGAGGCCCCCAACAGTACCCGCTCCGCTGCCCGCCAGATATGGCCCCGACGCAGGCATCTCACCAAGGCCACCAGGCCACTCACCTGCAGGCTGCGTCCACACCCAGGTCCTCAGGGCAGGCAACTACTGGATCCCACCCACGCCGCTCCCCAGCCCGCTGGCCTGTCTGGGCTCCCCGGACCCTTGCACGCCCCTCCCAGCTGGGCACAGGGACTGGGGCTCCCAGGCTGCCCAGAAGGCCCCAGAGGCACCCCCACACTGAGGGCGTCATCTCCCTTCCCCAACAGCCGGCGGGAGCCCCTGGCCGGGACAGAGCACTTGTCCCTCTGCGGAGTGGAGCGCCTGCACTGCCAGGAGAAAAACAGGTGAATAAAGGAACAAAGTATCTGGAGGACAGGAAGGACCAGAAGCCAGAGCTAGAGACCTGACAGGGACCCTGGGAGAGGAAGCCGCAGGACGGAAGCCCACAGGCAAGCAGGGCCTCAATGAATTCCAGGTGGCCGGAAGGGCGGGGAGGGTGGCTGCGGGACGTGCGCCGGTGTTCGGAGGGGACAAGCTCCCAGGAGCTCACGGTTTGGGGGCGTCAAGGGCAGATGCGCCAGTATCAACGTCCCCATCGCTGGATCCCAGACAGAGAGGAAGAGAACTGGTGTGCAGGAAGCAGTGGGAGAAGCAAAGAGCCCAGCCCTCCAGGACTTTGAGGAGGCCCGAGGGGCTCAGTGAGTGTCAGGGAGGAGATGGGAGGACAAACACGTTAGTGCCGTAGAAGGAAACACAAGAGCATCAGATGTGAAGAGAGAGGCCTGCAGAGCTTCCGAGGAGAAAGCCAATGCCCCAAAGCCACAAGCGCTCGCGGGGACCCTCGCCTCCAACACAACAGTGAGGGAAAGGCCTCGGAAGGCACCTCACACTGGCGAAATGCCACCCAGATTCAGAATTTCATACCCAGCTACACGAGGTTTCAATGTGCAGGTGCAGGAGGTGACTCCACCCAACTCCACATGATGACCCGCCTGGAGGGCGTGCAGGACTCGCTCCCTCTAGCCCAAGCCTCCACAACAATCAGAATTCAACTGGTTTCCGGACGACCCTGGAGGCCGGGGCAACGGAAGCAACCATGTCCCTGACCTTGCACAGGCCCGGCGTGGACACAGCATGCGGCGAGGGTGTGCAGTGAGCGTGACGGTGACCCCCAGACTGGGCGAGACCACCTGAAGCACAGCATTTCGTCGCTCCGTTTACACCACGTGAACACTTCTAAGACCAGCAGAAGAGAGGTTTATCCAGCCCACAAGAAGTGGGGAAAAGGAAACAGCAGCAATGGCAAACGGAAAAGGAAGTCTGGAGAACAGAAGCATGGGGGCCACCGAGCACAGCCGGGACCCCAGCGGCCACTACTCAGGTGGGTTAAAGTCACTCAGACCAATTCGCCTAAGAACACCCAGCCCCCAGTCCACCCGAGAACCCCTCAAAGCAACCGGTCAACAGAAGGCTGAAAATAAAAGGACGAGAAAAGACTTGCTGTGCAAACGGGAACCAGGAGAAAACTGAGCTGACAGACACCAGGAGAGAAACCAGGCCTTGTTAACGAGGGAACACAAGGAGTGACCACGTGTGCAGACGTGAGCGGCTCCAAGGACCCTGGCCGGCGGCCGGGACCCAGGGGTCAGTGGAGTCGTGGCTTCTCCTACCGACATCGTGGGACTTCACGCCCGAGCAGTGCTTCCCAGCACACACGAGAAGCGGCCACGACAACCAGGGGGCAGCCCCTGGGGCCACCAGAGGAGCAGACGCGGCAGCGCAGACCTGTCTGCGCCCCCATGCTCCCTGTGCACCGGCTTTCCTCACCACGCCTCCATCCACCTGCACAGAATTCAGGATGTCCTCCACTTCCAGAGACAAATCAGAAAGGACATGTCGTAGCACTGAGCACTGGACACCAAGGGAAGTGCTCCCTGGGCAAGGAGAAGGCCCTGCTCAGGCCACTGTCACAGCGCCTGGCTCTTTGCAGCAGGGTCTGCACGCAGCCTCTCGGCACAGGGCAGGCGCCTGTGAGTGTGCCATCTGGTGCTTCTGCAGACGACAGAAGAGCTGTGACAGAGGCCTGGCGCGGCCCACAAATCCGAAATGTTCACCCAGCCCCACCCCCCACCCCAGAGAACGCTTGCCAGCACCTGCTCCAGACACCTTTCCAGGTCTAACAGGACCCTGTGAGTGGGGGGCTCCCTGCTTCTCAAGTGCCCGTGGCTGAGGGTGGGGGAGGACCACCTGGCAGTGCCCTGGCTATGAGCCCCGGAGACATGGGCACACTTGGAAGGTAGGCGGGACCAGCCAAGTCACCAACACATCCCAGGTGGTCACAAAACTTCCAAATGCCCCCACCGCCGTCACCCACCGGGGCAGACCCTGACACGGTCATGCACGGGTGCACACACGGCAGCGCGGCCGGTAAGTGGCCGCCGTGGCACTTAGGTGGATACAATCACAGCCACGAGATCAATATGAGAATTCCTCAGAGTTACAAGAATGAAATATATTTTTCATTGATTTGTTGTTTTAAACCATTAAAAAGATGGGTAAGCGTGTTGAAGCAGGGTAAGTACTCGGCACTGAAAAAACACTACCAGTTTCATGTTGTCCCAGAAAAATCAATCTCGATGACATACTTTCAAAGTAAGAACCCAAAAAGCAGGCATGCCCCAGGCCGCGGGCTGCGATTTTGGAGAGAACAGTGACTCCTGGGAAAACTGGGGGCTGCACAGCTCCCACTGCCCAAGGGCATCGGACTGAAGCACCAGATCTCGGCTCAAATTTACTCCCAAGGTGGCTTTTAGAAAGAGCCATAAAAATGTCCAAATCCCCCTTTTTGTGTAAATTGACCAAGTGGCCGCTATTGGCCTGAAGCACTGAAGCAGAGTGGGGCGGGGGTGGGGGCGGGATCGATGGCAGGAAATGGAGAGGCCAGGGCTTCCCACGAAGTTCGGCAGCGGCAGCAAGCTCGACTGTATTGATCTCGCCAGTTCAGCTGGCCTTGTAATTAAAATGTAAATTTGAGAAAGAGATTACGTCCTGACAGAAATGGCAGGATTAAGGGGAAGATAAAAGCCCCTCTGTGAAAATTCTGAGAAAGAAAAGGAGCGCCATGTGGATCTAGACCGAATCCACTGCAGACTCACCGCGTTTAACTGAAAAAACAGCGACAGAGCATAAACCAGCATTATGAACTGGCTCACCCAGCACCGGCCGTGGGCCCGTGGGGACTTCAGCGAGGCCGCGTCCCTGCCCAGCTCCAGCGCCCACCTGCTGGCACCGGTACCCTCACGAGGAAGAAGCAGCGGTGGGGTGCAGGCAATGGCGAAGGCCCACAGCACCAAGGGGGCCTCCGAGCCACCTGGGTGGCGGGGCCCTTCGGACGAGGGCTCACAGACTGTCCGGACCAGGAAGAACCAGGATGGTTTACCTCTGTTCTCGTGCCTGGGGCCTCGACTAGGAGGACAAGTGCCTGCTGGGGCTGGGTGCCCTCAGAGCCGGGCCCTCCGGGAGGCCTGACCCAGGGTGGGACAGTGGGCAGGGCCCCAGGGAACGGGCAGGACTCTGGGTGTGGGAGGGCAGTCACTGCACCTCTGTGTGCCTTGTGGGTGTGGGACAGCATGAGCTGCGGGTGGCAGATGGCCGGGCACCTGGAAGGACACGGAAGCACAGAGGGCACGGGAGTGGCCCAGTGGGCAGGGGGTGGGGGACAGCGCTGCCCTGGGGTGCCCAGAGACGAGCCAGCAGGCACAGGCAGAGAGTAAACAGGCCCGAACACCGGAGGGTCGGGAAGTCCGTCTGTTAATCTGGCATGACACCGCGATGGGTCATGTCTGCACCCTGGGCTCCAGGCATCCAAGCTCGTCGACGATGCCACACCTCACCCCACACTCAGACTCTGGTCGCCTCGGCCACTTCGCCACAAACCCCACAAGCCCTTGTTTGTTTGCTTCCTTGGATGAGAGATGCCTCCTGTACAGACCTGGCTTTTGGAGGTTTTCTGGGAAAGAAGAAAATTCTACACAGGAAAGATTGGTCAGTCGCAGGTGGGCGAGCACTCCCCGAACTGCATCTGTGCTCCACGTCCTGGAGAAAACAGACTCTCGGCTGGACGCTGAGCCCGTGACTCCACAGGCGGCAAGGAGGATGTGGCCTTACTTGTGGCACTTACAGAAATGGTGACTGCACAGCAGGGGGGCCCCGAGGGCATGAGGTGGCTGCCCCCACCCACTGAGCAGCAGTGGCCCCGGCCATCGACTCCCTCGCAGCCCAAAGGGCCCCATGGCTGCAGGAATCGCACCATCCGCCCCAACGCCCTCCCTTGAGTGCAGGAGCCCCAGGCCTGCTCTCTGCTCGGAGGGTGCCCCTCCTGCCCTGGACCCGCTCCTGAGATTTCTGTGACCCCAAGCAGGGCGGTCCTGCGCCAAGGTGGGGCCTGAGGCTGCTGGGTGAGGAGTCAGCACAGGCCTGTGTGCTGAGTCAGGGGCCTCGGTCTGGACAGCCCGCTACCCCTGCAGGAGCTGGCGGCAGGGCCTGCCCACCCAGGGCCAGTGAGCAGCCTGCTCACAAGGGAGGATCACAGGACTGTCCATAAAAGCAGCTCTGCAGGGTTGCCAGGCGGGACCACGGGGAACCTCAGGACCATGAGGCACAGCCTGGAGTGCCCAGTACGACCCGGAGCCTGCTTCCCACTCGGCGGGCCCTGGACCGGAGGTGAGCTCACGCCCCCCAGGCCCCTCTGGCCGCTCACCGTACTCAGGCCGCAGGTGCTCAGGGATGCAAGGCTCATACCCCTCCTTCTCCGGGACCTCCACGAAGTCCTCATCCTCGTCCTGGTCCTCGTCCCCGGGGGCCGCCTTCTGTGGAAATCCCCAGATCTGTGTGAAGGAACCACAGGCAGAACCCCAGGACCCCTAGTCCTGCCCCTGTGTATTTCCTCCAGGCTGGGGTTTAGCATCGACCACGAGGGATGCGCCTATGGTCATCTCCCGCCTGCTCCCTGCCTAAATCCTCCGCCAGCTGTCCCCTTGAAATGCACGGAGGGGACAGCCTCAGCCCCCTAGAGCCCGGGGTAATGGCAGGGCCTGAGTTGCTGGCCCTCCTTCTAGCTCCAGCCAGGCCAAGGCACTGCGTCCTGTCCACCTGGGCCTCTGCTGGTGCCGGTGTGACCACAGCACTTCTGGAATATTCTGTCCCTAAAATGACTTGTTAAAAAGCCACCAAGCAAAAGCTTTCTCCAGACAAGGCTGCCCTCCCCGCCCACTTGGCAAGACATGGGCACCTGTGCCACCCCTGGGGGGCCCAGAGGCCTGAGAGAGCCCCTGCCCCCAGCCCAGGGCCCTGGAACTTCTCCGCCCTCTGCCCCCATCTGCTTGCTGGGGTTGCAGCAGGGACCCTGAGCATGAAGGGCTTACCTTATGGGGGCAGAGGGCCCCCAAAGGGCAGGGCAACCGATGGCCACACACACTCATCAGGCACCAGGGCCGTGTAGAACGGGAATCACGTGTCAGCAGCCCTCCCTGCTCAGACCCTGACGCATGGCACCCCTCTGGGCCAGCTCAGCCTCCTGCTCCCCAGCCCTCTCGCCCCACATTCTCAGCAACCCCCACAGGGACCTGTCTTTCCAGAGCAGGAAGGCACTGGGAGCCCTGCCCTATGGCCAACCCCACCTGAAACACTTGGGGCCCCTTTCTGCCTCTGGCCCACTCAGACCAGTAGGGGCTTCTGCCCCAAGAACCCACCCCAAAGAAATACCCAGAGAGGTGACCCCTGCCGAGTCCATACCAACTGCGGCTGTAACCCTCTGATGCACACATCCCCTCCTACAGTCCACCTCACGCTGTGGCTCGGAGGCCCGAGGTGGCCGCCTGGGCCCGCTGACCCCCAGGGAGGAGGCCAGCAGGCACCGCCCCCGCCGACCGTCACTGCAGGGCCAGGGGCGGCCACCAGCCCAGGCCTGGCTAGCACGCCGCCTGCCAACCCGGGACCCAGGGACCCAGGAAGCCACGGAGGAGCTGCCCTAATCAGATGCAAATGCACTGTGCTCGCACGGCTCGTGGTGCGTCTGGGAAGAACGGAGACATTAATCACTGGAAACTGTAATTTTTGTTATCAGTCTAACACTGATCAAAAGGGAAGCCTGTCTCCGCCGCTGACCTGTGAAACGTCCCAATTATACTCTTTGGAAATGACAGGGGCACTTAACTCCCGAGCCGGGCAAATGGCGACGATCAATCACGTTTGAATAACAATGAGCCGCGGACCTGAAAATTATTTTTGTATAGAATCTACCCAGGAATTTATGAAAGGTGGAGAGCAGCCCAAGGTTTTCGGGCATTACGGTCCTGGCTTGTGCAGCGCGTATCAAACACTAAACAGAATTTATGTGTTTTAATTTTCTAAAAGGTAGCTGTGGACTGGGTGCTACAATGCATAACATACAGTGCCAGCTTTTAAATATGGGGGTTGTTTTCATAAAATACTATGCTTATTGCCCACACCCTGGAATTTCCCCAAGGACTTTTATTGAATTTTCATTTCCCCCAAAATACTCAGCTGCTCTGCTAACTATCAGGAATTATACCTTCTTTCCCCCCAACCAAAGTTGTTTATCCCTGTGATTAAATACAGAGCCCCAGCTCCCTTGTTCTTAAATTAGTGCTGACGAGGCCGCACACGTGTCCAGAAGGGCTGTCAGGCCCACTGTCGCCTGGTCCCTGGTCCGGCCCCCAGGCACAGCTCTGCTGGGAACAACCCCAGGGCTCCCAAGCAGGCGCCACTGCGGTGATCACTCCCACACTCGCATCTCCTGCTCCTTGGCAGCTGGGGTGACCCCTCAAACGATGGCAACACAGAAGCAGGGACTTCATTGCTAACACTGCACTCAAGCTTGAACGCACGAACCGAGGGAAAAGGGCAGCAGCACCTGGTGTCTGGAGGCACAGGTGTCCTGTGGCCGCGACGCCGGGCAACCAAGTGCCTGTTCAGAGGGAGGAAGCAACCCACCAGCCAGGCCAGACAGGCCTCCCAGGCTCTGGAGGAGCATGTGGCTGGAGAAACTGAGGCCGCAGGGAAGACTCCACCGAGCACACTGAAGGGCCCGCCCAGGGCTCCAGGGCAGTGTGGTGGCAATTCCCTCAAGGTTCAAGGGCACAGACTGGGTCAAAAGGCAGCACTGGGTGCGGGTAGGGAGACGCTGGGGGCAGAGCAGGGGCGTGTGGACACTGCCAGGAGCTGGGAAGGAGGTCACCGGCCCGAGGAGGAATCGGTGAAGGTGGGCAGCTTTTAGCGTGGGGTCAGACTAACTGTTCTCAGGAGCCGTCTGCTGGGAGCTGGGCTTCCCAGTCCTGATGAAACATCACAGAATACGCTGGGGAAACCAGCCCCGCCCCTCACCTGGGGGCCCAGAGGCCCCACCAAGCCCACCCACCCAGGGCCTTCGCCCACCTCCCTAACAGGTGAAGACCTTGGGGCCTGGGGGCCGGAGGCTCTGGGAGAGGCCAGCCCCCTGGACTGAGGCCTCCAGAGGCGGCCCCAGGCCTCCGTCCGGTTTCATTCAAATGGACTCTCACCCACAGTTAAAAGGATTTAGAAAAATGAGGTTCTGTGATCATAATTAAACAGGCAACAGAACGGCTAAAATATACAATGTAATCAGTTTACGGAAGCAGGTAGCGGGATGCTAATTACCGGAGGAGGCTGGGAAGAGTCTGCAGGCCGGGGCAGACCAAGACATGGCTGGACCACTAAACAAATCCCGCGCAACCTGATTAACTCGGGGCGCCATCTCTATTGTTTTCCACCCAAGAAATCACTTTTGTTCAGTTTTATGTGTGTCTGTTTCCCTTTTTTTAAAAAAATGATGTAAGGCCTCCTCAGACAAGTAAGCTCAAAGCTGCATTTGTCTCCGCGGCTTGATGGCAACGCATTTAAAACCCCATTCTATCTTATAAACTAAAAATTAAACGTGCTCAGCTGTGGTGGTCGTCGCCACGGCTGCTATTTATATGCTAATGCCCTCCCTGGAAGGCCGTGCAAATCGCCCAGCCCAGCCAGTATCTCATGTGCATCTCTGCAGTGGGCGCACCTCAGAGGGCAGAGGATGGAGGTGGCCACGCAGGCACTGGGGACAGCACACACGGGGGTCTGGGATCCAGGGCAGCCAGGCACCCGGCCCAGAGTGGCCGTCATAGCGGGAGTGAGGCTTGAACAAGCCAAGCCCTGGGAGCTGCTCGGCGGTGCACAAGGAGGCCGCTGCCGCTCTGGGTCAACTGGACGTCTGGACGTCTGTTTCTAGGCCGAGGCTGGGTGGCCTGAGTCTGTGCTGCACCCAAATGAGCAGCTCCCTCTCCCCGGGTGCCCCCACCAGGCCTCACGGCTGGATTCCCATAAGATGCGGCCTCAGTGCTGCCAGTGTGAGTGGATGCAGAGCGGGGGCACTGCCTGCACCTCCTGTAACCGACACCACATCCTGCGGGGCTGGCTCTCAGCCCTGGTTGCTGCCCCAACGACTACCATGCCCTCCTCCACAGCTAGACCTCCTAGGATTCCTGGTGTGGCAGCCTGGCCTCAGCGGGAAGGTTCACAAACTCCCCCAGACTCAGTCTTCTCATCTGTAAAATGCGGGTGAGAACAGAATCTCCCCACAGGCCTGATTTTGCGATTATGGGAACCACATGTGAACAGGTTCAGAGGAGAGGGCCATCCTGGAGGATGCTGGGCGGATACGCTGTGGGCAGGAAGCACGCAGGGGCTGCGGGTGGAGAGGGTGGTCCCCAGCAGCTGAGAGCTCAGCCGGAGAACACGGGCAGACCCCTCCCCCAGCTCCAGCCCTCAAGTGCAGCCTTCAGTGTGAAGGTGATGGAGGGAGCGCGTCACCAGGAAGGTTGTTTACTGGCCCTGCTCAGTACAAGGTCCTGCCGGTCGGTTGGCTGATTTAGCTTCCCTGCCTCTCTGGGTGCCCGATGGGTCAACATTTCATTCCCTGGGTTCCCGCTCTCCTTTTCATCTGCAGGCTGCCAGCACTTGGCCCCAGCAGTCAGAAATGTGTCCAATGTGCGGGAGCTGCCTTGCTTCCACCTCGTGCTGGTGGTGGACCCCACGCACCGCCCAGGTGCATGGGTTGGGAGGTGGTCCTAAAGGCAGCAGGCAAACAACAGAAAGACCTCTCCCAGAGTCCAGAGGCTCAAGCTCTGTCTGCTTTTGCAGAGAGTGAGGGTGTGCCTGAGCTAAAAACTACGCGGCTGCCACGCTAGCCCAGCTAGTGAGAAGGGGCGTCCATGCAGGCAGCGCGGCGTGGAAACGTGTAGCCCAGCGAGCAAAACGCCCATGCCGCCGACAGCTTGAACAGACTGGCGCTCAGATTTTTTTTCTGACTTACTGGTTGGTGGGAGACTAATATTTCGTTAACTACACGATATGAAGTAAGTGGTCTTTGCTCTGTAATTAAACAGCAGGCAATTAAAAAGCTTTGAAAGGATTTTTATCAGTTTAATGAACATAGCAGCCTCCGATCACTACACGTCTCCTCTAACAGTGGGGCTGGAAACTAAATCCACCAACCAGTGCTCCGTATTGACCTGGTGAAGATTTATCCCCCACCACGTCCACAGGGCGCTGGGCAGACCCTCCATAAAACAAGCAGTCACACACACTAAAACTGGCTTAAATGTTCTTTAAGGACAAAACACCTAAGTCAGAAGGAAAACAGTGTAGAAAGCAAGGCACCAAAGACAGAAAAGGGGAATCGTAAAAAAAGGCACGTCGGCAGGAGGCCGCGGGGAGAGCACGCCCCACGCCTTCGGCGCCACGGGGCCGCCTGTGTGCGCAGGGCCGTCACACCGCGGTCCAGGCGTCACACGCTCGTCCGGCTCCAAAATCCTGGACCACACGCTGCTGATCAGCGCTCCCCGCTCTGCCGGCAGGTCCGAAGGACGCCGAGCCAAGTGGGGAAGCGGCAGGGGGAGGAGTCAGACCGCGGACGGTTCACGGGGAAACCAGCCAGGGACGCTGGTCGATAAATCTCACACCCGCGGCGCGCGGCGCGGGCGCAGATGCGCAGATACCGCCGCCGCCGTGTCTATTCTGGGCAGCGGGCCTGCGGAGCCCCTCAGCCGCCCAGCCGCCCAGCCGCCACGCGGGCGACGGGTCCCCGCAGCCGCCGGCGGGGGGCAGCGCGGCTCCGGGAACCAGCGCGCGGAGCCTGACGGGGGCCGCGCGCAGTCGCCCCGCGGAGCCGGCCGGCGGCCTGCGGCTCTGGGGCTGCGCTCAGGCGCCCGGCCTCCCGCCCGGCCTCCCGCCCGGCCTCCCGCCCGGCACCCCGCCCGGCACGGCAACCTGGCGTCCGCCGAGGCTCAGAAGTAAAGTACCCCGACCTGCCAGGCCATGCTGGCCGGGGCAGTCCTCCTCCCCCAACCAGAAAACACTCTCTTCGTTGTAAAACAAGAAACTTGGTCGAAATTCACAGAACTAACTTATTTCCTGTTTAGTCCACAGCCGCCACGCTGACTGCCCGCGCCCACGCGGCTCGGGAGAAAGGCAGGGTCGCCCCCTGGCGGCCCCCGGGGGCCGTACACCTGCAAGTGTAGGCGGACAGCGGCTCGTCGCTCCCACAGGACCCATGCCGAACCCTAACCCTAACCCTAACCCCCAGCAGCGAGGACTCGGAGCCAGGCTCGGGGTGCCAACCACTCCCACTCCAAATCCGAGGGGCTTCGAACTCCATCTTTCCCTCAACGGGAACGGTGCCCTCCCCTCTCAGGGCCTCCTCCTGACCCCTCCTCTCACTCAGGCGCCTCCCCCAGTTCAGGGTTGGGGTGGCCCTACCGTGTGGGTGCACTGACGTCTGATTCCTGGCTTCCGACCAGAGGCTGATGGGCTCCATCTGTGGCTGCTCCCTCCAGGTAGCACCCCCAGGGACACCTCGGAGGACCCAGCTCTCTCAGGGTCCCTTTCGAACACACAAGTCCAGGTCCTGGCGTGAGCCAACAGGAGGGGCCTGGATGCACAGGCACCCAGTGTCCCAGAGCAAGTGGCTTCACCCCTGCCCAGCCCTCAGGGCCCCTGCATCAGGCCCACAGGTCTCTCCACGCGCCCTGCCTCGCTGGGGACACAGCCAGCAGAGGGCCTCCCCCTTCCCGAACCATGCAGGGCCTCAGAGGCAGCGCCACACGCCCAGCAGATGTCTGGCCTAGAGCTCCTCCCCCCGCCCCCCAAAATGGGCACCAGTCCCCACATCCACCCAGCTCACTCGCCCTGGGCCTCTGCATAAGCCAGGAGGGAGACGTCCTGACTCTGAACCCCGCAGGCAGCTTCAGCCACAACGCAGACAGAAGGACCTCCAGCCTGAAGCTCGCTACTGATCTTCCCCCTTAAGGCCTCCACCCAACTCGCCCCTTCCCCTCACTGCCCCGCCTGCTCAGACCCCATCCCAGCCCCTGCGTCCACGGGGAGGGCCTGGCTGTGGTCTCTGGTCCCTTAGTTCAGAGCTCCCACTTGGGGAAGTCAGGCCCCAGTGAGGAAGAAACCAGAACACGCCTAGCCCCCAGGGACGTCTGCTTCCTTAGAAGGCTGAGCTAGGGTGAGAGAGGAGGGCCCCTGCGGTCCCCGCGGCCGGCTGGCGGCACTCACCTGCCTCCTGCAGCCCACCTCGGGTGAGATGTCCAGCTCACGGGACCGCCTCAGGGCAGTTTCCAGCTCCGCCTTTAGGTCAATGGCTCCCTCCAAGTGCCCACCATGGGTCCCCGTGCGGGTGAACAGCTGCAAGAACGGGGTGTCACTCGGCGGGCCAGGTGCCCTCCCTCCCCGAAGCTGCCCCTACCCCCAAACCTGGCCTGAGCTGGGGGACACGCCTCACCTGGACCCAGGAGCACACAGCCGGCAGGAACTTGTTCTGGATGAGCCTCAGAGCATCCCGGGCTGCCTGGATGACGGCAAAGTTGTCCTCGTCCTCACGCACCCTCAGGCTGTCTGCAACACATATGTGGGTCACCAGGACCACCACTACCTGGGTAGGCACCTGGGCACCTCAGACAGGGCCACCATATTGCCCCACACCCCATCCGGCCACACGTTGCCCGGGACCCCAGATCTGGCCCCAGAAAGAGATTCGCTGCCTTGACCCCAATGCCTTCTCACACATTGGGCAGACCAGGGACCTTCCCTGCACTGCTCTCAGGATGAAGGCCCCACCCGCCCCTTGGCCCCAGGCCCCCCCTCCAAGCCCCACCATCCCAGTGATCTGCACCCGGGCCCCCCACCTCCTGCGAGCCAGCTGCGTCCCCAGCCCCCAGCCACATGGCAGTAAGCTCCTTAGTGCTTATAGGGTTCAAGGTGCCTGAGGGAGACAGGTATTTCCACAGCTACAGAGCCCTGCTGCCCTCCAGCCCCACCCACACCCCACGCACCAGCGAACCACGAGTGGCAAGAGGCTGTTTCTCAATCATGTCTTCCTCCAGCCACTCTTTGACCCCTTTCCAGGGCCTCCATCACTCGGAGAGTCAGGCCTGCCATCATGGCCAGGACTGTGTCACAACGAGGGCCTAGGGCACAGGACTCCCAAGCTTTGAGTCACCCCCACCCCTCCTTCACCCCTTGCCTCCCGGCCCTGAGAAGCCAGGGATCCGGAGCCAAGGAGGCATGGTGTGAGCGCAGCCTGGGTGGAGGACAAGAGAGACGTTACCTGAGGAGAGCTCCACGTCCAGCGTGTACTTGTGGGAGCCCAGCCCATGGCACCGCACGAACCCCTCCTGGTCGCTGTCCTCGTCCTCCGAGGGCCCCTCCACACCAACAGCTCCTGGGAGGGGGGCACAGGCAGCCAGGGCCTTGCTGCAGCAGGGCTGCTCCTCATCCTCAAGGTCGTGGGGACCCTCCCGGGCCACAGCTGAGGCCACAGTGGAGGCCATGGCGGGCAAAGCGGCCCCTGGGCTTGGGTCAAGGTCAAATGGCACGAGCAGCTGGAAGCAGCTCTCCACCTCCGTGAGGCAGCTGTGGATTTCCCCAGACATTTCTGGTAGGATAGAAACATGGTGAGCAGGGCCGTCAAAGGGAGGGCCCCTGGGTGACCAGCTCGAGACCGCCCACTTGGCCGCAGCAAAGCCATTCTCTGCGACATGCTGGATTACCACTTTCAGGCGCTGACCTAAGCTGTGACGGGGCTGGTGGCGCATCTGTGGACACCCAGCTAGAGGCTGCCAGGGCGGAACCAGCGGAAGGGAGTGGCCAGGGCCTCCCCCGAGCCCAAGCACACCTCCGCCATCCCACCCTGACCGCTTCTCGCCCGGGACTTCCCCAGGGTGGACCAGCTCTCCCTGCCTTGCAGCCTTCCTGAGGCCAGGCTTTGGGAAGTGCCTTCACCCAGGCCACCTCCCAAGCTGCTCACACCCTGGCTGCCCCTCACAGGAAGAACCGGCTGCCAGAGGCAAATGGTGGGGGCTTGGGAAGGAAGCTGGCAAGACCAAAGACACCATGAGATGGACCTGGAGATTCAGACCACGGAGGGGTGCACTTCCCAAGTGTGACCGCCAGGAGCCGCAGGAGAGGCGTGGATGGCCTGCAGGGGCCCCTCCCTCCACCCCATCCCTCAAGCCCTGAGCTCTGCCCCCTACCCTCGCCAGGAACAGGCCGGATGGGAGGATGGAAGCTGGAAGCAGGCTTGCAAGCACCGCCTAGGAAGGTGTGGCAGTGGGTGGGGCACCCCTAGGCCGACCTCTCACCTTCCATCTCCCTGGCCGCCCGCTCAGATCGTTCCCTGTAGATCCGCTCCAAGCGGTGCCGTTTCTCCTCTTCTCGCTTTCTCTCTGCCAGGGTCCTGGCGTTCACATCTTGGAAATCCACCTGAGAAGTGTCGATAAAGGTTAGACCTGACGACAAAGGACCCAAAGGAAACAAGAGTCAAGAAAGGGCCTCAGAAAAGACACACTAACATCTGGCCAGAAACTCTACGGATCTCGAGTTCACGTACAGTGTTTTAAAGTATAAAACTCTTAAAATTCAACTCTGACGTTTAACATCTGTTAAAAACACAACCAGTGGTGTTTCCTAGCAAAGTAAGAGGTAAAAAAGCTCTCCAGCCCCCAAGTATGCTGTGGGTGGCAAGGCGGCAAACTCACTCCAATTAGCGGGAGGGGAGGCTGCCGGCCCGCAACCACGGGCCTGAGAACAGCACCCAAGAGTGCACCCCAGAGGAGCGACGGGAAGGCAGCGCCCTCAGGCCAAGAGCAGGCCAGGCAGCTGGGGGAGGGTGGCTGAAGCCGGTCCCCGGTGGGGGGGGCGTTTCGTCCACCCAACGCCGGCCAGAGCCCTCAGTGGACCCACACAGGAAGTCACAGTGCAGCACGGCCCCCCAAGTGCAGGAGACGCAGCGAAGGGCTGCGTCTGCGCAGCGGACTCTCATCCTCTTTTTTCACCTTTTGGTGGAAAACAGGTCCCAAGGCTCAGCTCCACCCACAGGCAAAGCTGCTTCTCCAGTCCTGGGAGCCCCACCCCCAACCGCCCTGCTGGTCACTGCCAGGCTGGCGCAGGGGACACAGGCTCAGGGCCCAGGCAGGTCTCCCCGCCCGGGCAGAGCAGCGGAGCGCGGGGCCGGCCCACCTGCTTGTTGTGCTGTAGGAAGTGAAAGCCCAGGGCCAGCTTCTTATAGGCTGCGCCGTACGTCTCGCTCCAGCTGCGGACGGCCCGGGTGGCGGCCCGCCTCAGCCTCTGCGCCACCTCCCGGGGCGGCGGCAGCGGCCGCTCGTGGTCTGTGCCCAGCGTAAGCTCCAGGAACTCCTGGAAGTTGGAAACGACCAGCATCCTGAACTGGTGAGACCTGGTGAAGAGCTCGTCCACAGCCTGGAAGGCGGAGAGGCGGACCTGGGCGTGCTCCTGGCTCAGCTGGGCCATCAGCAGGTGGTAGGCGTGGCTGAGCTGCTCCTCGGAAGACCTGGGGACAGAAGTCGTCCTCACCGAGCGCCTGACGCTCGGGGACAAGTTGGCTCCACAAGTGGGAGGGATGCAGGCCCTCTCACAACCCTTTCCTCTTTTTCCTAAGCAGAATGGACCATCTACTGTCCTTGGGCCAAATCTGGCCCAGCCTTCTTCTGTATGGCCCACCAGCCAAGAGTGGTTTTTACTCTGATTACATCAGCAGAATAACACTTTGTGGCAAGTGAAAACTATGTGAAGTTCAGTGTGAGTGCTCCTGGTTTCACTGGGACCCAGCCACACCCCTTCGCTCATGGCTAGTAGAGGTTGGCCACACCTCCCAGCCCCCTGGGAAGCTCTGTGGGCCTCTGAGAGTGGCCCTGGCAGGGCTGGTGTGCACCCTGCCTCTCCTGTTGCCCTTCTTCCTAGCTGTCCCCCATAAGCCCTGCTGTTGGGGGACTTTCCAGAGCACGCAGCAAAACCTGATATGAGCTAAAATCTTTGCATCAAGATGTAATCACTTCTTAAGTTCTCCTGTTTCGTAAATACACCACAAGGATAATCAGTAAACCTCCTCAGCTTAAGTTCCCAAAGTCTGAGAGGCTCTCAGCAGTGGAAGAGACGGACGCCTTCTAAGGACAGACAGACAGGCCCTGCGGAGCCCGGCTCCTGTGACCTCTAACCTGCCTCCCCCCACGTACCCCCCACATATTCCAACAATAAAGAGAAAGACACGTGCCAACCTACAAGTCACACAGGAGCGCTCAAGGACACACACACACAGAAAACAGACATCACCACAGCCTGAATGTGTTCTCCCCCACCCTGGGACCACTGCCCAAAACACGACCGCCTGCAGGGGCTGGGCGCTGCTGGCTCTGGGGAAGCGTCGTATGTGTGTCCTATGCTGGTCTTTCCCAGCAGAGGGGGGAGCGTGGGGGCAGGCAGGGGCGCGTTGACCCCCCAGGGGAAGCCCCACAGTCTCCCAGGGCTGTCACGGATGTGCTCAGCCAGCCAGTCACCGTGAAACGTTGGACTTTATAAGACATACTTGCAAATTTTCTTCAGTTCCTTCATTTTTTCAGGATTCAGTTGGGGTTCCCCTGAAGTTGTGAGCTCTTCTACCAACTCTGAGAGTTTTTGATCCATATCTAGAAACACGTAATGCAAACGCTAAATAACCACCTCAGCTTTATTAGCAAACGTTTGCTGGGCTGCACTGTGTGCTGGCGTTGGGGCGTGGGTGCCAGGCTGGGGTCCTCACGCCCTGGCCTCTGTGAGATGACCCCTGAGGGCTGAAATACAATTCAGGGTGAGAGTCCGGGCCAGGCCAACGAGGCCTCTTCGGTGGTCATCAGGAAAAAAAAGGAAAGGGCAACAACAGAACGTGAGCTCTGGAGGGCCACGCCACACAGGCGCGGCAGGCTCCGCGAGGCCAAGGGAAGAGGCTGTCCAAGTGACACCAAGCTCGCTTTCCCAGGACGGCCGCACCTTCCCCGCCGGCACTACTGCTCGACACAGGCCACGAGGCGGCCTCCGGACCGCAGGGCGAGATGCTGCGACTGGACCTGCGCACGGAGAGCCTCCTAGAGGCAGGTGCGGTGGCGGGAAGGAGGGGCCGCGCCGCTCGGCGCCAACCGAGCCGGGGGCGGCGAGGACGCCGGGCCGGCTGCAGAGCTCGGCTTCACCGGGTGGAAGGAGGAGCTGGGCCAGTGCGCACAGGCGTGCTCGTTGACCGCAACGTTCACCGCCGACGCCGGCTCAGCACACGATCGGCAACTGGAGCGCTCCCGCCGCCCTCGCCGCCCACGGACCCGTCAGGGTCGACTCGGCCCGCGTCCCTGAGACCGGGGCGCGGCCGGCCCCGCGGGACGGAGGAGGGGCGCCCTGGGAGAGGGGAGAGGGGGCGTCCCGGGGGAAGGACGAAGGGGGCGCCCTGGAGAGAGCGCTCGCCTCCGACCCCGCCTCTCCGGCCCCGCAACGCGACCACCGCCCGGCGGCGCGGCCACCTCGGCACCTACCGGCGACCCGGCCGCTCGCCTCCGCCTCGCCCCGCCCTTCCGGCGAAGGGCCCGCCGCCGTCACGTGCCCCCAGATCCCTACGGTCATTGGCTCGCTCTGGCCCGGGCGACGCGGCCACTTAAACCTCGGCCTGCCCCTTCCGTAGGAGTCCCCGCCCACCTCCTATCACGTGCCCCTCGAGCTCCTCCACCAGTGGCTGGCCCTGACCCGGAGGCGCGGACGCGGGGTCGAGGCCGAGGTCTGCGCGGTGACGCAAGGCGCGCTCCCGGCGCGGGCGGGGCAGTCGGGGAGGGCGACGCGCGAGAAAAAGGAGGCGGGCGGGCGCAGCAAGTCCTTAAAGGAGCCGCGGGCGCGGGTGACGGGGCGGGGCCGGCCCGAGGGGTGCGCGCTTCGCCTTTGTGGCGCGGCCGCGTTGGTGAGGGGCAGGTTTGCGTTCCCAGCGCCCGGCCCCTGCGACTGGACTCCTGGGTGGGCGCCTCTGCGCGTTTCTCCGGGGACGCCGGAAACCTGGGCCCACGCGCCGCCTGGAGGACGGGATCGGGCGGGGGGTCTCGGCAGGTGCCCCCGGCGCTTCTCGAAGGGTTGCTCCCCCGCTGTCGGCTCGAGCGTCACCTGCGCGGTCCACTTCCCAGGTCTGACGTCAGCGCAGGGACCCTCCCCTGGCTCACCTCCCGCCTGCCTGTGGCCAGCGTCCCGGAGGCGGGACACGGGCTGGGCGTCTGCTCCTCGCACAGCCAGGGCCCCCAGGTGGCACCCACGGTCCAGCCGCCTGGACGCGTGCACCAAGTGTTCCCCGGCACATGAACTTCCTTCAGGCAGACCCACTGGCAGCCGGGCCGTCATGAAATATTTACCCCTCACCGCCCCTTGGGGCTCTGCCCGCCACCTCCCCGGCTCAGAGCACCTGCCCCAACACAGCCCCAGGGGCCTCACAGCCACGCAGCCCGGCTAGCCCTCCTCTCACGTCCTGCTCAGTGCTGCAGCTTCGGGGTCTTGACACAGGCTGGGTGCCCCAACCCAGCTTGTGCCCTCACCCCTCCTCCTCCAGCCCTTGCCCCTGCCCTCCCCCAGGAAGGTCTGGCTTGACCCAGCGAGGAGGCCAGGGAGCATTAGTGTACACGGGGCAGCACCAGCAGGTGTCAGGGGGCAGGCTGGATGTTCTCTTAGGGCCTGGGGTAGGGGCAGAGAGGGGTGAGGGCACCAAAGACAGGCCCACCCCAAAGTGTGGACGCCGTGGCCGTAGAGGCACTGCTGAGTGGAAACAGCTCAGTGTCCATCAGCAGACAATGGTGAACAAACGCGACTGTCTGCAGCCTTAAAACGGACGTGGATGGACTTCAGAAACACGACCCTAAGTGAGAGAAGGTGGTCAAAAAGGCCAAGTGTTGTGATTCCACATACACAAAACGTCTGGAAAAGTCAACTCCAAAGCAGACTTGTGGTTGCCAGGGGCAGAGAGGGAAGGGATGGGGCTGCTGATGGCACAGGAATTCTGTCGGGGTGACAGCGTGAGCTGGAATTAGACAGAGCTGTGCAACCTCATCACCAGGCTGGAACATTGAGTTGTGCGTTCTGAAGGGTGGCTCTTGTGGCATGTGGATTAGATCTGTGAGTAGCTCTTCAGAAAGAGGGAAGCCACATGGACCCAGGCCGCCAGCCCTCCCTGTGAGCCCGGCTCCAGGCACCCATCAGCAGTTCCCCTTTCTTGTGTAATTCCCCCTACAGTGTAATTACATTTCCCATCAGCTCAACAGCGCTGCTTCTGTCCTAACAAAACCTTTTTTATCCAACTTCCCTCCCCAGCCCATTGCCCCAGAATTCCTAGAGAGCTGTCCGTTCCCTTGTTCCCTCCTGCACTGCCCAAGTTGCCTGTGGGGCTTGCGTGGTCCAGGCCAGCCTCCTGTCCCGCACTGCCTGAGCGACGTGCCCCTGCCCTCACGTCTCAGCTGATGGACAGACGTCTATCCATTCACTCGGGCCAATGATCTTGGAGTCCCCCGGAACCCCTCTTCCTCTTACCCCATGTCCAGTCCACTCAGGAATCTGAGTCCTTCCCGTCACCCCACTGCCACCACCAGGTCGCTGCTGCCACCCCATAAGTGGGTCACCGCTGTCACTCCCCTTTCCCCACTCTTGCACTTGGACCCCAAGAGGCCATGCACCTTGCAGCGGCCAGAGGGACCTTCTAAAGAAGGTCAGACCATGTGATCCCTTCACCCCACACCAACCCCATAACAAAAACTTCTATCAGTCCCCAGGGCCCTCCTATCTGTGCTGGCCGCCCACCTCCTCTGCGCCTGCTCCCCACTGGCCACTCCAGCCACTCTGGTCTCCAGGAGCCACCCCCTCCGATGGAAGGCTGCTTACCCCACCCCAGCACTTTCTCCCCAGCCTTTCGCCTCTGTTGCTATGACTGCCCCCCACCTTCTAAACCTCCTCCACTTTGTCCTGCAGCTTAACCCTCTGTCACACAGGCTCACCATCTCGTTATTAGTGTGTTGGGTTTTCTTTCCTCCTCTGCCCCCAGGACGTAGGCTCTGGTGAGAACAGAGATCTTTTTTGTTTCAGGATGTCAGGCACACAGTAGGTGTTCAACACTTGTGGAATGCTGAATAAGTAAATAAAACTGGCCAAGAGAATTGTTGTGAGAATGAAAAGGCTGTAAAAGAACCAACTGGGATTTTCAGGATAACAAACCCCAAACAGCAGGAACACAAAGAAAACCACCCAAGGCACTTCCTTCTCAAATTGTGGCAAAAACCAGTGGCAGAGCCTCAAAAGCAGCTGGAAAGAAAAAGACCTGGATAAGAGAACAGTAGAATTCTTGGCCAAAACAGCACAAGCTTGAAGACAACGGAACAAGGTCCTCACAGCAGTGACAGGAAGCACAGTGTCCGTACGGAGTGAACCATCCTTTCACAACCAAACTGAGGGAAAATAAAAGACATTTCTTTTGTGAAACAAGCGTAGACCCACAAAAGGAACAGAGAGTTCTGTAAATGGGAAACGTGTAAATACACGATTTATTTTATTTTAAATGTCTTCTATAAGTCATCGTTTAAAGGACACATAATAACCACTTATGGTGGGGTATGTACTGTCTGCAGAAGAAAAATAATATGACTGCAGTAGCACAAAGGACGGGGAGAAATGGCGGCACATGTTCTCATTTTTACATGAAGTGCTATCGTGTAATTTGAAGGTACTAGGGACAAGTTAAAGATGTACTCGGGCCCCCTGGAGCCACCACAAAGAGGTATAGCTAAAAAGTCAACAAAGATAAAAGGGAATCATGTAAAAATAGTCCAAAAGGAGGCAGGGAAAGAGAGAAAAAGGAACAAAGGACAGATTGGAAAATAGAAAACAGCAAGCATAGCCTTCAATCCACCAGCAACAATAATTACATTAAATGTCAAGAGTCTGGAGGCCTGATTAAAAGGCGGTGAGTGTACAATTGATTAAAAAGACCCAACTGTATGGTGACTACAAGGAACACACTTTAAATCAAAAGACCAAGGAACACAGGGCGCGAACACTAAACACGGGAGCAAGAGTGGCCGGATTCACACCAAAGTAGACTTGGTAACAAGGAGGATTACGGGGGCAGGGGATGGGGGTCATGTCATGATGAAAACGGGGTCACTCCCTGGAGAAAATGCACATCCTAAGTGTGCTTCACCTGATGACACGGACTCAAAACACAAGAAGCAAACCTGACAACTCAGAGGGACAGAGAGTCACAACTTGCACAACTTGCCAGTTTCGAGCCTCTTTGAGAGGGACAGGTCACGCAGTGAGAAAGCCAGGAGGACACGAAACTCCATCCAGCAGCCTGACCCTGACAGCCACGAGACACCTCTTTGTAAGTGCACGTTCACTGATGTGGACGTGAAACGAGTCTCCATAGATTTAAAAGGATTGAAACTTTACAGAGTGTATTTCCTAGCAACAGAATTAAACCAGAATTTGACAACAAAAATGCTTGGAAAAATCTCCCAATATTTGGAAGTTAGCCAGCAGACACCTAGATAATCCCGGGTCAAGGGAAAAAACACAAGGGAAACTACAAAATAGCTTGAACTGCATGAAAATGAAAACAGCGTTAAAATGTACAGAACGTGTATGTTAGAAATGAAGAGACCCAAATCAGTAATGTAACCTTCTCTGTGAGAAGGAGAAGAGCAACTGAACCCAAAGTAGGCGGAAGGGAGGACGTAATAAAGAGCAGAAACCAATCAAACAGAAACAGTCGAACAGCAAGGGAAAAAATTAAACCAAAAGGTGCTTCTTTGGAATGGCCTATAAAATTGATAGGAAACGTGACCGACAGAGAGGTGACTCTAGCTAGACTGAGCAGGAGAAAACTAAGAAGAAACAAGTGACTGACACAGGAGTGGGAGGGAGCATCACTGCGTGTCCTACAGACGTCACACGGTGATAGAGGCCACAGTGGCCGATTCGCTCAGCGAAGTACCAGCAGGTCAAACCCCGCAATATGGAAAAACAGAACACACAAGGTGGGATTTATCTCAGGAATGCAAGGCTTGTTGAACAATTCAGAATTATAAAATGTAATTCTCCACTTCAACAGAATAAAGACGAAAAACATCTGGTACTTTCATTAGCCGAAGAAAGAACATTTGACAAAGTTCAACATCAATTCATGATAATGACTCTTGGGAGACTTCCTCAACCTGATAAAAGAACATGTACAAAAGCCCACAGCCAACATCCCCCTTCACAGTGAAAGACGGCGCTCTCAACCCACCCAAGGTCAGAAATAAGACGAGCCCGTCCACCCTCAGCCTCCTACTTAACACAGCGCTGGAGGGCCAGGTCATCTCTAGAATGCTCTGTAGTGTCCAGAAGTTCAGGTATATTTAATAAATAAATAAGTAAACCTAATTATGCACCCTCCCCCAAAAAAGGGAAAAAGAGATAATCTAGTAAAAAAACGGGCGAAAGACTCACCATTCTGCAAACCAGAGGGACCTTGGGATCACAGGTGGTCAAAGAAATGCAGACCCAGCCTGGAAAACCCACAGCACTCAGAGAAGGGTGCTGGCGGGCGGCCGGGGGGGGTGGGGTGGAGGGAGCAAGAGGGTGGGACACTCAGGGGAGACGGGCAGCTGCAGAGTCAGACACGGCAACACCAGGATGCAGCGCCCGTCCCAGACCCCTGCCCGGAGAAAGGAAGGCGCGTCCAGAGATATGGGCGCCACTCTCATGGGCACCAATCCTGGTCCCTCATGGGGTCGGTGGACAAGGAGCCCCAGCCCACAGCAACCACAGGCGCTCCTGGGGGAGACAAGCCAGGATGGAGAGCTCACCTGAGCCGATGAGACCCAGAGGGACAGCTGAGCACCGGGTGAGCCGTATGCCTGGGCTGCTCGCTAGCCCAGGCGCTTGTCAGAGCTCACGCGGCTGTTGACTCAGAGTTTTATCAACATAGGCCGTTTTTACCCCAATTAAACAAGCCCACGGTGAGCTGGTGCCCACAGCCGACAGAATGTCTGACTCGAAGCCCAGGCATGGGGCCTGGGGAGGTGGGCGGTGGTGTGAGGTGGACCACGGCAGCCATTTGTCTAGTAAAAGTGACACACAACCAGCAACTCCATGTCGTCCCACGAAACGCATGTGTCCCACATACAAGAGTGATTGTGGCAGGTTTACCTGGAAACAACCCAAGAGTCCACCAGCTTGCAGAAGGGAAGTCACCGCTCAAGGCATCCAGGGGAAGGGGGAACTGCCCAGGGAGCCAGCTCTGGGGTTCCGTTTTCACCAAGTCTGAGAACTGGCTGAGCCACTCTCACCAAAAACCACCGTTGCCAGAACGCTGACTTGGATGATGGGAGCATGGCCAGCAGAGACCCCTGTCACTCCCCTCCAGGGTGCAGGCAGCTCTGAAGAGCCCATCACCCTGAGGACAGCTCTACCCACTGTGCCCCACAGGGCCACGAGCCCACATGTGTGCCGGGGCCAACTGGCAGTAGGTGGCAACTGTGCACGGAGGTCAGATGGCCCTGCCATCCTTGGTCCCCCAAGCAGAGCACAGCAATGGCCTAGAGGCTGTGGTCTCCTGGGGACGTGGACCCAGGGCCCAGGGGTCAGTGTGGGCACCTGGTGGGAGCAGAGAGCTGGGACCCAGGCAGGGAGTCACAGCCGCCAGCTTGCAGGGAGACACCTGGGCAGGCCAAGAGCCAGGGAAGCTTGGTTGTGGGGCCAGGAAGGCGGCAGAGGAACCCAGAAAGCTCGGCTGACCTGAGGCGAGGGAGTGGTTAGCGAGGGGTCCCAGAGCCCACCTGCAGTCTTAGCAGGAATCATTTGCAGGAGCAGGAACAGAGATTAACAGCACAGAGTGCCAGTCTGGGCACTGGGGAAGCCGGGCAGATGCCCCGCCCAGCAGGTGTGCCCAGTGTTGACCAGGCCGGGGGGCCTCCAGCTGCTGCTGAGCCCCCTCTGACCACGGTAACAGAAGCTGTGCAAATTAAGAAGAAATCGCCAAAGGGAAACTGGACAGCTTCTGGACTGCTGGGGGCCAAGGCAGTAGGTGGGGGAGTCCCTTCCATAGAGCAGAGCCTGCAGGGCAGAGGGGCCCACACAGCTCCTCCTCCCGGCCCACGCACCTGCTCTGCTGCAGAGGGCCCCTGGTTACCAGGCACTGCTTGGGGGGGCACCTGCGAGGCCGAAGGGGTCCTGGGGTTTGCTCTGGGACAGAGCTCACGGCAAACTCGGGCCTCCATCCTGGACTGAAGGCCGAGCAGCAGACACGACCCTCAGCAATGCTGAGCCGCTGGTGCCTCACACAGAACGAGTAGAAACCCTTTATCGGCCTGTCTTACGTTTATCGTTTATTAGCTAATCAACATCAACATGCAAAAATAAGCGCTGAGTACAAACCTCTACGCACGGGCTTGTATAAACTACAATGGTTCATCTGATTTGAAAAGTCGTCGGTGGTTATTTCAACTGCACTATTGTTTCTGTAATGAAGAGAATTTAGAGCTAAAGTTATGGAACCATCAGCAAGGCCTCTGCAGACACTGGGTCCAGTGGATTTCCACGTGATACATTCTCAGGCGGAGGTAAGGCGGCAGGAGTGACGTGATACTGGACCTATGCATCCTAACAGCCCCACAGCCGCGGCCAAGGGCAGACGGCCACCTGGAAGCCAGCCCCGCCCAGGCCACGGGCTGGCGTTTGGCAGCAGCTCTACAGAGAAGTGACGGGGCCCTTCGTGGCACTGAGTCGCCACAGGTCAGTCTGGCGTGGCTGCCACGGCTTTGGGGCCACAGCCGAGGACCAGCCTGTTCCCCTAGGTTCATCATCAGCAAGAGGGAGGGAAGTGTGGGCGCACGGGAGGTAACAGAGTCCTATCTGAAATGTCCTAGTGCCCCTCTGCTGAGTCAGTCTTTAAAGAAAAGTTTCTCTGAAAGGTGAAAGCACGCTTCAGAAGTGTCAGACAGCTGACTTGTTACAAAATCAAGCCAGAGCTCGTTAAATCTTCCTCCCTCTTTTCCCGAGAGTGTGTGTCGTTGCTCACTGATCTTTGGTCGCAAGAAACAGAGACGCAGGCAGGAGGGCCTGCGGCTGCCGGGCGACGCGCCGCCGCCTACATGATGTACACCTTCTCGGCCTGGGAGAAGTGGAAGACCTCTTTGGTTCTCGGGCAGACGACCTTATCATCCTGCCGGATGGAGAGCAGGGACTGCAAAGGAAGGCCAGGCATGTGAACTCCGGTCCATGCGGTTTAAATCAACGTGTCCATGAGAAACCCCACTGAGACAAATCTCCTCCGCAGTTACCTGCTGCTGGTACCAGCTCTAAGAAACCCTGAGGTTCTCACTAACCCAGCCCGGCTTTCAAAAGACAGTTCCGGGATCTGCCTGGCTCTGCGCCGCTCCGCCCCCAACCGCAGCTCCACCCTCTGCAGGCCCCTCCCCCTGGGTCCCACCCCCGCCCTCACATTGTAGCCGTAGACGTAGCCGTTGGGCAGCATCATGGGTGGGTTGTTCTCGTTCATGACGTCTCCCGAGATCTTGCAGACCAGGCGCGAGTTGGCGCAGTGGGCCATGGGCAGCGGCTGCGCCAGCTTGTTCAGGGAGCGACTGCACACCGGGCAGTCGGGGCTCCGCGAGCTGCCGTCCTCTTTGTAGCACTGCCTGCGCGTGGGTTAAGGAGCGCGGGGCGCACGTGACACCACACCACACGACACGACAGCGGGCTGGCATCAGGTTCTAGGGTCACCTGGGACCACGCGGGACGCCACTCCGAATGGCTCGTTCCCATCCGACCAGCAAGCTATGTGCAACTGGCCGTGTGGGCAGGACGCGGGGGTGACCCGTCCGGGCGGATTTCACGGGGCACCCCACCCCCCACCCCCGTCTCAACACCGTGGGACGCAACGCAATTAAGATATGGGTCTGAAGTCGGGTAGAGAGTGGGCAGAGCCTGCTGTCAAGGAAGAGGACGAAGGTCGGGAAGGTGCGGGATCACGGACAGGAGCCGCGCATTAAGAAGGGGCACCGGGGTGCCACGCCCAGCACGAAGGATACGGTGTCTTTATCGCCGAGAGGCCGGCCTGCAGGGTGAGGGTGAACACGGAGTTGTTCCCCAGCTGGTGCAGCCGGTAGTTGTCATAGCGGAACTGCTGGATGAGCATTCGCCACCGGGCAGGGTCCAGCAGGTCCTGGAGGAGACAGGACAGACGGGTGAGGACAGCACACCAACACAACACGTTCTCCACGCAGACGAGCCCCACTGACCCACACATGTGCAGCTGCAGGGCAGCTTTGACTTCACTGCTCGGACAAGCCCCCTGCTGCAGTGACCTTCTGGGACACTGCCGTTCCTGAGGCGGCAGGATGCTCTGGAGCACGTGGGCCTGTGGCCTCCTGGCAAGACAAGGCCTCAGGGGCCTGGAAGGACAGCTCAGCACAGCAAGCTCAGGGGACTCCTATTAAGAGCATTAAGGCTTGAAAGGAAACGTCTTATCCCAGGAAATAACTTATTGAAATGGGAAACAGCAACGCCACTTCAGGCTCAAGAACCACAAGACAGACGGTTACCTCTGGTTCACGTCTGCCCCCCAACCACCGAGGTTTAGACAAAAACGGGGTGGGGAGGGAGGGCAGGCACATGAACAAGAGCACAATCAGACGTTCTGGGGGAGCTCCTCAGAGTCCAAGCACAGGGTACACGTCACACAACCCCAAAGTTTAAGTAAGTGCTTTCCATATTTAATTTTTAAAATTTTTAATGTAGGTACTGGGAATTGAGAACCCAGGACCTTGTGCACACCAGGCACATACTCCACCACTGAGCTATGCCCTCACCCAAGAAATGCTTTTCAGATTTCTTTTATCAAAGTCCCTAAAGAATGAAGCCCATAACCAGAGGCCCACACCCCAAGTGCCAGCTCCGGAGAACCCTGCTCAGCCTTTGGTTGAGCCCTCTCCAAACAATGTGCTGTCCAGTTCCTGCTGTGATCCAGCAGGACGCACCTGCGCCTTCCTGCCCTGAGTGACACTTTTGCTCCCTTAACAGGACTGAGCTGTCTGAGTGAGACGGGCACTGTGGTCTGAGCCTGTGTGTTCCTGCCAGATTCACAAGCTGAAACGCTAACGTGGAGGAGACGGTACCGGGCGGAGGGGGCCGGCCTCTGGGAGGTGATGAGGTCATAAGGGTGGAGCCTCATGAACTGGGTTAGTGCCCTTATAAGAAGAGACCCCAGAGGGCCCCCTACCCTCTCACCACTGAGGACACAGAGAGCAATCTGTGTGATTTGGCCTCACTGGACCACGCTGGCAACCTGACCTCAGACCTCCAGCCTCCAGAGCTGTGAGAAATCGATTCCTGCTGCTTGTAAGCCCCCAGACTGTGGTGTTTTGTTACGGCAGCCAGAGTGAACTGAGACAGAGAACTGGTACCAGAAGCTGGGAGCTGCCATTAGCAAATACCTAAGCAAGTGGAGCTGGCTCTGGAGCTGGGGCATGGCAGTGCTGCGAGTTCAGAGGTGATGCTGGAAGGAACAGACCACGGATGGTGAGGGCTCAGGAGAGGAGGGGCAGAGAGCACCCTCAGGAGCTGCGGACAGGATGGCAGCAGAAACACAGACCGCAAAGTCCATGCTGACAAGGCTGCGGACAGACATGCCACGGGTCACTGGGAACTGAGGGGCACGGGGCCTGGCTGAACTGTGCTCATGGAAGGTGGGACAGGGGTGATGAGGCTGGGCATCTGGATGAAGGTGAAGCGTGGCTTTTCTTGAGTGTTTATAAGAAAAATCGAGAAGACAGAAATGACCCAAAGACAGAAGGAACTGTTCATTGAAAGCAACCACCACCTCAGGATGGGAAAATTGTCCCCACTGCAAACACCGAGAGAGGCTGTTGAGGAGAGGCCACTCTGATCAGGATACTGGCAGCAGGTGCTGCCCCAGACGTAATGGGCAACCCTCCAGAAACCCCAGTTTAGACAGAATGGGAGGAAGATGGGAAAGAAAGAAGGGGGGTCTTCAGACTACTTAGATTTTACAGGACAGGGCCAGGCTGAGAATGTGTGCTATTTTTCAAGGCAACCCCAAACACAGTCACAGATCATCAGGGCTGCCCCCGGGTGTTTTAAAAGGGGGCCATCACCTGCTTTCAGCAGGACCACAGCTGTGGGGGCTCTGTCCCCACCCAGATCCCACACAGACCCTCATGGTCAAGGAGAGCCATCCAGGGGAGGGACTGAGGGCAGATGTGCCTGGTGCAGGGGAGGACAGACCCTGGCAGAAACAAGTGAGGTTGGGAAGGACAGGGCCTGTCCAGTCCTGCCCACAGAGCTCCAGGCACGGACGGGCGGGAGGTGAAGGAAGTGTTGAACCCCTTGGGACTGAAGCTTGGTGCCTTTTAGGCTGAGATGTCAGGCACTGTCCCGATCCAGAGTCCTCACCAGCGGAACGGGAGCAAAATGGGGAAGGCCTACGTAGTGTGCCCATCATGCTGAGCGTGGCAGGGGCCCCAGCCCCGGGGCCCCGGGTGCACTTACCTTGTAGGGAGAGATATGCGTGTCCGGCGGGAAGGCCAGCATGCCCATCACCTGGCGGACCTCGTCCAGCTGGCTCCCTTCGGCCTGACTGAAGTGCTTTCTTGCATGTCTGGAAAATGACAGTTTGGCCCACTGAAGGCTGCAAGTCCATCTTTAAGAAGCTGAGCTCAAGCAAGAGCCACATGCCAGGACTGGGTCTGCCAAGTGCTCAGCTCCCCATAGCACTGCCCCAACCCAGACACACAGTGTTGTGACCCAAGCACCCCACCACAAGGGGACAGGATGGGGCACGATGCACCAAGTGCAGAATCCACACCTGCCGGAGCTCTCCCAGGGGACCTCAGGTCACACAAGCCCAGACTCAATGACACTAATGGCACCTGGAACTGCCTCCACCCCCACCCCCAGAACAGCCTCGCTGGGGTCCACTAATCAGACTCCAGGCCCTCTCAGCCCCAGTGTGCAAGTGGAAGCCAGGAGGGTGCAGGGACCCTGTGCCACCTTCACAGAGGGTCCCTCTGTCCTGAGGGAAAACCTGCTCTTGGCCCACCCATAAACACCTTGTCCCCTGTGCTTGGAGCCCCCAACCCGGCCCCATGCTGTCAGGAAGGGCGCTGGGTGCTGGGCCGCAGGGTTCCCGAAATGACAGACATCCTGCAAGTCTGCCTGGCTGACTCCTGCGAGGAGCTGCATTCGCAGCGCTCCTCTGGCTCACAGTGCAAGGCTGAACCCAGCAGAGAGCTCAGCGGAGCTGCAGTGAGGGTGTCTGCATTCAAGGGCGGGCCGAGCGGGAGACCCTGACAGTGCTGCCCAGGGACACTGCGCCCCCAGCGAGACTGGCCAGGAGCAAGTGACAGAGTCCCCATCCTTCTGCTCGGGCTGCCAGGCCCCGCAGAAACCACATGGAAACAGCCCTACCTTGACGGCACTGGACCTGACAGAGGTCCGGCCATGTCAGGGGCCTCCCGAGCCACGGGCCTACCCACACCCCAGGGACAGGGAGAGGAGCTGGCTGCTAGTCACCAGCAGGGCCCCGTGCTGCCTGCCCAGAACCCAGACTGGAGGGGACGTCAGGGAGAAGCCGTACCTCACAGCGTCCAGCCTCTTGTTCTGCCGGATGAGTTCAATGAACTCCTGGATCCTTAGGCTAAACTCCAGGCAGCTCTAAGGAGAAGATAAGACAGTGGCTCAGACATGTTTCTGCAGAGCTGTATCCCGGCTTGATGCTGCACACATTGCCAGGAAGCTCAGAGCCACTGGGGAGGCAGGTCTGCGGCCAAAATCCTAATTTCAATCTGCAGCCAGCTCTTCTGCAGTTCTGATGGTCAGCAGGCGCAGCCCCTCCCAGCATGGCCTTGGTGAAGTGTGGTGAGAGCAGTCAGGCAACCCGAGGTCAAAGGCCCTAAGCGCGGCCCTTGGGGGTGGCGGCTGGGGGAGGGCAGGGGATACAACTTCCCAAGTGAAGTGGGTAATCGCGGGAAGAAAGGCTTTCCACTCCTTGACGGAGACAGAGCAGGTAAGCGCGTGTCCACATCTGCGTCCTGACTGCCCTACCTGCCTCCACCACCAGCCTTGCCTGGCACCTGGCAGGCCTTGGAATCACACAGGGCGCAGGCCACCCTGCCAGGGCTGCGCCAGAGGGGGGAGTCGGGAGAGGGGTGGAGAACCCAGGTCTCTAGCAGGGAGCCCTGGGCGAGGACCCTCAGGTTGGGGTGGGGGCCGTACAGACCCCAGCAGAGAATGTCCCAAGCAGAGATGGCAGAGGAGATGAACGCTGGTCAGATACCAGCAGAAGCCCCAGGACTTGCCGAGGGTGCGAGAGGTGTGGGGGTGCACCTGGCAGGTTGCAAGGAAGCCATGGGCCAGCTGTGTCTTGGGGGGCGACTGTCCCAAAGTGCCACAGGAGCCTCTGAGGGGTGCTAACAGGGCACCACCAGTGGGGTCGCTTGTGTAGAAGCCCAAACTAACTCTGAATCTTAGCGAATTTGGGCTAAAACTCCTGCAGCCGGGGTAAGGGCAAGAGGGCAAAATTAACTTCTGTGACCTAAGAATAAGAACCCTATTATTTTACAGAAATAGTAATTTAGACTATAATATCTCCAACGTGGTTTCAGAAAATACTCAGTGTTTCCAACCAGAAGCAGACTATGTGGAGGCAGAACAAGAGGCAAACCTCAAGGTCTCCACTCGAGGTCGCTTCCACTTCCACCACACCCAGGTCACAGGATGGTGAACACCTCAACCTGTGTTTGCCAACCACGCAGATTCCCCACCCAAGCCTCCAGCATGTCCACTGCATTTTCAGGAAGCGCCCTGGCCAGACCTGGGGAGAGCACCCATGAAGCCCCCACTTCAGGGACCGGAGGGTGGAGCACAGGCTGACCTGACAGACAGGCTGTGCTGCCCAGGGCGTCAGAGGCTGCAAAGGTACAGAGAGCCCCTCACCGGGAGCCCTCGCATCCACACCGCAGGTGCTCGGGGAAGGCGGGTCTCCCTGCCCTCTGCGTGGGGAGACCGAGCCCCGGGCAGCAGTCTATCCTGACTCTCAACCTTGACCAGGTGGAGCGGGGTGCGTGTGGCACAAACCAGTGAAGAGGATGCAGCCCCCACAGAGCAAGACCAGCAAGGCCAAGGGCGGGGACCAGCAGGGAGTGTCCCGGGTACACCCCAGGTGACAGCTTTGCACAACCGACACTTGGGAATACGTTCTGTTACTTGCGGCAGCTCTTTGCGCTCACAGGTTAACCTTCAGGCAGTCCGCGGAGAGGCCAGCAACGCACCAAGTGTTTAGACGAGCACGCAAGTACTGAATGTACACCACGCCACATGCGCTCGCGAGAGGCTGGGCCGCTGCCAGCCCGACCCTGTCTGAGCTGCAGACACTCGGCAGCTTGCTGACACCCATTAAGTGTCCAGAGCCCCAGGCTCACCACACCCACTTCTGTGGAAGTGCTTTCCAAGTGTGGGAAACTTGGGCCTCACACTTTCTTTCCTCGTCTAGGGTCGCGTCCCTGATCTGAGGGACGCAGGTGTCTGGCACGGCCCCTCCCGGCCCCCTCACTCCTCCCTGGCCTGCACGGGCAGTCAAGTGTGTGAGCCCATGTGTGCACACGCTACACACACTGTGAGAGACCTGGTACCGACTCTGTTCAGTTGGTATTTTGTAACGAGCACGTTCTGACATCTTCAGGTCACATGGCTATTTACGTTCTTCAGGTGAAGTGGGAAGGCCATGGGATGCGCCATCTGTGGGTTCTGCCCCCACCGGCCCACCCTGTAGCTGCGAGGCCCCACCTGCAACCCAGCCCACCAGGCGTACCCTCGCCAAGCAGCAGTGTGCTCTGGGAGGTAACAGGGCCTGCAGAACCACGTGTAACGACCAGAGGCCCTTTTCCTCCTGACCCTGTCCCCACGGGCGCACAGCTGTGGGGGTGGAGCAGGAGAGCAGGTGTGTGTTACATACCAATTCTGGCCTTCCTTTTATGGTTTCCATACCAAGATCCTCACTCTCTTTAAGGGAGCCACTGGCCACTCTACTTTTCCGTCCCGTCTTCGCGTCGTGCTCGCTTTGGCGGCCCTGAGTGGCAGAGAGTGTCACCCTTGGCTGGTGACTACGTGCACACGACAGGCTCAACGGGGCGGGGTTAGAGGCACTCAGTTCAGGACACAGAAAACAAAGGTTTTCTAAGGGGGAGGGGGAGGTTAACATAATCAAGCATTTCTGCAAGCCCTGTGGCGATGACGCCCTTCAGTAAGCAGGTTTAAATCCTGCATTTACATTTAAGTATCTATTTTTTAAGCTGCTTGTAGGTCTCAAGAGAGGCTGTTAACTGAAAAGACTATCCCAGCCCAAAACTCCGCAGCCCGGAGGGCGGGCACTCGGGGCTTTCCGAGTCAGGCCTGAGCAGGTGGGTAGGAAGACTGGCTCCAACCCCAGCAGCTGCCCTGTGCAGCGCACGTGTGGTCGGCACCTCGCTCCTTCAGAACCACGTGCTCAGAACATCTGTCCAAACCGTAATGCAGAGGGGTGCACTTTTCAGGCATTTTACTTAAAACCCAAACACCATCAGCAAAACTCCAAACCCATACCAAATTCAAGCACCCCACCCTGTGAACCAGAACCACAGAACTCTGAACCAACAGGGGAAGGCACCGTTGGCGGGGTACAGGTGGCCCTCCTCTGCCACCCTTTCTCCTATACAAGTTCTGCCCAGGCGCAGCCCCGCCCCCAGGGAGCCCCGCCCAGGCGCAGCCCCGCCCCTCCGGGAGCCCCGCCCAGGTGCAGCCTGCGCACCTTCATCTTGCGCAGGCGGGACTTGTTGTCGTGGCACCAGGCCAGGCAGGTGGCGGTCTCGCGCCTCTCCAGGGACTCCTCCACCTCTTTGGCCGTCAGGAACATCTCGATGTTCACTAAGTCCTGCGGGGAAGGAAGTGGTTCAAAGAACTGGACTCTGGACCCGCCCAACCCAGGCCCTGGGCTCCCCGGAGGCACCCAGCGCCCCCAGTCTCATCTCACAGGAGCATCCCCACAACCAGGCAGCCCCTCCACGGGCCGGGTCTGCACAGCGCACAGGATGCCTGCTCTCACGCCGGGTGAGAGCCCCAGCTCAGTCAGAACCTCAGGCAGCGAGGGGCACGGCTTGCCGCTTATCACCCCTTCACAGGGCAGTCGTGCAGACCCCAGCAGTCCGTACCCTCATTTCCACTGTGTTTGCTCTGAAGACTGATTTAAAGTTTACGTTTTTGAGACAGGGCAGTAGATGGATGGGGGCTGTATCTTTCTTGCCTCGGTGGTCTGCTTCCTGCTCTCCTTCCCTGAGGCCTGGCAATCTGGGAGGGCAGACGGAGGGCAGCGGTCTGCGGAGCTGGAAAATGCCAGCAGGGCCAGGGACCTGCAGCCGTGACCCACCTACTCAAGTGCACACCTGCTGCAGTCAGGGGGCTCTGTGTAGTGCCAGAGGTGTGAGGTTCCCCACAGGAGGTCAGGGCACAGCCAGCAAGAAGGACCTCCCCAGCCACACAGGATGGCATGATGAATGCTTGGATATCACAAAAGGAGGGGCCCACGTGAAGAAAAAGGAAATTTCAAATGGTTAATTTCTCTTCTATCTGGAACAGACTTGAGCAAAAACCATCAGCAAAGATCAGCTCCTCAGTGACTGGGTGGAACACTCAGCCCTAAGAGCCCCTGGACTCTCCATGCCATCTGCCGGCTCCGCCTGTCTCTGGCACCCTGCTCAGGCCTCACAAACCACAGGGCACGCGGACCTTCTGGCCCACACGCGCTCAGCCAAGGTCGGCGTACAGAGTGCCAGAAGCTTGCTACAGAGCTTCTGTGTCCGAGCACCAGGGCCACATCAAGCTCCCTGGAGAAGCTGTGGCTGCAGAAAGGACGCAGGGTCCCTCTGGTGAATGCAGCCTAAGATGCATGCCTTCCAACACAAGAAGCCCCAGAAGACGCCAGACGCCAGTTCTGCCTTGGAAGAAGCAGTAAGGGTATGCGCATCAAGAAGCACACGCTGGCTGATCTCCACAGTGAAAACCAGGTGCTTAAGGCAAAATTAACAAACACAAAAAAATCAAGCACTATTACTACTTGGCGACGCAGCGGCGCCTGTGGGCCAGCACCGGTGCTCTTGGAGCGGCTCCTGTGGAACTGAGCAACCTCTGGTCAAGGGCAGAAGAGTAAGTGACCAGAGGGCAAGAGGTGTGCCACTGTCTGGTGTGTGAACCGGATGCTGCCAGCTCTCCAGCTCCCCCAGGGCCACTCCTGACAGCAGGCAGCTCAGGGTGGCCACAAAGGGTGGCTCTCCTTGTGGCCTCAGGAGGGACAGCACGTGGGGCCCATGAAGGCAGTGGACGTGACCGACACCCTCATGGCTCCCACAGCCCCATGTCCAGACCACCCCGCTCCCCATCCCTCCCGGCGTGGCTGCTGCTTCCAGGAGGAGTTCCGGCCACGTGGCCACTGCAATTGGGACTCAGCTCAGGACCCTCACTGTGGAGTCTGGCAGCTTTCCTGTGCCACTGTTTCCTCCCCTCTTTTCCAGAGCCCGTCCTGTTGGAAAAGGTGGGTCTCCGGGATGACGCCCTACTTTTTCTCCTCTCCTATTTTCCACCTTTCTCAGTTTTGCTCTAAATTCCAAGAGGCGGTCTCTTCCCCAGCTCCTCGCAGCCTGTGTGTCCTCCATCCATGCGGTCTTGCCAGGTCCTCCTCTTTCCTGCTGACAGCCCTCTGACGTCCATGGACCCTCGAGGGTGGGAGTGACAGTAAAGACGTTAAAACAGCGACCAGAGGTGGGCCTAGCTCTCCCCTCCCGGGAGATGCCAGCAAGACGTCCAAGGCAGAGGGCGCAGTGGCCCCACACAGGTGCCGCGACCATCTGGGCTGCTGGGGCACGCGCTCTCCTCGGTTTCTTTTCATGAAAAGAAGTTCTTAACGTTAACAAACCCTGGTGCTGCTGCCTCTTCCTTAGTGACGGCAGGCATCCTGCTGGGGACCCTGCGCCACCCTGAGGCCACAGGGACATCCTCCTGAGTTTGCATCTAGAACAGACCTTCACCTCTGCACACACTGTGACGCTGGGGCTCCACGTGGAAACCGCCTTCTGGATTATCTCCTCTGTGAGGTGCACACTGCCCTTCTTCTGGAGACGGCCAGCTCTGGTCCCTCTGCACCTCTGTAGACACATCACTATCAACAAATCTAGTCCGCTGAGTGCTTCTCTCCCCGAGAGTTCACGTTTTGGGGCCCGGAAGAGCAGGAGCTTGTGTTTCACCAGCTACTTCAAGGTGTGTGTAGCCACACCCTCACAGGTGCTGGGGGGCAGTGTCTGTGCACCCAGTGTCCACCACACACGGGCAGGAGGGTCAGAGAGTATGCAGGTCATGCAGAAGCTGGCCGTGCTGGGCAGGGAAGGAAGGAAGGGGGTGCTCGAACAGGCACAGAGGACCACTGGAGAACAGGCACAGAGGACCGCTGGGCACCAGGCTGAGACTGGTGGCCCCATTGAGGGCAGGGGTCCTGTGCTGGGGTTGGGAGTCACGCACACACAGGTGGGATTTACACCATGCAAAGGGATGGGATCACAGTGGGGGCAGGTGGGCCCAAGAAGGCCAGCAGCCCTGTGACTGAGATGAGGCTGAGGAGGGGGTAGACCCAGTGGGAACTGAGCATATGGCAGAGGCCACAGCTCCAGATCAGAGAAGCACACTGGAGTGGGACCCTGCCAGGAACCAACATGGGACAAGAAGATGATGAAGACACTGCAGTGCACCGGAGGTTTCAGTTAATGTGGGACACAGGCAGAGAGGGGTGGCCATGCACTCTGTCTGGGCAGCTCCGAACCCTGCAGCCCCCCACCTGGTGAATGCTACCCCAGGGGCCCCAGGGAACCACTGCCGACGGCGTGAGTGGCCCCAGGTACACCTTCATCCCACCAGTGGCCTTCCCGCCGGGGCCAGGGCATCGCGAGCACCCACAACCACACCCTGCAGACCACTGCAAACCCACTGGGGGAAGACAGGCCCGCCCCAGAAAAAAGCTCATGCCAATGGGAACGGTCTCGGGACACATCTGGTGTGCAGCTGTCAGAAAAGCGGGGCGCAGGGGCCCGGCTACGCTCCTGCGCATCAGAGCGCGGACAGCACTGCAGCCACAACCGCCAGAGCCCTGCGTCCAGGCACTGAGGCCCCTTCGGAGTGCTGAAAGTGGAGCCTGGTCTCAGGAAGGGCCGGGCGCGGGCCCACCTCGATGCCACTCTGCCGTGCCAGCTTCACAGCTGTGTTGTAGTAGCCGCAGCGCAGCAGGTGCTCCACCATCATGCGGTCCATGCGCTTCCTCTTCCACACGCTGGCGGCCGCCGGCTGGTCGCTGCTGTGCTCCTTGAGGTGCTCGATCCGCCGCTTGCACAGCTTGGCGCTCTCGTCCTCCGCCTGGATTGACTCCACCGCCTGCGACACACGGACAGAGAGGCGCTCAGGGCAGGTGGGGACCCCCCAACCCGTCCAGAGCGCTGACACCTGGAGCATGTCAGAGGGAAGGCGCACCCGCGGCCCGGGAGGCCCTGTGCCTTCTGCTCAGGGGCGTCACGTTCCGCCTCGTGCACCCTGGACCTACGCTGCCAGGCATGTAGGGTGTTATGTTTGTCCCAGCTTCCCGGTTTACTAAACCACTTGTCATTATAAAGTGACTTTCTGTCTTTTACAATACTTCTCCTTAGCGTCAGTTTTACTCAAAGTTAACACAGCTGCGCAGAAACGTTCTGCACAATGTTGTCACACAGCGGCCACCGCCAACCCCCTCAATGTGATGGGTGCAACCAGGCACTGAGGTCTCGATCTTCTTCCATCTCAGAGTCAGAGGGCACACACGGCCAGGGGCTACGCACTGGACAGCAGGCCTGGAGCCTAGCCAGCCCGTTTCCTTCCAGCACCTTCCACTATGTATTGGCTTCCAATGCCATCAAGCCCGCTGTCAGGAGACTTGCTGCTCCTTTAGAAGAAGACTGTTCCTCTACCTGCTTTTAAGATTTTTCTGTCTCTGTTTCCTTCAGTTTTACTAAGTGAAAACCGGGGACTCTGCAGTTTGAAAACCTCCTGTCACTCCCCTATCCGTCCTGGCGGCCCCCTCCCCTTACTGTGGTCAGCAGGGCAGTCTCTGCTCTGGCTCTACTGCCTTTCACCTCCGGCTCTGCCCGCGACCTCCATGACGTCCTGGACCCACCGTCCTGCTCCCTGTCCTCTCTGTAGCCTGGTCTGATTGTTATGTGTTAAAGCAAACATGAGTTTTTCATCTGTCATTGTATTTTTTATTTCTTAAAGTTTTATTTGGTTCTGTGTACAATTCTAAATCACTTACACTTCCTCTTCCCTGAAGACATTCTGAAGCTGACTTTTCACCTTTAAACAAAGTATGGTGTTTGACAACCATCTGGGGTCTGCAGGCCCCTTTCTGCCGTCCCTGCTGTGTCTCAGTCACGGTGTCTCCAGTGCCTAGTTCTCCAGCCATGCTGGTCACTGGACTTGAACAATCTGACATGCAGACTCAAGGCGCCCTCTGCTCGAGAGAACTGAGTTTGCTCTGCCTGGAGCCTGGAGCAGCGCCTGCCAGGACCACCCACACCGGGCTGGAGCTGGGGTCCTGGCTCACCTGGAGCTCAGAGCAGGGCTGCAGGGCTTTGTTGGGCAAGCCCACCCTGGGCACCCTCACCTGAGGGGTCATGCCACAGAGGTCGGCCATCTGGTGCCCCACTGCTGGCCCCGCACCCCAGGCCGGTGAGGTGGGGCTGCGCGTCTGGCGCGGCCGGCTCTCCGGAGGCAGCAGTGGTCCCTGGCCACCTGGCCCCTCTGACCCCTGCGCCCCAACCCTACTGATTCCTGTCTCCTGAGCCCTTTGGTACTTTCAATGAAATGTTTTAAAATACCTTATCTCAGTGTTGCTTGTTCTCAGCAGCACATCTATTATTCCCAGAAACAAGATACAAGATGCTGTTTTGAGGTGAAATTCTCAAAACAGTAAATCAGTCTGCTGCCCACCCTGGCCTCCCCACCTGGGCCTGGGACACTGGGGTCGGGACAACCAGCCCGACAGGGGCAGGAACTTGGGACGGGAAGCCAGCCAGCAGGGGAGGGGACGCTCCCCACCACCCCAGCCCCACAGAGCAAACTGCATGAGGGTGAACCCGAGAGCCAGGCCACCTGGGGGCCGGAGCGGCACCAACCTTCCTCTTGAGGACGCTGAGCTTCTCCACCACTCCGTCCAGGAGGCTGACCACAGAGTCCACGGCTGGACAGCCGCTCAGGGTCTTCTCCAGCTCGGCCACCACCATGGTCACGTGGCTCGTCTCACGGTCGATGTTCTTCTGCGCAGCTCGAAAGCGCTTGTTCAGTGTCTCATAGGGCACCTGCAGGAGACAGGACGGCTAAGTCCACGTGGTGGCGGGCGGACTCGTGGGCCTCCTCTGTGGCACCTGTCGAGGCAGGAGGCGTTGGCTTCTAGTTCCCTACAAATAAATCGCTTCTGAAACCTGCCAGAGCCCACCAAAGGCTCATGTGAGCAGAGGGCCATCTGGGTTACTGGATGGGGACACAAGCCTAGAGGCAGAATCCCCAAGTTCACCCCAGACAACAGTTACGGGAATGACCAAAAGGAGAGAAACACAGGGGTGCTAACCCACCGGCTGTGACAACCCACGACAGCGCTGAGGGGAGCCCGTTGGGGCAGCAGAGGAGGGGACACGGCCGAGGACTCACGGTCAGAAAAAGTCAGGGTGTCAACGCTCACGGGGATCCCAGCAACACAGAATCCTAGTGAGCGGATGCCCCTTCCCCCCAGTTATAAAAGCCGCCCACTCTCTACAGAGCATGGGACACAGGCAGCCACGAGGCAGCACTGAACGTCGCGGTCACCGCCCCGCCCTCTGGAGACCTGCCCTCACTCCTGAAGGCCCCTTCCCCATGCTCCAGCGTCACCAGCATCACAGCTCTGCCCGGGGAGCCCACACACACGCCTGAACACGCACCAGGCTCCCCGCACTCGGCACATGGGCCTGGGGATTCCAAAGCAAGTGCTGTGGGCCTGGGGTACCCACTCTGAAGCTTTATCCATCAGTCCATGATCAGGATCCAGTCCCCGCAACTAATACTGTAGGGTTATATCACATTTAACCACTTCTCTTTTGATGAAAGAAGCCAACTGGGGACCTGGCCCACCCACCGCTACAGTGTGGTAACAAAACCACCGCTCAGACCGCTCCGCAGGCCACCCTGGGTGCTGCCACACCAGCCTCGCTCTAACAGTTGCAAAGACCCCCTGGACCCCCCGGGCTGCCGCTCCCGACCCTGACCTCCAAGTGGTCCTGACTGGCACCCCCGTGGCCCCACTCCTCCACACCCCACCCATGCCCTCAGGGCCCATGTCAGCTGGGCCCCGGGCTCCGCAGGGCTGAGCTTCCAGGTCCCACTTTCTGCTGCCTGGGCAGTCTCTGAGCTCGGCTGTGGCTCAGGGTCTGGATGTGAGCAGCAGCCCTCCCCCTGCAGGAGCTCCTGGAATCTTCGTCCTTGCCCGTGTGCACATGCTGAGCCCCCAGCCAGCTCCCTGGCTGCCCTGGCCTCACCTCTCCTGCTCTTCCCAAACTGTCCCCTGCTGTTCTGTCACCAAGGGCTCCTTCCCACAGGGCTTTTGCCAAAAGAAGGAATGGAATTTCAGAAATGCTAAGGACTCTAAATCAAGCCAAAGTATCACTGAGAATGAGGCAAAATGAGATGCTCTCAGATATGCAAGGCTCCAAGCTTAGCAGCTAACCCCCCCCAGGAGAAAATTACTGAGACAGTCCTCAGTGAGACTACAACAGTAAAAGCAAGGAGATACAAGAAACCAAGAAAGAGCCAGACCAATAGAAAACATATGTATCCCTTGAAAAGAAAAAAACGGCATAGTCTGAATACACATGGAGAACAGGACCATAAATCTAACAGGCTTTGGAAGAATTCTCAAAAGAGGCAAACATCAACAATACAGTCCCCAAAGCACAGGCAACCAAAAAACAAAGGGTAACAAACGAGACATTAAACTTAAAAATACCTGTGCAGCACAGGGAGCAGTCATCAGAGTGAAAAGGCAACCCAGAAAGGGGAGGAAGATTAGCAGGCCTCCTGTCTGACAAGGACCTCGTGTCTAGCGCGTGCGGGAGCTCCTCCAGCTCCACGCCAGAAAGACAAGGAACCAACTGAAAAACGGGCAAAGGACTTGAACTGACATGTCCCCGAGAGAGACGCGGCCCCCACACATGGGGACAGGTGCTCAGCACCACCAGTCCTCGGGGAGACGCGAATCCAAACCACGGGAGAGCGCCGCACACCCGGGGACAGGCGGCGGCGAGGACGGGGAGGCTGGAGCCCTGGTCTGGGACTCCCGGCCTCTAGCAGTGCAGCCCCAGTCGTGTGAGATCAGAGCTCTGCAGATCCAGGCGTGCGGGTAATGCTGCTGGACACTTAGAAACGATCAAGATGGTTAATTTTACACGTTCTTAGCACAACAGCAAATACTCCCAATGACTTTGGGCAAGGGTACCTGGTTCCAAACTGCTGGTCTGGGATGGCACACAGAGACCAGCAGAGGGTGGGGACCCAGGGGTGGGCCCGTGCACAGTCCAGGTGGTGACTCAGGAAGTGGGGTGGCCCTGGGCAGAACGGCCGTCTCTGTACAGCCAGGGCTGGACACCCACGTGCAAAACCGACAGGCCTCGACCAGTACTTTCTACAACCTGCGCAGACTCCCTTGCAGCACAGACCTGAACACAAAAGCTAAAACGTTAAAACTTCTAGACAGAAACAGGAGAAAATCGACACATCCTTAAAATAGACCCCGATTTTCCACAGGGACACAGAATGCGGTAACTGCAAGAGAGACACCGGTAAGTCAACGTTTATCAGAACTGAGACTCTTGCTCTTCAGTCAAGCAGACAGACAATTAAGGCAAACAGCATCACCTTTACTTTACCAGTTTCTAATTGAGATATAATTCAGACACCGTGAAATTCACCCTTTTAACTAAAGTGCACAAAGTAGTGGTTTGCAGTACAGCCGCCAGGCCGTTCAGCCGCCACTGCTGCCTACTTCCACGGCATTCTCGTCACCCCAGAAAGAACCCTTAGCCTACCGAAGTCCCCCTACTGCCGCCAGCCACCAATCTACCGCCTGCCCGCAGGGGTCTCCTACTCTGCGCCGGGTGGAATCACACGTCCCATGGCCTTTGCTGGGCTTTGTACTTGATGCGATGTTCCCAAGCTCTGTCCACAACCAGCACGTACATCGCTCCTCTCTTCTGCGCTGTGTTTGCTGTATGAACAGCGCGTTCGTCTATGCATCCATAAGGGGCTGGACAGTCCACTCTGGGGCTATAAAGACTCCTGTACAGGTTTTGTGTGGACATGTCCTCATCTCTTTTCCAGGCGTATCTAGAGTGGAGCTGCCAGGTCACACGGTAACGGCTGACCTTTCCAGAGAACGACCAGGCCGTTCCCGACCACGTTACATTCCTGAGCAGCAAGCAGGACTTCAGCTTCTCCACATCCTCATCAGCACCTTTACTGCCCACCTCTCTGGTCACAGCCCCCCTCGGGGTGCACAGCGGCACCTCACCATGGTTTCTCTGCCCCACTAACAACGTGCAGCCTCTCGTGCCACTGCGCCGCGCCCCTCTTTGGAGGAGCCTGTCTCACCCAGGACTGGGCTGCATGCCTTTACACTGTTGAACTACAGGGGTCCTTTACACACACTGGTATGAGACCCTCATCAGACGTGATGTGCAAATCCTTTGTCTGTCCTGCGACTCGTCTTTTCACTGTCTAAACAGTTTCCTCTGAAGCACAAGCTTTCACTTCAATGAAGTCCAATGTATCAATCTTATTTTGCTTTCTGTGTTTATATTGTCAACTGAATAAATGCACAACCTAAAAGTTGAGAGTTATGTTTTATTCGGTGGACAAGCCTGAGGACTCAGCCTGGGAGGACAGCCTCTCAAATCGCTCTGAGGGACTGCTCCGAAGAGGCAGGGGAGAAGTTAGCATATATAGGTTTACAACAAAGACCAGGTAGTCAGAACTTAAAAGATTACTTGTTAACTGAAGAAACCCAGACATCTCAAGTTAAAGAATCTAGCGCTGTTCTGTGTATGGGAGGTAGCAAACACTTGGGCTCACTGAATTCATTCCTTTGACAAGCACCTAGCCATCTAGGGCCAGTGTCCTGTCCTTTCTTACCGAGTCCCCTCAGAGTGCACCTTGTAAGTGGCTGCAGAGGCTGGGCTGCAGGCTGGTTCACTCGGGGGGGGGGGGGCAGCCACTGAGAACTTGATGGTTTCAGCATTCTTTGTTTACTGACATTGCTTGCAGTATTTTTCATTCACAGTACCTGAGAAACCACTACCTAATCTTGAAGGTTCAAGCCTTTGTTTTTAGCTCTCACAGTCTGGCCTCTGAGTTAATCTGTGTATGTATGATGTGAAGTGGGGGCCAACCTCATTCTTCTGCATGTGGACGACCAGCTGTCCCAGAACCACTCGCTGAAAGCACACTTTCCTCCCCAGGTGAAGGCCTGGCACTCTGGCAGAAGACTGTGTGTGGGTCTGCACCTCGCCTCTCAGCTCTACCCCACTGGTCTATCATCTCACTCTTCCCCAGGTCCCACAGCCTTGATGGCTACAGCCAGGAATGAGTTCCGAAAACAGGACCGTGGGCCCTACGGCTTTGTTCTTCAAGATCGCTGTAGACTGAACGTGTGCCCCCCCACCCCCGCAATGCGGTGGTATTAGTAATTAGTTTTAGAGGAGGTCACAAGTGTGGCGCATCCATTATGGGATGAGTCTCTGCAAGAGGAAAAGACCACCCCCCTCCTCCCAGGTGAGGACACAGCAAGAAGGCAGACATCTGCAAACCAGGCACCAAGCCTGCGGCACCATGATCTGCACGTCCAGCCTCCAGGACTGCAAGAGGCAAACGCTTGGCTGCTGAAGGCCTGAGGTCTCAGAGGTCTCCTGCGTTCTCGTCACAGCAGCCTGAGGTGAGCCAGGTCATGTTTCGGCTACTTCGCATTTCCATGTGAATTTCAGAACAGGCTTGTGAATTTCTGCAAAAGAGCCAGCTGGGATTCCAATCTGGATTGTGCTGAATCTGTAGATCGATTTGTGGAGTACTGCTATCTTAATCTTATTCCCAAGTATTTTGCTATTTTTGGTGTTATTGTAAATAAAAGTTTTCTCCATTTCCTTTTAGACTATTCATTTCTAGGGCGCAGAAATACAAATTATTTTTATATACTGATTTTGTATCCAGTAGCCTTGTGGAACCAGATTACTAGTTCTAATAGGTGAATGTGTGTGTCTCTTAGACTTCTCCACATACGACATCGCCTCACCAGTAACTGAGTTTACTCCTCCCCTTCCAGTCTGAAAGCTTGCCACTTACTCTCCTTGCCTGAGTGCCTCTCCAGGACACTGCCGAACACAGGTGCTGAGAGTGGGCGTCCAGCTCCTTGTGCGGAGGGGAGGTCGTGTCCACCACCCCGTGTGCTGCCAGCCGGCCGTGCTCTTCTCAGAGCTGCCCTTTGTCAGGCTGAGTTCTCTTCTGTCCCGGTCTGTTGAGTGTTTCTCTCATGAAAGCATGCTGGATTCAGAAGATCATGTCCAGGGTGGTGACTGCAGGGTTCCTGCCCTTCTCAGTGCAGCCCCGTGGGCTTCCCCAGGCTGAACCAACCTTGCATTCCTGGGGTAAACCCCACTCAGCCGCGGCATGTCACCCTTCTTACGCGTTGTCAGATACAGTGTGCTGGCACATTCCTGAGGGTTTCAGCACTCGCATCCATTTGAACAGAACACTAGTCTGTAGTCTTCCTGTGGTGTCCTGTCTGGTTTTGGTATCAGGGTAAAACTGACGACACAGAATGAGTTGGGAAATGTTCCTTCCTCTTCGATTTTCTGGCTGTTTGTGAAGGATCAATGCTAATCTTTTTTTAAACGTTTTTTAACAGAATTCCCCAGTGAAGCCATCTGGTCCTGGGCTTTTCTTAGGGCAATTTCTTTTTTAACTGAAGTCAGTCAGCTACCAGGTGTCAATTCCTGGTGCACAGCATACTGTCCCAGTCACGCGTGTTCATTTCCACATTCTTTTTCATTAACGGTTATGATACAATATTGAATACAGCTCCCCGTGCTATTGTTTTTTACTCTCTTTACATGTTAGACTATTCAGCTATCATTGTTTTTACAAAACAGCAATTTTATATGAGTCAACTCAACGCATTTTTCCTTCTACATGTTTCCTGTTTGTACCCCTTGTCCAACACGCAACAAGGAGAGGGTTGTGGACCTTTCTCACCAATTCGAACCAGCTCTTTGTGGGTCATATTTGGTGGACTTTTTAAAGGTTTGTTATTTGCTTTTAAATTCTTGTTTTATTTTACCTGGTTATACCAAAGACTTAAATTTGTACTGAACAAATCTGCTTAATTTTTCCTTGGTAATCTGTTGCTTTTCACATCACAGGACGTCTCCATTTAATTAGCTGACGTTAAATTACATGTCCTCCAGACCTCCTTCCCCTTCAGTGACTCACAAAAAGTACTCCTTCCTGTTCTCATATCTGAAGAAAATCTGTCAAATCCCCTAAGCTGAGACCTGCATGAAACATCTGTACCTCTGCCCAGCTCGACAGCAACCCTCCCACACTGCGTCGTCTGCTTTAGGACCTGTTTCTGCAGACCTTCTCCAATGTTTGCTGTGTGTTTTCTCACAGTACCTGCTGTCAAAGAAATGCATTTTAGTTTGTCATTTATGTTCTCAGCCATTTTCACCAGCACAGGAAGGGTTTCCCTGGCGGCACAAAGCTTTTATCTTTCACCAGTGTTTATCACAAAGCTAACAACACCTTCTAAAGTACTGGGCGGAGCCCTGAATGGCAAGAGTCCCTCCCCATCCCTCTGCAGGTGAGTCTCCTGCACAGCACACCCCGAGGGAGGCTCCCGGAGGACAGGTGTGCTTCCAAGTCCCCTTTAAGCAGCTTCCTGAAAGATGACACGGTTCTGGCCAGCCTCTGGGGGAACATGATGAGATGGACTTCTCCCTCCACAAAGCGTCAACAAAGCTGGGGCGGGAGAGCGCTGTCGGCGCCTTGGTGCTCGCTCCCCTGGACGTGGGGATGCCCTCTATGACCGCTGTTCCTGGCAGGAATCTTCTCGTGCCGCTGGTCCCTTTCGGAACGGGTGGCTCAGGGAAGGGCGCACGTTGCACATGGGGCACCGGATGGGGAGCCAGGCCGCGCCCTCCCCACACCAAACACAGTACACCGTGGGCACCAGTGCGGACTGCAGACCTATCACCGGCAAAACACGCCCTTTCGCCTTAGAGATACGATATAGACACAAAGCTAGCAGCTGTGCAGCAAAGTAGCCACGTCAGCAGCTCAGTCTGGACCAGACTCCCCAGGTGCTCCCTCCCTGAGAGCAAGAGGGCTGAGCCCACCACACAGGCACCTATGGCTCCGTCCGCTGTGACAAGGTGTGTGTGCGTCTGTGGCAGACGCTGGGTGCCCCCCAGGGTGACCGACGGGGACCCTGCTGTCTAACCTCCCCGGGCAGCTCCTCAGTGCTTTACTGCTGGCTGCGGGGCTGCAGAACAGAGACCGGTTTTGTCTGCTTTTCCCATGCCTGGTTACTGTGCTGGCCTGTCTAACCAGGGGCAATCGTCTTCCGGCTGCTTTGCCCGTGCTTCTGGGAACATAAAACATATCATGTCTCCTCCATTGTGATAGTTACATTTACTTCTGTTCCCAGTCTGACTTCTTTGGGTGGAATTGCCAAAATACTTAATAGTCCGTCTGTTAATTGAAGAATTATTTCTTCTCTGCCCTCCACTGAGCTTATAATCCCGGTGGTTAGAAACAGACAAAGAAGCAAAATACAGTGTGAGATGCAGGAACTATAAAAGAGGAAAACAGTAGAAGAGGGACGTGGACTCCCAGGTGAGACAAGCCGGTCTCTCTGGGAAGGTGCTGTCTGAGCCGAGGCTGGAGACGGTGAGGAGATACGCTGGACGAGCATCTGGGGAAAGGACCCCGCAGAAAGTACACAGCACACAGACTCCGAGGCCCAGCAGGCTGGCACGGCCCGCAGCAGTAGGGGCAGCTGTGCCTAAGGGCCCGGGGGCAGAGGTGAAGGCAGGGCCACCCTGACAACCTCGGACTGCACCCCGAGTAAGACAGGGGTGATCAGGACAGAAGACAGGCCTCACCTGGCGACCGGCTTGCTGTGCTGGGCATGGCAGGTCGGGGCCTGCTAGGAGGCCACCCCAACAACCCAGGGGACCTGTTTAGGCCAGGACAGCAGCAGGAGAGAAGGTAAAACGTGGTTAGACTTGAAGCACGTCCACTTGTCACCTAGAAGGTAACGGACAGACACCTTCAGGTCATAGCTGGGGCAGGCCTTCATGGGAAGAACACAGAGGCGGGCGCAGACCACTCCTCCCCAGTCATGACAAGAGGGGAGGATGATTCTCGAGGGGAAGAGGAGGGTGTAGGCGCCGGGGGTGAGAAAGGAAACTCAGAAGGCCGCCCCATCCAGAATGCAACTCAGGGGCCAAAGAGAGGTGCAAATGCTCAAGAAACTTCCCAACCAGACAGAGGAGGAACTCAGTCAGCCAACAGCCAACCTTGCCTCCCACAGCCCAGGCGCTCTCCCAGCTGCCGGGAGTGCAGCCACCAAGGCCCAGCCCCTGCCGAGGAGCAGGGGTTCCAAGGGTGCTTCGGACAGAGAACCGGCAGGCTGGGATAGAAGCCCCAGAGACAAGGGTGAGGACAGAGTGCAGGAGCACAAAGCCCGATACTGTCCAGGGCCAGGGAGCAAGGAGCCCACGCCAGGCTGTGTCTGTGAGGCCCCTCGAGCCAGCACGGACACCCCAGGGCTGGTCTCTGAGCTGGAGCGTAAATGCCATCAGCACTCCCGGGAGGCCCCGCAGAGAGAGCTGGCACTCCCCGCCCCTCGCCATGCCCTCGCTGCCGGCAGAGGGACAGACGTGCTGTGGGGACAGAGCCCCAGCAGCCAAAGCAGACGAAGAGGGGCTGCAGGAAGGTCGTGGGACGACAGAGTCAGGACACCCCTCGAGGGGGCTCCTGGCAGGAGGAGGCAGTCTTCACCTGAGGGGCTGGCTGGGCGCGACAGAGGTGTGGGGCAGGGAGGTCCAGCTGGAGATACGAAGACTGAAAGACGCACAGCCTGGAGGAGGCGGGGAGAGCTGCGGAGGTGGCTGAGGGGCGAGGCACAGGAGCAGGGGTGGCCTCCGGGGACTGGCCACTTGGGCAACATCAGATGGGTGGCGAGCTTGACAAACTCATGTGGTGGAATGCGAGGGGCAAGAGAGGGAGCGGAGCGGCAGCTGGAGAGGCCAGGAGGCCAGGGAAGGGTCTGGCCCAGGCAAGGCAGTCAGAGCCGGCTGCAGGCCGCAAGGGACCCAGTGGGAAGGGAAACAGGCGGGAGGGCGGGGAACCACATGCTGGAGCCACAGCCGAGAAGGGGCAGCTCAGCCCCGTGGTGGGACGGGCAGGACGGTGAGTGTGCAGGGGGAGGGCGACCCCCACCCCCTACTGGCCCAGTGCCCCGCCGACGCTGGGCCACCTGCACAGCTGGGGACTCTCCGCACAGCCGCCTTCAGCAGTGCTCAGTTACTAACCCTCAGTCAGCACGGACCAAAACAGCAAATAACTGGTTTTCAAACAGTTCTGAAACGACACGTGAAAATAAAGGAACCGCTCTGCTGGTTTGGGGGCATGGACACCCCACTCCCCGGGCCCAAGCTCCTCCTCCCCCTCCCCCTGCTGGTCTGCCCTCCGACCACTTCATTCCCACTGACCCCACTCATGGTCAGCCTGTGTGGCAACCCAGGCACTCAGTGGCCTGGCCATCACATCCCCTTCGTCAGGCTCTGGGGACATCGGGAGCCACGTTTCTCCAGTGGGCTGCGTGCCCTCGGCGTAAGGGTCGCCAAGACTCCAACCCAGCTCCTGAAACTTCTTCCCAAAATCCGCCTTCCCCAGCTGCCCGCTAAGGCCACTGCCCCCACCCAGAAGGCCCCACCCCCCTGGCCGGAACCTCACCTAAAATTCTGCACCCCGGTGTTCGATGCCTCACCCCCACCGAGCCTGGCCACCCAGCTCAGGGACCTCATACCCCTTAGAGAGCTGGGTACTAGAAAGCCCTTTCCTTTCCAGATTTGAAGTTTGTTTAAAATGACAATGATACTTTAAAACCGGGACAGACTAATTCCGGCTCAGGTAAACCTGCATCCATCGGGAAGGCATGGCAGGAGGAGGTCAGCGTGTGCTCAACATCCAGCCAGTGGTGTGCGTCAGGAGCCTTCACAAAGGGGCCCTGCACTGGAGCTCTAGGTCTGCGGGGTTCTGGGGGCCAAGGCCACGTGGCAGGCAGCACCCTGAAGACCTGACAAGGTTTGAGCTTGAGAGGAAGGAGGCAACTAGGATTCCGAGGTCTGTGGACCAGAAAGGACCAGTGTCTGAGGGAGGGACCAGCTCATTTGTAAATCAAATAATCTAAAGTGAAAAGAGGTTAGGACCTACAGGCATCATTGAGGATCCGGCATAACCAGATACTTGTCTCAAATGTCCAAACACTTCATGCTTACCAGCATTTCTCAAAACATGAGAATAGGTGACCCCAAGTCCGCTAAGATCAGATTTGGAAAACTGCTCTGAAAGTTTTATCTTTGAGCATATAATTGGCACCCAAACTTTCTACAAGTACAAAGCCAGGATTTGAAATTGCAAGGCAGTATTTGGTCAACGAGACTGTCACCAATTTAAAAGCATAAAATTTATTTTTTTTATTGTTTGTTTTTATTTATTTTGGGGAGAATAATTAGGTTATTTATTTATTTTAACGGAGGGACTGGGGCTTGAACCTGGGACCTCCTGCATGCTAGTGCTAAGTGTAGCCCTCTACCACTGAGCTACACTCACACCCCTAAAAGCATAAAATTTAAATATTACAGTAGAATTCAAAGACCCAGGAGAGTCCACCTCCAGACCGAGTCAGGAGCAAGGCCCTTGCCCCAGCCTGCCCTGTGCGAGGAGAGGCTGGCTAGGAGGGGGCACTGAGTGGAGCCAGGGACCCCCCCGGCGGGGGTGCGGAACTGAGGTGGGCTCAGATGAGACTCAAGGGGAGGAGCTGGGTCCAGAGCCAGGTATCCCAGCAACAGGCGCCAGGCCCCTTTTCCTGGGCTGTGCGGACTCCCACCTGGTCTGGGTGGTAATAAGGATCTCTAAAAGATTGCTTTACTTCAGCTATCTAAAGGAAAAATACAGAAGCAAAAACTCCAAAATACTAACGGGATAATTAACAAAATAATTTGGAGAATAAACAAAAATTGCTTTCAACACCAGAAAAAACTTAAAAACATCATTAAAGCAGGGCTTCCAGTTCATGATGGTGGGTCTAGCCCTGGAGGTCCCCTCCTTCTGTGAGGCCTGACAGGCAGGGTCTTACGACCATACCAGGCCACCTCCAGGATGAGCGCACCTGGGCCAGAGCACAAGGCGCACTCCTGTGAATGCCCACTGCTGCAGGAACCAGTTCCAGGATGCGTGGTCCCAACCAGCCGCTCTTGCCGGGCCGTCCCGCCCCTACCCCTGCCCTGGGACGAGCAGCAGTGTCGGAGCTGCTATGCAGGCATGTGCATCTGGCAAGTGGAGGCTGGGCTGCTAAACATCCTGCAGCCCCCGCGACAAGACTCATCTGGCCTAAGCGTCCCTAGGCAGAGAGAAGCCTGTGTCGTCTGCACACCGACCACCATGCTGCGGGGCTCAGTGAGGAGGGCCAGGTCACAGCACGCTGGTAGCAGCAGCTTGGGCCACTCCACTCTCTGGCCGCTTGGCCAGGAGCTAGGGCAGAAGTGCTTGCCAGGCTGCCCAGGAGCCGCCCACAAGCCCCAAGGCCACAAGGACCCTGTGAGATCCTCTGAACTGTGGGGTCCCCATCGTGTCTCAAGAGGATGTGCTGGCCAGGAAAGCAGTGAGGACTGAGCCCGGTACACATCCATTCCTATCACCCCGTGGGAGAATGTGCCTTGGGACTAGAGAAGCCCGACGCGCCTTCCGGAACCCCAGCCCCCCAGGCCTCACTGCCTCCTTCCCTGACCTCTGCCTGTGCATCCTCACCTGTTTAATTCCATGTTAACAAATGCTTCTAAATCACGAATCCCTGGCTTCCTAGTGAAGCTTCCTCATTATCCACTAGGAATTACTCCTGAAAAAGTGTTAACTCAGCAGTGACACACGTGTCAATAGAACAGAGAATTATGTGGGATCAGAATAATCTGTGAGGGAAAACGTTGGAAGTATCTTGCAAACATTCTGATTTTAAAATCATCCTAAAAAAGAAGTAAAACTCTTTCTGACCTGGCAGGCTCACTTGAAATGACACTCTAATATCCCTGTACCTCTACGATTATCTGAATGCCGACTTTCATCAAGGCTACCGAACAACTCTGCAGCTCAAATTACAGTCTTGATTATGAAACAAGAAAAGGAGGACCAGAGGGAGAACTCCTTCCTGCCTGGTGCTTCCCACATTCACCACCGCTGTTCTCATCTTTAACCTTCCTGTCTGTCAGTCAAATGGCGGGGCTGATAGTGGCTAAGGGAGACAGAAGGTCAGCAGTTAACGGTTCCCACTCGCACCTCCCTTTTTGGAGGAGGGGGTGGGGTAGGAAGGACTTTCAGCTGGGGGCCTCAGGCAGCACACGGCCTCTCCGAGCTGCAGGCTCTTAACGGATATGAAGATAAAGACCAACCGCCCTGGGTCCCGGCAAACAGGCGTCTGGTCCAGACCAGCAGTGCTTCCCTTCCTCCAGGCTGCCCTGAGTACCACAGGGACAGCTACCGTCCATGGAGAACCAGCAGGGTTCCAGGCAACAGGGAGCCCCTCATCCCACCCTGAGCTGACACAGCTGCTCTCATGACCTACGTCTGCCAGGAGTAAACAATCTCAGAGTGGTGGGACCCCTGCCTGGAGTCTCCAAAGACGTGAACACAGAGGGGCAGGACTTACCCTGGCAGGCTAGCTCAGAGCTTCTGGCAACCTGGCCATCCAGCACCTACCACCTGTTACCACTGAGGTGGACAGGAATGCTGGTGTCCTCAGGAGGAGAGAAAGGCCCCTCAGCTCCCCAGGAAAGGAACCTGGAGTCACAGAAGCTGGGCCACAGTTCTCCTGGGAACATTATAACTGATCTTTTAAGGGATTTTTTCCCAGGTGCTTCACTGCAGAGTCAATCACCACCCAGTCCTCTCCTAACTAGGTAAGGAACAAGGAACAGCCCCTTTTCCCAAGAACACTAATTTCTTCTCAGTGGAATGCGACCTGCCTAAGTAACCATCCAAGGTCACGCAACTGGTAACCGAGTTGCAAGGGCTGTATTTCAGGTTTGGTGACGCCCCGCAAATGTGTTCCCACTGGGTCATGAGGTCTCTCCTTTCAGGTTCCCAATTAGTGGTTAGAAGCCATATATCAACATCTTCTGACATTAAGCTTCCGAGAGGACAGCTGGACACCAACCGCCAGTCACGCTGGGCACTCTGGCTGGGCGCCCGCGACCCCACACCCCGGAGACCCCAGCCTCCAAAGTCACCAACCTGCCTACGGCCAGGACCGTCACTGATGCAGTTCACGGTCTTTACAGGACAAAGGGGCCACAATGGTTCTCCGGAGGGCAAAGCGGGGAGCCAGGAAGACGCGCTGGCTGCGCTGTCACGAAGACCTCGCAGGGCAGGCGGGGGCATGGACGGCCTCACGCCACACCCGCCCGGCCCCGCAGGTCCCCAGGCCCAGGGGAGCCCGCCCGCAGGTCCCCAGGACCCGGGGAGCCCGGCCCCCAGACCGCAGAACTCGGGGGCCCAGCCCGCAGACCCTCAGACCGCGGGGAGCCCGGCCCCGAGCCCCCTGGCCTCCGCCCGACGCCCCAGACTCCGCCTGTCCCTGCCCCTCGGGCCGCCCGCGGCCCGCGGCCCCGGCCCGGCGCGGGCGCCCCCTGGCCTCACCACTACCCTCACCTTGAGGGTCGGGTACTCCTGCACCTTCAGGGTCATGGAAAGCTGAGCCGCCGACTCCTGCACCGCCATCTTGGATCGGCCAAAACATTAGCGGGCGGAGGGGAAGCGCGGCGCGCGGCACGCCGGGTAGTGACGTCACGGGGCGGGGCGGGCCGACGCGTCTGCACCAATCGCGTCCGCCCCCCGTCCTGTGGCAGCGGAAGAAGGCGCGGCCGTGGCGCGGGCGCCGAGAGGCGTCCGCCCCACCCAATCACCGCCGGTCTGTCTCTCTTTCGTCCAATCAGCGGGAAGCCCGGCTGGGCGGGGTCCCTCCTTGAACTCGAGGCGGGGCGAGACGGCTGCTTCGCCAGGTTATCTCCCTTGGCTCCACGCAGCTGGGTCTGCTCTCCGGCCGCCCAGGACACCTTCGGGCATGGGGGCCGGGGACCCGCGAGGGGCGCGGCTGGGGAGGTGACTGGGCTCTCGTGGGTGGCCCCTCGGGGCGGTGAGCCCCCCATGACCCTTCGTGGTAGTCGTGGCCATAATGTCCGCAGGCCACCGGGGCATGTCAGCTTTCCACCGACTGCCTTTCCGCAGAGGGACGGCTGCTGGATTGGGACGCAGAGCCCCGTTCCCGTTGGTCAGGAGAGGTGGAGTGTCCGGACTCGCCCCCGGACTCCCCCGCGCCCGACACGCGGCCCGGCATCCACACGGACTCTAGTTTCCTTTCAAGTACTTCGCATTCATATTCCCTTTTATTCTTTTTTAAAATAGATGAAAGTAGGTTTCATTAGTTAGGAGAAGACTTTTAAATTACGCCACATTTCACACTCATTTCTGAAACGACTTTAAATATATGTATGTTTATATACATATATATATGTATATAAAGTTTAATGTGAAAAACAGCTAAGGCGACACAAGAAAGCCACTGCGTCCGAGTGGGGCTGCCAGGACCTCACCCTCCTGCGGCCCCATGCCCTGCAGCATTCTAGCAAAATCCCAGTGGTAACAGAACCATGCTCAGACGAGACAAGCTTGCTGTCCCGGATGAAACCAAGCTCCGGAACTGCTCACACGACGTGAGTGAATTCATCAAAGCAATTAGAGGGCATGTACAGCTCGACACCAACCGCACCTCTGCCACCTGTAATAATCTGACAGCCAATTACTTCACCAGCAGAAGTGAGCTTATTCAGGACTAGCGGAGGAGCCGCAGTTTGGATTGCACAAACGGGGATCCGGAGAACAAGGAAGGGGAACTTGCTTTTACAGGAAGAGAGGGCGCTGGAGGAGCCAGGGCCCAGGTACGGAGACTTCCCATGGGTTGCGCTGCCGCAGCCTCTGATTGGGCTGTCGGAGTTTGGAGGGAAGTCTTCGTTCTGCTGGACAGTAAGTAGAGACGCCTTCCTGTAGGAGCTGTAGGCAGACGCCTCTTTCTTTTCGGGATAATTGACACGCATGGTGGACGTGAGAGTGCCGCCCACAGTCCTGTCCCCACGCCAACTTTAGCTGAGGTTTCCTTAATCCGCATTTCCCCTTTGATCAGATTTCCTCCAAAGGGTCACTGACCAAGAGTCAGGCTCCCCTCACGTAGTGGTCTGCCCCAGTTAACTTAGAAACAGTACTTAGGGGTTTAGCATTTGGGTCTCATTGTAAAGAGGTAGGTTTTCCTAGAGGAGGAAAGCAGGTGGTGGTGAGGGTAGGGCCTGAGCACAACATGGCTGCTGGGGTGCAGTCTGAGATGGAGAGGGTGGAGTCTGAGGCGAGGGGTGGAGTCTGAGGTGAGAGGTGGGGGGTGGAGTCTGAGGTGAAGGGGCAGAGTCTGAAGTGTGGGGTGGAGTCTGAGGCGAGGGGTGGAGTCTGAGGTGAGAGGTGGAGGGGTGGAGTCTGAGGTGAGAGGTGGGGGTGGAGTCTGAGGTGGAGGGGTGGGGTCTGAGGTGAGGGGTGGAGTCTGAGGGGAAGGGGCAGAATCTGAAGTGTGGGGTGGATTCTGAGGTGAGAGGTGGAGGGGTGGCGTCTGAGGTGAGAGGTGGGGGGTGGAGTCTGATGTGGAGGGGTGGAGTCTGAGGTGAGGTGGAGGGGGTGGAGTCTGGGGTGGAGGGGTGGAGGGGTGGAGTCTGAGGTGAAGGGGGCAGAGTCTGAAGTGTGGGGTGGAGTCTGAGGTGGAGGGGTGGGGTCTGAGGTGAGAGGTGGGGTCTGAGACAAAGGGATCGGGAAGAAACACAAGATGGCCCTGAAAACAAGTTTGGGGAGGGGATCATAAGGAGCGCTAGGCTTCTAAAGCCATTTGATTCCTTTCCGATTTGTTTTATCAGCCGACTTAGAAATGGTATCTTGCAAAGAGGCAATTTTACAGTTTTGTGTATGTTTGGAAGCTTCCAGTTACCCATGAAAACAAATATTCCATCCGTTTTGTTTAATTTCAGAAATGCCATCCTCCAATTTAATCTTGAGAAAAACATGTTTGGGAAGATCAGAAACTCCCATAAAGGCACTGTAATTCCAGATTAGTTTTAGTTTGTTCAGCCCACGTAATTAAAAATGAGCATGTGGGGGGCATCCATAGTTTTTAAACATAGAACTGGCTGAAGTCGATGAAAGAGGCTGCCCTCAAAACATTTAGATGACCAGGATCCCATTTCCCTCAGTTCTCCTGGAAACCCAAGACAGTTGCTAGAGTCCCAGACCAGATTCCAAAGGGAATAAAATGAAGTCCTAGCTCATCGTGAGCGCCATCCCCCAAAGAGAATCTTACGGATGGAGTCTTGAACCGGAAAGGACAAACCTTTGCCCTGAAAGGATCCCAAAGTTGGAGAGCTCAAAAGGCAAAAAGAGCAAAACCTGGAATCTGAGAGGAGACTCACCAAACCAACAGCAGGCGGTGATGAAAGCGATGAGCACAGGGGGCTCTGTGCAGATACCGTGCTCAATTCCAGGGGCCATCGTCTCTCAGGACTTGACACCTTTGGATCCCACTTCTGACACCACCTTCCTGTTGGTGAACAGACACAGCGTGGCCAGTGCGTCCACACTGGTTTCTGAAGGGTGTGAAGGTGAGAAGGATGAAGATGGATTCCAGTGTATGGCATATGCCTCACAGGAGACATCTGGAATGAAATTGTTAGTATAAGTCTGGAAAAATGCATCTGTTCTGGAATTTTTTTAAGTCCTTACCAAGGTGAAAATGGGTAGTTACCAACTGAAATTGATCAGTTCATCCAATCACAGATCATCAGAACAGCAGTGTTCTGCCTAGAAGTTTTAGGAAATTGTTTTTGTACTTTAAGCAGAAAAACTCTTCACTTCGAGTTTGAAATGAGCATATGCAGCTTTGGAAAACTATTATTATTTAACCTAGGTGGCCTTATTTGCAAATTTCAGAAGTTTGAAAATAAAGTACTTTGCATTCTAAATTGCCAATAGAATAGACCCTCAAGTTATTTCAATGCTCTTTCCCCAATGGGAACTTGCAACTGAGCATTCGGAGAGACATTCAGTCTCCTCTCTAGGCTCACAGAACTAGCCAACTTTTTTTTGAGATATATTTGGCCTGCAACATTTTGTGTAAGTTTAAGGTGTTCTGAGTATTGGTTTGATGCATTTGTATTGCAACATGGTTGCTGTTGTAGCATTAGCTAACACCACTATTGACCAGGTAATTATCAATTCTTCCAGTGTTGGGAACAATTAAGATCTAGTCACTTAGCAAGTTTAATGTTTATAAGGCAGATTTATTGTCTGTAGTCGCTGAACTGTGTCTTAGGTCTCTGGGACTTATTCACCTACTATTTCCAGTGTGTTCCCTTAAAGAGCACCTCTCCATTCCCCTATCCTACAGCCCCAGGCAACTACCATTTTACTCTCTGCATTTATGATTTTGTTTTTGTTTTTAGATTCCACGTAAAAGAGGTATCATACAGTATTTGTTTTTCTCTGGCTGACATCTCACTTAGCATAATGCCTTCAAGGTCCATCCACATTGTTGCAAATGGCAGAATTTCCATTTCTGTCTCATGGCTGAACAGTATTCCATTGCATATACATACCAAATCTTTATCCATTCATTCAGTGATGGGCACTTAGGTTGCTTCCACACCTTGGCTATTGTGAATAATGCTGCAGTGAATGTGGGAGTGCATACATCCCCTTGGTAACCTGTTTCCATTTCCTTTGGATATATACCCACAGTGGGATTGCTGGATCTTATGGTAGTTCTATTTCTAAATTATTGAGGACCTTCCATAATGTTCTTCACAGTGGCTGAACCAGTTTACATCCCACCAAGAGCGTACAAGTATTCCCTTTTCTCCACATCCTCACCAACACTTGTCATCTTTGTCTTTTCAGTAATTGCCATTCTAACAGGTGTGAGGTGATAGCTGATCGTGCTTTTGATTTGTGTTTCCACGATCACTTGTGATGCTGGGCATCTCTTCATGTATCTGTTGATCATTTGGATGTCTTCTTTCAAAAAATGTCTAGTCTCTCTACCCATTTTTAAATATTTTTGCCCTGTTTTGTTATTGAGTTGTATTAGTTTTTCAAAATAGATTTGGGATATTAACCCCTTATCTGATACATAGTTTGCAAATATTTCCTCCCACCCCATAGGTTGCCTCTTCCTTTTGCTGATGGCTGCTTTGCTCTGCAGAAGCTCTGAGTTTGATGCAGTCCCACTTGCTGATTTTTTCCTTTGTTGCTTGTGGTTTTGGTGTCATAACCAAAAAATCATTGCCAAGACCAACATCAAGGAGCTTCTTTCCTACATTTTCTCCTAAGGGTTTTAGGGTTTCAGGTCTTATATTTAAGTCTGATGCATTTCAAGTTAACTTCTGTGAGTGGTCTCTGATCAGAGTTCAATTTCATTTTCTGCATGTGTTTTTCTGGTTTCTCAGCACTGTTTGCTGAGGAAACTATTCTTTCCCTACTGGGTGTTCCTGGCTCCCTTATGAAATATTAGTTGAGTATATATGCAGGGGGTTGATTCTGGGCTCTCTGTTCTGGTCCATTGGTCTATGTGTCTATTTCTATGCCAGGACCATGTTTTTTTAATTACTATAGCTTTGTGGTATAGCTTCAAATCATGGCCAGCTCTCCATAGAAGGGTTTCTCCTCAGTTATGGAGAATTCTCTGTAAGAGGGTCTTTAGGCCTAATTTTTTGAGCACCCCCCCACCCCCAAATTCATTGGCCATAATAATTGGCAAAAAGCAGGGTGAGTGGGTGTGTATGAGAACACTCTGAAGTGCTGTTCAAGGTTCCTGAGTCCTAATAAGTGAACCCCAGATCAACACTCTGACAGAATTAGGGAGTTCTTATTTGGTTTGTTGTATAGACAGGTACACACAGAAAAACATCACTGTTCAATAGGAACATTGAATAATTTATAAATTTGGCCTAGTTTCTTGAAGGGCCTGGGGAAAAAAACTGAGTGACATTTCTGTTGTTTCGGATTTTTTCTGATCTATGAGTTCAGACTGGTTCCTGCTTATAAAGTTTTATTGGTCTTGTTCCTTAGAACAGTGGAAGGAGCTACAGAATACTGAAACTAAAAGTGTTGGTATTCAAACGAATTCCCTCTACCTTCTGATTTAAAGCTATAGGTGACCCACGTTTTATATTAACTGTGACTTAAATATGTTATTAAAGTTCCTATGTTTCTAAGAGTATTTCAGTTACGACTTTTAGGTCAAACAACTATGAACACAGCCCACTCTAAGTGCATGTCAATCGTGAAGAAAAAGAGCAAAAGGAGAAATAGGCTATTTACAAACATCAATGTCGACTTAAACATCTCCCAGGTCCAACCTGGGATAAATGATTGATGCTTCCTACCACCTGCATGGGGTTCATGCTTTGCTATTTTTATGGGAGTATCACAGAAAGATATAGTAAGGACACTTCACACATGTAGCAGGTCACAATGCAGCCTTGTGTATTTAGGTGTGTGTGGAGTGTCGATGTGTTAGTACAAGGGACGTACCCTTAATGGCAGGAAAAGCAACCTTCCTGTACACGGTCTCTCAGCTCCCGCCCTTCCATCGCCTCTCCTGCTGCTGCGGGCATCTGTCCACACGGCTGAGTTTCAAGGTGTATATGTTTACACTATGGAGATTGTTTTTCAGCACTTACAGAACATGTTTTACTTTTTAAGTGGTTACAGATATTACATAACACATGCAACTTATTTGCTCAGGCAAATGCAGTTCTTCCAATCATTCTAAAATTTAATATACTTTTAAAAATTACTTTTTATTATTCTTCCTTTTTTATTATCACATCCATTTTATTTATTCATATTTTAATTTTTTATCTGTCATCATTTTTTTAAATTGAAGTATAGTCAGTTTAAAATGTTGTGTCAATTTCTGGTGTACATCATAATGTTTCAGTCATACATACACATACATACATTCCTGTTCATATTCTTTTTCATGATAGGTTACGAAAAGATATTGACTATAGTTCTCTGTGCTATACAGAAGAAACTTCTTTTTTATCTATTTTATATATAGTAGTTAGTGTCTGCAAATCTCAAACTCTCAGTTTATCCCTTCGCACCTCCTTTACCCCCTGGTAACCATAAGTTTGTTTTCTCTGTCTGTGAGTGTTTCTGTTTTGTACAAAGCAAGTTCATTTGTGTCTCTCTTTTTTTTTTTTTTGATTCCACATATAAGTGATATCATTTGGTATTTTTCTTTCTCTTTCTGACTTATTTCACTTAGAATGATGATCTCCAGGTCCATCTATGTTGCTGCAAATGGCATTATTTTATCCATTTTATGGCTGAGTAGTATTCCATTGTATAAATACACCACAGCTTCTTTATCTAGCCATCTGTCAGTGGGCATTTAGGCTGCTTCCATGTCTTGGCTATTGTAAATAGTGCTGCTGTGAACACTGGGATGCATGTGTCTTTTCGAATTAGAGTTCCCTCCAGATGTATGCCCAGGAGTGGGATTGCAGCCCAAGTGTCCATCAGGGGATGATGGATAAGCAAAACATGGGGCAGCCACACAATGGAATATGACTCCGCCTTGAACAGGAAGGGAATTCTGACACCTGCTACCACGCAGATGAACCTTGAGGACATATGCTGAGTGAAATAAGCCAGATACCAAAGGACAAATTCTGTCTGATTCCACTTGTGTGAGGCCCCCAGATGAGTCAAATTCATAGGCAGAAAGGAGAGTGGTGGGAACCAGGGGCCGGGAGTGAGGAATTGGAGTTACTGATTAATGGGGACAGTTTCAGTTTCACAAGATAAAGAGTCTGGATGGATGTGGTTTTGGGTGCACATTATGAATGTATTTAATCTCCCGAGCTGTGCACTTAAGAAATGGTTAAGAAGATATTTTTTTAAGAATGGTAAATTTTATGTATATTTTATCACAGTAAAAAAGCACATTTTAAACTAATTGAGGCAAATAAAGGCACAGCTAAGAATTGTCCCCCAACTCCACGACAGCACCACCTAAGGGAATGTGTGGTCTCAAGGCGGGAGCCTCGCCCTGGGGGCTGCATGAGCGCAGCTGGCCCTGGAATCAGCCAGAAGCAGCCGTGGTGGAGCCAGGATGCCAGTGATCACGCCCTCATTCAGACAATGGTCCGTTTTACCAGGCGGTGGGGCTGCAGAGAACCGCGTTTCCCATTATGGCTGCGCACTCCCATCACCCGGGGCACTTTCAGACACTTTCCAGTTCACCTTACAGTAAAGCGTGCACACCCTAACCGTGCACACGCGTGTGTGAACTCACGGAGCCACCTCTCTGGGCAGGATCGAGGACAACGCCTGCAGCCTGGAGGGCTCCCTGCCCTGCCCAGTCTGTGCCCCCAGGGGCTGCCCTCCTCCTGACCTTTTACCCCATACATCAGCTTCCTTAAGCTTCACTGAAGAAGAAGGCACCGTCCTGATTGGTCGTGTCTGCCCCATGTCGTGACAGACTTCCACCCGGGCTCTCTCCCTCTTCTGCCAGCTGAGTCCCATCGTGGGGGCTCACCCTCAGCACCTTAGGTGTCTGCAGCGAAGTGTGCCTCTGTGGGAGGACAGGGATGGGGTCACTTACTGTCAGCTTGTCCTTGGTCATTCACACCCTTGCATCCTGGAAACACCTAGGGGCCGGCTGGTCCCCTCACCCTGTGGCTCCCGGCGGCACCACTGTGTGTGGCAGGGCCAGAGCTCTGGGGATGGGGGTGGGCCTGACCAAGCCCCAGAGCAAGATACACCTGAGCTCCAGGGCAGAGGAGCTCACGAGCACCCTGGGTGTGAGGGGTGGGGGTTAATTCCCACCACCTGCAAAGGGGGCGCTGGGGCGGGGGAGAACAGGGAGAGACAGGGAGAGTGGGCATCACGTGGAGGAGACTGGGAGCTCCTGGAAGCACCTCCCCCAGGACTCCAGCACTAACAAGCCCAGACGGTTCTCCCTCACTGGCTGGGTGTCTACAGTTCAGTTCTGCCACTATCTCTGGGAGCTGTGCTGACCCCCAGTAGGGCTGAGGCCCCCAAGGCTGCCCAACTCCACTTGCCAGCTGCGCACGGAGTCCCAAGCTACCCGCACTTCTTCCCAGCCAACCACCAACAGTCCAGTGGTT